>NC_134949.1:163801232-164421857 GCF_965638725.1 Aptenodytes patagonicus | reverse complement strand
TTCCACAGTTCTACATGGAGAAAATGGATTTATAGGAGGAGAATGCTTTTTCTAGTTCTCTTGATAGATTTAGTGATCAGAAAGATTGTATACTAAAGAAATAAATTAATTATATTTTAATTTAGTGAGCAAAAGAATTTTTTTCTCTGTCGAATTATTTATCTCTTTCCACCTTGGAATATTTTTTTTTTATTTTGGGAGGTAAACCCAGATAAGTAAAACCCATTCCTGTCAGCAGGTATGCAATAAGGCAGGTCTTTAATGCTCTTCACATTCGCTACCACTTTTTCCTTCTAAAAGCCAAAAAGGTTCAATTTACTTTGCAAGACTTTTTTTCTATTAGACTTTTGCAACATTTCATGTTAGAGAAAGGGCTTAAAAATACCAAAGTTGCTAATCCCTGGACAAAATGAATGAAGTTGCCTGAGCATGGACATGAGCTGCTAAGTGGTGAACTGCTTTAATTGCCCTCTTGTGCTAATTAGAAACTTGTGTGTGTGTGTGTGCGCGTGCACATGTGCGGGCGCTGAAGAACTAATTCCACAAAGCAATTAAATAGTTAATGGAACTCCACATTGCATTTATTTCTATCTTTGATTTAAGAATATAAGATATTTCAAAATGTTAATCCTTTTCTTCCTTTCACTCTTTGTGATTATTCTCTTCTTATACTGCATGCATTTTTTTAAATTTTTTTATTTTATACTGACCTTTATGCTCTGAAAGAGCAGAAGAGTTGGTTTCTCCCCTGAACCGCACAAAGGAATAATGCTTTAAATAAATGCACCAATCTAGATCAGTTGCAGATGCAAATGGATATCCTGTATAACTAGTTGAGATTATTTGAATAGCCACATGATATCTGGATGTCTCTAAAGACCCTTTAGAGAACTACTGCTTTTCAGAAGTGATTTTGTCTACTTACTTACAGGCTTCTCTTTTTTTTATAGCAATTGTCTATGGGCTATGTTTTGTTCAGCACTGTACATTTTGATGTATGGCGTGTAACTTTGAAGGGCCAATACACATAAATTGGCAAAACTCAGTTTAAGTGAAAAAGTGGAAATCAGATCATGCCTGTTACACCAAAAATGTGCTCAGTCCAGCTTTTCTGTAATATCTTCTGAATGAATTGCCCTTCTTCCTGCTCTCTTCTCTGCCACCTAAAATGCTCCCCTCAAGTACTTCAATAAAATGTTCCTTTTTAATTGTACTTGCTCTGCCTTGTAGAACATTATTTAGCACAGCTAAGTAGAGGGACAAGCTTCTGTAGCATATGGCACAACTGTGCTTTGGCAAATGTGTGCAGACGTGCTTCTGCTTCCTCAGCAATGATTCAGGTTTGGAACCATTCACTTCTGCCTCTAAACCTCTGAGTTCCTATGCCCAAAACTTAAGACATGTTTGTGGAAGTGACATCCTCCCTACCTTTTCATCTGGTCTTTTGGGTGATGAAGATGAAAAGGTACTGCTTTCGTTGAGGAAACAGGTTTCAGGCTCAAGTTAATGTGAACTGTTGGAAGCTAACATTTTAATACCCATTGATACACAAAAAATGTGCAGGTGCTTCTTTGAAATGACTGTGTAAATACATTTGATTTACTTTGTGGCTAAAAAAAGGAAAAACTCTCTACATAGTTGTTCAACACCATATGTGGCGGTGACATATAAATAATATTAGTTGGTCAACCCCCAAAAGCAACAGCTACTTGTTTTCTAGTCAAGCCAAATTCAACTGTACTTGGGTTAAACTAATTTTAATCCTTCATTAACAAGTTTTCTTAGATGTAAACTCATGAAAATTCACAAAGTCCCCCAATAAGGGTAGAAACAAAAAGTACAGAAGCTGGAATTTGCCTGTCAAATTAATTTAAAACAGTTTGTTTCAGTTGCATTGTTTGTTGCATAGTTATTTATATTGCTCAGAGAGAAGAGCTTTTAGTTACCTCTACATTTCTCCTCACTCCTGATTAGGATGTTGTAGGGTTTTGGGTTTTTTTTGTTGTTGTTGTTTTTTGGGGGGGATTTCTAGTAGAACTGAGTAATAATGAATTTATGTGGCTTGGATTTAACATGGGTTGTATTGTTTTTTCTATGAGATTATTCCAAATCTTTGAGAACAGCAGAGATGTATGTTTTAGCATATCTTGGTACCTGCACTTGGGAATTTTAGCCTATGTCATTTGAATAGGCAGCAAATTGTTTCTATTTCAGGGAGAAAAAATATTGAGGGAAACTTTTCCTGTCATGGTCCAGAGAGTTTAGCTTAGCCCATTGTGGGCTTCAGAGCTATCTGGCACATTGGAAGATTTTTAGAATTGTTCCTTGGTATATACAACTAGTGTGTCTGTCTGTCTGTCTGTATTGTGATACTAGGATTAGTTCAGTTTAGTTTTTGGTGGGGTTTTTTTTGTTATTTTTTGTTTGTTTGTTTTGTATTTTTGTTAGGTTTTTTTTGTTGTTGTTGTTTTTAACCCTTTAAATTCTTCATTACCCAGGCAAATATTATTCAGTAAAAATGCAGAAGCATTTTCTGGTTTAAGGACTGTCATTTTAAAATAATTTTGGTAATGAAAAAAACTAGTGCCCCCCTTCCCCCACCACTTTAATCTGATTCAAACATATGTCTGGACTTTGCTCAGACTTTCCAAAGTCATTCCTATCTGGGTAGAAACCAAGAAAATTTCCTTACCAAAAGAAAATGTTTAATAGTCAGTTATAAGTGAAACCAGGAGGTTACAATGAAACCTGAGATGAGTGAACTGCTACTGCAAAACCTCAAATGGTGGAAACCAAGCCTCACTTTTTGCATAGAAATATCAAAGCAGCTGGGTTTCACTTGAACAGTTTTAAATCCTTTTGGCAAACCTTCTTGTATTCTGTATATTGGCTCCTGTATGTGCTCATATATATTCTATTTCTGATCAATGAGTACATTTTTTCCTCTGTACAGAACAACTTTAAAACCCAAGATTGTATATTCTGAATCATGACATTTTGAGATTTCATCTTCATGGTGGGTGGAATGGTGGTGAACTCAGAACCATGGATTCATACAAGCCCTACCCTGTCTTCAGAAGAGCTTGAGAGCTAGATGTATGTCAGTTGTCTGCTTTCATCTGAAGTCCAGCACACTGACATCTGGTCCCCATTTTTATTGCTCTTTGTGTTCTGGGCAGCTAAAACTCAGCCTGCCGATGTAGCCCCGTGGAAGACATGGTTGGGGTTGTATAGGAAGACCACTGCCAGGGCTTCTCATGACCAGGGATGTACCTAAAAGGCTCTCACTGCCCTCTTCAGGGAATAATGTTCTCTGAAAACTGTTCTTCCACACAGTCTTCTGCCATGGAGGCCTTATTTTGATAAGCAGCAGCTTAATCTTCCATTTAAATAGTATGTTCTGCCAGTGCACAGTACTTCTTATTCAGGTTTGATTTGATAGTCCTTTTTGTGATTCACAAGGTAAATCTTACGGGTTATTGATTGCCAAAATTATGTGAATGGCCACTTGATATTCACATGAAAAATCTATGCTGAGGAGACCTCTGCATTTATAATTTCAAAAGACCCCTAGGTATTAAGATGTAGAGGTGGATTTATAGGTTGTTAAGTCCTGCATGAATTTTTATAGTAATAGTTAGCTTTTTGTCCTAGGAAAAATGTAAATATTCTAAGTAATGAAATGTTTTCATTATTTCACTTGTGTCATTTTCATGATCTTCACAAATTTCATGGTCAGGAAGTTTTCCCTGTTGGTTAAACTAAATTTTTCCTTTTCCTTGCTACTCTTCATCCCTCTTTAGCTCCTCTAGTCCTTTTCTAAACTCCTTTCTTTTTTTAGTTTTTTTTCTCCTCCATTTTACCTACAAAGTATTTCTTTACAAAAGCCTTTTTACTTTTTACTTAATAGTTACTAGCTGGAGAAAGGTTTGTTTCTTTGGTTCGTTTGGTTGGTTTGGTTGCAAGTGGAGAAAAGAGAGATGTTTTCTTTGGGAAACCTTTCACTAGGTCCCAGTTATTTTCTTCTTATTGTCTGTGTCCTAAACATATGCTTACAATTCCAAATGCCAGAAATATTAAAATTTTATCTGACCTTAAATTCCTAAGAGAGACTGAACCATTATAAAACCAGAGGTCAAACAGAACTGCTGATGCTGATCCTGATGACAGCACTGTTTCATCTAATTCATTAGATGACATTTCAGCTGGTAAAGGCCAGGCATGTGAGTAAGACGGAGCAAAAAGACATAAAACAGAATAAAGAGGAGGAGTTACAATATGTTCCATATGATGAGAATAGCCTTGAATCCTCATTCACTGCGGGAAATCAAACCTTTTTATGTTCAAAATCCTGCTTTTGCCTAATAGAAGGAAGTGCACAGAAGTAAATGTGTTCACCACCTGGGCAATTTATATAGGGTTACAGATCATATTTGTCCTATCCCTCCAACATGTGGAAACAAGGTATGGGAAAGGCAGATGCCCTTGGATGTCCAGGAGATACATCAGTTTAGGTGCAAGTTTTCTGCCCTAGTGCATGTTGTAAGCGCTCTAGGAAGTGGTCAAAATTTGAGAACTTAGAAATAGCTGCAAACTTGAGTGTCATTGGTAGTCCCGATACATCAGGGACCTCTAGGAGCAGAATGATACAGCAGTTCTGCTTATAATCAGCTACGTTTCTTCTCTATTGGGTGTGAGTGAAAGTGATGCAGAAGTTAATTCAGATTCAGGCTGTGAATAAGGAATGTTGCTGAGCTTTGAACTAGTTTGGGACCTTTACTGTTGGCTGCCTGTAGACCAAGGAATATCTTTTTGAAGTGTATTACATCTATTTCAAAATTGGGGGGGAAAGATCTTCAGAACTGAGAAGGCCCAAACTTACACCCAACAAAACTACTTTGTTTTTTTCAGAAACTGATAATCAAAGTTTCCTATTCAGTAAGAAAGTTTTGTTTATGTTTCTTTGCCAGTGCAAAGGTATTGTATCTTCAGATTTTTCTAAAATGCTACCAGGGACCTTTTGAAACAAGGACTTTTCCTGACAGTAAAGCTGAATAAAAGTTTTCTTAAGATATTTTAGGGAACCTCTGGAAAGAGGCTTATAGGTAGGACCCCATTCTGAAAACCATGCTCACCTCTATAAGGCGAAAGTGATAAAAAGTGAAAAGGTAGGATTGTTTTCTTGTTCCTTTGCTCCACTATACAACAGTATCACAGATCATGCTGGGTACAGAGAAAAATAATTTTCTACTTCAGATAGTTCTTCCCATTCTCCAGGAGGTTTCATACATTCGTGTCATTCTGCCTTTGAGATGTTTTTTGCATGTGTATTTTGGTATAAGAGCTTGATTTTTGTGTTAATAATGGCTGTGCACTTAAGGTTACCTACCTGTTAGTTGAAGGGTAGGGAAGCAAAAGAGGGTAACTGGTGGAAAGGAAAAGATTACACAAAATTATGTGAGGCTTGCTGTGGAATAATGAGTAAGTTAGATTCTGTTCCTTAATGAGAAGCATAAATTGTTTGAGAATTATATAAAAAACTACATTAAAAGCAATAATCCACAGCATTAATATAATAAACTTAAACATATATAAAACATTTCAAAATTACTATAATTATCTATAATACAATCATCATGCCATTTATCATGAAAAGCGAGTATACCTTCAATTAGAACAGTCTATTCATAGTGAGTGTCAGCTGACTTTTACATACCTTGTACAATATATTTCCCACTGAAATCATGGATTTAAGGTAATTTTTATACCAAATATATACTATGCACCACATTCATCAAATTCATTCCCATGTGTAATGTTCCCATATTTTTATTTTAGGTGATAATTTTGGGTTTTTACCTTTAAAATGTATGGCATTACAGGTATTCTTTTTGCTTGCTTGTTTGTACTATTTCAAATCCTAAATGGAAAGAAAAGTAAAGGCCCACTGTAGGACCCAAATTGTGACCTGAGTTCCATTTGGGCTGAACCCTGTACGCTTAGAAAACTTGTTAGAAGATGTATGGGTAGGAAATAAAGTGATTTGTAAGCTGTGTTATGAAGCCAAATGCTAGAAGAAGGCATTTCAGTATTTTATTACCAGGAAGTAAAATTCAAGGGTCACTACAAACCTTTTATAAGATATACATTTTAAAATCAAGCAGGACTTGGTATTTTTGGGGCAATGATAACACACTAGATGAACCTCAGAGATGCAGCAGGAAAAAAAAAAAGATAAGAGCAAGTCACTCAGAGTGGAACATAGCTGTAGAATATAGCAGCTCACTGAAGTATAACTCTTGCCTTGTAGAATACGTAAGACAGTCAATAAACAAACTAAACCCAGGTACATCTGGAATACTAAACTTCAAAGAATTATTGGTGTTATGAATGAACTCATGTCACTAGTTGTTTGTAGTTCCTTTCTTGCAGACATCTTAAAAGACTTAAATTATCCTTTGAATAAATGTCAGATTGGTCCCACACCATCGGACTCTGTTTGCTCTTCATAAATCACAAATTAAAAGGTCAAAATGGATTAATTAAAAATGATAATGATTATGCTTCATATAAGCAGGGTACTATTGTATCTAATGTTGTAGGAAGTATTTAAGTAAGGCAATAAGTCTAATGAAAAAGAAATAATCTGGTTTTAGTAGACTGAATAATACAGTGATGGTTGAAACACTCCCCAAATTGCATTTGGGTACTAGGAGGATGGGTTGAGTTGTGTTCCTATTCCAAATACAAAAATGTGTCCCAGGCTCAGAAGAGCACTTCCCACTGCGCAGTTCCCTGTTAACTGCATGAGGGCTTCCTATAAAGGAAGCCAAAAGGGACAGCTAATTTGTCTTTGCAAAAGTTTAATACCAAAGTCTACAATACATTAGCTAGCGTGAGAAATATAGAAACAGTGGTGAAATAGTAAGACATCAGCATGTTTTTTCATGTCCTGTTTCCTTCCTCTTCCATGTGGAGTCTTTGAGATGTGAAAGTAATCTAGGATTTTTTAATACCTTAGTTAATAGAAAACATGGTGTCAGATGCAAACCCTTCTGCTGTTACCTCCTGTGGTGTTTAGATCCATGTGGAAGCAAAACATAACAGGGGGCAAAAAGGTCCCACAGTTAAAAGTAAGTTTGCAGCCTAAATGAAGTCATAGGGAGAGTCCCTGGTACTACCAGGATTGCTGTATTACATGGATTCATCGAGCCTTTACAGCCTGTCAGTAGATCACTTCAGCTTTCCCCATGTTTGCTTCCCCCTCACCCCCGCAATGTGAAGGAAACACATTCTTGTTATTAGTCTCTCTGCTAAGTCTCCGGCACTACGTTTTCTTAGTGACTTCCATTCTTTGATTTCATTGCAACCTCCAACTTGTTCTAAAATTAAAAGGAGCAAGTTTAGGTACGCTGCCTCTCCATTCTCACCCAATATACCATATACAGACTGCAACATCGAAGTTAAATTGAAAACTCAGAAGAATCTGGGCCTTATACTACTATATAATGGGTCTCCTTGTGATACTGTAAAACTCCAATAACTTCAAGGAATTCTGAAATTTTCATCTGTGGGGGTAAGTACTGTGGGATAAGGAGCCTTTTTTACTATGAGAATATTGTTTGTTTTCTGTTAAGCAACGACAGTATTGCTGGTCTCTTGATGTCTGAGATACCAAAGTACAGGAAACCTGAGAAAACTCCCCTTGCTCTCAGAAATGAAATGAAAAGTGAAGAAACTTTAAAAGGGATGAATATGTTACCTACCTACCCCTAAATGCCTCCTTCATTAATCGAACATATTGCATAAAGTGTTTTAATTTTATTCTTTAGGCAGGAGAGAAAAAGAATAGTATATATTAAACATCTACTTCTTCTTTGAATGAAAAATTGACAGAATCTTTTAAGAAAAAACAGGGGAAAAATTCATATTATATTTATGAAATTTTAAGACTTTAATTCCTACATCATTACATGAAGAGGTAAGTCTATGTTAATTTTTTCTTTATGGTATAGTTCATATTTCCTGAATGAAATAAAATGTGAGTTTTTGCTGATGGTACTTTTTTCCGAACAACTGATTGTGATGTCAGAAAAGAAGAAAAAAGAAAAAAGACATAATTTTAAATATCCCGCACATTTACTGACTAGATAAATTTGCGATAGGAAGGGAGCCTAAGATATTAGCTACTCTGCACTCCATCACATACATAATTATTATGTCAATTTAATTTTTGATAGATGTTAAGCTATACTTATCTCCCTAGCCCATGTAATAGTCAGCAGAAGATCTGTTAAAATGTTTGCTTGAGTATGTTAGCAAATGTAATGTAGGTTTTTTATAAGAGAGATGCAGAAAATATGAGTTTCAATCACTTGAAAACAGTTTTTCCAGTATTAAGTCAGAGTTTGAAAAGTATTCCAGAAAATATCATTGTCTTACACTTTTGAGTATTGCTGTTACATTCAGCTGGACTATTTGCATAGTAAGGTATTTAATCTCCATGATTATGTATAGGGATATTAAACATATAACTGCATTTGGAAAATATAGGCTTCCTTCTTGCTACTATTCTTGTAGAGGCAAATAATTTCCCTTGGATGATTAAGAAAGTGATTGTACCTGCAAAGCAGATGCCTAAAGCTCTACCAGATATTAATTATATCTGAAATATTTATCACCTCTTTATTGGTACATCGTGGATGAGGTTCACAAGCATATAATTTGTGCTTTCTAAACTCTTACTTAATTGCAGAGTCACAGGATTTGTTGAATATGTTTTGCTCTTCAAAAATAGTATTCTGAGAAAATTCTGTAAAGTTCCTCTTCGTAATGAGCTCTTCTGCTATTTACTACATCAGATTATCATTTTGTCTTTGTGAAACTGTCACTGGACAAAAGATTGTGATGTCACCAGAATAAGTAGTTTCCCTTAGAGATGCTGGACGGATGTGAGATCAGTTCTATGGCTTTCCATTGACCTGAATTCTGATCTGTGTGCTGTGCCTCTGGGGTGACTTCACTGCAGTCAGTGGTACTGGTATTATGTGCATTCACATCACTAAATACCGTGTGTTTTATTCCTCAGTGTGGGGTGCCTTGTGCAGCAATGTGCATCTGTGAAAAATGAGCAAATATAAGATTTTACACGTATTCACATTTTACCAGATGAAAATTTTATGATTTAGCACTTACAGTGGATTTCACCTTGTTTGACTTTAGTCATGTGAAAATTCAACATCTATTTTAATCTGGTGATAGGGTAATATATTCCAGACTAAAGAAGGTCTCTAACATAGGTGAAATGGGCCACTACCCAGAGGTATTTGTCTCTCTCCACTATACACAGTGTTAGCCTTGATGGTCAATTAAAAGCTTGGTCTTTAAATTTGCTTAAGCTTAAATGCTGAAAGTTGGTTGGATTAACCCATCATCACCATAGGCTCAATGTGGATAACTGTGTCCTGCAAGGTCTGTGAAACTTCTGACTTAAAAACATTGTTTTTTAACTTTGTGTCTTGTAATACACAGCAGGTGCAATAGATTACAGGCACAGCTGAGCCACCAACACACCTGAGGTCTGTGGGCCTTGTTTTAAGAATGTTGGTAACCCAAATGGCAACGGAAATTGGAGGCCACTATTGGCATTGAAAAGCACTAAAAAACAGGCCACTGATGTATTCAGATATGTATGTCATTGAGCTTGTTTTAAGCAGAGTCTTTTTAATGCCAGATTGAAAAGTTGTTGCTGAGTCATAAACAATGAGATACTTCTTACCTTTTTTTTAAAGAAAAGAGAAAATTGCCTGAACCTGTTTTTTATTTTGAAAACGAAACGTGTATGGTATTTCAAGAGTAATAACATAGTTATCCTGAACAGAATAAGCCTTCCAGAAACAGAAGGATCTGCTAAAGTAATACTCGGAGATCTTTTTTCCCTCTGTACCTTCCTAACTGGAGCTCACTGGCCTTTGTAGCGCTGTAACACTAGGGAGCACACTTTCATCAGGAATTATGCTGCCTGCAGCATCTACAGAGAAGGGGAGATATGAGTCAGTTCTGCAAATCGCCAGTTCGGCAGCGGGCCAACCCCTGCCCCGCTGCACAGAATGACAAGGCATGCGAATATGACAGAGCTAATGGTAAACAATGACAGACCTGTCGAGAGTCCGATGGGATGCATCTCTTGTTTGTTCATGTACAGTACAGGAATCAGAGCTATTTTGTTTGGGGTGTTCTTAGATGCCTGTCTGAACTCTTCACCCCGCCTTTTACAAATCAGATGTAGCAGAACAATAAAGAGGTTTTTTTTTTTGTGGGTATGAGAGACTTACAGTAAGCTGAAAACCAGGACAAGCAATTCGTAGAGAAGGGAGAAAATATACTTGCTCTTTAATTTTATTTCTTTAAAAAATGCCCTTGTTCTTATTGACCAGTTAAAATCTTATTGCGTAATTATTGCTTCTAATAATCAAAATATTTGTCTATAGAAGCAAAGGTGCAGGAGGACAGAAAGGAATTCCTTCTTTGGAATAGTTCTAGACTCAATTTTGCTAATATAATAATGAATTACAATTTAAAACACACTAAATTATTGCTTCCTGCAATAATTTCAAAGCAAATGTAGTTTCTTATTAAATCAGTTTAGCTGCTGAATTATAATTTTATATAGGTCAAATGTGTCTTGTATATTGTACCATTGTCTTTTAGGGAGTCTAAAGTCTACATTACACATTTTATACTTTTGATACACTACTCTTGCTTTCTTTATGGTGGTCAAGTTTATTTTTTCCTAGACTGAGGAGTTACGATCAGGTTAACTTAAACCTGTGTAACTTAGATATGATCACACACAAAGAGCTCTAGAAGTCTTCACCATGTATACTCTAGAAAACTCCTCCTTATCAGGAAAGTGCTCAGAAAAAAGTATGTTGCACCAGCCATTGCTAGAAATAACAAAAAAAACCCCAAAACCTTTCCCAGACCTTCACCAGAAGAACAGCCACCCCAAATCAGATCTATGGCCCATATAGTCCACTTTTATATCCACTTTTATATAAAGGATCATGGCTCATGAATTGGCAGGGCTCATTGAGAGGGCTTTAAACTAGGTTCGAAGGGGGAAGGGGATAAAACCAGGCTCACTAGAGATGAGCCTAGGGGTGGCATGCCGATGCCCGGGGCGAAATCGATAGCCCAGCTCAAGTGCATCTACACCAATGCACGCAGCATGGGTGGCAAACAGGAGGAGCTGGAAGCCATTGTGCAGCGGGAGAGATACGACTTAGTTGCCACCACAGAAACGTGGTGGGGTGACTCTCATGATTGGAGTGCTGCAATGGATGGCTATAGACTCTTCAGAAGGGACAGGCAAGGAAGGAGAGGCGGTGGGGTGGCCCTGCATGTTAGGGAGTGTTTTGATTGTCTAGAGCTCAACGATTGTGATGATGGTACGGTTGAGTGTTTATGGGTAAGGATGAGGGGGAAGGCCAACGAGGCAGATATCCTGCTGGGAGTCTGTTATAGACCACCCAACCAGGATGAAGGGGCGGATGAAGTGTTCTACAAGTGGCTGGCAGAAGTATCTCAATCGCTAGCCCTTGTTCTCTTGGGGGACTTCAACTTCCCGGACGTCTGCTGGAAATACAACACGGCAGAGAGGAAACAGTCTAGGAGGTTCCTGGAGTGTGTGGAAGACAACTTCCTGACGCAGCTGGTAAGTGAGCCTACCAGGGGAGGTGCCTCGCTCGACCTGCTGTTTACAAACAGAGAAGGACTGGTGGGAGATGTGGTGGTCAGAGGCCGTCTTGGGCTTAGCGACCATGAAATGATAGAATTCTCCATTCTTGGTGAAGTAAGGAGGGGGGCAGCAAAACCACAACCATGGACTTCCAGAGGGCGGACTTTGGCCTGTTCAGGACGCTGGTTGAGAGAGTCCCTTGGGAGACAGTCCTGAAGGGCAAAGGGGTCCAGGAAGGCTGGACGATCTTCAAGAAGGAAGTCTTAAAGGTGCAGGAGCAGGCTGTCCCCATACGCCGTAAGAAGAATGGGTGGGGAAGACGACCGGCCTGGCTGAACGGAGAGCTCTTGCTGGGACTCAGGAAAAAAAGGAGAGTTTACCGCTTGTGGAAGAAGGGGCAGGCGACTCAAGAAGAGTACAGGGATCTTGTTAGGTCGTGCAGAGAAGAAATGAGAAAGGCAAAAGCCCAGCTAGAACGCAATCTGGCTGCTGTCGTTAAAGACAACAAAAAAAGCTTTTACAAATATATTAATGACAAGAAGAGAGCCAAGGAGAATCTCCATCCCTTATTGGATGGGGGGGGAACATTGTCACCGAGGATGAGGAAAAGGCTGAGGTACTCAGTGCCTTCTTTGCCTCAGTCTTTAGCAGGCAGACCAGTTATCCTCAGGGTACTCGGCCCCCCGAGCTGGAAGACAGGGATGGCGAGCAGGATGAACCCCCCGTAATCCAAGAGGAAGCAGTCAATGACCTGCTATGCCACCTGGATGCTCACAAGTCTATGGGGCCGGATGGGATCCACCCGAGAGTGCTGAGGGAGCTGGCGGAGGTGCTCGCCAAGCCACTCTCCATCATTTATCAGCAGTCCTGGTTAATGGGGGAGGTCCCGGACGACTGGAGGCTTGCCAATGTGACGCCCATCTACAAGAAGGCCCAGAAGGAGGATCCGGGGAACTACAGGACTCTCAGCCTGACCTCGGTGCCGGGGAAGATTATGGACCTGTTCATCTTGAGGGCGCTCACAAGGCATGAGCGGGACAACCAGGGGATCCGGCCTCGCCAGCACGGATTCATGAGAGGCAGGTCCTGCTTGACCAACCTGATCTCCTTCTATGACCAGGTGACCCGCCTAGTGGATGAGGGAAAGGCTGTGGATGTGGTCTACCTGGACTTCAGTAAGGCCTTTGACACAGTCTCCTACAGCATTCTCCTTGAGAAGCTGGCGGCTCATGGCTTAGACGGGTGTACTCTTTGCTGGGTAAAAAACTGTCTGGACGGCCGGGCCCAGAGAGTTGTGGTGAATGGAGTTCAATCCAGTTGGTGGCCCATCATGAGCGGTGTTTCACAGGGCTCAGTTTTGGGGTCGGTCTTGTTTAACATCTTTATTGATGATCTGGACGAGGGGATCGAGTGCACCCTCAGTAAGTTTGCAGACGACACCAAGTTGGGCGGGAGTGTTGATCTGCTGGAGGGTAGGAAGGCTCTGCAGAGGGACCTGGACAGGCTGGATCGATGGGCCGAGGCCAACTGTATGACGTTCAACAAGGCCAAGTGCCGGGTCCTGCACTTCGGCCACAACAACCCCATGCAGCGCTACAGGTTTGGGGAAGAGTGGCTGGAAAGCTGTCCAGCAGAAAAGGACCTGGGGGTGTTGGCTGACAGCCGGCTAAACATGAGCCAGCAGTGTGCCAGGCGGCCAAGAAGGCCAATGGCATCCTGGCCTGTATCAGCAATAGTGTGGCCAGCAGGAGTAGGGAAGTGATCGTGCCCCTGTACTCGGCCCTGGTGAGGCCGCACCTCAAATACTGTGTTCAGTTTTGGGCCCCTCACTACAAGAAGGACGTCGAGGTGCTGGAGTGTGTCCAGAGAAGAGCAACAAGGCTGGTGAGGGGTCTGGAGAACAAGTCTGATGAGGAGCGGCTGAGGGAACTGGGGTTGTTTAGCCTGGAGAAAAGGAGGCTGAGGGGAGACCTCATCACTCTCTACAACTACCTGAGAGGAGGTTGTAGCGAGGTGGGTGTCGGTCTCTTCTCCCAAGTAACAAGTGATAGGACAAGAGGACATGGCCTCAAGTTGCGGCAGGGGAGGTTTAGATTGGATGTGAGGAAAAATGTCTTTACTGAAAGAGTGGTGAAACATTGGAAGAGGCTGCCCAGGGAAGTGGTGGAGTCTCCATCCCTGGAGGTATTTAAAAGACGTGTAGATGAGGCACTTAGGGACATGGTTTAGTGGGCATGGTGGTGTTGGGTCGATGGTTGGACTCCATGATCTTAGAGGTCTTTTCCAACCTCAATGATTCTATGATTCTATGATTCTATATCCATTGCAATAGCTTCATGGAAAGGTTTAAGCTAGCATAAAAAGAACAGTTGATAGGTGATGAGCTTGAACTCAAAACAATATTTCAGGTGTTTCAGGTATTTCAGGCTATTGATTTTTTTACAATATTTCTCTGCTGTTTTTCGCATATGCAACCTTACCTGTCACCTTCTGTGTGCTGATGTATGGTGAAGCAGAACCTTACTGATTGGTTCTTGTCTGTTTGTGCATTAAGAAGGCTGAAATATGTAAAGCAATGGCTCTTTCTGTATCAGTCCTCCTGATCCTCCTGTCTTAGGAGAGCATATGCTCTCCTAATATATATATTAGGAGAATATATTAGGAGAACACATATTTGTGTTCTCTGGTAGACAGCAACCCCCTCAGAGAATTAAAGTAGACTACTTGAAAAGACTGCTTATGAAACAGCATAGAAAGTGTCACCTACTGCTAAATAAAGAACTCCAGAGCTACCACATTCAGTTAAAAAATTCCAGTTGAGAAATTCTGGTTTTTAAGTGAGTAATAGGCTATGTGATCATAGAATAATTAATTTCCACCAGAAGAACTGTGCTAAGTCAGATTCTGTAGCTGTTACTTTGAGTAGGAGCTTGCCTGAAATGAAACTTATAAAGCATTATCCCACAGAAGATCAAGTTTGGGCTGCGATTCAAGAAGCTCGACAGCTAATCCGAAAGACAATCAACTGAAAATCTCAGACAATAGAGTGAATAAATGTAAACCATTGATAACATGGGCCATATTGCACCATCAATTTTTAAGCAGCAGTTCCCATTGATTTCAGTGCTTAAAAATCAATGCATTCTCTTCAGAGAAATAGTTTCAGATGAACAGTGATTATTTATCATAATGACTTTTATCTGAGGATATCTCCCATTTCATAAATACATGCTTAGTATTCTTGTTTAATACTCTGTCTGTTGAGACATTCTTACTATTCTGTGAAGAAATCATTATCTGCCTTTGCAAAGTTTCCTCTGTTTTTTTGCAAAGCTATAAGGAACTTCTCAGGAGACATGCAATTTTTGTGGAAGAACTCCAGCCTGGGATGTTATGGTTGTTGTTTGTTACCTGTACAATGATACCAGCTGGAGGTCACAACCACTCAATAGGGATCCATCATGGGAGGGTCTACTTGCACACTCTATAAAAGCTAGATGCTTGGCTAGAAGGCTTTACAGACTGAAAAGTTAAAAGACAGAAAAGGTTGAGAGAACTCAGCTGCCCGGTAAAAGGTCAGCGACAGAGATTGATGCAACAACTGGAGCCGTAGACCCCTTCTTTAAATTCAGTAAACTGTGCAGAATGTAGCCAGTGTCACCACTTCCTCTTGAAAGTTTTTATTTAACTTCAAAACCCTAAGGTCTGATTATTCAAGCTGTTTATGAAAAACATAGAAGACTGAATTCAAAAGGGCACAATACTTTGTTAGTCTGCTGATTTCAGGAGAACTGTGCCAGATTTTCCCAGTTTAAAGGCTTTCATGCCTTAAGAGTAAAACTCTTAACCATATTCTTAAATCTTTCTCCTAGGAACAATTCTGCTGACAGACAGGACTACATATATAAAATTAGAATTACGTATTTCCTAAAGGTCACTGTATACCTGATCCTATATAAAATGAAAATTTAATTCAGTGTCAAAATTATTCCTTTTGAAAGTGAACAATATAAAATTAATTTAAATGCTGTTCCATTTTTCCCTCTTTTTCCAGAAACACAGTCATCTAAAGATATGCTAACTCAAGTGTGTAACTTCTTGCTTGTAAATGTTGTGTGTTTTGGAAGCTGAAGAGATTTGCCTGTTAAATAAGGGATATAAGGAAGATTTAAATGCCTCTCTCAAGGGAAAGGTTCTGCTGCTGCAAGTTTAGCCCACATACAAACTTTTCTTTCACACAATATAGGGAAAAGTTCCCAGCATAATTCTGAGTGAAATGAAATAACTCCAGAAAGTAAGTTTAATGTAAGGTTATGAGAAGATACTGTATATTTTAAACAATGAAATAATGACAGCTCAAGTTCTAATGTCCCATCATTAGCAGGTGGAAAAAAGAAGTCATGTTGATAACCAGTTCATTCCCAGGCTCCTATTTTATTCTTCTGGCTTCAGAAAAAAACACATTTTAAAAAACTATTATAATCACTAAAACAAATATAACACCAGGAAAGAAAAAAAGTATTTCACCTGTCATTTTAAAAATCTGTTACTAAATTTAGTAGCATTCCATCTGGTCTATTTTTTACTTTTCTATTGTACAAAAAAAAAATGTTGAAACTCTATTTGGGTCATTCTGATATACACAAATAATATATAGCATATAAAAGCTACAGTGACTTTTATTGTTCATGTCTTCTCCAGAAATCACTTAGCATTTTCTTTGCTGTAGAAACTTGTAATAAAATGGTTATAACAGGAAAAGCAAGTCACCTAGCAGTATAACCCACAGAGAAATGAACACTTCAGCACTTATTTTTTATGGGCTAGTTAACCTCATTGGATTTATATAACTGCCAAAGCCTGACCTCCATTACTGTTGATCAGAGCTAAAATTTACTTCCATAACATATTATACTGACCACTTTAGAGAAATAAAGGAAAACAGAAAAGACACAGAACTTACTCTTATTATTGGATATATTTTCCCAGTCTGTGAGGCTTACCATTAACTGTTACACTGGGTAAACTGGAAAGTAAGTCTGTGTTCATGCTCTAAAGCCCTCCAACAACAATGATCTAGCAATTTCCAAATGTGGAAGTGACTATCCAATAAATGAGAAAGGGCAAACCTTTAATATAGCTAAATCTAAAATGTGACCTACCGCCAAGTGTTAGGAGCTGAGTTAAGTTAGCCTTGATTAAGTTAGCTCTGAATTCTGGTTTTGTAATAATACCTGCATTTATGCTAGGACCCTATTTTGCCCGTTTGCCAGCAGTCATCCCTCACTATCTGATTATCTGAAATAAGGTTTGTCTGTCCTTTGATTCCCTTTCTATTGACTTTATAAGTCTTAGCTATCCCACAAACATATTCTACACATTCAAAATATTTGGATAATTAGAATCCTATACATTAGAGAACCTTTATAATAGTGTAATTAAATTGAAAAAGCCTGATAAGTATGCATCATAATGATGAAAAATAATTTAAAATAATGCATGAATATTAACTCCTTTCCTACAGAGGACAATAACCCTGTATACTTGATTATCTCGAGTCATGAGCATGGTTAATAAAATGTATGAAAACTCAGGGTGTTGCTATAAACTTTGGTTGACTAATCTATCTGGCCTCACCTTATAGCTTTTTGTCAGAGACTCTGAATAAGAAATGGGATTACTCAGTATTTTTGAAAAGCCAAGTACATATAGGTTTCTAAATGTATTATTTAGGAAACTTGGTCTTAAAATTTATGTTACTTTCATGTAGAAACAAAAGATAATTTAAAAATAGTGATACTTTCTGTTAGGACTGAGATTTCAGAGGTCAGTATAAAAATATGGAAAAAAGAGGAATTAAAACTGGCTATTTTTTGACTAAAAAAGATTTTGATTGACTTGTTACATCTAATTGGGTCAAAATGAGTACCTTAATTATTGCAAAGAGAATCTGGAGTTTTGCATCTCCTCTTTCCTTACTTTGTTTTATTTAGCTTTGTGACTTATAAGTTTTACTTTTCCTGCTTCTTGAATTTATTTAATTTACTTTATTTATCCTTGTGTACTGTTTTTATTCCTTTAATTCCCTTATTTTTAACAGAAAGAAAACAGACAAAAGGTGGTATTATTGCACAGTTCCTGGAGACACTGTAAGCAGAACAATCAGACTTCAGAATTAAATGTTAACTTTATTAGAGGAATGGCAGGATTTTCCCATAAACCTTCAAGAATCATAAGTCAAGACATGGGAATGACCAGATTAGCTTGAAAATCACAATTTAGGATGAGAGGAAGAGGAGAGGAGAGGAGAGTGAAGTCCTCTGCTTTACTCTTTGGTTTTGTGCTTCTTACTCACTTGGATATGCTCTAAAAATTTTCTAACCACAACAGTGGTTAGAGACATACTAATCTTTAAATTATTCTAGTGTAACTAGAAAATGTCAGGAGCTGGGCCGAAGAACAGAGTAATGCCATGAGACATTTCTTAAAAGCCATTATAGCTGCTAATCAAGTGGCAAGGAGACAGCTTTTCTGGAGTCTTTTACTATGAGTGTGAGATGTACATTTGGCTACTGTCATCATTGATCACAACTAACCAAAATATATAAATATGTGAACTTTATGCACATGTGCATTTTTCTTAATTTGATAGATTAGCTCAGCTAAGCATACAGTTCAAGGTGGATGGAGGCCTTTTAGAAAGTGGTCAAACACCTCAATGAATGCTTTTGAGGATACATGTGTTGAATCATATTCCTAATGGTGAACTATGAGCAGCGTCGTTAGGGCACCGTGTGTTGTTTCTTCGCCCGGGGGTAATCTAGGCCTCTGATTGATTTTCAAAATCAGTCTTTTAAAAGATTTTAGGGTAAATGTGTCAAGATGTAATAATGTTTACCCCTATAGTAAACATATAATTCAGAAGCATCTGGAGCATTTCTTCAAAATTTCTTCACTTTTGAATTGAAACACGTCCTAAGGTGCGGCCAAGTCTCAAAGGAAAGGACTGGTAAAGGTAGATTTACATTAGAGTGATAATATAGTGATATTAGAATTGATTTTGAAAATTTAATATTTGCTTTCATTGCTAGCTGCAATGATGCCAGTAAATGTCACATGATTATACTTGTTACCAAAGATTAGGGCTGGATCCGTGGTACTGAAAGTTTGCAAACTGAAAAAAGTCATGGTGCAGTTAAAAAACCCCAACAAGTTTAATAATGATCCTTTCTGTATTTATGTATTAAAACCTTCTTTGACTTTGTAGGGTAACAGCAGATTCTTCATCATTTAATGGATGAGATCATAAAAAAATGAGTTTTATAGAGAATAATCCCTTTAACTGACTTTTTTGAGAACTCTCTGGCTTGTCTGAATGTAGGATCTTGACAGCTAAGATCCAAGTGCACCAATTTTTTCTGTCGTACTAAGCTGAGGAAAAAAAGGCCTCAGTGATAGGTATGTATTTAAGCTTCACTCTATCTTTTTCCTCCTGGGACCACAGCAGGACTTGGACCATATCAAACCGATTAAAACTCACACACCGGCATCTGCATCAACCACACAAATCTGCAGCATTACAGGCAAGGAATATATGAGGAAAATGGATATAAGGTAAAGTTCCAAGGTAAGCTGTGCTGGAAAAAAGTTTATTTTATAATTTGTTTATGTCACTATTGTGCATAAGATGATGCATCACTAAATTTTACTTTTGCTGTTCTTACCTATGAAAGTAAATTAAGACCTTAGTTTCCTGGATAATTTACGGTGGCACCTATCATATGCTTTGCCTAGATGGTGTTCATAGCAAGTTATTCTTTCTGAGCTTTTAGCTTTCTTCATTATTTATGAGATGTAAGCCACTCGTAGGTCTCTAAAGTGAAACAGATCATTTAAGCAGACATTTCTGGGAAGGATGATGCAAAAATTTCCTGTGCTCTGAGTAACAAAGGCGATGTTAAATACCTGTTCCCTCCAGATAATGGTATAGTGGAGGTTCATTTCTATATTCTTCTGTTTCGTTTTGTTTTAACTTCCTCCACTTGAAAGCATTAAGAAGGTCTCCAGATTGCCTTTTAGATAACAACTGTACGCTTAGAAATAGGTTTCTGAAATGAGATTAGTTTTTCTGGAATGATGATGCTGAACTATTGACCTGTGGAGAGAGAGATGATGATGTTGACTTTCACTCTGCCTGGTTCCCTAGCTCTAGTCATTTTTCCTCTAAAATTCAGTAGTGGCAGGTTACAAAGTAGGGGTCAAGGCAAATGAAGTGGCAGCCAACACACTGCATTATTCTATGCCTGTGATCTGTCTTAGTCTTTTGGTCATTCAAATGCAGGTGATGTTTTCAGCGCTGCAACAGTGAGGTGAAATGTAACTTGATTTAACATTTTAACCAGGAGGGATTGATCTCTTCCTCTGCTGCCTGGATGTAAAGCCTTTGATGATAACCAATGGTGATGGCAAAGTATAAAATGAATGAAGGCACTGGGTGGTAGTGCTACTTGTAAAAAATCAGCTTGGAGACAGTTAAATCTGTGGGTTTAAATTTAGAATAGGCAAGTAATTTGTAATGAATTATTTATTGCGTTAAATTTCACCAAGATTTTTTTTCTGTTCACCAGTTGTCCACAAACATATGGCAAAATTCTTGGATTTATTCATTATCTAGAAAATATTCATTTATTTCCTCAGTGAATAAATTCTTGGCCTGCAGATTGCTCATGAGCAGTTCATAGGGAATATTCAGAAGATGCACTGTGTGTGTTAGTTTCCACGTCTGCTTCGATATACTGAGAATTAACACTATTATTATGACTAAAAGATCACATGAGCAGATGCTGTGCTGACAGCAATATTTCAGCTAGCCCTTTATTTAATTCTCATTGGAACATAACATAGTACCTTAACATTACACTTCAGGATTTACCTAGAGTATATCATAGCTCTTATTAAAGGAAGGATTGCTTTTATTCTGGATTAGTTTACCAGTCCTGTTTACAGTGTGGCCCCAGTGTTGTGTTGGCAAAGCTGAGAGGACAGAGAATTGCAGTTCAGTCAGGAACACGTGTTTAACAGCAGGACATCACTACACCAATATTATCAGCAAAATCTATCTGTTTAAAGGCTTGCATAAAAGAAAAAAGCATATTAATATTCTTGCATCACATTATGGTGCAGGCACTTAGCCTTTGTAGAGAGCAAAGAGAGAGCTCTTAGTTTTTTACTTAGGCCGAGGGGTTTCGTTTGTTTGTTTGTTTGTTTTTCTTATGTTAGCAATTCAGAAGCATGCACATTTTAATGAGAATGTTTTTGGGCTGGAAGAAATATGTCAGTAAAATTAATAAAAATCAATTGGAGCCTTCCCCGTTTGGAGAGCTGACAACATTTGCGTAATGTCAGGTAGCGATATTTTTCAATATCAGTTGAAAAGCATATGATATGAAAATGAAGGATGATACTCTTTAAATTAAATGCGCTTTGTCTTTAATGTGTATACTGCTTAAGAAATGAAGTGAAAACACCCAAGTACTTAGCTTGAATTTTATGAAACCTGTGAAGAAATCCGGAAGATAACTGCTGAATTTCTAGGTCATAAGCTGTAGATGTAGGTACCTAATCTTCTGACTTTGAGCATGCCTGGAAGCACTGCCTTGCTCCAAGCTGGGTGTTCAGGCACATCCCCTGCGTGAGTAGCACCCTCCGGGTTATTGATATAAGTAGCCTCTGTCTGTACTGAACATACATAACACCAAATTCAACTCGAAGTGTTATATCTGAGCCACTTCTGCTCAAAGATATTGAGGGAAGAATTATTTTAACTTTTGCACAATGGTAGTGATTACCATCATTATTCCTAGAGTGGGAGAACTGGGTTTGGTGCTGTTCTCAGTTCAAAGCGGGGACTCCCTTTTTCTATGTGAATGACCTAAACAGCAAGCTACAAAACCCAGGAAGAAGGACCCACCATTGCTTCAGCTGCAGCTGCATTTCTGTGCAGTCATTAACACAAGATTTATCAAAGGGGAATAAACAAACAGAGGGTAGGTTTGTTTCCTAGTGATTAATATCTCTTCATCAGAAGCATGAAGTATGAATTTGAAATCCATGAAACCAACAGTACTCTTGAACTGAGGTTTCCTGCTGCATTCACTGAGTGTAATGAAAAATCATTGCAAATGGTCAGTGTGATTTAAGAAAAAATGGTGAGGAAATTGTTTTAAGCTCAGAAACCTGGTGAGGCACAAGCACTTAATGCAGAAAAGAGAAATGAGGTTTCATTATGTTGGTGGTTTGGTGCTCATATTGCCTGTTTTAGGTACTTCTTGTCATACTTCTTGTCCCATTGTGAAGTGCCAATTTTTCCCTTTCATTGTACATGGAATGTGGGAACGTAAGAAATCCCTGAATTACACTCCTGGGCTCACTGCCTAACACTGAATTGATGTAATGCTTTGTGCCAGGAAGCCTAATCCCATTTGGGATCTGACCCAAATGATTTAATCTTATTACACCCAAAGGCATTGTGATAGCTTTTATGGGAGATTTCTAATATTTGTGAAAAAAATACGGGTAATGTGTTTACTTTAGGAGAGTAAATGCTGATTAAAAAATCCTTCATATTACTATTATATTTCAGTCCTCATATTACACCTGCCAGTGTAGCAGTGAGAAAACTGATTCACCATTAGGAATACCTATTCACATTTATCATAAATAGGAATAACTATTTCATCTCAATAAAGAACAATATATTTACTTGGTCTTATCTGAACTCTTTTGAGATGTAAGAAATTGAGAATGTTTTTATCTCAAGAATGAAACACTTTAAAAATGAGAACTGTAGACTCAAAGATAATGGCAATGCTGTTTAACTATGTTTTTCACTTTATTTCAGTTATCATACTTGGCAAAAATTGAATTTGTAATAGAATTATCTGATTTTGTGCATTAGCATCAGTTTATTGTCATTTGCTTTCACCAGAATGCAAGTTCTTAGAAATCTGCACTATATTTGAAATGATAAGACAATATACGGCTTCAGATATTTTAAAAACAGTCACTTTAAAAATAGATTTACATATAGCATTTTTATAGATTTTAATTTTTTAAAAAAGCCGGAGCATTATTTTTATGATGTATGATTTAATTGTTCATCAGTTGATATCTCTAAAATAGATACTGTATCATAAAAAATCATGGAATAATTTAGGAAAAATGAGATTCTAAGAAACTATTGGATTAAAGACCTCTTGGCAATGTATAGAAAGAAATGTTGGTGCCTTTAATGGAAACAGTATGAGCATGAAAGGGTCTCAGACATCATCTGAGTTGAAGGTGGAATATTTCCCCTACAGCAATAAAAATAAAAGTGCAAAATTTTTTTATAACCCACCCACTGCGCTGGCAGTGCCCAAGATCCTCTGTAACCTCTGTTTGACTTGTCACTTGGAAGACAAATTTGTTCATAGATCATGACTGTCAGAGTGCCTTTTCTGCAACTGTATCGGTAATTAGCTATGCCTTGTTAGTGCTCAAGGCAAGTACGTCTGTCACATTGAAATAAAAGGTTAGATTTTTCTCCATTTTAGACAACACTTTAACCTTTCAGCTTTGTAGCATCGACAAAGATCCAAACTATTGACAAGACTGTGTCGATGGCTTTTTTAAATGTCTGTGATGTATTAGATTGTTATAAAAATGTTGCCACTCTAAATGTTTTAAAGATTTTTTATTAAATAAAGAGTAAACCAAGAATTTTGGGAGAAATGGGGGGAGGGTGTGAGCTGGTTTTAGTTCAGTCCTTATCCTAAAGCCTATTGAGCTTCTCTATGACTTTCTGGGTGCCATCAGTTTCAATTGTTTTTGATGTAGCTAGGATCAATCCTTTGTTACTTAATTGCATTATAGCTGTCTGTGTCTTTGAAAAGAACTACAGAGCTATCTATCAATCTAGCTGCACCAATAAAAATGACCTCGTATAATTATGACTAATAAAAAAATTAGTTTATGCACATTGATTATGGCTATCTTACCAAGAGGCTGCCATTTATTAAATAACCTCATGAACAAGATGGATTGGAAGTATAATGAGGTGGATCTGTGTTAGTATATGACATTATCAATCAAAAATACAACAGTCCACGTACCCTGCACTTAGGCAGGTGCAGAACAGGAAAGAATGATGGGCTATTCCAGCGTAAGCTGGCCCCCCTGGTTGTCTTTGACATTCACCCTTTCTCTGTCTAACAGAATCAGGGTTATTTAATTTACACAAAGTTAGAAGTAGCTACAGACCCACATAGGGTTGTAAGATGCATGCTGTTAATTATTACAGTGCAGTCTGTTCTCTTGCCAAATGAGGAGTCCTCTCATGTCCTGTGCCAAAGTTAATGGGCATAGTTAGTGCATGAGATGCCAGATTCCAGATTTGGTCTAACCAGGGAATCCTCAATTAGCTAGTTTTAGCCATTTTCAATACCTTGTGCTGCTTAAGTGTCTCCAGTTGTTGGGACAAGACAGTGTTTGGACATAGAGGACAGAGTAATTAGTTTATTAAATAGTTTTTTGCATGTGTGAGAAATTATTTCCCAGTGGTAGATGAAATCCATTAAAACACATTATTAAATGACATATTTCCTTATGAAGGTTAAACCTGTCCATGTGCTTCAATGCAGTATTGTTTTGCTATAATGTTATCCCTGTTTCAACTTATTTGCCTCTTTTTTACTTAGCTTTTCCTCTGACAGTCTATCTTAGGATAACCTGTACCTTAAAATTCATTGGCCACATTGATTAGATTTCCACTGAATATAATGGGAGCCCAGAGGTACTGCCCCAGTGTAAACATTCTGCACAGTGGATAACAAAACTAAGGTGAGGAGGACTGAATTTTCTGAATTTTCACACTTGTGAACTAAGGTAATTTTCATGGAGTATATTTATCTGTAAAACATTGTTTGGCGTGCCTACCCCTTGATTTAGAAAGGCTGAAATGTGTCTTTCCTTGCTTTTAACTTAAAAGCTGTCTGCAAGCTTATTTGGTTTTATTTTCTTGGGTTTAAATCTTTTGTTTCCAGGACTTGATCTGTATAGAAAAGACAGCTGCCATTTCATGAAACTGTCATGAAGCAGACTACAGAAATATCTAACTTTTAATTCTACATTTTTAAGCTTCTATTAAATAAAAATGCAACTCAGAATGAAAGTAGCTGTTGGTGGCTGCTTCCTCAGATAAGAGGAAAGAAAAAACCCCTCCTAAATCATAAAATAAATCATCACAGGAAAGGACAATAATTGGAATACTTAATGTGCTGGCAGTCTCTTGCTTAAGATTCATGCAGCCATGATGCATCTATAAGTTATAACAGTTATAACAGTCATATAAATTTTATAAGCTATATAAATCTCCTTTGCATGCTCCATTTGGGTTTTGTTAGGCCAGTGTGCTTTGCACGGACACTATTTTAGGCATGGAACCTCTAGAATAGTGTTTTTAACAATTGCACGTAAGGACTGAATATCATAACAGGTAGTTTACATTCAGATCAGAAATTTCAAAATGTTTTTCCGTGACTTCAAAGATTCTCGGGAATTTTGAATGTCTGTTTCAACTATCATCTCATGGAGGTATATTCAAGTTATATCTTAGATTTCAATATAACACTCAAATTCATTGAGGGCATTTGGGGATTTACGGTTCGGGAAGGAAGTCAGAACAGATATGTGATGAATCCTATTTTTCTTGTTTTGTTTAAATTTATTTTTTCTTTAAGAAACCAAATGTTACTTTTCACAGAGTGGTACGTGATAAGGTTGGCACTGCAGTGTGACTTCTCACTTCATTTTCTCTTCATTACTCTTCTGGTGAAGGACTATTTTTGACTGATTAAATGGAAAAAAAAGAAACCCCACATTTTTACTTTTTTGATCTGAAAATTATCTCACTCTGAAATAATTTCACCATTAAGTGTTGGCTTTAATTTCAGTCACGAATTGCTTCTCATTTTGGTTAGATATGCAAACTCTGCAATTTTAGATGCTGTAATAAATACCTGAATTCTTTACTACAGGTGTTCCCAAATATCTACTCTTGATTCCACAGCTTCTGGCACGTATCTATTTTTGCTGTGCTTCATTTACATTGTGGAACTTCACACTTTCAAGGCAGGGAAACACTACTTCTAAAAGCTTCATTTTTTTTCCAAAAATTACACGTCCTCTGGAACCAAGAAAACAAAGCAGGTCATATTTAAAAAATAAGAGCTAAGATTTCCTGTAATGCCATATATTCATTTAATGATTAAATCTCAAGAATTTTATTCAAACTTTTATTTTTCATTGGGCACATGGATTTTTATTTGCCCATACTGATGGTTAATCTGAACCAGTGTATTGCAATGGAAAGACTGCAACCTATACTGGAAAAGATGGTTGAATACATGACATTTGGTCATTTCAATTCATGATAGTCCCAGAAAATGTTACAGCTCAAACAGAAATTCTTTGCACAGATAGGTGACACTACCAGGCACTGGTTAACCTAGAAATTTGACTTTGCATATTCCTGCTCATTAACTCACTTCTGTCTGCCAAGCATAATGATGAAAGTATGATGAAAGCTTATGACAATGCGTAAAAAGCCTTTGCTTATTTGGTGGTTAGGAGGTACTAAAGGAGACTGTTGCTAACTGATTCATGTTGGCTAGCTTGACATTTGTCAAGCTTTTGAAAGCTAAACAGTTCTCTTAAGGAGAATGATAGAAAGTCCAGTTCCATGGGTATGATCTCTAAATCCATGAGAAAACTAGCAAGAGGGAATCATGGACTACTATGATCCTGGCATAGTATACACCTCGAAAAGCATTGGTCTAGTTTTTAATTAAGTACATAATCCTGCATTATCTTCTTAGAGTAACTGAAGTATACCTAGCAGAAGAAAGCCCTTTTCTGTTGTGGAAAGCTCTTTTCTCTTGGTAACTAAGGCAGTTCTGAATTTAAAATGGATGTTTCTCCCTAAGTAGGTACTCCTTGGGTTGGAGAGGAGCAATGAGTGGTGACTCCCAGAATGCTGAGTTCAGAAGTTAGTGCAAAGCTTATCAAAGGTAAGCATGTCTGTAAATCTTGTCAAGAAGTTTGTCATAAACAGACTTTTTGGTTTTGGAGCTGCTGGAAGAAAGGGCTCCCTTGAAACTTTTTTGATATGGATCCTTCCCAAAGATCTAAAGAACTGTGGAATTTTACCAATGATTTCTGCACTTGAATTTAAGGCTTAACACTGGATGAAGTTGGAGAACAATGATTAAAAATTTTTATCAATCAAAAGTGGTAAATAAAATAGATTACTTCATTTACATTTGTAGGTTTAATTTTTAGCTGAATGCAGATATTTGCCTAGGTATGGTGCCAACATATTACAGAACTGGAAGTAAATCAACTTAATTCAAGACTCAAGTACACAACAACGTATTAAAATAAGTGAGTGTCATCTTAAAAGCTGTTGTTCATTCACAGCTCTATGGCATGAAAAATGTAATAAAGAAAAGCTGGCAGCATAAGACAATTTACAGGAGGCTTCAGGTGTTGCAGAGCAATTATTATGTTCTTTATCCAGAGCCTGTAAAATGATCCCTTGATAAAATGCTACAGATTTGAACATTTTGTCATTCTAGGTGTCATACATATAAAACAAAAGGAAAATTTACAGTGCCCAGGGATAATAAATGAAACGCGTTTCCCATCCCAAAATTTTGAGACAATTACAACAGTCATAAATTTCTCTCATAATTTTTTCTGCGTGTCTGTAAATCAAAGAACGTGAGTCACAGTGGGGATCAAAATGTAATGCTGGCTTTTGAGGATGGTGTATTATCAAGCATCATAATTGCATGTAATGTCACAAAGATGTTCATGTTGCAGATGGAAATAGGCTGAGATTTGAAGGCTTTCCATGACTAACCTTGTGAAGGATTCTTTAAAATCCTGAAGCTAATGTCAGGGGAATTAATTTAAATGTGAGACAACAACAACAACAACCAAATCACTTTTTCTAATGGGAGAAAAGAATAGAAGAGGGAGATAAGTGTACCAGTGCTAGATAGAAGTAGCCTAGAAAGTCACTGAAGCATATCAAAATGATGAAATTAAACATCTGGAGAGTCAGCCAGTAACCTGGGAGAGGTTGCTGTAGTGAACCACATCAGGACCACCTGTCAATTAGTAAAAGAGCTCAGAGGAAATGAAAAACAGAATTCATAAATCAAAAGAAAACCGATAAGAGCAAAGTAACCTCAGATTATGATTTATTCAAATAATGAGAATGTCTTTTGCAATAGATTAACAATCATACTCCCCAAATCCCAGGAAATAACTATCAAAATAAAGCCTATTCCCTTAACATCTTCAAAGCAGCAATCACATAAAAGATGAGTGGGATGGCAGAATGCATCAACAAACCAGGTGTATAAAAAATAGTTTATGTATGTTGAGAAGGTGTTACAGCAAAGATGCTTTCAGGAATGAAGCTTTCGGGTCACTGTGTTACTTCTCAGAATAGGCAATATCTCACTGCTGATGATTTGTTAAAGCAAGAACATGCTGTTAATTGTTACAAGGATTTACAATGAAATCCTTTTGAAGTGACTTTATGCACATTTTGATGCAAAAGATTAAAGATAACATAAAAAGGAGGAAGTATATCAAGCACTTACATGCATTCTTTGCACTGAGATGAATAACCTGAGGTCAGTGTAGCTTTCATATACTTTCAGATAGGCGTATTACTTTGAGACTGTATAACTTGTTCAACATGGTGTTTAAAGAGCACACATTTTTTTTTTCTAGATGCCTTATATAACTTTAATTATCCTCTCCCTATAGAATCCTTATAATTTCAAATAAGATATTGTCTTTATTGCCATATGGATGTTTGTTAGTTTCATCAATTTACTGATCTTGTCAGCTAATGAGCCAACTACAACTATTTTCATTTAAAATTTTTAATAAGGGTAGGTAGCTAATAAATAGGGAGCTTTATTCAGATAGTTACGTTTGCAATGTAGCATTCAGCTCCTTGTCATGCTTAGAAGGGCTGATCTGATTTTCTTTGCATACTCCTCCAGATAATTTATGGAGGATATGGTGCTGATGAATATCCTTATTCAACAGGTTAATAGTTGGAACGTTCTTCAGGATATACTTTTGACATTTAAACCAATATCTTCCAAACATGTTTTTAAAGCAGGACTCTGGAGCTGTTCTGAAGTGGTGCTCCTCTGTGCCTTTCTGTTCCCCTTCAAACAGCATCATTAACTGTGCAGTGACCCAGAGGACAAAAGAACCAACATGCTTAGAGCATGCTAAGTACTCACACTTACACACTGAGTGGTTAGGATGCTCAGCTGAGAAAAGGAAAAGTCAGCTTAACATAACTATATAGCATTTAAACACGCTTTGTTCTAGGCTTAGAAAACAAGGCTTCTTTCCTGATATTCTTAGCCTAAGCTCATACACTTGCCTAAACTCATAAAGTCCAGTCATAACATTGCCTCGACCTTATCTGACAGAAAAAAAACAAAACAAAACCTCTAGCTCTCTGTCATCTCTGCTCCTAGCCAGCCAGCTAGAACTTATCCCCTTCAAAAGCCATCTGTGCACTAGCCTTAGTAGCCATCCAACTATATACCAGGCTATGACGAGAGCATGGTGTGATTTCTGCATAACGAACCAAGTTAAAACCAACAGAATAATGTGTTAAATTCAGGTCTTCTTAGGTCAACAGCTAACTGCGTGGACAGGAAAGGAGTGAATCACAGAATTTGCTATACTTCAGCTTTCTGTCCTGCGTAATGGAAAGCACAGTATTCACCTCTATGTTGTGTGCTTACTTCCCAGTCCTAAATATTGATGTATTTAATCTACTCAATATATTTGGTTTTCTATTGTTGCTGCTACTCTGAGTGTATTTCATACATTTGCACTGTGTCTCTCTCTTCCCCATGATCTTATGTGTCAGATATTGAGATTGATTTGAGGAGGATTATAGAATCATAGAATCATAGAATAGATTGTGTTGGAAGGGACCTCTAAAGGTCATCTAGTCCAACCCCCCCTGCCGTGGGCAGGGACAGCTTCAACTAGATAAGGTTGCTCAGAGCCCCGTCCAATCTGACCTTGAATGTTTCCAGGGATGGGGCATCCAGCACCTCACTGGGCAACCTGTGCCAGTGTTTCACCACCCTCAGCGTAAAAAATTTCTTCCTTATATCTAGTCTAAATCTACCCCCCTCTAGTTTAAAGCCATTCCCCCTTGTCCTGTCGCAACAGGCCCTGCTAAAAAGTTTGCCCCCATCTTTTTTATAAGACCCCTTTAAGTACTGATAGGCTGCAATAAGGTCCCCCTGAAGCCTTCTCTTCTCTAGGCTGAACAACCCCAACTCTCTCAGCCTTTCTTCATAGGAGAGGTGTTCCATCTCCCTGATCATTTTTGTGGCCCTCTTCTGGACCCACTCCAACAGCTCCATGTCTTTCTTATGCTGAGGGCTCCAGAGCTGGACGCAGTACTCCAGGTGGGGTCTCACCAGAGCAGAGGGGCAGAATCACCTCCCTCGACCTGCTGGCCACGCTTCTTTGGATGCAGCCCAGGATACGATTGGCTTTCTGGGCTGCAAGCACACATTGCCGGCTCATGTCCAGCTTTTCATCCACCAGTACCCCCAAGTCCTTCTCGGCAGGGCTGCTCTCAATCCCTTCATCCCCCACTCTGTATTGATACTGGGGACTGCTCTGACTCAGGTGCAGGACCTTGCACTTGGCCTTGTTGAACCTCATGAGGTTCACACAGGCCCACTTCTCCAGCTTGTCCAGGTCCCTCTGGATGGCATCCCATTCCTCTGGCGTGTCGACCGCACCACTCAGCTTGGTGTCATCTGCAAACTTGCTGAGGGTGCACTCGATCCCACTGTCTGTGTCACTGATGAAGATATTAAACAGTACCGGTCCCAATACGGGCCCCTGCGGGATGCCACTCGTCACCAACCTCCATCTGGACATTGAGCTGTTGACCACTACCTTCTGGATGCGACGATCTAACCAATTCCTCACCCACCGGACAGTCCACCCATCAAATCCATACCTCTCCACTTTAGAGAGGAGGATGTTGTGGGGAACCGTGTCAAAGGCCTTACAGAAGTCCAGATAGACAACATCCGTAGCTCTTCCTTTGTCCACTGATGTAGTCACTCGATCACAGAAGGCCACTAGGTTAGTCAGGCAGGAACTGAGAATCCATCTACCACAACAAAAATACCTTGTCCATGGAAAAGATTGGAGGGATCAGTTTTGCAAAGAAGTTCTGAGAGTTGCACAACAGCTAAAAAAGCGGACTTTATAATCAGGGTACTTGTTTTGAAGGATATGTTTGGTTTCAGGAAGGAATCAATAAATTTAAATTGACTCTCCATATATATGCTGGTACTGTGTACAAATACATCCAAACATATTTTTGAAGACTTCTAAATTAAAACTGCCTTGCCAGATGGAGCATGTGCTTGTATGGATCTAGAGGAGTTGTAGCTGTCAGGGAGAAATCCTGGTTTCCTCATTAGATGATGGAACAGGTCTTATATAGGTCTACTTTTTATACCAATTTTTGCTGGGTATATCTACTTCAAATAATGGAAATCTACTGTATTCATTTTAAAATATACATAAACACCTCACGAATGGATTTCCTTTAACCTTAAATGAATTTTATTTAATTAAAACTTACTGCACTGGTTTTTATAAGGTCACCATTGTTTCAGGTTTCGGGGTATAAATTCCCTGCTATATCAAAATTGTTTTGGACATTCCTGTGTCAAGAATGCTTTGAAAGTAGATAGATTCTTTTCTATTACTAGAAGACGGTACCTATAGGGCAAATAGAAAGTGCACAGAAAATTGACGGAATTCAATTTGCTTCTGATTATGTAATGCATTTATGTTATTATTTTATTAACTCTGATGTTATACAAGAAATTTCAGTAATCCAATTGTGTCTCAGGTTTAGCCCCTTAATGGGTTCCTTGACAAGGATGAGCTCATATAACTTACCATCAACTTATGTTCACTCTTCCTATGCAGCTACTCTCAGTATTATGTGAATTAGATATTCCAATGGCTCGTTGCTCTTGCTCTCTCAGAGAGCACTTAAATGGATTTCTATTTCCTACTTAATAAATGTGCTGTAGTTTTCAGGTGGGAGTCCTAGAAACAAATTCTACTTTTGGAGAGGTCCAGAGGCACGTCAAACAATCTTCAGCACATTTCTGCTCAATTTCAGTGTGAAGGGGGAAAAAAAAATGTTTCCATGCTAGTAAAATGGATCCAGCTATGTGGTTTTGAGAATGGGCTACCTGCTCTGACAAATCCAATTCAGTGAATCTAAATGAACAACACTTAAGTACTACTCTTTGTCTCTGTGTCTAGCACTTTAGAGCTGTGTTGATGTTTTGATCCAATACCAGATCCATATGTTTCCAAATACTTTTTCTGCAGATAGTAGTAATATATTGAATCATGCTGGCTGTCATGATTAAGGGGGTGGGGAAGATTCTCCCACTACCTTTTTGTCCTTACTTCCACATATGTGTGATGGAGTAGAAAGTAAACATTTCATGCAGCTATATTTTTATGCTGGTTTTGACTGCCAGAAGGGAACAAATAAGAATATTTTGCACTCTTATTGAAGAATCTGGAATAACTGGAAGGTGCTGTTCCACAGTCTCTTAGCCCACCTTCCTTCCTCAAAACTTGACATATTACATACATGCTAGAGTTCACTGACTGTAACTTCTTTGCTGGCTCTTCCATGAGCCATGTTTCTTTTCATTAAGAAATTTGCTTCCTCAATAAAGGGTTATGGATTTTAAGTGAAGGAAAAACACAGTGGGGCTGTGATCTGGCTTTGATAAAACTTCAAGGAATTTGATTTGGTATTGTTTTGGTATCTTTAAGTCTGTCACCTAAAGGGTATCATTCTTTCACAACAAACACAGACTTTCTTTTTTTCTTTTTTCAGCCAGTAATGTACCACCTAATATTGCATTCTCTTTCCGGTAATATTCTGATAGAAAAGAAGCATTTTCTTTTGAGATAAAATTTTCTTTAAACAACCATGATTTCCTTAAATTTGGGAATTCAGACTGAACTGCTTTTTAGATGAACTTTGCTAGTCCCGTCTTCCATGTACAATTGGAACCAGAAGTACTAATTTACTAAGCAGATGTTGTGCTGGGGATAACTCAAAGTAATTTTGAAGAATTCAAACTTTCTTTGTCCACTTTAAATTTTGGGTTGGGAGTGAAAATCATCTTACTTGGGAGCTGAAAATGTTCCAAAATTTTAGCTAATCACAGCACACAGGTAACAAATTCTGTATAGTGTTATACTCTGTAACACTCTGCTGAGTGTTCACAGCAGCACTTGCAATAACTAGTTGCAAGCAATCTCACCATGTACTGACATACTTATTCATAGCAACAGTTTCTTCAACATTACTCCTCAAGGAAGGGACCTGTGCCTTTACATAGTGCTTTTTACAACAGAACCGGGATTCTGACTATGGAGTCAAAAACTATCACATTACAAGTAACTGATAGATAGGTTTTTGCTTTGCATATTTGTGGATAATTTGCAGATGGAAGAAATGGCTGAACCTTTTGACTCAGTCTGAAGTGTGCAGTCTACTAGTAATATAAATAGGACAAAATTTATTGGTGTGAAGTACAAGATCGTTTCTGGAGTAACACAATTTTTCTCTGTAAGCTGAGAACCACTGGAAATGACAGATGAGGAGAAAGTCCTAGCTGTATTATGTGGTCACAGAGTGACTCTGTGTTATGATAAAGGAGAAAACAACCCCAACTCAAGGAAATTTCAAATGAGGCCACTGTAGGAGAGATGTTATTGTACAAGACCTTGCTGGAACCTACTTCATAATGCTGGGAAATAAAAACTGAGAAGGGGTAGTAAAGGGGTATATGGATAACACAAGCAACAGAAAAATTCTTACTTCTTTGGTGAAATTAAAGCTGAGAAAGGATCTAGTTCTATAAAAATCATACAGAATAGATTAATGGGGCAGAAAAATTAAGAATTCTCCTAGAATACTGATAAAGGGTGCAAACTGTGAATGTTTAGACTGGAATAAAGCTGATATGAATCTCTGAAAAAATCTCAAAAAATATTTGTTTTCAAGACTGAGTTGACAACATTAAAAACATGATTGTATGATGCTGTCCCTGTGATAAAAATGACAGGCTTCAGACATCCTTTACCATTTTGTTTGTATGTTGGTGAGTGCATCTGTGTTAACCTACAAACTTCAGAAAACAGTAGCTTCGCTGTAATTTATTAAGCATTTTTTTTTCCTGGCACTTACCTTGCCATGAAGAGAAACAGCAATATTGTCAGCAGAAGTATCCTCCACCTGCTTTAAGCCAGGTCTGGTGGCAGCCCTGGAAGACAGCTTCTTTTCTCAGATGAAAACTTCTTTGCAGTAAAGATTTTCTTCCCTTGCACTCTGATAACTGCTGTTTGGAATGCTGTATTGATACGTGAAATGGAAAGACAAATATAAAACATGATCTAGCCCTTATTTGCAAAATTGAGAGTTATGTTTCAGCAGATTTGGATATTTGCTAGTTCAAAATTATTTGCATTCTCAACAGTGTCATTCATCAATTCCAGTATCATTTGTATACCTGACGAGATGGCAACCTTGGTTTCTTTATTTTTAATCCATGAAGCTTTTCTAGTTCATTGCTATTTTAAAAAATCCTACATTGACAGAAAGTTATTTCTAAAGGCAATGCAAACTCATGTACACCGGATTATAAAGATCTGCTGTAGTGAACAAGAGCAGCACAAGACCTTTGACTGTATTATGCCATGGGTTTATTTGTTTAAAACAGAAGTGATTTTAGATTGTTTGAAAAAGGTCCAATGCAGAGTATCTTTATGTCAGCTGTTATAAATTACACTAATGACAGAACAGACAGTTTCTCAAATAAAGATTTTTCTTCCAGTATGAAGTCTTTTACTATAATCCAGAGCTACTTGTTTCCTATGCACTTGCTGCCACTGATTTTCTGCAGCCAGCTCTTGTTAGAATGTCTGTGCTCACTGTACAGAGAAACTGAATAGATTTACATCTCCTTTATGGCGTTGGACCCAAGGATGAAGTTGAAGCTTATGTCCTTCTTCTAGAATAGTTTTCTAATAGAACTATTTATTGTTAGGTCTAATGTGGTCATCTTAAGCCAGAACAGTCTTTAATAAAAGGCAGACCATGTGTTTTTTATAATTTCAAATTCTCACTTGTGCACAAAGTTCTTAAGCACTTGTGTGCCCTTAAAAGACTTTCTACACATCTATTGCTATGAATGTGCTTGCATCTTCTAAAAATCAGGGATCTAGGCAATAGTCTCAGGTAACAACATAGCATGCACCTAATTTAAAACATAAAATTGAGCTGTAGTTCCCACCTTGATCCTGCAATAGCTTTTGTGCAGACCCAATCAAAGAACTACTGAAATTAATAGGAGTCTTTCTCCTTACTTTGATAGGGCTTGGATTAAACTGCTGATGTTTAGAAGTACCTATTATTTTGCAGTGTTCCCATGTTAGCTGAAAGCCACCTGCCCCTCAAATCAACCAAAAATCACACTGGCACATCAGAAACATGCTAACTGTTCTTTGGATACAGCAATTCCTTGGGATATCTACTGCTTATGCCTGACCAGATCAGTTTCTATTAAAATTATCAAAATTTCATGAGAAAAGAAAATGAGTAGAAGAAAAAATATTTGTTAACAAATGATCAGGCAAGGGATGCTGGACTTGCCTATATGTTGAAAAAGGCCTTGTTTATATATGAATATAGTCTGATGAGAAGATATTTTGCATCTTGGAGACATAAGAAAATGGTTAAAGAATTTGGGGTCTTCTTTTTGAGAATTTGCTTTTGCTCTCTGTGACCCTGGCATACAAACTTTATGATGATTCCGGCAACAGTATCATACCTATATTTTTACTGGTGAACATATGAATATTTTATGTTCTTCTTCTTTTCCTTATCTTGTATGACCCTCCTAGGATCCAGGAGTCTCTCTGAGGTAAGTAGGAAGCCAATGTTCAAAGATGGGTGAGGACAAGGAAGAGGTTAATTACCTAAATTACTGCTTGATGAAACTTACTGCATGCACATCTGCATGCTTTCAATTTTAGTGTAAACGTAGACTGCCAGCAAGTTCCATCTTTTGTTTTAGAGCATGATATTAGGATTTGAAATTCACATCTCAGTTGGCTTAGCTATCTGAGAGCCTATGTGACAGTGATAAGGGAACAAGGTACCTGATTCTATCATATTCAAGCCCAAAATTTGTTCTAGAATGTCTTAAACCTTGCCTGAACATGGTTTTTAGGTCAAACATGAAACAAGTGTATTATTTGACAACAAGCACAACACAACACAGATGTACCATCAGTTACATACCCAACATAGATCCAACACCTAACAAGGAAACAAGGTTTATTTAAAAATTACTGTATAAACTGGACATAAAATCATGATTTCCCACTATTCAGTTGCTCAGTGAACACTGGTTGAAAGTAGTGCCACAATTGCAGTAGAAGTTAATCTTGTGAAAATCTATGAAGGCAAAGGAATGTGAAGTTAATTAGGAGAGGGTATTAACTGTGTAACAGTAAAGGCTCCTTTCTACTCCATAGTCATTCTTTATCACCTAGAAGAGATTTGATCCTTACCAATGTCTGAAATATGCAATTGCTAAGGGAGGCAGGATACCTATCTCAGGTAGCACAGCAATATAATCAGCATGTCAATCTCCATACATGCTGTACACGTTCCCTGTGTATTACTCGAATAGAAAGTCTGTCAGAACAGAACCCTGGTCAGCCTTGAATCCCACATGTACATTTCAGTTAACTGAAATAAATTAGGAAAGAATTTAAAGTAAAAAATCTCTTTACCTTTAAAAAAAAAAAAAAAAAGAAAACAAACCCCCCAAAACAAAAAAAACAGACTTGTATTATGGAGATGCTCAGGAAACTGAGTTTTCAGATAAGAATGAAAAGACTGTTGACAGTCAAATGTCAAAGCTGTTTGATATCCTAAACTTTCAATAGTTTAATGTTCCCAGAAACTAAAAGTCAATTACCAAAATATCATTTGCACGTGGATAAATCCAATTGTAAGCAGAACAGAAAGAGCCCTGTAATTCTCAATCCAAAAAATGATGGTGGTAGTCCAACAAAAAATGCAGTTTCTGAGAGACAACTTTGTACGTTTTAGAACATATCACTCAACTAATGAATGTTCCAACCATTTCCTCCACAGCTGTATTAAAGGAAAGTAAACAAGTCACAGAATAAAATAAATAGATAAAACCTCAGGTTTCCAAAATGATATAGCTTCATGTCTTCATTTGTCTCAAACTTTTTTCATGTTCTACCACTCCTTTGAATGAGAGATTACCTGCCTTTGGTTTTGAGACCCAACCATGACATGAGTTGAAAGTCCAGAAGACTGGAGATGAAAGTGAATCAAGACTTTAAAACACTGACAAACCACTATAACTTCATACGAACTGGGCATTCGGACTTTAGTCCAGAAAGACTCTCAACAATAATCACAATAATTAAACAAACTGGTGTGTGGTCTTCTTTTGTTTGTAGAAGACACTTGGTTGGATTCTTTTGGGCAGTCTTTTCCCAGTGAAGGAAAAATTAATTTCAGACATCAATTTATTTCTTTCATCATACTGTTCTCAGTTCTCCAGACATTCTTTTTTTTTTTAATTTAGTTCTTTCTCGAAGTATTTTTTAAAATGGTAGCATTAAGCAAGCTTGTTCTTGATCATCTCTTTCATTTGTTCTGCCCCTTGAACACATGTAGTAACAATGACAATTTTTTTTCAGTCTCAGGGACACCACAATCAATTATAAAAAGAATTCTTTATTTTTCTTTTTTTGCCTTTTTTTAATAGGTGAACATATTACTTAAATCATTAACATATAAATCAACTTTCAGTGTCTCAGAGACATAGCAGAACCCTGCAGCAGGGCAGGCATGCTGCTCAGCATGTTTTGGCTCTGCAAAGGTAGCAGAGAGTCCCTGGATGTTTTTCACAAAAAAGATGTTCTTGCCACAGGAAGGTTCCCAAAACTACAATTGGCAAAAGGTGAGATGAGTCCTCTTGTATCCCACAAGCTGCAGAGAAAAGGAAGCAAAAAAGAAAAGACACTTCTATGGTGAACCCTCCTGGAAACCAGAGCCATCTGACACAGATAAGCACTAACCTAAAATTTATATATAATGACTCTCAAAATTGTGGAGCTGCAGATGTCCTCTCAGCTCTCTCAGGTCTGTTTCTGTCTGGTATCTGGGTAGATTTTCATGTAAAGATGAGGAGTACTTTTAGGGACACAATCATCAAAACCTTTTTATTAATTTCTTCTTGTAAAAATTATCTCAGGAATTCATATATCTGTGGAATGTAAATCTCAGCCCATTTAACCAAAAGGCAATTTCTAAATCCAACCACTGTTTTTTATTCCTTATGTGAAGACTTTCTAAATGTAGATTTCAAAATGTCGTACTTCCAGTAAGTCTATTCTAAACTTGCTCATGAAAAGAAATTGCACAGAAACCTTATGTTAAGAAGCTGACCAGCAGTTTGTTTCAGCACCAAAGACAGAAAACAAAAGTCTGCGTTAACCTACCCGTCCATAAATCCAATAACGGGGCAGCTGTAACTTGATATGCTTAGAACTAGCTGTATTTTACAGAAACTTGAAACAACCCCACATAGTAAAGCACTGTAGCAACACATTGCCTTCCTTTTGTTCTTTGCAGACTGATTTATGATAAGGACATTGTGCTTCCTCTAGAGATCAGAGCACATTCTCTCTGAGGGTCTGCTGTGCAAAAAAAGCGGGGGGAAGAAAAAGCAATCAGGTAGCTTGGCACCCTGCCAGAGTTCTCATTGACTCCCCACATGTGCAGGCTACCTGGCTTTCCTCCAGGCCTGGAAGATACTATCTTTAAAAGATGAGATGCCAAAGGCCTATCGACCATACAGACATTTTCCAGGGCACACTTCTTACCTCTGAACAGGTCAGAATTAAATTTAATGTGCTGTCTTTAGGTTTTCTGTATGAATTTATCTGCAAGTGAGACATTTCCTAGACAGCTGCAAAAAAGAGAGAGTTCATCCAAGGGGATGGAATTAACTGAAAGAAACACTCAGGCAGAAACTTAATCCAAGTAGATAATCTCTATAAATTCTTCAGTGAGAAAAAAATTGTAAATTTATATTCCACATCTAATGCTCTGCTCTTGAGATCTTAAAATACTTAAGGGTAATCAATAGAAAAAAGCACGGGAACAATCCTTTGGAAGAAATGCAGAACTTTCTACTGCATAGATTTTGTTATTTTTTCCTCATGCTGAACAAAGTGAATTAAGAATGACATTGAAGATGCTCTAGATGTGATTATGGCTCACCTTCACTCAGACATTGTTTATACCACTGCCATTACATACATTAATTTGGAGAAACTAACTTGCAATTTCTTATTTTCAGGCTGACTTGCAGATTCAGTTTTTATTACTGTACGATACTTTCTGCGAATCCATATATAGAAAGGATTCTGTAGAAATGTTTTGAGAGCCCAAGTACTCAGTCTCTGGTGAATAAAAACATGTCTTAAATCTAATAGTTTATAACGCTTTGCAGATATAGCACTGTGAACAGCTAAACAATACTTAAACTACAAAACAATTAAAAAAATGTTAGAAATTCTGTGGTATATTTAAAAAATGTGGTAACTGCTCTTATTTTAGAGGACATTCTGGAGTAGAGCTTCTGTCTAGGATTTTAGCACTCCATTAAGTACCAACACACTGTCAGAACTGAATGCTGATATTTATTTTTAAGCATACATGTATCCTGATAAGCACAGAAACAGAGATGAGGGAAATTAAATGATTAATTCATATTCATTTTATTTTTTTGTTAGGTTGTAAATGAAAACCATTGTTGTAACATTGCACAAAAATGTGTGGATTTTATAAAAAGATCAAGTCTCCTTTCCTTTAGAAAATGTTCAGAAACAGTGACTTAGGGATGCAGAAAATATGTTCAGATCAATCAATCTCATATACAAAAAAACTTCCAGTGTAGTTGTTTAGATTTTATAAAAAATGCTTCCTGGCTGAGGGAAATGGTTTTAGTCAGATATTTTTCATTAGTATGGGAGATAATATTAATGTGTAATTTTATAAAAAATAAGTTGTACTGAGTCACTGCTATGCAATGGAAGTTTTGATATTTTCTGATTCTGTGAAAATTCCTGATGGTGGAATTGAAAAGGTGTTTTAAAAGTAAGCGGCCTTTTAGCTTTCCTAGATTTATCCATCGTACAAATGTACATACATTACTGTCCCTCCCTTTATTTAAAAAGTTTGTTTTGACCCGGTAGTCATTATAACATTCTAATAAATAAACCTAGACTGGAAAAAGTTTTCAATTATTTTTTTATTGTATTGGAAACTTTGTGTCTTGTTTTATATACTTCAATTCTGTTTTAGATAGTACATCAGCACCCAGCAATGTGCTTCAGTACATGCTTAATTTCTGTTAAAGTTATGTGCTTCTCTGATTTTCTTTGTAATGGCAGAACAGGTCAAAGAATCCTGTGATTCCTGAGAGTATTAATCTGTTCTTGTAATGTCTGTATCTAAGGTTAAATATCTCTGACAGTGTTTTCTGTAGCAAGGGGACTGCATTCAGGTAGAATTCTAAAACCTTATCTTCCATCACTAAACCCTAAGTTTGCTTCAGCTGCAGGCAGCAGCATGAGGAACAAAACTAAATCACAGAAAGACAAAGCAGAGCAAAGCAAAACAAAACAAGATAAAACAAGATAAAATAAAATAAAATAAAATAAAATAAAATAAAATAAAATACACTTTAAAATGTTCCATTTAAATTGTTCAGGTTTCTTTCATGAGTTTTTGGTCTCCCATAACTTATGAATATATCTTAATATCCCTGAACAGATGTTTAGAGGGCTACTCAGATATAGCAATCATAAAACAAACAGTGACTTCCCAGTATTTCTCTGATTTTGAAATGAATCGTTCAATTCATATGTATTATTTTCTCTTTGCTACAGTAATTTCTGAAGGTAAACAATTTCTGCCAATACCACGCCTTAAAAAATATATATTTGAGTTTTGAAAGGTTTATTTGCTGGCATACTTACAGAAGTTTCTGGAGGTCAAAATGAAATGAGATTAGGAGGGGTATTTCAGATAAGTACCCATAAGATATTATTCTTACTTAAAATGGCTTAAATTTTTGGTCTGCACAGTTGGCAAGATTCCTGCTGTTTTCTGTTTGGTCAGTATACCACACTAATAGCTTTTGCTGTTTTAGTTTTAAACTTCATTCTTCAGGTTTGAGACCAAAAAGTATAAAGTTGCGTAGAGGTGAAGGGAATCAAACAAGGTAACAGAATGTATTTCCATATTAAAAGGATGCATAATGGCAGAAAACGTAATGTTACTCTGGAAGGCAGTGACTTGAAAAAAGGGTCAGGATTGACTAGCAACTGGTATTTGCTCTAGTGAGATGATGTAGTAAAATGGACTAATGAGTGTCTTGGATACATAATCTGGATTAAGGTGAGGCCAGGATAATACAATAAAATGCAACACTGTATTTTTCATTAGTGACGTACGTAGACTCTTTTTATCTTTTTAGTTACAAAACTGGTCATATTTTAAAAAGGATATTAAAAGTTTTGGGGAAAATAATTCATTAATTATTTAATATTGATGGTCTACAATCTGAGATTTAATACAGTTAATTTATCACCATGGAATTAGAAGATGACTAGTGTACAGTAGATAAATAATTTCTAAAGATAAAAACAGTAATATGAATGGATACTACAGTATTTATTAGTTTAGGGGAAGACAACAAAATGAGAACTTTGATGCTGAAGCCACATACTTGACTGTTACAAAAAAGAAGACATTCACTTTAAAACAAGAGACGTTACCTCCTCGAACAGACTACTGAACAAGGTAGTTGATTTTCCACCTCTTAATAGCTTTAAATCAAGATGAAATGCTTTTCTGCAAGAGGTGCTTTTGGTAAACACAAGCTATACTTCAGTCAAAGACAAGCTATTGGTCTCAAAAGAGATTTAATGAGATGAAAGGAAATAACGTGATACGATGGCACAGTATAATAGTTCTCTGGCCTTAAATGCCATAAATTTATGAGGCCACAAAAATGTATCTAACGTTCTTTTATGAGATGCATTTAGTGTGGATATTTCTGTTGCACTTCCTATTTTCACCCTTTCTAAATATAATACTTGCATTCTTATAAGTAAATTGTAGTAAGTGAAAGTGTAGTAAGTAAAAATAGTAAAAGTGTAGTAAGTAAAAGTGTAGTAGAAGTAGTGGATGAGGGAAAGGCTGTGGATGTGGTCTACCTGGACTTCAGCAAGGCCTTTGACACTGTCTCCCACAGCATTCTCCTAGAGAAGCTGGCGGCTCATGGCTTAGACAGGTGGACTCTTTGCTGGGTAAAAAACTGGCTGGACGGCCGGGCTCAGAGAGTTGTGGTGAATGGAGTTCAATCCGGTTGGCGGCTGGTCATGAGCGGTGTTCCCCAGGGATCAGTTTTGGGGCTGGTCTTGTTTAATATCTTTATCAATGATCTGGATGAGGGGATTGAGTGCACCCTCAGTAAGTTTGCAGACGACACCAAGTTGGGTGGGAGTGTTGACCTGCTCGAGGGTAGGAAGGCTCTGCAGAGGGACCTGGACAGGCTGGATCGATGGGCCCAGGCCAACTGTATGAGATTCAAGAAGGCCAAGTGCCGGGTCCTGCACTTCGGCCACAACAACCCCATGCAGCGCTACAGGCTTGGGGAAGAGTGGCTGGAAAGCTGCCTGTTGGAAAAGGACCTGGGGGTGCTGGTTGACAGCCGGCTGAACATGAGCCAGCAGTGTGCCCAGGTGGCCAAGGTGGCCAATGGCATCCTGGCCTGTATCAGAAAGTGTGTGGCCAGCAGGAGTAGGGAAGTGATCGTGCCCCTGTACTCGGCCCTGGTGAGGCCGCACCTCAAATACTGTGTTCAGTTTTGGGCCCCTCACTACAAGAAGGACATCGAGGTGCTGGAGCGTGTCCAGAGAAGGGCAACGAGGCTGGTGAGGGGTCTGGAGAACAAGTCTGATGAGGAGCGGCTGAGGGAACTGGGACTGTTTAGCCTGCAGAAAAGGAGGCTGAGGGAAGACCTCATCGCTCTCTACAACTCCCTGAAAGGAGGTTGTAGCGAGGTGGGTGTCAGTCTCTTCTCCCAAGTAACTAGCGATAGGACGAGAGGAAATGGCCTCAAGTTGTGCCAGGGGAGGTTTAGATTGGATGTGAGGAAAAATGTCTTTACTGAAAGAGTGGTGAAACATTGGAAGAGGCTGCCCAGGGAAGTGGTGGAGTCCCCATCCCTGGAGGTATTTAAAAGATGTGTAGATGCGGTGCTTAGGGACATGGCTTAGTGGGCATGGTGGTGTTGGGTCGATGGTTGGACTCGATGATCTTAGAGGTCTTTTCCAACCTTAATGATTCTATGAAATTGACACATTAAACCAGTGAAGTTGAGGGCATGTTATGTATAATATTTACAAGTATGTAAATATTTTATTTCAGTTCAGTAACCTGGTGAAAACAACTGTTAGACTGCTAGATGGTTATGTTCTCTATATTTAACTTTATTTTAATTAATTAAGCGATATTTACTATTTGTATTTAGTTATACTAAACTTATTTTAAGAAATAAAAGCAAGAAGAAAAAATTTTCTAGTGAAACCTTTAACTGAGGTCAAGCTCAGAGGAGTAACACAAACGTTTACTGTTCCAGTTCTAACAGTTTTCCTGTCTAATTGTTAATCTATGAGGGTTTTTTGCATGTTAGTGTTATGACATGCACTCTGTGGATGAAGAAGGTCTATACCATCACCAGTGATGAACATATTTGAAAATGACCCTTTACTCTATCTAAATTTTTATTCCTAGTTTTTTTAATCCTCATCTACATTTCCTCCTTCTTTTTCTTTTCTATTTTCTCTTATATGGATCAATTGAACTTAACATACTGGATGATTTGGTTACGACATTGTCCTTCAACAACTGTACAGCATGTAAAATATCAATCAACTATGTGTTATCAGCTGTTGCTTTTGACATGCTGTTACTTAAATTGTCCTAATACATCTATGCATACGGCTACAGTGATTGTGTATTTTTAAATCACAGCTTATAATGTTTGTTTCATAAATGCATATCTTAGTTTATAGGTTAGCTATTACTATGCCTGACTAAAGGACTTAAAGAGAAAAGATTTAGGAGAAAGGCAAGGAAGGAAAGAAATGTAGAGCTAAGGCTCCTTCAAAAAAAGTGTGAAAACTGTGAAAACTGAAGGATGCCCCTGACAAATTTCAAGTAGTGAAGATTAAAGGTGATTTTAAAACCTTTAAGGAGGAAAAGGGGAGTCCTGAGCTGTTCTGTTCAGGTTAAGCTTCTACAAGAGAGGCTGGATGAGCCTGTTAGTATATCGATGCTGATGAAATGGTTAGGAGAGGACTGTGGTTCAGAGACTTATTCTAAGAGAGTTCATCTCACAGACCTAGGGAAAGAAGATGATGGTGAAATTTGTCCCCAGACAAGTTGACAGGGGAGAGCCTGACCCTCTTTGGCCAAGTCTCTCAAGATTCAGGAGGAATTTCAGATTGATAGAGTGTCTCATCATTTTCTGTGCTGGGGCAGTCTACCACATCTGAAACTGATTCAATTTCATGGTATCACAAGCCATGCTTATCTCAGTGTACTCTGCCTAGGTTTTTGCTTTTTCTCATAACTATATTTCTGTCTGCAGAGAAAAGGTCCTGCATTTTAACATGGAACTTTTGCCCTTCATGTGTCTGTTTTCATAGCATGCCCACTGGGGTGAGAGTATCCAAGGCGTGAGAAGCGTCTGCCCTATTGTCTAGTTTGAATGCAGATTACTGTCTACAAGTGACTTGCCATTTCTATTTTGCCCACGTTTTCTCTTGGCTTTCTCTCCTCCAAATCATAACAAATGCTGATGTCTTTGTTCCTTTGCTCATACTCTAGCCACTGTCAATCAATCATAGCAGTCAGTAAATACAGTTAAATCATGTCACTGGCTACTGCTTAATCAAGCAAACGAGACTGAGAACAATCTCTTGACTCTCCCTTCCCTACTGTGGCAATGTCACTGTTTCATTGCCCATCAATAGAATGTTTTCCCAAAGAATAAGCAGTGTCAATTTGGGTAACTAGCCCATGAAAACACATTCATACTAAATAATTCTGAAGCCAAAGCTCTTTTACTAATTTTTTTCTGGTTAATTAGTGAGTAAAAGACAGAAACCCTGTTATAGCCACAAAAACCATGTTTGAGTGTGCTATTTATTTGACAGACCCAAGTAGGTGAATTGTGTAGCCACGGAACATCACAGGGAACTTGAGGAAAGATGGAGATGTGAAAGGCCCTTTTGCAGAGATCTTGCACTTTCTGAAAGACTGCAAATATGCCATTTTGGGTTGAAGCTGTATGCACCCTTGTTTCTTGGCTTTCTATTGCCGTAAGCATGATGGCAGTGGAGATGACTGTGTCTGAGTGGGAGACTGCATATTTACTTAGGGAAATGTGAAAAACATTCCCTGCAATCTACCCAAAGCGTTTCACCAGAGCTTGGCTCAGTGGAAACTTGGTCTGAGAAAATGGTCTAAAGGGAAATCTGAAGTTCTCTGCATGAAGTGGTAATAGTGGTGGCTGCAGAAAGTGTGCAAACCAGATTAGTAAAGATTTTAGAGGATTTAAAGTAGATCCATCTAAAAGATCTCCTCAAAATAACAGATTAATTGATGATGATTCTTTTTGCATAGATCTGCATCTTGCATGTTTCTGTAGTGATCCTATCATGTGTAAAACAGCACACTGTGGATGCCTGAAGTCAAGTAGTCAATGTATTTTGGAGATTGCAAAGCTGAAATCCAACAGGAAAAATAAATAATTGAGGGTTATTTTCATCAGTTAACATAGTCCAGTGTTTCTTTCCACAGACAATGCTGAAACTATCTTCTTCAGAAATTGAATCAATGTAATGCTGAGTCACAGCATTATGCCAAGTGGAAGCAAGCAAATAGGCAAATAAAAACCAGACAATCTCCTCTAACAGAGAAAAGCAGAAGAAAAGCAAAAAAAAACCACAGGAAATCCCTCTTTAGATTCACTCCAGTGAGGTTTGTAAGTATTTGAAACTACATGTAAGTCATAATATCTACCATTAACGAGCCAATAATGAAATGGAGAGTGATAAAGAAATCACTAGTATTTCAGTTTTCACTGTAACTATGCTGCGGTTTAACTGAGCACATTTTAATGCACAAGTCTCCTCACAAATGTCAGTCAGGAGGGCTGTGGAGAAAGAAACACTGAAATGTCACTGAGAGTGTGAACATTTATACAGTTTCAGTGGGAAAAGCCAATGAGAACAAAAGATTAAGGTGGACAGAAGTATGAAGGTAAACACAGTGATGAAATACAGGTGCAATAAAAGACAATGTTTTTGAATTAGAGGGGGATAGTTTTTGTATTTCCTGTTTCAGATGAAATTGGGAAGTATTAGAATTAGCAGAAATGTTCACTGTACAATCTTTTCTAATTATAAGAATAAAGATGTTAAAATCACTGAAGAAAGCCTTTTTGTCCTCTTAATATTAGGTGAAACAAAGCAATTTATGCTTTACCTATTTACTCACATACCAATTATGGATTCCAGAGAGCTTGTCCTCAAGTTACTGAAGCTGACCAAAGTTACTAACTTCTGAAAATTTAGTCCACCACTGCATATAGCTTACTTGTATACTTAGAAGGTGTTTGCATCTTACCTGCTCCCCAACCCTTGGCTAAGTTCTATTTTTATTTACACACGTGGAAATTGATTTATAAATTTAATTTTATAAACTATTAAATTATTTATACACAAACTAGAAATATAAATTACACCTGTGTACCTGAAAGTAGTTTATTGCATTCAGATTAATCCAGACATCACGATGGAAAAAAAGAAACATTTTCTTCTGTCTCAAACACACGAGCAATTGAATTTTATCTGTAAAACTCATCATGAAAAGCAAGTTTAAATTTTTAATTTCTCAGTTATTTGCACACATAAAATTTTGTATTTCCAGGCATAAGAATTTGTGCCTTAAAAGCCTATATATTAATTTAAATAGGAATAGAAATGTATCATAATTCACTAATTAATCAAAAACAATCAGGACAGCTCCAGTTTAGAGCACTCATAATTTATTCATAAAATAACAAAGTTTATAAGATATCTAGCTGATTACAATAAAATAAGTAGCAAGCTTCTGGGTATCACAATATGGTCACAAATATTCCATAAGTACATTAAAAGATGAAGTTAACTGAAACACAGAATCACAGAATGGATGAAATTGGAAGGCACCTCTGGAGATCATCTAGTTCAACCCTCCTGCTCAGAGCAGGGTCACCCAGAGCAAGTTGATCAGGGTTGTGCCCATTTGATTATGAATATCCCCAAGAACAGAGACTCCACAACCTGCCTGGCTAGGTTCCTGTGTATGACCACTCTCACAGGGAAAAAAAAAAAAAATGCTTTTTTCTTATGTTTAAGTGGAATTTCCTGTGTTTTAGTTTGTGACAACTGCCTCTTGCTCTGTCATTGGACACCACTGAGAAGAGTTTGGTCCCCCCCATCAGATATTTATATATATTGACAAGATCTGCATGAGCCCTCTCTTCTCCAGGCTGAACAGACCCAGCTCTCTCAGCCTCAGCTCATGCCACAGATGTTCCAACACCTTCATCATCTTCACAGTCCTGCACTGGACTTGCTCCAGTAAGTCTATTTCTCTCATGTACTGGGGAGCCCAGACCTGGACCCAGCACTCCAGATGTGTCTCATCAGGACTGCGTAGAAGGGAAGGATTGTTTCCCTTGACCCGCTGGTGAAGCTTTTCCTAATGCAGCCCAGGATACTGCTGGCCGCCTTTGCCATGCGGGCACATTGCTAGCTCGTGGTCAGCTTATTGACTACCAGGATCATCAGGTCCTTCTCTGCCAAGCTGCCTTCCAGCCAGTTGGCCCCAAGTGTGTACTGGTGCATGGGGTTATTCCTCCCTAGGTGCAGAACTTTGCATTTACCCTTGTTGAACTTCATGATGTTCCTGTCATCATTTCTCCAATCATCTGGTGTATCAGCCACTCCTCCCGGTATTGTATTGTTTGCAAATTTGCTGAAAGTGCACTCTGCCCCATTGTCCAGATTGTCAAAGAAGATGTTAAATGCTCTTGGTGCCAATATCAACCCCTGGGGTACACCACTTGTGGCTGACCTCCAGCTGGGCTCCATACCACTGATGATAACCTTTTGAGTCCAGCAATTCAGCCCATTTTTGAATCACCTCACTGTCCATTTATCTAGCCCATACTTCATCAACTTGTCTACAAGGAAGTTATGGGAAACAGTGTCAAAAGTCTTGCTAAAGTCAAGACAACATCCACTGCTCTCCCCTCATCCACTGAGCCAGTCATCTCATCGTGGAAGGCTATCAGGTCAGTCAGGCATAATTTCCCCTTCATAGATCCATGTTAACTACTCCCAATCACCTTCTTGCCCTCCATATGTTTGAAAATTGTTTCTGGATCGGTTGTTTCATCAGTTTCACAAGGTGAGAGGGGTCAGCCTGTAGTTCCCTGGAGCCTCCTTCTTGCCCTTCCTGAAACAAGTGTCATTTCCTTTCTTCCAGTCCTCAGGGACCTCCCTTGATCACCATGAGCTTTCAAAGGTGATCAAGAGCGGCCTTGCAAAGGTATCGGCCAGCTCCCTCAGCACTTGTGGGTGTGCCCATTCTGGTCCCATGGACTTGTGTGTGTTCACTTCATTTAAGTCGTCCTTAACCTGCACTGAGGATAAGCCTTCATTGCCCCAGATTTTGCCAATGGTTTCAGGAACGTGGGATTGCTGTAGCAAGTCTTATACCTGTAACAACTGAGATGAAGAAGGCATTGAGTGTCTCTGCCTTCTGCCTCACACCAAGGATAATTTTAAATTATTGGGGTCTAGTTATGAATTGTGTTCTATTGCACGCAGTGCATACAGCATTAGAAAAAATTTAAAAAATAATGTTTTCACATTTCAATATACAAAGTACTGTAGAACATAGACTTAAATACAGTTGTTTTGGGAGCTGTTCTACGGAACCTATTGATTTTTATGAAACATAAATACCTAAGTTACAGAATTCTATATGAAGAGAGTTTTCCCTTCATTTAGCAAAATAAAAAACCTGACCTCTTCATTCAGTAAAATGTGACCAAAACTGTTGCTTATTTATTCAATTTCTCCAATAATAGTCACATTTACATTTTATGGAGTTGATGCATATATTGCTGAGTTAACTGCAAGGTACAATATTGTGATTGCTGCTGTGTTTGGGATACGTTTCTGCTTAGGTATCAAATACTTTCAAGTGTAGTACTTCCAAGATCATAAGGTTTGATTTTATGTCATCCAATTTTAGAAATCTGCTATGCAGACACCTTTATTTGAATAGTCATTTAGATTCCTTTCAGAGCCTTTAGAAGGAAAGTGTACTTATGGAGCACAATTCATCTTACATGTATTAGATGTTTCCATTAGGATGAGACAACTTATGGGAAAAATATTGATTTTTATCTTCTTAATAAAATTGGTAAAAATCTCCTTTTTGGCATAAAATGGTGACATTTTTCTGTTATCACAAAATAGATCTTGTGGTAATAAGGGAATGTGTACCATTACAAAGAAAAGAGTATATTATTAGCATGCAATTCTGAGATTAAAAAATCAACAGCAATATTCTCCCACCTTTTTCCTCTTTTTTCCCTGTTTGACAATGCTAATAATACAAACCATTATCTTTTCAATTTAGCTAGCTTCTGGGTTATTGCTCACAAGCTAACCCTTCTTTGGCTTTTGACTATAGTGAATAAGGTTAAGCTAGGAGGGGTAGGTCCAAAACCAATGGTAATAAAGCAAATTACCCATATTTTAGGTTCCATGTCATTGTTGAATATCTTTCTGTAAGAAGGGCTTTTTTTCTGTGTGAAGTGCCCAGGGTTTTTTTTTTTTTACTTTTTTTTCCTCAAAGGAATTTGCAAATGCATAAAGGTGAACAGTCTTGTATCATGGAAAATTAAAGTAGGATGGAAACTTCAGGAAAGAATGATGGAAAAGGCTAAGACGTTATTTTAAGAAGTCTGCTCTCCAAAGCTTTAAAAGGAAAAGAGAGGGAGAGTAAAGGAACAGAAGTCTTTATTTCTTGGGCACCAATGTGAGAAAATGAACATCAGGAACTGACTTATTTCTTAAAATTCTCCCAGGGGAATACAGGGGTTACTTATAATTATTGTTATAATACATATATTTGTGTGTATGTACATATTTGACTTTGAAAAGTGTCATCTGTTATACAATATGGTGAAAACTATGTATAGTATCAGTCAAGTGGCTGTGTGTGGGTGTTCAATATATATGCATGTTGTAATAATAATGTGAAATTTAGAGAGGTTGTTTTTCCTTTTCATTGTTCTCATATTTGCTTAAGCTTAGAGCAATATCTTTAGTATTTACAAAAGGCTAAGAAACCCACAGGTGAGAAAATGGAAGTCACAGGAAATCATAGGCAAGTCTACCAGTTGCAATGCTGATATCCTGATAGGAGATGAAAGTTATTTCTTCATGATCTTTTCATTATAACAATGAAATTTATGCTTAAGGACTTTTCAAATAGCTATAGACCGAGATCCATTGACTAGTGTCTGAGTGTATCAGCCGAGTAAGTGGTCCATATCTTTAATTTTGTAACCATTTTACTATTACAAAGAGAGAGATTTTATTTTTTATATCATGATTTCAATAATCGCATACTAATAAAAAATGGGGCATCAAAACCCATAAAGCTACCCTCTTTCATTACAAAAGACATGTAAGAAATGCACTACAAAGATTGTTAACCTTGACCTTACTTTCAGCTTGGAAAGAAAACCGTATTGTTTTGCGTTAATTTTCTTTTTACTTGGTATATTTAGTATATTAAATAAAATTATCTAATAAAAACATAATATATATTATAATATTTTAAATAATCCATAAATGTTCAAAATTTTTAATGATATCTAAGCACCGTTATTTTTATTGAATCGTTGGTTGCATTGGTGAAATAGTCACTTTACAGAATTAGTCTGCAAATGAAAGCCACGGACTAGCTAATTTTAAATCACACGTTCCTTGTCAGTTTTCCTAATTGTTCTAAAATGTAAAGAAACCTTCTGCCAGCCCCTTATTTGCTCCTTTCTTGATAGATTTTCTCATGTACTGAACACTTAAGGAAGTTACAAGATAAAATACAGTTTCCTTGAAGCACAAATTATAAATTTTTGTAGGAAGAAAATATTTCTTTGGGCATTTTTCTTGGTCTCCAAGGAGCTGGATACTGTAGTGGATAGGCCATCATTTGTCTTTAAATTGTCTGAAGTCCATTCTGCAAAGACAAATGGGACATGAGTTAGAATTCAGGTGAGGTACTTTTAATGCATCTATCTCAGTGATATTTAATTAATGACCAGCAGTACAGAAGTGCACATTTCCAGTTGCCAGGTGTCTAAGAACTAAGACCAGGTATAATCCTAATACAACCATTATGCCATTTCAGAAGATATGTAAATAGCTGAAATCTTTTAATCTAAATCTAGCGTATTTCAGGGTTTCATCCCATGTTTTTAAATGCACCATCTTGATGGTCTATTTGAGGCTGATTCCACAATTTGAAGGTGTCTCTGGTATTCAGGACACTGCAGCTCAACTTTGTTACAACTTGTTTCCAATGTATGCCTGTGCATGTCAAAGATTTATTTATGTATTTATTCCTGGCTGTATGGGTGGGAGCATTCTTTGCTGCACCCCAGAGGAGTAAGACATAAACTGTGTCTTTTCAGGGAGTTTTTTACTTTTATTTCTTTTTTTTTCCTTGTGAAATAATTGATTATTCTCAACGTAGTAACTTTCTATTCTCTGTGTGCATGAGTGTGAGATTGTTCTTGCTTTCTCCTTTCCCTAGTTTCAGCCTCAGATTTTCTTCCATGCCTTTTCTGTTCCCATGACTGTGCCATAGCAGAAAATGACATAACATTGCGTTCTTCATTTACACCCGAGATGCACGGAGTCATCTTCATTCCAAACTTTAATTTATTGTGTTTATTGTAAAAGCTGTAGCTGAGTTGATTGCAGAAATTTGCAATTTGTTTAAGATATCAGTTATATATCTGGCTTGAATGCAAGTTGATACTAAGCACAGTAAATGTTTCTTGAATTTTTTACTTTATGTGGTTAATTCCCTTGTAAAAACCCTAACAATAACTGACATAAGTGACACTTCATGAGTCTAAGAAGGTAGTGACAAGACATATCCCTTATGAGTTTGGGAGAATACTATAAAACCAAATTCCCTTAAACTGTTAATGCAATTTCAAAGGGCATGCAGTCTACTATTGATAAGACATGACAACAAATAAAACATAAGCTAACAGTCAACAGATGCCAGCAGTTAACCAAATTTTTCTTTAGTCTAATTATTAGTTAGGTGATAGCATACCTAAAATATAATCATCATTATACTGCACTAGGTACTAGAAGTCTTCTATGTTCTAAAGAAAATTGCTTTTAGTTAATAACAAAATCAGTAATCATGCAGAAACTTTACTTTCCATTAGCAGTAATGGACAAGCTCAATTGTCTTGTTACAGTTACTCAGTAAAGAATCTAAACAGAGCATCCTTTTTTTCATGTGATATTGGCAATATTAATCTGTATCAAAGAGTATTATCAGTGTTTAATGCTCTTTCACAGACCAAATCTGGTTGAATAATGAAAGAAAATATTTTGGGTTATTTGACTGGATTCCAAATAGCTGTTCACTTTGGCAATATCCATTCACTTTATAATTAAAGGATTTTCATTCACACAGTGTTTAAGGAAGGCTAGTTCTTCACATTCTTTTGCTGTTTGTATCTGAATAAGACTACTGCCTGATGTTTATTTGTTTTCTTTTGTTGACCATTATTCTGTGACAGCTTTTTTTTCCAAATCAGTGCAGAAGAATATCTAAGCAATGTGATTTACATTAGGAATGGTAACTGGCAGCAACAACAACAACAAACCATATTAATAAAAGAATATGTTGAACTTCCCCTTTCACAGGGATTCCAGACAGAAGCACCTTTCAATTTTTCTCAGCACTTTCCAGGAATACTTTTAGTCATAATTTTTCTAGGAAATCTGTCTTTACAGAAAACTTACTTCTAAAAGACGTTTTTTGTCAAAATGAGGGAGGATTTGAATTACTTATAAATAACTCAACTCTAAGGGTAAGTTGAGTTATTTCGTGTACAGGAAAAATGAATTCTTAATCCTGAAGAGCAGTGTGGGAGAAATCATGATCGTATTTGTGGGAGACAGACATAAGGAGAAGGGATTCTGATTGCCAGATGGTAAGGCATTAGCATATTCCATTGGCTTTTTATGTCATAATGTGCCTTAACACTGCTCCTAATTCTACTTCCTACAGTTTATTTCATTAGAATCCAATCCTATTGTAAGTGTTGCTCAGTATTATGTCTGGGATATCACCTAAGGGTGTCCCAGTAGTAACACTGTTGCTAGTTCTTTCCGAAAAATAATCTTTCCTGCAGAGTGTGAACAAAGTGAGGTGTTTGAACAAGCATAAGTATTTTCCAAATCAACAGAATTTCTTAGATTTTGAAACTTAGACCAAGGGTAGATATTGCTTATACTTTTTTCCTGTTTAGGGAGGGACAGGGGTTGTTTTTTTTGTTTTGTTTTGTTTTTTTTCCCCCCTTAAATTAATACACTGTACATACCTATTTATTACAGATGTTTTGTTTTTCCTAGCAGTGAGGATCCAAGAAATTTTCTTTAATTCTGCTCACAAGTCTGAAAAGACTGTGCATATATGGGAGCATATGTTTTGTTATGTATATATTTTGTACCACAGACAAATTGCTAGTTTTCTTAATGAACACATTACACTCTCAAAGAGTAATTATGTATTTGTCACCATCTCCTTCCATTGTCAATCACTATAAAGTGTTCCCTATAGGCCCATTGAACACAGACTCCCTGTGAAATGAAGCATTGCAGTCAGGCAGTTTGAAAAAAAATATTACCACCCTAGCAGATGGAACATCAGTAATTTAGTACTAATCAGCTCAACTGGTTTTACAGAGTTTCTGCCTTTAATGTTCTGTGCCTTCATTGTGTGTGATTTACATCTGACTTGAGTGTAGCTTCAAAGGCTGGCAGCTATCAGTAGCCGACTGATACTATCTCTCTATCATTAGATCCACCTTGTAAAGCAGTCCCAAGATTTGGTGACCAGGAAGACACAGATTTTGCAGCACACCTGTAAAATGAGTTTCCTTATGTTACATTGAACTGTGATTAGGTAGATAAAGGGCAGTTTGCATTGCAGACCACCAGGCAACCATGCTGTTATCCTGTCAACTTGCAGGGCTGGGAAGACAGATGAAGACAAATAGTATCTTGCTGAGCCACCTTTGCCCAGGCAGAGGTGAATGAAATGTCAAAGTTAGGGCCTTTCCTGGACTACACCAGCTGCTATCTTTTCATGAGAGCATCAGTTACTACAAACATTTGAATTATGATTAATATCACCATCTTTTTGTCAAAGCTGTTAAAATTTGCCTTTAATATAAGGCTATACAGCATTTCAGGGAACTTTGGATTAGTTTCTTCAATGATTTTTTCTTTTCACTTTAGTTTTACTAAATATATTGTACCAACTGAAGCGCTGACCTTTAACAGACAGGTATACCTGTTAGACTACACTCACCTGTGCATACTGCTCTCATTGTAGTAACTGATAATTTATTGTCTTCCTGAAAGAAGAGCACCATTTTTAAATTATTGATACATACTTGCAAATTGAAAACCTGTGGAATGAGTAAGTATATGTGTGTGTGTGTGTGTATATATATATTTGCATACACCACAAAATACATATAACCCTATATGTAGATCTGTCTTTAAAAAAGCTTCTGTTTTTAAATTTCATACTGGAAGTTAACAATACCACCTGAAGAACATTCAGCTTTTAAGTTTTATATAGACATTGACACAATGTTATCACCTGCTGAAATTTTCTTCCCACTTGTATTTTTTTCATTTTTAACATATTAATAAGGCTATTTGCCTTGGTACATTTATAGGAATTCAAATAGTTTGTAGACATATAGAAGATAAGACTCAGCATTTTTACCAGTGTGGGAAGGACCTGGTGTATCTAATTCAGGCACTTGGACCTATGCTTTTAAATGACAGGTAAAGTAGTTCTGGAGTCATTGCTAAGTTCCCAGTACAGTCAATGGAAAGAGAAAGGAATGTTTGAAGGTCTCCAGGGAGAAATTCTGAGCCCAAACTTAGATGTCTTCAAATGTTAAATGTGGACTTCGTAGTGCTTTGAGTTTGTGTGTGTGTGTATGTGTGTGTGTTTTAACTCATGTATGGGTAAGGCCAATTTGCTTCCATTCACACTGACTATGGCCCAAGCAGTTCTCTTGATAGTAGTGAAACTTAACTGTAGACTACTCGTTAGTATGAGAAAGGATATCAATGGGGGGCCAGTCTGGCATTGCCTCACTTATGCTGGTTAAATTTTTATTCAATAGAAATAAATTTAGAAGTTCCCCTTCATGTCAGTGGGACTAGGTTTTGGCACTTAGCTCAGGAGTTTGACTTTCACATATTTGCAGAAAAAAACTGAGAATGTTAAACTACATGTGATGGTCTTAAAAAATCATACCATCCTCTGACTGCTCCATGGCTATTAGGATTTGCAAAATAGGCCTCCAGTTCCTTTTGGCATAACCAGAAAAACTATACAGAATGAAAGATATGAGAAAAATGTGAATAAAATGTTTAGATAAATATTTTGAAAAGAATTCCAGGAAAAGAAAAGTATAATGCTTGATTATGGAGAAATAAAGAAACTTTTCTCCCCAGAATGTGAAAAGAAAGAGTTGAAGCCAAATCAAATACTAAAAGTGTATGCGTCGAATATCAACCTTGAAATCCATCTGTCTTATATCCTTTCACTTGCTGTGTTAGAGACATGATGGCATTATTGGGAAAGAAACAAAACAACAACAAAAAAAAACCACATAAACTTTCCCTGCCCTTTAGGGAGCAATCTGAGTTTTGACTTCTTCAGGAAGCAGTTTGTATTCTGAGAAACTGAGAAATTAAACAAATGTCTATTCAATTGAACGTAAATTTGTCAATATGGCATCCGTGCCTCATGGAGGGGAAATATGACTTTGGAAAGCAAATTGCCTGCTGTTAGGTGCCTTCTGAATTGGGGAGGAATGTTTTCCAGAAGGCTGTTTTTAACAGGCAGAGTGCATGTTTCAGCCATGTGTCAGATGAAATTCAGAAGTTAATTAAATCAGCAGTTTTCAAATGTGCATGGTAAGAGTGGTAAGGCTTCTATAAGAAAGGTAGGGGATGGAACAAGCCTTTTGAGAGGTGACCTTCTCCTTTATTGCACCAATTCCATAGTAGGTAGCAGTTATTTTATCTTTTTTTCTTCCTGAGTAGAATTGCTCTTATTAAATCAGCTACAAAATCAGGTGCTCTTATTAAAGCCAGGTACAAAATCTGCAGGAGACACTAAGCCTGGGTACTACCATACCCTTTGTTATATTCTACTGTTGTTTTCCCTCACAGAGAAACAAATTCTTTTAGATTATTAGATAACTGCAATAATTCAGAAGAAAAGAGAAAGATAAATAGTCATGAGAAATCTTTTCAAATGAGCCACTCTACTAAAGAACCTCTACTTGTTAAAGATACGCACCAAAAAATGGGCCAGATGTGCCTATTCTTTAAATTTTTGTGCTTCTGAAACTTCTTATCTTTGAAAGATTCTGATATTAGCAGCTTTAAATCAGAAAACACTTGCTATTCACAGAGCAGATGTGGCAGCGGGAACTTTTCTACCTTGTTATATTGATATGCATTAGCTGTTAGCAGTTTTGGTAGGAGTACAGAAGAGTAGCAATGGTAGTCCCTCAGTCAAGCAATGTGGATGTTATGTCCATACTGTGTATACTTCACTGTCTTTTGAGGTAGGTAATTGTCTAGGGAAAGCCCTGGAAAGAACAAATTTCTGGATTCTAGCAGGTTGTTCTCCAGAAAAAGGTAATTAATTTTGTGTATCACAAAGGCACAAAAGAACTCTTATTGATAACTTTAACTCGATGCTAAAAGATTGCATTTTACCATAAGTGCTTCCTATCCTGTTATCTAACCTTCTCCTGTCCCTCCTGGCATTTTCTGCCACAAGTATTTTTGCTTACATGTGAACAGAATATGGAAAAATGAAAAGCAATTCACTAGTTTATTAGGGAGAAAATTAAATTAGAAAAATCTGAGATAAAATGAGAATTGCATACAAGAAGCAAAATTATTTTAGTATTACTATTTAAACACTGTATAATTACTTGTACTATTTTATTATTGACTGTATTATATCTCCCCTAAAATCTCACAGTATGCTCAGCAGGTCACCGGTATCAGAGAAATCCTCTGCTGGAACAAGGATGCTTTGCAAACATTTCAAAAATAATTAATAATGTGACAATGAGAAGAAAATGAAAAAGGCAACAGCTGATAATTGGCAATAACAATGGCTGTAAAGCCAAGAGGTAGATGTGGAAATTTTAATAGCACTGCGCATAGAAAGTGGAGAAAAGGTGGGGAGGTACATGATACCAGCAGAAAACTTCTGCTTAGTACTTGACATGTCATCCACTTTTCCTTCAAGGAGTGAGAAGCCAAATGAAGATGTAGCTAAGAGGTTTTTTTTATTGAATTTATTTTCTTATTTCATTACATGAAGATACTGATTTTTTTAATTTGAGATAGATCAGTTATGCTTATGAAAAGTGACAGTCAACGAAGACAGAGTTTTCAAAGCACTCGGTGATACCTTGATTGATTTTCCTTTGAAGTAAAGGATAAAACTCCTATCAAATCTGAAAGGAGCTGAATTATGTCAAGGGTGAATAATATAATAAAATCTTGTCCATTTCTGAAATATGTTGTAAGACCTATAAAAATTTGCAACAACACTTAAGTTTGCTTTTAATACTAAAGTTTTTCATCTTTGAAGAGAGACCAGGAACTGGTTGTATGGCACAGTTGCACTTGCTTAAAAAAAGAGCCTTGCTGTAGATTGGTTCTTGACTGTTGATATAAATCTGAGTTTAAATAAAGTATATATTTTTAATGGCATAACTCTATGATCTCAAGCTAGGAACAAAAATTCTTTAAAAGATCAACATTGATCCTGTGTCAGTACTAAGTCATTTTGTGTCTGACGTAGTCTTGCAACCTCGCTGTCCCGTAATTGATGGCATACACTGACCACCATGGTCAGCCTCAATGTCAATGTCTCCTGGTAGTTAAGGTGAGTTAAGAAAACCTACAAAAAGTAATTAGAAAATGTCAAGGGTAAGTATCCCTGACACATAAATAGTCTGATTCTCCTGCTGTGAAAGATATTGTTGTGGAATCCAATGAGCAGCCTCATTAATGCTGCTAATTATCTCCTGCTGTTTTGAAATGTGCATTACTTTTTTTAAAGTTTGTTTAGCTAGGAATGTGTCAAAAGTCACCAATAGCACAACAAGGTCACTAAGTAGATGTGGAACCCTATGGTAACGTGAAGGCATGTGCTGACACCATTGTGTTCATCCATTCCCATTTATATCCAAGTATAATTGCACCTAAAACCAAAAGTGGAGCATTTATACTGTTTATCTATTCTGTGTACCAAAGATGTGGAATCTAAGCAAAGCAAAATTTTCAATTATTTCAGACCTGTCTTTATTTCAGTAAGATGTAGATAGCTCAGGTGGAGAAAATGCAAACAAGCTTAGAAAAAAAAAAAAAGTACAGATATTATGATCCTGATTGTTTAGGATTGATCTCAAATAAACTGAAAAATAAAATATATTCAAAATATGGTCAAGGATCTGTACACTTGGTCCCAGAAAAGTGATAAACTTAAGAACAAAAAAGTTTTCTAATGATCGTCAAAAGTTCAATGAGAGTGTATAATTTTGATATCTTTATTTATTTTTTCAGATTATTTTTAGGATGGGAATTTATATATTTGTATAAAAAGTAGCTTTATTGTAATTCTGAAAATAGATTATATCAAAGATATTTATAGAGTACAGTCACCAGAATAATAGATACTGCAAATGTACTGAGATCAAAGACATAAAACCAACACAACAAAGTGAAAAATATTCATGTTTTCTTTTGAATGCACAGGGATTCCTTGTGAAAGGAACCAACATAGTTTGACAGAGAAAGACATGGCTTGCAGGATGATCTGCAGGGGACTGAGGGTTTTGATTTTTTTGTGGCAGGGAAATTCATCAGTTCTGCTCACAGGAATATTTCTTTGGGGATTTTTCTTTTAATTTATATACATGGGGCATGGTGCCTCCAAGATATCCTAAAGATTGAGTTTTGTCTATGTCTTAGACTGTGGAGTTGAGGGGAAGGTACAAGTTCAAAGTTTGGCAGATCATGTCATTCTATCTAATAGAGAACAGTGACTGTCTAGCAGAGTATATGCAAGACTAGCTTTGAGAAATGAGGGGCCTTGCCCAAAATCAGTATAGTCTATGTTCAAGATATAAATTACATACAAACGTAGGCAGGATATTAATTACTTCTCTTACTGATCAATATTAATCTGGTTGCCATATTTCAACTTAAGTCCAAAATTTGAAATAGAAATGGCGTTATTTCATATGCTAAATATTTTCTAAAATGTGGAGGCAAAGAAACACGTTTCAAAGAGCTTTGACTATGTGAAAATAGATAGATAATGAGTAAGACCTAAACTTTCTCCCTAGCTGCTGAATGAATAAGGAAAGAGTATGTTATCTCCCTAAAAAGGGAGATAACAGAGCTCTACCATGAAGATGAGGGCCTTGAGTAGAAGAGTAAAGTTTTTACATTCACCCATCTGTGCATTATGTATATCAATATGTATATATAGACCCAATGCATTATATGGATTTCAAGCTTTCTCCAAGATCTACTCTTCATGATGCATGGGAGAGCCTGAAAGACAACAGAAAATGATGGAATTTCCACAAAACATTTCCCAGCACCCAACAGTTTCCAATTAAGGAACATCTTGCACCAGGGAAAAAAAAAAAAAAAAAAAAAAATCTGCTGGTACTACAAACAGGGAGAAGTGATTGGCAAGAACTAGGATTATTGTGTCTGAAGCAACCTCGCTGTTCATTTACTTTGATAGTGAAAAAAGCCTACCAATTATAATGTGTATATGAAGGAGAAGGTCTAAATAATCCAAAGAACTTGAGGACTGCGTATATTTGTAGTAGCAGCTGTTTTTCTGTATTGAAATACTGTAGCTGTAATGGTCATTAAACATCAATATCTCCACTTCCATGGCAATCATAGCATTTACCTTTTTTCATGCTTAAAATTAAGTACACATATTTCCTATTTCCTTATATTGATAATGCAATTATTGCTTTTTAAAAATAGGAAATGGAAAATGCCATGGCCTACTATAATAGTTTGAAAGGATCAAAATAAAATGATCCTCTGTTTAATTAGTACAGTGTATTGTAATGCTTTATAAATCAGTGAAATTTTAATATATATGAGTATTTTAAACATGATGTAAATGTAGTTTCAAGTTTCTTTAGGTTATATTGGAATGTAACATATAGTAAAATTTGGGTTTTCTTAGATGTGTCCCTACTTCAAAGAGCAATATCTGCACTGTGGTTTTAAACAAAAATGAAATCTGACAACTGGCTGGAACATTCAGATACTTTCTGGCAAGATGTACAGAATTTTGAAAAATACCTGACTTTCTGCCAAAGCCCAAAGTGAGATGAGTAAGTCTGTTCTGAATAACAAAATTCACATGAAAAATTGAGCCAACTGGTTAGGACAAGAGTTACTTATTAACTTTGCCCTTTTTTGGTGCTGTTTTTTGATATGACCTACATGTAGTATGTATGATGGAGGGAAAAATAATGTCACTTTCCAAATTAATTTCCCCACTTACTAAATTAGACAATGTGATATAATATCTTCATCTCACCATTATGACGATGAAACATAAGTAGGTTTGTAGTGTTCTTTGATGTCTTTTAGTGAGATGTCCTATAGAACTATAAAGTGTTGCTCTTGATGAAAATTATAATAAAATAGTTTGACAGAATAACTTCTGCCAAGTCAAAGCTGTTAATATTCTAGTGAAATTAACTATGAACTGTGTTCAGTGAACTTTATAGCACTGCACCTGACAATTTACTTACAAGTCAAATACTCAGTTCCTACAAAATATTGATGAATGGTCACTTTAAATTGTTACATCCTTTTTTCTTGTCTTTTTTTTTTTTAATCTTTTGCAGTGGAAGATCTAAAAGTACTTATCCGACATAGCTTTTCTTCTTTCCTAATTAACTTATGAAGTAGTGTACTTAAAGCAGGACTTTAAGTACTGTGAGGCACTATGTTTTACAATCTCACTGTCAAAAAATTTTCTTATTCTCAGACTTTACCTGTTGAGCAGTGTTGTTATTTAAGTGCTTGTTCTATTTGATTAAAATAAAAGAAATAGTTAAGAGTTTCTGATGTGATCTTTTACTAATAGTGTACATTTGTATTATTCTTCACAATCTTCATATTTAAAACTATTTTTAAGTCTTTCTCTGTTTTCTCCTACTCTCTTCTTCCTGATTCCTACAGATTTTCTTCCAGACCTTTATCCTGTAAGATGTAGTTGGGCAGAATTAAAGTTTTCTGAATTAAAATTTCAGAGGAAATATGATCCTAAGTCAGTATTTTCACATTCATCTTGACATCAGTAGTCAAGCCAGGTACTGCGGCTGTAAGGACCCACAAGGAGGTGACATTAATCTCAAGTCTTCTTTTACTGTGTAACTAAAAAACCTGCCAACTAATGATACTAGACAGATGGCCATTGGTGATTTCTGCCATCATTAATGCAGGGTTTGTATTTATTTGTGTTCTAAATCTTGAAATTATGCATCTAGCTATCCCACATAACTATGACTTCTCAAATGTATTAGTTTCATTTTTCAGCTTTCATCCCCTCTATGTATATCTTGTTATTTTTACATAAAGAGCAAGCCTTTCAAGTCTGTCGATGCCTCTCGCTATGATAGTTTCTATACTGTCCAGAACAAATTGCTAACAACTTAAGTGAGACCTCTGCACGCTAGTGAGAAAGTCTGATGCTAGAATATGCCAGATAACCAGACAGACATTGTATCACTATGGTGTTGATTTCTACATAAGCTGTTTTCTTCTCCAGTTTTTCACTGATATGCTACTTGTACTTTTTTGTGTACAATTTAAATATACTGTATATTTTCAAATACAGCAATATGTTTAATTCAAATGATCTCTGTATGCATTTTGAATATATAAATGTGTATATATGCAATCATCTCTGTATGGAATTGAGTCAGGCATTTGAATTCTGTTCCTAATTTCAGCTTAGTTTGACTCAACCAGGTTTCTTTATCTAATTTTTTCTTGTATTTAAAATCCAGCTTAATCAGTCTACTCAGGATTTTCCTTTGAGAACTTATCTTCAAAACAAAAACAAACTCTCCTTCAACACAGATGTGTGCTCTAAAAACTAAGAATTATGATTCATTTGTTTGTTGAGATAAGGTGAGTGAGAAATAAACAGCATAAAGAATATTTGGAAGAGGTGAAGAATCATCATTATCCATTAAGGAAGCCCTAGAACAGTTAGGAAAAGCTGGGGTCATTCATTCCTGCTACAGCACTGCTCACCGTGTCCATTCTTATTAATGGCTTTCCAGATTGTCCAAAAATACCTGTTGTTTTCTGAAGAAACATGCTTTCTATTATAACAGTTTTCTTTTTTATCCAGGTATTCTGATTAAGAGTAGGGGAAAAAACATGGTCCTGAAAGAAAAATTATCACCAGCAACATAATTTCTACATCCCTTTTCTTTAAGTGAGCATTCCTCTGTCACTAAATCAGTTTTCTAGGTATCACATCAGTCTGTCTCTCAGTGCCTTAAATGTTTCTGTGGAAATAATCTCTTTGAAAGCACAATATTAAGGCAATTCTAAAAGGATTGAGTTGTTTTTATAAAACTAGAGCACGCAGCTTTGGAACACATAGCAGCTTTGTCAGTTGTGTTAAACCACTCAGAGCATAGTTGAGTAGGGTAAAATTACCACGTGTTCCCCAAGGGTTCCTGGTTTTGGCTGGGATAGAGTTAATTTTCTTCATAGTACCTAGTATGAGGCTATGTTTTGGATTTGTGCTGAAAAGTGTTTATAATACGGGAATGTTTTCGTTACTGCTGAGCAGTGCTTACACAAGGCCTTTTCTCCTTCTCACCCCACCCCACCAGCGAGCAGGATGGGGGTGCACAAGAAGCTGGGAGGGGACACAGCCGGGACAGCTGACCCCAGCTGACCAAAGGGATATTCCATACCATATGACGTCATGCTCAGCATATAAAGCTGGGGGAAGAAGAAGGAAGGGGGGGATGTTTGGAGTGATGGCGTTTGTCTTCCCAAGTAACCGTTACGCGTGATGGAGCCCTGCTTTCCTGGAGATGGCTGAACACCTGCCTGCTGATGGGAAGTAGTGAATGAATTCCTTGTTTTGCTTTGCTTGCATGTGCAGCTTTTGCTTTCCCTGTTAAACTGCCTTTGTCTCAACCCATGAGTTTTCTCACTTTTACCCTTCCGATTCTCTCCCCCATCCCTCTGTGGGGGAGTGAGTGAGCGGCTGTCTGGGGCTTCGTTGCTGGCTGGGGTTAAACCATGGCGACATAGTGATTTGGGATAGATCTTTTCTAGGAGCTGTGTGCTACAGAAGTGCTGTAAATACAGACTACTGTAGATAGAAGAATAATAAAAAGCCTGGTAATTGCATAACAACATCATGAATCAAAATGCATCTGTCATATTTTCTAGGTGGAACTTCTGGACAGATCCAAAGCAGGCACTAATCACAGACTTTATTTGTTACTGTTAAGGCATTAGAAAGTAATGAGAGGAATTTGGGAAGCCAAATATGAGGAAGGAAGAAGAATGAAATAAATATTTTATACCTGTCTTGTCAGTCAACATGTCCTACAAGTCTGAAGGATGCAAAGATAACAAATGGTATAATAAAATTCAACCACAGTTGAAATGAAGATACAATGAAAAATTAGGTCTGAGAGCTTTAAATGGACCCTGTACTTCCCAAAATCATGTGGTGCCTGAAGATAAATAATGAATATTTTACATGTTCACATCATAAAGTTTCTCTAAATATCAAAATTCTCATGGCTGAGGAGTGACTGGATTTTGCTGCTGTTTTATGTGCAGAGAATACAGCAAGAGACTCTTGCTGCACATGCATTTGCAGAAGGGATTGTGCACTGATGCCTTGTAAGGACATTCTTGGTATAATGTAGTTCATATACAAAACAGTTTTTTTGACGGAGCTTATAGGAAAGCATTACCTTTTTTAAAATTATTTTATGCAAATAGATCCCTTTTTGGGTAAAGGTGAAAGATTGCAAGATGATAGAATGGAGGCCAGGAGAACAGAATTAAAAAATGAGAAAATAGAGAATAAGAGACTCTCAGACAGTCAAAACTTTTAGGGATTAGTTGAATTAGACCTATACATATCCAGAGTGGTGATATTTCCTGTTCATAATTAGTGGTGGTTTTATAGGCATGGGCCACAAGTTTCAAGGGTGCATTCATTGTCTTTGTACAACCACGTGAAGTCATGAAAAACCAGGAGAATAATAAGAAAAATTCTATGGGATTTCTAGGGATTTCTATGTGACATGATATTTGACTAATAACTTTGATGGAGTCCTTTCCAAGTATCATGTAGCATGCAGTTTCTTTTCAATAGTCTTTTTCTTTAACTGACAATGAGATTGTTGAAGCATTTCTGATAACAAAACTTGTCACAAGCCCCTGAAAATGTGTTACTGTTATAAAAAAGATCAGTACAAAGATTAGATGTACAAAATTACTAAACATTTCAGCTACACAGGCCATGATTTTTAGTAGTAGGCAATATGGATATGCTATGCTCCTTAGAAAAAAAATAAAACAAAGTTCTCAGAAATGTCTAAATTATCTGAATGACAGTCGCTTAAGTATAAAGAGCTTTATATTCCTACATTGCTTTGGGAAAATCCTGTCCTTAAATAAATACCCTGATTTTTAAAAAGATGTTAACTAGGTGTTAGCCAATTTAGAGCTGCTAGATGCTCAGCAAATTAAGAAATCACATGTCTTAACAGCTTCTCTACATAGACAAAGTAGTTTGGATAAAAGTGAGAATTTAAAGCAGATTATTTTTGGTTAATTCTATGAGAAAGTGAATCCTTATACTGGTTATTTACTATGAAAGTAAAATTCTAGCTTTATATCTAGTTGTTAACAAAATCTTAATGAAGATTTTAGGAAGTTTAATACATTATAATTTAAGTGGTATTTTTCTGCTGTTAGCACATAAAAGTGACAATTTCAGTAATGAAACTTGACTAATTATTTGTTTCATTAACACAGAAAGAAAAATTATGAGATAACTTTTACATAAGTTACACTTTCACATAAAAACTGTCTTGATGCCAGAATTGGATAAACAGATTCTATTTTATTTTCCTTTTCCAGGAAAATGGAACAATTAGGTGTTTCACAAGCATTTTGTAAATGTTCTGTCCTCTTTGAACAACTCTTCTCTTAAACCAAAAGGTGGGATTTGTGCAATAGGATAGAATTATGCAATATGAAGGGATTGTTTTTTGTGAACAATTTTGAAGGTCTATTTCAGTAAAATGCATGCAACACTTCTTAGTAAATCAATTGACTACTGGGCTTCTGCATTTTTGGGTGAAAAAACTGAGAACATAATTTACTTTGAAATTTCTTGAAATACATTGAGTTGATAGGGAAAACTGTTTCTCAGTCCTAGTATAGAAACCATGTTAGAACCTGAAGCTGTGATTCATATTCTCTTCTGTTGATCTCCTTTAGTCGCTAAATATTGCTGGCAATGTTAACACATTAATTAAAAAGCTCTCCTAATACGTTAAGCATGATAGAAACTGAGAGTTTGTAGTCCTTCAAGGAGGTACTGATCAACAATATAAAACAATACCGGAATGTAGAGTTCGCGGATTGCTAGTGCACCGGGACCTCTACAAATGTAGATTTCAATCACTTGGGTAATTAAACATGAGACACCAGCCTCTCTCATAAAGAATTTATTTCTCAAGTATTGTAAATACTTAACAGAGTAACTAATCCCAATTTCTAATTAGTCAGCCCATTTGGCAGAGAGAGGTCAGATAACATGGCTATCTAGATGTAATTTCTCCTTAGTGCATTTTGCAGCTCAGGGGCACTTTTGCTGTGGTCAGCCCATCGGGTTGCATGCAGTCTTGATATTCTGCGCTTTGAAGCCAACTAAACTCAAACCATGGCAAGGCAGCATGTTCGTTAGTTAGATCTTGTAACTGTGGTTTACAGCCATGATCCATTTTTAAAGGCCTGTTCACAAGAACTACAGATTGCAACAAATCAGAAAGTACTTTACTCATTAGTTAAAAATATATGATCCAAAGTTTTCACTAATACCTTGAAATTTGGGTTATCCAGATGTTTGTTGGATCCAATGCTTATAACAGGTTAACCTTTTCAGTCCAATGATGTTGGTCAGATGTTCAGGAAGCTTCCAGACAAAAGTAATGACACTAATACCTTGCTGTTTAAGCTAGTAATATTTAAAAACAGTTCTTGCTGCTTTCAAATATATATGTCAATATTTGACATTTCCATTTCAAACATAGTTGTTTGCTACATATATAATATATGTGTTGTTTGCTACATAAAACACAAATATGATGGAGTCTAAATTTGGCTTACTTTCTGAATCACTTTATTGCATTTAGTGCTGAGCAACATCTCAGTTCTAAGGTCATCAGGATACATTTGGGAATGTGTGTATAGAGAATGTCCTGTATCTGTTTGGGAGAATCATTTTTCTTTAAATACTGTGATATGCAGCTGAGAGGAATAAAGAACAGAAAAAGGGGAAAAAATTATAGCTGAAAAAATGGAAAATCAAAATGACTAAGCATGTGTTAAAAGAAAGGTATGTGTGAGAAAGGTAGCATTATTTCATCATTTGAAATATCAAAATCAAACTCAGAGCTTTCAGTTTTTTCCCGATAGTATACCTAGGGAGGAATTTTTGTCTTTTCACTGTAGACAGTTCTTCACCTGCTTTCTTGGAAAGTAGCACTTCCCATTGATGTTTTAACTGCCACTTGCCTCCCTTTCCAGAGACCTCTATTCTTGCTGTTTGATGAGTGTACTTTCTTCTGTGTCTTGCAATCACGATAAAAATACAGGTTTTATACAGTCTGTAATTTTTGCTGCAGAAGTCCTTCAAAACTACTGTTAGTTTATTACTAAACTGTTACTTGGAAATTATGGAGGTGATTACAAGTCCTACTTTTAATTTAATGTGAAAAGTGTCACTTTCATTTTGAGATAGACATGTCCAATCTCTAACATGCTCTATTTACTTCCAATATGATATGTGACTACCTGTGATTTTGTGTTAGGCTTTATTTTCTCATTTGTGAATAATTAGGTTGGTTAGCTTTTTTAATTTACTTTATAATTTTTATTTAAGTTGAACAAATAATTTCTTGAATTTTTTTAAGGGGAACTCTTGCCAAAAGTTCAAAATTTTTCTCTTTAAAAGTAAATTTTGCCTAAAAATAAGAGGTCTAAAATTAATTGGATGTATACATTTGGGTGTCCTTTTTTCTCATTCTTCTGTACAGTCAGGTTCTGGCACCAAAATGCAAAGACTTAGACAAAAAATAAAAGTCAGGAAATTTATTTACTGGGGAGCTGTTGTCTAGTCTGGATGTCTGGCCAATAGAGAATATATTTTAAAACACTGTATCTCTTGACCCACCACACAAATTCTTCTTAATGTGAACAGCTGACTGAAGATGTCTGATCCTTTTTTCTTTTTTTTTCCCAACAGATGAAATTCTTATTCTTTGATCATTCCTAAATATGGTAAAACATCTCCTCTCCAAATTAAATGCAATGTTATTGGTTTTTGTCTTCTTTGTCTGGTGTATGAATGCATGCATTTGTTTTTCATTGTGCACTTTTTCTGTCATATTTTCGGAGCTTATATTTCCACTTGATCTGACCCCAGCTCAGAAGAAGCGATATTGATGGTTGTCAGTTCATGTTGCTCTCACAATACAAACATCTTTAGACAAAAGAAATTGCTACATAGAGTAGGGTTTGGGGTTTTTTTTAACTAACAAAAAAATGCAGGTATCAGAATAAACACTGCTTGTTGGAACTAGCATACAGAAGCAGAATGGGGAAGCTGATAAACATTTTTGTGTTTGGGGCAGAGCTGCTAGAGGAAAAAGAGTTGGCTGTGATGCATGTGACTTTTACACAAGAACTTAGTGCATGCAATGTTACCACCAACTCACTGTGGAGGTAAGATATCCCATGTCCTTGCCCGCCCTTACCTGCGGCTCAAAACTGCACCTCTCAGGAGATCCTCAATGCACCATGACGGATCAAATCAGAGGTGAAAGTAAATTTTGACTGGAACCGGAAAGCACTGGACAATGGCATTTTCTCTCTAAAGTGCCACAGGATTGCAGTCAAACCATGGTGATCACCTTTCTGGCAGCTGGCCCCCAGCTGGCACCCTGATCAGAGCCAAAAATATCTCTTTCATTCACCAGAGGGCGTATCGATTTCCCCACACCCACGCAGCTAACACATATTTCTGGAATCCGTCTGGAACAGGTGGCTGAAAGTTAGCTTTTGCACAACCTAAATTGTAGCTGCCTGAGTTTTGGTTTTTTTTTTTTTTTTTTTTTGATCTAACTCATTAATTGATAGGAAGAAGTATTTTAATCATATTGTAAAAAAGAAGATAAGTACTGTTCTGAAGTACAATTCTATAACTCATTGTCTCTGGGGAGCAATTTAAATTTTAACTGCAGCAAAGTGTAAAGCTCCTATTACTGACTTTCTACTCTCTGGACTTCTGTGTGATTAAATAAAAGTAGCAGCAGGCAGCTCCAGGTGGCAATAAAATTTAAACGCTCAAAATTTAGGAAATAAGTTCAAGGACTAAAGACTAGTAAGTAATATAAGGATGAAGAAGTTGACTATTTTAGAAGTACTATCACAGTAAGAAAATGAGCTTGTAAAACTTCTAATGAAGAAAGCCAGCATGGATTTGGACAAAGGTGGGAATGGTGTAAGAATATGATGGGACTCTGCAAATATTACTGCCTTGAAACATAGAGAAAGAGGAAAAGTAGTGACTTTAGTGTGTTCTCCAGTGTTGTCAGTTCTCACTGGTTTAAAAAAGAGTCCCTTGACTCGGAGTTCGAAGCTCTATGAATTCAGTTCCATCTAGAAGTGCCCATTAAGCCTGATGGCTATAGTAAAAATAGCATATAAACATAACCAGAAGGCTAATGTCTCAAATTTTAGTAAGATAGTAGAAATAAGCTAGACATTCCAGCTTCAAAAATGGTTATGCTTTAAAAATATCATGAAATGTTGGTCTTATAACTCAGCACTTTTTTGCTTAGATGGAACTTTAAAAAAAAATCTAATTCATTTTGTAACACACCTTGTAATTTTTTCTGAAACCTAGTTCTTAACCATGAATATGCTTGCTTAATTACAAGTTCAAGGAAATTTTCACACCCCCAAAATTGTATTTAAATACTCAGCAGCATAGGTGCAACACATCAATAAAAGGTACAAGTTCTGTGTGAAGTAAACTTGAAAGAGATGTTAAAAACTTCAGCAGAAAAAAAAAGGTCCTGATTTTTATATTTATGCAGTCAGGATAATTCTTAAATATTAGGCTGATATTTTCTCAATATTTTGTAACAGATACTTTGGTCCTTATTAAACTAAATTCAAATGGAGTAGCAATAGCTTTATTTATTTTATTTCTAAAAGTATGAAATGAGGTGAATGTGATTAATGAGTGAGAAGGAATGTAAGGCCAAGGGGAGGAAGGCTGTAGATCAGTCAAGAGGAAAATCCCAGACTCTTCAGTTTCCCAGTTACGCTGAAAATCTTATCAATGGTCCTTTGTCTTTTCCTGATACCTATTTCCGGCAGTGGGCATTAGGCCTTGAAGAAACTTTTCTTTGTCCCCTAAAATTATTTGTAGCAACTTTGGGACAATATAAATATAAAATAAATTTATTAAGAAACAAATATATATATAAAATTTTCATTATGTTCCAAAGTGTGTGTGTATATATACACTTTGGAACATAATGAAAATTTTTTTTTCATAGAGACTGTCAAATGTATCTTTGGAAGTAGGCAATGAACATGCAAATTACAAAATATTTTTGCTTTTCAATACTCCAATTTTAAATTTAAAAAAAGGAGTATTTTTATTTGCCTTGTTAAATAATTGAAATCTGAGTTAAAAGGGTTCATAAAACTTCCACGTTATCATATGTCTCTGCATTTTCATATAAAGTAATATAAGTTACAGGTAATAATAAGAATGCTAAAAAGGTATTTTTAACACACTCCTGAATTGCCTAAATGTTCAAATTTATTTTCAGCCAGCAGAACATTTTGTTAAGTTTGGCTGGAACTTGAGTTGGACTTACAAATCCTCAGGGATTTACTTTGTCCAAAGAAGATTATTTTTCTTTCTCTGCATATTTACAATTGTTATTATGATGCTGTTTGATGAATTTTCATAGACTAACACTGGCTTGGTTGAGTGTGTCGGAGAGGAAGTGACAAGATGTTTTTCCTTTGTACCTGATCAATTGAAGAAATCGCCTGTAATTACGATGCTCAACCAAATGCAAAACAAGCTTCAGTGACTCCCCAAGGTGAGGACGGCTGCATATTCTTTGTTCTTTTCCATCCTGATAGAAAAATAATCCCACTGTGAGTATGCCTCAAAAGACACAGTAACTCAACAATTTCTAATTTTTTTCTATTTTTTATTTTGTTGGTTTATATAATTGTGTGGATCCAAGCATAAAGGGAGGTGAGAGTTCTTTCCCTTAGCTACGATTGTCTGGTCCCTGCTGGACCAGGAATGTCCTTTTGAAAGATACAAATTGGTTGCACAGCATTTGTTGTCCAGATGTCATGAGGGCACACTTCTCAAAACCACAGGACATTTAGTTTCAGAGGCTTTGTCTAATCAAGTAATCAATATCCACTTTTATACAAGGGCATCAGGCTTTGCTGTATAACTGAATTCTGTCCAGCTGATTAAAAGATGTTGTGCGTCTAGGATTTTTTTAGATAATCATTTGGCTAAACATGTAGTGTGGCTAGTGACATACAAAGATGGATCTTATCAGTTCATTTAGTGCCTCTGTTTTGGGTGGGAGCAAAGAGACTACTTTCCTTGTACGGAGAGTCCTACCAAGAGGCAACAAAGCTTGTGCTACTCAGTGGGAAGATCCCTGAAGACTTCTCTACCTGGGTGAGTAGTGATCTTGGGTCTGACCTAACCTCCTGTGACTGACATGGTGTTCAGGACTTAAATTACAAGCTGAACACTAAATATTGTTTTAGAGTGGAACTGAAGCTTTGCAGGGCTTTCCAAATGCTGTTGTTACCTTGTTTGCTCTCAGTGTTGGTGTACAAGTTACGCAGAGACCCAAACCCTGAGGAGAAAGATGTTAGCCTTTTATTTCAACACAACATCAAAATGTCCAACAACGTGTACATTTCAGATGTTTAGCCTTTATCTTTAAAAGAGCTTTAATATATATTTTCTATGTAATTCCACAAAGTGAAATTTCCCAAGTGACAACGAGTTCTGTTGTGTGGAACTGCAGTTTTTCTGTGGTTTCTGAACTTTCAGATTTGACTCCGAGCACTCTGCTGTTTGCAGTACAGGTGTAATTAGCAGGAGGAGCAGACTACTGTCCCCTCCGCAGCCTGGCCATGGACAGCAACTGGGACCCAGGGTCTGCCCAGGGGCATCACCAGTATTTGCTGGGCAGACGGGGAGGGTCTGGCCTTGGGAGAGATTTTAGACTGGCATAGTTTGGTTGTGCTTACAGATCTCCTCTCCTCCTCCAACTCAAATCTGTTTCCCAGGCACTACCTCTGAGTCCTTGTCATGGTCCTGATGCCCTGGTACACATTGATTTTTGTAAAATAAAAGAATCATGTTTCTCCTTTTCTTGAGTGAGGAGTGCCTGTGAATACCACATTAAAATTTGATGTTGTGGCAGTGAGTGACCCGACTGATACAAAGGAAGATACAACCTATAAACTAACTTGTTCCTAAAGATTGCATAAGATCTGCATAAGAAAAGATTGTTTATATTGTCCCTGTTAATCTTAAAAGGAAAGGAAATATTCCTTTATTAGGGATGTTGTTTTTATGGATGATTTTTATTAACATAGATACTTTACTGTTGTGATTTCTAACATACAGTATATAATTAAATATTAGAAGTACATAGTGAGGAATATTTATTGCCCCAGGGGAAAAAATGTGAATTTAATAGACGACTGGCAAACTTTCTCACTTATTTTCTATATGTTTCACACAAACTATTTTATTCCCAATCATGATTTCATATGATTTGTCAATACTACAAGTGTGTTTGTGTGAACTTTTTCAGAAACATTTGCAATGTGAAAGTAAGTTAGGGCTTGATTCATTGCCCTTAGTAGTTAATAAGAACTCTTGCTGATATAAGCGAGCATTACACTACAGCCTGAGTATTCCCCACTGGTTTGTCACACTGTCACAGTGCAGAGAAGAGACCCATATACCTTTAAGGGTTCCTCAGTGATGTAGTGAGAACTGAATGCACACGATGCAGTGGTTAGGAAACAGTTTTAATTCTACATATACTTGATTAGGAAAAAAAAAAACGTGGGGAAAGGACAAATAAAATTAAAAAACATTACTATAAACATTTTTGCCCAGAATATATCAGCTTTATTATGAACTGAAAGTATTTTGACTGTTAAGCCTCTGAAATGTTGTACAGTGGAAAACATTCAAAAAATCAGGTAAAAGTAAAGTTGTATTTCAAGTATTTCTATCGAATGTCCAATTTTAATTTAAAAAATAAATATTTTAGACCAACCCAAACTGAAATATGCTTAACTAATATATTTAGGGTTTGAGTGAAAATGGGTAGGAGTCAATGAGAATATGCCTACTCACTCCAGCCTTTCCTGACTTCTTTGAATAATGAATATATTTGTAAAAGCTGAAATCCATTTCCTGATAAGTTACAAGCAGAAAAAAGCTAAATTATTCATTGCTACTGTGTATCTCTAGTAACTGTTTCAGCTGTTCGCTAAATAAATACAATATGCACTTGCTGCATTTGCTGTTACCTTATGGTATATAATACTTTATGGTTATGTATATAGTAAGATAAATTGTGAACATCACAAGAATATGCTTATTATTATATTTTATTATGACTCACATACATAATTACTTAAATAAGCAAGTGATTTCTGAGATGTGATTTGAAAAGTCTTATCAGTTCAATTAAATTTATAGGCTGATAACCAAAAGAAATTAACACAGGGATTCAGAATGTTTTGGTGGGAAGGGGAAAAAAACCCCACAACACAAAACCTCCAGATCTAGATTTTTGCAATTAATGTCATTTGCAGCTAAGTGTTATATGTAATTTTCTCTGAGCAATTCAAAGCACATTAGCAGCATTCATGATATAAAAAAGAAAAGCTTGATAAATGTTTATTACACAGAGTAGGCACAAGTGGGTAAAACTGCAAACTGATTAATAATTAAGATAGTTTGCTAAATATGTCTTGTTAATTTAGTCAAGTGGGTTTCACTTTCAAAACATTTGCTTTGAGAAAAGGAAGCTTGAAGTTCAGCATAAGTGGAAGAGTAAGTCTGCAACTAGTGAATGGTTGCTCGCATGCTGAATAGTGCCTTGGATATCAGTTCTGCAATTAGATCAGTGCATATTTTAAGTTACTGGAACCATGCTTACTACAAAATTATTATTAAAAATTTCTATTGTTGAATTGTTGGCTATATGAAAGTAATGGGTTTTTAGCCATGTGATAAACATTATCTGGAGAGTTTCTTTCCTTTAAAAGCACAGTGGGCATACACAGATTTGATCACCCACTCCCTAGGTTGTCTGAGTGGACCAGATAGACATGGAAAAGAAGGGACTGAGGGAGTTAATGATGACCGACTCTGAAATCAAGAGTGATTTGGAGAAGGGTGGAAGAAAGCAATAATTCACTATTTCTTCTGAAATAAGAGACAGTGGTTACTTAATGAATTTAGAAGGACATGGTTAAAGCAAACACTTATTTTTCACAATACGTAGACTGGATTGCCAAGAGGACATTGCTGAGTCTAGGTGAATGAATTAAGAGAGGACAGATTCATCTTTGCTTATTAAATAAATACTGAATATGAAAATCTGGAGAGAAAAGAGGGAAGGAAGGAGAACTCCAAGGGGACAGTCCAGCTGTCTTTCATAATCTTTTCCCTGAGCCATCCATTGATGGTCACTGGGGGACCAATGAAAAGAGAGAACAGAGCTGTAATGCGTGAGCTGTAGACAAACACTGGTAATAGCGAATCCTGAGATCTAAATGAATGAACTCTACAGCAACCACTTTGGATAAGTCTGGGTGTTACTTGGCATCCTGAGAAGCTATGGACCTCTGAACAAGCAAAAATACTGGTGCCTCTGCAAGTAATTGCAAGTGGAAAGGGACAATGTCTGGGATTACAAAATATCTCAGAAAATTTTACTCTACTCATTGCAGTTACAATGAATGTTGATTATTCAGGTTGTAAAAAAGCCACTCTAAATGATTTAATAATGCAAAACATTTTTTAAAATCTTGCTGCATCTTAATTGATTAACACAAGTAACCAGCACTATGTTTTGTGATGAATGCACTAAAGCAGAGCTCCAGACTTACTGTGGTATCTTCCCCGATGGTAGTCAATGTGTGCCAGGCACTACTCCAGCATTCAGAGTATATGTGTAATTTCATTGATTATTCCTTGGCAACTGCACTGCGATGCTCATGTGGGGTGTTGCTGATGAGAACCATAACATATGGTTCATGGAAAAAGCAGGTTGTGTTCTGCCGTCTAACCAGAGAGATGCAAGTGAGCATATTTTATGCTACAATTATATAATAGATGCTTTTGATTTATTTTAGTACTGGACCTTTAACCAAAAGAGTTAAGTGTTAATGGTTTCATAAAATACATTCTGAACAGCCATACAGTTCATAATGCATACTTTGGGCTTTCAGTGATGCCTTTTTACCCATTTTTTAAAATAATATTTTTCAATTTCCCCTTTAACTCCTTCAGCATTTCCCCATTTTCTAACCTGTTAAGTCAGAGCAAGACCTTTAGAGACATACTTTGTGTGAAAATGAAGCAGAAAAGACATATGCAGAAAGTTGCTTGTTTACTTCTGTCCCTTTTTTTCCTCATGTTTCTAGTGAGCAAACGGAAAAGAGGTGCTCACAGTTTATTGCAGTTGGGGAGCTCTCACTGGCTTCATTCTCTCTTTCTTTCTTTCAAATAAGACAATTTGATTTTTTTTTTTTTTCCCCCCCATGGAGGAATGACAGCAGAAGTGGAAAGAACAGCTAATAGCAGTACTTGAAGAGTGAAGGAACAAAGGAGTTAGTGAGCTATTGAGGATTTATGATTTGCTCAACCAGGACTTCTAAAAAGCTCAGATCTTATTTGAGCATCAAATTTAATGGTTTCAGGAGCTCAGCTTGTTGGGCACTGAGCCTCTGTGAAAAACATGCTCTTCAGAGGCATACTGGAGCTGCTAAGTTATGAATGCTTGTGAACACATGGACTGTTACTTTGGTGCCCATGAAGAAGCTAAGCTGTCTTGACAGTCCTGTCCCTAGTGTGCAAAGGCACACAGTGTGGCTGGTGGGGGTGTCAGGGATGGGGAAGGGACAGTGGAAAAGAACAATTTCATGAGGCTTGGAAAATGGATGTATTGCTACAATCAAAACTTTTGTTTGTATTAGTAATTAGTGACTCTTTATAAGGCTTAAGTTTTGTTTAGAATAACAAACCTAAAGAATCTTTTCTACAGAAAGCTAGCAGTCTGTTCTGGTTTAGTAATCATGCAAAATAGCATTAATGTCCAGATACCCAGGGTCTGTTTTTGTTCAGATCTTTGCAGGCAGGAGAAGACCTCTAAACTCATAGTATAACATGTTAAAGTAAGTCATAACAAAAGAAAACCGAACGAAAAAGAGCCCTTGAGTCAACAAGAGTCTTTGTAAGGAGTGCAGAAACTGCTGGCATTTACTCCAGCCTCCTAACACTTCAGCATGGTGCACCTTGTCCTATGCTTTGTGGGCAGGGCTCTCCTGTCACACCATTATGGCAGGAAGGACAAGGGAGAGGTATTTTTTTAACACCTTAGGGGTTACATAATTTTAAATAGTATGTATAAATCAGGAGGTGTAAATGCCTTAGGAAAAACAGGTTCATAAAACAGATTTTGGCTCGAAAGAATATTGTGTGCAGCTGTAATGCATCTTGGTGGCAGTGCTGAAGCATTACATCCTGCTGTGGAAGAATGCCTGACATGGATCTACCAATGAACTTCTCCCTTTACTGCCTGCATTTACAAGCTTTAAAACAGTGCTATCAGCTGTTTGTAGAAATGGCTGCAGACTAAGGAATGTAATATTCATCAGGAAGTTAAATGATTTTCCTTGCAACCTGACAATCATTCCCTTTAGAACATCTGTTTGTTTTTATTGTACTTCTGATATTTTTTGGCTGGCATTTTCTTGGTTTTCTGTAATTTAAATGCAATAATAGGTTAGCAAGTAAAAAGCTAACTATAACAATTCATATTGATTCCAAAACATGTAATATTGTTTCTGGTTTTTTATTACTTATGTCTACCAAGTGATTAGATTTCATAGATTTTGTGCAACCACAGATATAAACCCTTCTAGAGTTTCTAAGAGAACCTTGTTACAAAATTAAAGGATTGTGAAATAAAATTTACTTCTGCTTTCAATAATTAGTGTCATAGTAGAAGATGTAGCCATAATAGCTTAAGAAGCTAAGATTTGGATGGAAAAGTGGCATTTTCTATTAGTCTAATTTTTATAGCTGGAAAAGTTGGAAAAGCTTTCAGGTCAATAAAAATCTTCCTGTGTGACTGAATGTCCATTTATTCTAGCATATTACTTAATGTAATGAAAAAGACCAACCTCTCTGTACAGGTCCTGTCTACTAGTCTACTAAGGCACCTTAGTCATTTTCCTTTACATGCTGCTTTTCATCAAAGGAAACTGAGCTATTATGTGGCTGTTGTAGATTAATAAAAGTTTAACAGTTAGGAAAAAGAGGGTAGGAGTACATGATAATTTTTAAGATATAAGAAAGTTACCATTTTTGATAGCTAAACTCTGCTGTTTGTCATATTTCTCAGTGAAACGAAAAGGAATGAAAATTAAATTGACAAGGGTATTAAATACTACAAAGTTATTTGGAATAATCAAATCTGAACCTGACTCTGGAGAGCTGCAGAAAAGTCTAGCCAGAGTGACTGAGTGATTAAAATGAGATGTGAAATTAAATGACAATAAATGCAAAATAATGTACGTGAAGGAAGAAAAAATTCACATATTCAAAAATTGGTTTTCAGGAAAACAATTTTTAGTCACTGTAATCTCTGAAAGTATCATGTCATTACTCAACCAGGATTGAACATGTACACGAGGATACTTTCAGAAAAGCAACAGTGAATAAATAGAAAACATACTTATGTGTATTGAAACCCAGACCAGGAAATCCCAAAACTCTTACTGCTGGAAGCTAACAAAAAGTACCTCAAATTTCTGTCTAAACGTGTTTGTTTGTTTGTTTGTTTTCTGAGCATCCTCCATTCACTACTGCAAGAGGCAGTATTTTAGGCTAAAGAAATATTTAGCCTGTCTTATTACAGGAGTTCTTACTTTATATAAAATAGCTTACTATTTTAAAAAGAGAATATTAAAAAAAAAGTCAGACCAGATTCTGACATGATAGTGGGCACAGTTCCACTCAAACCTGCAGAAGCAATATGATTTACATCAGTTGAAAATGTCCCTCACCATCTACCTTTTTAGCTTAGAGATGATTTCCAGGCATTTGCCAGCTATTATGCCTTTTTTTGCTCATTATGAATTCCAGTTTTGTGGATTTTACTAAGTTCACTCTTCTCCCTCCCCTATGGTTATAGCTGTTCTATTCTCAAATAGCTACAAACGTTTTTGTTAGTAAACCTTCTGGTAAAGACATCTCAAATGTATCAGAGGAGCATCTCAGACATAAATTGCTCACTCATTCTGTCATCCCAAACAGCAGTCATGCTAATAGATCAAAGATTAAACCAAACAACTGGGTTCTGACTTACGGGATCATGGAGTGGGAAGCAGACCAGGATATAGCCTTGGAAATGCACGTATGTGCAATTATCACATAACCTCTATTTTACAGATCGCTCAGAATTTGCTGGAAGATCTGAACTATCCTAAACATTGTGCTCTTCATGCTATCTTTTCCCTTCTGACAGTAGAATTTGCCAAGATGTGAGAATTGTGTTGCCGTGGTATACCTGCTGCTCTGGTTAGTGTTAAGCTTTACACAGATTTTCCTAAATTATTTCACACATTCTCAGGGGACCAGAGTTTGTATGTCACTTAATCCATAGTTCTGACTCCTACAATCTCATAGAAAGAAGCTTCTGGTGATCAAAGCAGTGACACATTCTAACGGAGAGCAAGATTTTCCAGCTTCAGGACTGCTCTGTGTATAGATAGCATTCAGGATACTCCTGCAGCATATCTGCTCTTTTCCTCCTCTCCACGTTGTGTTAGCTCTTATTCGTAATTACTGTTTCTACTGTGTTAGAGCTACCCAGCTCCCTAGGTGATATGGCTGAGTAAGGCAATGGGGCAAATTGAGATTTAAGTACAGTTAGATCATGTCATGTTTCTATACCTTAGCGCAATCTCCTACCTTCTTTCATCCTTTATGTCTTCGGGAGTTACAGTTATTGCATGACTCCTACTGCATAATGGGGTACTATAATTTTCTTTCCTTTCATGAGCTCATGCAACCATTACTTTAAAACCACTTGCAAATGCACGTGAGATGAAAGTGCATGATATTTTCAGGAGTATTTCACTGAATGAACTGACACTTGGAGAGTTTAAATGAAACTGAGGTTCACCAACAGACAGGAAATGCCAAAGCTGGTGTTTCCAAATTTAACAAATACATTAAAGAGTCAGATTACTGAAGTACAGTCACCAGTATATGTGATGATGTGTGCTCTGTATGTCCTTTGTAAATTGTGTGTAAATACTGATGGAGTCTTACTGCTTTTTTTTTAATGTCTTTTGTGCACCTCTTACCTCTTTGTCCCTTGACCTCAACACCAACACCACCAAGAACATAATTTTTATAATGCCTATACATTCCTGAGACCCAGGAATCCAGTTATAATAAATACTAATGCAGGTCAGTGACTTCAAGCAGAATCTAGCTTGAGGATTGGTGTGTGATTTAATTTTTACTTTGACTTTGAATAAACAGTGTAATGGCATAGCATTGTTAGCATTGTCTTTTCCTAATCTACATCAGGCAAATGCTACCACAAGATACTATTTTCCTCATCAAGGGATAATTATTCAAATCAGAAAATCTGTCTCTTGTGCTCTTAGAATGCCCCAGAGTGGAAATTCCTGATGAGAATTATACAGATGCTCAATGAGAGGAAAATCAGAAACATACTCCATACTTTTGGAACTAGGCCAAACTATTTATGTTCTTCTGAACTGGGACTGAGATTACTGGTGCTGTTGTACAAGTATTCACTCAGAGGGTGGTTTATACATAATATACGGCATAATTTCTAGGCTATTGCTGCCAGTTGGGGAGTCTTCCAAAAAATCATATCTCCGATACTGAATTATATTTGAATGGGATGAATTTCTCTGTTATTTCCCAATACATCCATATTCCATCTTGCCTTTTTAATTAGTGAATATATTGACTGTATATGTATTATTATAATTGCCTCTGCCAGCCTGCATGCTTTTAATTGTGGATAAATTTATTCCATCATCTCTCCCTAATTGTAGAAGACTATGTTTATTGCAATTGCTACTGACTGCTGGAAAATGATCTGTCTACTCCCGAGTCTTAGCCTCTTTCATACATATGGTTGTGATATTGTTTGTTAGATCATTCCCTGCTCTTTCCACCTTGTCTCTGCCTCACATAGATTTTGATCTTTTTGGTAATGTCTGTTGTGACTGTAACACACTTTAAGAGTCCAGGGTTTTTGACTATAAAAATACGAAACATCCATGGGTAAAATATTTTGTAATTGTCCATGTGTCTAGCTTGGCTTCTCATGCAACATTAAGTATGAAGGACATTATCAGTAATGGTGCATTTGTCACATCATCAAGCACTAGTCATACGTTTAATAGTAAACTCACTCTACTTTCCAAAAGAAACTTAATATAATTGAGGACCCATTTTATGAATGACAGTGCTAGGAAGGTGGTAAGTATTTCTATTTACTTTGAAGATGGAAAAACTAAGGAAAACTTTTATTTGTCTAAAGCTTCATGAGTTAAATGCCATAGTTGAAAATGACAAACCAGTGCTCATCGGGGTTCTCTCACTGATCTGTACTTTTTCTACCTACTACTCCTCTACTTTTCAGGTACAGCCTGATTGTAGACTTGAAACTGTAGGTTTCAGAATATTTTGTTCTCTGCTCCACATTTACATTGCCAGAATGGATCAAAAAGAGGCTTATTACTGTTTTCATACCAAGGTGATATTGTTCAGAGCTAGAAACTAGCTGGGTGTCTGGTTAAAATGTCAACATTCCAGTTATATTCTTATTATTTCCCATTACTTTTCTAAACATCTTTGCTATGAGTTTTCCTAATGTAAAGGGCAAGTTCTCAATAAGAATGAATAACACTCTTTTTTTTGTTTTTTTTTTCTTTTTAATACTTTATCTCCTTTTTGTGGCAAAACAAAGCTAAGTATAACATAAAAACTCCTTTTCCTCTTTGTTGCCATCGTTCATGGCATTGAAAGTGACAATTTGAAAAAGTTATTGCCTACATACAGATCCAAATAGTAACAGGCCAACGATGCAATCAGTGCCTAATCTTTATTTCTCAACATAATGGGCTCTTTATTGCCTTGGTCTGGACAATTCAAGCAGAGCCATTCTATGTTTCATAGTGTCTCATAATTTAGCATTTTTAACCTTGTGTTATAAGTTTCAGTTTCAACTGGATTATACTTACCTGTGTAGTTGTGGGATTGAGTAAAAATTGGGTAACATCTCACTCTTGTTTCGCCACCTGACCTTCCTGGGGTAAGTGAGAGAGCAGGTATACCAGATGAGTAATCTGTTGTTTTATTGCACTTGTGTGTATCTTTTTTATACCCTAAAAGTTGTGAAAGATGAAGAAGCAGCCAGAGTCTGAAGGAAACACTGTACAAATATTCATAAGGCTTTAAAAAATTGGAAAAGAAAGTGAAGATGAAGCTGGCAGGGTTTTACTCTGATCTTGAAAACGTTCTCCTTAGTGGATAACCAATGCAAATTAAAGATTAAAATAAAAAAGATATTTGTTTTTCTGTATATCTTTTTGACTTTGAAATGGCTGGATTTTTTTTGAAAAAATAGCCCTCTTAAATAGTTTTAAAAATATTTGTTTTGAAAATACAACTTTGCCTGCTAATCACAAACCATCTTTTATGTGAAATAAATATAAAAAAAAGAATGCATCATTGTATTATTTTGAATTACATTTTAGCATTTTCAATATTGAAATACTCTCAGAAAGTTGTGGAAAGGTTTATTTGAGGGATTATGTGACTTTTTTCTGTTACTGAGGAATTTCAGTAATTAGAAATGGAAACAAATCCAACATTTTGAATCTATAGTTTTAATGAAGAATTGAAATATGAAACCATTTGAGAAAGCAGCATAGACAGAGCTTGGCATTTAAAATAAAAATTATCAACAAGGATTTTCTTTTCCAGTAGCTATTCAATCATGTAAAGACATTGAATTTTCTAAAAATTTTATGGCCAGCTCTTTTGAGGTTCAGAATTTGTAGGCTAATTTCCTTCAGTAATCTTTTTTCTTAGCCTTCCATAAATATAGATGGAGTAGTCAGTCATATATTGTTAGAGGTAAGCAGAAACTGTATTCTAATATTTTAGCTATTTCTGAACAAACCTCAATTTTTGTTTCTGTAAGCCCAGCATCTTCAGGGAGATATCACAGATTTACCGGCTGCTCCTGTAATTTCCATTTTGTGTGTATATGTGTGTGGAATAGGTGATGTTGCACAGAAAGGAGTAAAACAGATTGCTTCATTTTCTAAATTAGCTCTACAAGGCACATTTTATCTTAGGTAGAAGTGGATTTTCTACAGGAAAAGGCTTTTTGGTAAAAAGATGGCAGATCTAACACAGTTTCTTCTTAAAGAAGTACCATACTTTAGAGAATGAGGGAATGACCTCTTAACCTTTTGAGTAGATCCTTCTCAGTTCTTTGCAGAAGGATGAATTTGGACTCTCATTTATTTGCATTTTTCTCTCATCTCCTTTTGTGATCTGTAATGCCTTCTGCTTTGCCTGGACCTCCAAATTTGGTGGAGGGTTTCTTAAGAACTAAAATCCACATTTTTTTCTTAAAATAACAACTCTGAATTAGTCACTGAAATGGCTCACAAAACAAGTAAACAAGACAAAGCATCTCAGTGCATTTTTAAATAAATGCCAGTTATTCAGAGAGAAATCTGCAGTGTCAGATCCCAGTCAAAAGGAGGAAGACTCCAGAAGATATACTGATCCAAGTTCTACAGGAAACTAAATAAGGTACTCTGTGTAGGATGTGAACTTAAAAAAAAAAAAAAAAAAAAAAAAAGAAAAAACAGTATTTGACAAGTGTCACCTTATCAGTCTCATAGAACTGATGTGTTTACACTGAGGGAAAACTACATATGAGCACATTCTCAGGGATTATACACTGATTTCTTTGAACATGGCAGTCAAAGTTTCAGAGAATATAGTCCACTGATTTGTATTTTGCCCATGAAACTGTAACTATGAATGAAAGCACACTCTGCTGCCCTTCAGTGATTTTTAAATTCTTTTCAAAGTGATTGAGAAAAGGATTATAGAACTTTATGAGGGCAAACATTCCTGTGAACTCCCAGGGCTGTTTGTGTGTTTAAATGCATACTATGACAATATTGTTCCTTTGCCTTTCTTTGATTAGTTTTATTTTTTCTATCCTGACTGGCACTTCCTTGCACTTTGCAGGTGTTGTGGCAAATCTGCAGCAGAGCTTAAGAGCACTTAATTTGCTAAAGATCCCCCTTGTAGGAGTTTGAATTCAGGTTACCATATAGGCTCAGTTTTGCCTTAACAACATATTTCTTCATGTGCAAGGAGAATTGAGCTTTTGTTTGTCTCCATGTGCTGTGGTCCTTGTATTAGCAGACAAAAAGCATTTTTGGTGATGAAGATGAACGGAAGACCAGACCAAAGAATTTTTCTGTGTTAAGGTCACGGTGTTTTCACCATCTTAGCAATTCTGTGCATGAGGAGTCACATCAGGAAGATTTTAACATTGCTTAGAAGTTAAGAGAACGTTATCTCAGAGAGCTTCACATTTCTTATGAGAGTTTCTCACACAGCTATACTGTACCTTAACTGTCATCATCCCAAAGGGCAGGTGAACCTCGCAATAAAAAAATCACATAGCTCTGAAGTGTCTTTCTGCGGATCATCTCTTAATTGGCTGTTGTCTCCTAGAGAGCTTCTCAACACCCAAGTCCTGAGAGATTCTGGAGTCTCTTGAGATGCTTCTCATTAACTTTGAAAAGCTTTTCCTTATTTTTTTCCACTTTTAAAAGACAGGAGAAGAAAGCTGGCTTTAAGCAAAGGGTAAATGACAAAGGATTGTCATTGGGGCAACATGACTTTTGCTCTTATTCCTTCTAACAGCAGAGATTTACTAATTCTTCCTGTGCTTTCTTGACTATAAAGAAAGCAAGCTCCTTACTCACAGTTCACCCTATGACTTTCTCTCTATTCTGATGCTTTGATTTCTTGCCAGAATTTCTTGCAAGTCTGGAATCACTTGCTGAAGTCATATCTTCATGATATGAATATTCTGCATTACACTCAGCTAAGTTTGCATGTGATTGTTAGTATCTATTTGCTTCTCAAAATTTTGTACACTTTACAAAGTAAAGCAAATCCTTACATTTTCTGTGTATGCTTTCTTTGAAGCTGGCTACAAGTAAAACTGAGAAAGGAAGTTCTGAAAGAGGAAAACTGAAGTGCTCATGATCCCTATACCTCAACTCTTTTTCTTCTAGAAAAAAAGGGAGCAGAAGAGTGCTTGAGGGTTCCTCCTTAGTTTGAATTCACTGGAAAAATGGAAAAGAAAAGAAAATATTCTGTCTTTACCTTACTAGTGGGTTGTACACATTGCTCAACACATTACTTTTCTCACATGTACAGGTAAAAGGGCTAAAAGAAGCTTTCTTTTTTACTACTCCAACCCACCCCAAACCATTACCACATTATAGGCCTGACCTTGTCTGATTAACAGGCATTGTTTCCTGGATTTACAGTCCAAGATGGTTAATTCATTCTTGGTTTATCTGTTATGGTCTTGGTACTTTAAGGATTTAAAATGTAACCTATTTTATAGTCTGCATTTACCCAAAGATTTGTTAATCTGAATAAAAATGGAGTTTACAGACAGACCTGGATTAACCAGGTTGGAATGAGTATAGTTTGGTGGTGTCCTCTTTCTTAGTGGGATGAATTTAAGTAGCTGTTCTCCCTCACTGCCCTTTCTCTGTGGTAGCTGATAAGACCACAGCTATAGCAAATGTTTTTCCCTGTGTCAGACATCTCTCACAGCACAATCAATACATTTCATGGTGTGTTTAGCTCAGACAATGTTCAGTTATTAGTGTGAAAAGGAGAAAGGATTCACGAATCTGAAATGGTTTCTATGTCTAACAGAAGAATGGTGGTGACCAAAACCTTCTGCCTGACACAGTACCCTGCACTGTGCCCCCTGTGTCTTTCTGTTTTGGAGCTAGGGTCTTTCTGTGTTTGTTTGCTTGCTTGCTGCTTTCCCTCCTGAATAGCTGTTTGTCTTCTTAGTGTTTTAAAAACAATTAAATCTGAGCCCTTTTTTTGGTGTTTTTTGTCATTGAAGTCAACACTGTAACATAATAGTGGTGTTTAAAGAGTATGTAAACAGCACAACAATTGGATCTGTGTTCCGTTGTATGATGGGAAAAAGCCTCTCTACAAAAGGCCGTAGCTGTGTGCAGTTTAGTGAAAACAAAAGCGTAGTGAGTTCATAAATTGCCTCTCTTGGAGGCCACAATAATGACAGACAAGATTCAAGGGATCAGTCCCTCAGATCTATGTTAGCAAGGTTAATGACAATTATAAAGCATGTACCATTTGCATCAGTGGGGTAGTCCCCAGCACTGTGTTGGTGGCTAAGACCTAAAGTTGAAAGAGAGGCCAACATTTATCTTGTAAAGCAAATGGGAACATGATTGCTCCTTCCCAGAGCAATGGTTTAGCAGATAACCATGAAAAATAGTCCTGATGAAGACTGTGTCTTTATGCCTAGAAAATCTAGAATACTTTAAATCTGCAAGTCAACTTAAAACGTACTACTTTAACTGTATGGAAAAGCCCTAAGTGTGCAACTGCATATATTTTAATATTTAGTCCTTTTTTTCCATTTTGGCTTTACTCTGTATGAAAAAACACTCAACAGTTCCAACACATAAATCCAATCATCATCAGGTATTTTTTACTCTGTTCAGTATGTAATACACTGATAGCAGCATGCAAGGGAAGACTGCATATGTATTTGTCCTCTCTAGCACCATGAGTATATATGCATTTCCTATAACTGTACCCTGTCAGGTAGGGTAGGTTGCTCTGTGCTATTATGAGGGTGTAAACTGTGGAAATAGTTTCTTTCCAACTATAAAAAGGTTACAAAATAAAAAGGAAAAATTAAAGTTTAGAAGCAATTATTTTTAGAGAACAATGGTACTCACTGTATTTCCAAAAAGCTTTCCTTACAGAGGAGGAAAAAGGAGAATGATGGAGGTAAAACCAGAACACAGAAGAGTATCTGAAATGAAATGCAGAAATGAGAACACAGACCTCTGATATCTGGCTTTAAAATAGTCATTTGAATTAATGTTAACAGTGCAGATATTCTGTGTCTGTGGACATAAAACTTCTGGTTGTGCTTTCTTTAGATCTATACATTTTTTCACTGTGAGCTGATGACAGAAATAGCCAGTCAATAAAGAATTTGATCTTATATACCATTTTAAAGTTTAAATTGACAAAAGAGAAATGAAACCAATTTACTACATATTGGATTCATTCAGCTTAGTTACAATTGGTGGCTAGATTCTTGAACTAACATTGAACTGCTATTTCATTACATAGGAAAACAGGGTCACAAAAGACCTTCTTGGTCATCATCTTTACTCCCAGTTATTGCTGTCATTCACTGTCACACTTTTAAAAAATAAACTATGAAATTATTTTATATTATTTTGCCTACTGTTTCTTCAGCTAGAGGGATATTCCTGTTCCTTGCCATGCTTATGTCTAGAAAACTTCTAATTTTCAGCTTGAATGCATTTAGGTTCACTTCATAACAACATGTTCTTATCCTTCTCTTAATGACTTGCCTTTCTTGGTGTTTAGCGTACTTGCAGAAAGCCACTGCCTTCCTGTCAGCCCTTGTTTAGCTACGACATAGTGATGCAAATTCCAACTATTTTTTTCCTCTTCTGCCTGTTATTCTAGCAGGTTTAGGGTGTTCAACATTTCACAGGTATCAGTGCCACAGACGTGAACCCAGTGCTACTTCCTTTCTGCTCGGTGTGTCTGACTGGAAAGCAGCAGGAGAAGTTGGCCTTCAACGTGCTGCACTACAAGTGGCAAAGAGAACATATGAGACAGAAGGGTCTTGTAGGCTGGATTGCCCCTGTGACCCGTAAGATCCCTAATCCTGGCCTGTGCAAGTTACCCTGGACCCCACCTGAAGCATGTGAGATCAGTCTTTCATGTCATGAGAGTGTCTCGTCATTCTTTTGATATTGTATTTTGACTTGAAAAATTCAGTTGAACATTTTGCAATAGCAGTGAGAGTACAAATACAAAAATGTATTATCAACTTAGTGTGAATTTATTGTATTGATTCTTTCTATTAATAGTGCTTATGAAGTACTGCCCCTTGAAGAGCATAAAAAAAAATACAATAACTCAGAATGCTTTAAAGAGCAAGTGACCATTTGTTTAAACATTTAATTTATGGTCAATAGTTATGTTCTATTGCAAATGTCACTTCTTTGCTGCAGGGATTCGATTAGGTTTATTTTTTTCTGTAAGGAACAACTGCTGCACTTTTATTCATTATTCCATACCAAAACTGAATACCTTTACTGCATACATGCCTGAAAGACCAGTGAATATATATATTTTTAATATAAGAAAGTTTGAGGTACTTGCATTTGTTCTTAAGTCTTTAATTTTCTGGACATCACAGTGGTAAGAAGAAAGGGCATGAAAGGATCCACACAGTTTTATGAGCAACAAACTGTATGGAGAATAAAATGTACTTTGAAATATTGTTCTTGGTAAGTTGTCGCTGTCTTTTAACTTAAGTAAAAAAGAATATCCCTATAATATAACTATGTCATTTCTAAAATGCCATTTTTTCCTCTGACACTTTGACATGTTAGTGCTTATTTCTTCCTTTACCCTTTATGTGCCCTTAGCTTAATTTAACCTTGAAAGTAGTATTGGCATAACAACTGTTTTAAAGAAAGCATCAAAGTTTCCAGTCTTTCTGCAGTTTAAAGGTTAATAATGCACACTGCCAATTTCTGCAAACAGCCAGGCTTTGTACGCTCTTCTATTGTAAAGCTGAAAAGTGCTGTTGGAAGAGTATACACATTTTAAAATAAAACTTGTGAAGTCCCCCTTTTCCATTCAAACAGCCTGAACTGTCAGTTTAGCTAACCTTTGCTTGCCTGTCACTGTGTTCCCATGATTAAATGTGAAGATTATAATCATTAACCGTGCCGGGGGTTCACTGTGGGTGGAATTTTGATGGGTGGATGACATTCTGTTTATATTATGAAGTAAAAATCAGACTTCATCTCTTCCAGCTCAACACCCAAAGGTCTCTAGGTTAGCTACCAAGGCCTAGCTGCATTCATGTCACCTGACTTTAATATTAAATACTGCATCCATGGCAGATTGGAAGGTATTTCACTATACTCTTTAATCTCTGCCTTTCCTTTTAACTGGAATAATCTACTGGACATAAATGAACTTGATTTGACCTGGAGATGAACTGGTAAAAAAAAAAGAATAATAATAATAAAGGGGGAGACAGAGAGAGAGAGAGACAAAGAAGAAAATCTTGTTTAATGTACAGAAAAAAAGAATTTGTATAGCTCTTCAGTTATAATTTTTTTTCTTTTTTTTTTTCCTGTAGGTTAACAAACATGTAGTAAACTTTAATTTCCCTTTTGAGATCAGTTCTTATACTCTTTTCTTTAATAAACCTATTGATGACACAAGAAAGTAATGAGTTTTGAAAGTTCTCTTAGCATAAAAGCTAGCTCTTCAAAACATAAATCTGTTTCTGAAAATGATATTGTGATTTTAATTACAATTACATTTCATTAATGTTGGTTTATCTTCAAAGATGTAGAGTAGTCCTAATATTTGAATTAGCATCACATTGAAAAAAGACTGGAATCCCTTCTAGATATTGATAAAAGAAAATAAGCCATATTAATGACTTGTTTGATGTACCTGTTTATTACATGATATGACATCAATTTGGTAAAGCAACAGCATATGTTATGTTCACCTTTAAGTATTTTATTTATGATGTTTAGTTAGCCAGCAGAGGTTTCACAGAAAATTGTTAAAATTTAACTGTGTGTAAGTGATCAGCAAACTCTCTTAAGGTTTAAGAGATCTACTACTTTAATTGATTAATATTAACAGAAAAAAATCTTCATATTAAAAGAAAAAAAAAAAGAAGGTTATTTATTGGGCAGTTTTTTGAGTTTCTTGCTAGCTCACAGCATCTTTTTCTCATTTCCTGCCAGGCTTCACCGTCAGATAAACATGTTTCTGAATAACACTGAGGTATGGACCTAGCTCCCAAAGGCTTTCACATGTATGCCACAGTCTCAGTTTTGTAAGTTTCAATGTGAAATTATTAAAGTCAATAGAATTTGGAAGGAAATTTTGGCAGGTATCACAGGTGTAGCTCAAATGGCAGGTGGCTTTTTCTGTCTTTAACAAGTGATCCTTAGAGGGCTAAAGGGCTTGTTCATCAGCACTTGAACCTCTGATGAACTCCGATTTGCCTTCAGCTGTGCAGACTCTCCTTCTCATCACCCTTAAACTCATGGACTCAGTCAGAAGGGGGCTGTGCAGAAATAACTTCAAAGATCCTTTGCTGCTGTTTTCCAACAAATTTATGTGACTTAATGATATTTCATAATATTATTCAGCTGAGTGTGTGAGAGAATTGAATAATCTTAGGAAGCCTAAAAAACAAATCCCAGTTTGTCCTTTTTTTTTTTTTTCTTGAGATGAAATGTTTCTTTCTAAATGCCTTCAGACATCAGTGCTTCCTTCCATGCTTTCTCACACTTGAAACACTGTCTGCATTGGTGAAGTCACTACCCTTTCCCTGCTCAAATACATTTTGAAAATGCCCTTCTATCTTGATTTTTGAATAAAATTATCCAATGCATAACAAAGCACATGATCTTCCACAGACTTTTTAGCCTTTTAGACGGCATCTTAGAGTATCCTTTATTTGCTGTCAAATCAGTGTGGAAGGTATAATTACTTTGTGTAGCATCATATAAAATCTGAAGATGTAGTTGTACAAACTCAGTGCAGAGAGGTAAATAACTTAAATGGGACAGACTACCTTTTTGCATGTATGTGTTGCACACGTGTATGCATTGCTTCTGCCAAATATGGAATACGATTGTAAGATATTATTAGCAAATGCGTATGAAATTTTGTTACCTAAAAACCCATGTTGTCCTACACTATAGCAAGGAAGCCTGTTTTCTTATAAGCATGCAAATATAGGAAGAATATTGTTCAAACCAGTGAATAATATAAATATCATCCGGAGAATTCATCAAGACTATTAAATATTTTTATGAGGATGCATTACAGTAAATCTGTATATTTATGTATATCTCAAAGCAGAGCATTTCTAATGGAAATGTTATCTAAAGGAAAAATAGAAGAAATCTGGTCAACATTTTCCATTCAATTAAATGTAATGTTGTAATTATTTCTTCTGTTAATTGGACATAATTTGAAATATAGTGATTTTTAATAGATATAATGGTTGTAAAATGTTGATGGTTGGAGAATATCTCATTGACATAAAAAAGATTAAGGTAACAGTTTGGAGGCTGTTAAGCTATTAATGATAATGAGTATAAGAAATGTGTAACTAGCAACGGTGGAATACCATTTAGCTGTCTTCACAATGGGTTTCCATAAAGCAGATTGAAGGTAAAAAGGTTGCACTGAATTTGACTGCATGAATTCAGTATCAGGGATAGATACAGCTCACTTGGTACTTAATTATTTAAAAGTTTCATATAAATAATTACTGTTGAAATTGAAAACATGCACACATGGGAACCAGGATATAAATATATTTAACATATCAGAACACAGTTTTAAGCTAGCAGTTCCAGGGTAAGCTTTTTCCCTTTTTTCTTTCCCACTTCTCCCTGAAGTCTTTTGAATGCATTGATGCTGAAATAAACTAAAAATGACACTATGAACTGCTTTCCACCATAGTACTTGGAGCCTGATCCTGCTCCAATAAAAGTCGGTGAAAAACATCCTACTGATGTCACTTAACTAGCATTAGATACAAACTCTTAAAGGGATTCAAGAAGTCCTGTGTACTTCTGACCTGCTGAAAGACCAGATTATTGGTCAACATTATGAATCCATGTATGTGTGTGACCTTTCTTTTTTGTTTATTTTGAAATCTAGTACTTATTTTGACTCTTTGATCACCTGCATTGTTATAGCATAATGAAATTGATGCACGATACTGCAGTGTATAATGCTCCTGCCAAAAAACATGCATCCAATTATCCTGTCAGTTGCACATGCATGCATTGAAACTGTAGGAGCTGCAAGTGCAGCTGATGGCTAATCTGTTTTAAGGATTAAAATAGATGCTTAAAAGAATAGATCTATTGAATAAAGTAAAATAAAATATTACAGAATAACATTTTTCAGCGTAATATAACTTTTCTGCAGTTGCTTGTCATAATAAATACTTGACCATATGTTGAGAATCTATTTGGATCCTTAAACTTCGGTATAAGAGGTATACACAAAGCTTAGTCTTCATTTCTCACAGAAAGAACCAGAGCAGTCCAGATTAAAACTGATTCTCAGCAAATGAAGTTCAGTGTTTCTGCTTAGCACAGGGGTTCATAATGCAAAAATTGGTCAATCTGTTGCAGAAGAGAAAACAAAATCTCATAATTAAAATATAGGGCTAAACCCTTTTCCCTGCACATAGACTTCAGTGAGAACTCTATAATGAACATATGAAACCTGGATTTGTAGACTCACCCTAGAATATTTTTAAATATGACAATATTGGTGATATGTGAAAACTTGCATAATTCATCTGTTATCCACACTATTTATGGAGAGAGAACGCTAGTCTGTTGTGTCACCAATCTGTACTTTTGTAAGAATAAGTGCTTGAATTTTTTTAAAAAAATATATTTTCCATTGCAAGTAAGTTATAGCAGTGAAAATCTTAAGATTGTTGGATTTGTTTTGTTAGTTGGTAATATATTCTACAATTTGATATAAACATTAGGTATCAGCCTACTTCTGTGTGGCATTTCTTATTGAAGGTTATTCCGTCAAGAGGTTAGCTGAGTATTTTCCTTGTGGAGGTATTCTTTGGCTGTTCTCTTGCCTGTAGAGAGAAGCAATTTATTTATTTAATGGCAAAATTCACTACATTTGAAACTATATTAGAGTGACGAGAGTAGTTTTCTTTGCTTGATGAGAAGCTTTGAACAAATTGGCTTCAGCTTGACTTTCAATAATATATAGTTTTCATGCTGCCAACAGGAGATCACTGCCAAGCCAAGAATCACTTGTTTGAATTCGTAAGGTAGCCCTCATAGAAAATAGATACAGCAAACAAGTGACGAGAGAAAAAGTAAAGAGAAAACAGAAAAGCTTGCAGAGGGTATGGAACAATGTGATGTTGTTGAGACAGAAGAAACAAAAGCAAAGAAAAAAAGGTTAAATAAAAAATAGAAGTTTCACAACTGTATAATTTAATTTGTATTTATTGAATAGTTGAACTTTATTTTATTGATCTTTCTTTCTGTTGTGCAAGTGCTGATCTTTCCATGCTTTATGGCATTTCCATTTTTCCTATAAAAAACTAACCTTGCTTTATTCCAGATAAAAAAAAAAAAAAACAACAAACCTGAGTCAGTTTTCATAGTCACAAGTATTTCAGACTGGCTAATGTTTATGACCTTTCTGAACTTGAACTGTTCCAGACTCGGCAGCAGAAATGGCGCCAAGGGGCCAGCGCATAGGTATCCACTTCACATGATGCCATTACGCTGGGGGGACTGCCACTGACAGCACAGGGTGCGGCATGCATCAAACCTGCATTTACTCTGCTTTGGAGCACGTCTCACCTTCCCTGCCTCCACCGCTATGAAGGCAGCATCTGCATCAGGTGACTGGGTTGGAAAATGAAAAGCGGTACTTGAACAGTGTAGCAAGTTTTGACCTGCCTGTATGAACTCTGCACTGGTCCCAGTCCTATCTTTTGTATTATTTTGTATTTTATAGCAGGCATTTCTAGAAATCTAAGACTTTTTTTTCCCCCTTCAGTTATTTTGGGCCATCTTAGGATAATTTACTCAGACCTTTGAGCAACTTTTAGGATTGAGGGGAACATCCTGTGAAGGTATTAGGGGAAATGAGGTGATAAACATAAATAGGTAATGAGCAGAGATAGTTTTCTGTTTTACTTATAGGAAGAATACCAAACCTTGGGACTGCTCACAGCTTCTTTTGAAATCTGAAGGGCCTACAAAACTCTGTACACCATATATCATTATTGAGTACTCAAAATCTGAACCCATTTAAGCATAGGTTCTTCTTATACCAGATATATGCATAGATAGTGAAATGCTGGAAGGAATTCAAATCTCTGAATGCCTGTGGCTAGCTCAGTAAAAATATTACCATATTGGTAATATTGTGGTGAATATGGAAGTCAATAAACCTGAGGGTGTATAGAACCAAAGGAAAATATGTTTTTGAAAGTATTAAACTGAACTGTAGGTCTATGGATATACCTACACTATAACAATGATGACTGCATTATATCACAGATATATTCAAGCTTGTTTTAAGCTAGCTAACTTGAGTACCAGTATCGATTAGACGTGGCAGCAAAGAGTAAGATATTTTGTTTCTTGGATGAGTCTTGCAGTGACTCAGTGCCTACAGCGTTGGCATGTTGGGGTCTCATCTCAGAGTCTGAGGAATCCTGGGCATCTTATCTGAAACAAAGCCTAGCAGGAATGAGGGTTTCAGATGGAACACAATTTACTGAAAGATAAAAACTAATCATATAACCAACGACTGGGATTTCTAAGGTGAAGGGAGACATAGAAAGTGGGATATGTTTCTTATACTAATAAAATTCTACATTAGGAAAATTACTGTTATTTGCTCATTTTCACAGCCCAAGAACAACCAGAATAACATAGAAAGAGTAACCAACAGATTCAAACATAGGAAATAGGCCAAGGAACTCATTGCCAAGTGCCATCAAGATTAATGACTTAAAAGACTGACAATTAAGCAGAAAGCTTAAGCATTTCTTGTCTCTCCAGAGCAAGGAAAGACATACAGTATCATGAGGTCTTGGAACTCAGTATTTCCTGGGTGCTAATCTTTTGTTCAGGCTAGTACATGTTGCTAGTCTGTGACCTTAATTAGCTAACATTTTACTTTTCTATAAATGAAAACTAGAAGTGATTAGATATGTGATTGCAGTGCTTTTACAATGCAATCTGTCTTTGAGAATAGTGATAGAGAAAAATGTGATCTTCCTTTAAAGCATTTGTCACTAAACCTCTTCTTGAACAGACTTATAAATGATATTCTGCTGCAGAGTCAGTTACAAATAGTAAACATTGAAAAAAAGGGTTCCTAAAGCAAAGGGAAGACAGAAATGTGTGTGGCTTGGGAGCAAAGGAAAAGCTCAGGCAGGGGGACAGGACCCTGAAACAATGGAATCATCAGCACTGCTTTACACGACAGTCTAATTCAATGTGTCAGGCCATAATCAGCTCCGTTTCACAGTGCTTTGCTCCATAAAAGCAGATTTGTTTAACCACAGACTCTATTTCAGCATGACTGAGAATGAAGAATAACCAACGAAGCCAGGCATATCTCACGGGTTATATTATGGGCATAGAGTGAATCCATCATTTGCTGAAGAGGCAGAGAAAAAGTGACAGGCTCATTCATGCCTTAGAGTCATTTTTAGGCCTATTGAAAATTTTAATCTGTGCACTTTGGATGAACTTCCCCACTTCTTAATTTAGTACATGTAGCCGTGTGGTAAAGTCTGTCTGCCTCAGATAGGGCAGACTTGCTTCTCCAGGACATCAGCCCCTCCAAGCAGTTTTCTCCTATAGATTCAGCCTGGCTGCCTTGAACTTTACACAGACACATAAGCCCCAATTACAGGAGGACTTCAGAGTTAATTAAATGTTGAAATCACATATTCCCTAGGGCTAACGTAACACCATTCCAGCAATAATTTTAATTTAGCATTAAAGATAGTGTACATTTTTTAAGATATTTTCTTTAAAAAAATACACCTATTTAGCAGCATGATTCTTCTCTCTCCTCTCTCTGTATAATATAAAAGCTGTTTTAAAGAAAAAAAAAGGAAAACGAAAACAAAAAAAGACAATTTAAAAAATGTTGCAAATCAGCAAATTCAAGGAAATTGCTTATTTAGAAAGTGCATGCAGCTGTCAAATAAATGAAATTGTTATTAAAAATGGTGGCAGCTCAGATAAATGAGGTAAAAGTGTTGGCTCATTCCTACTAGAAGATTTCATGTTTGCTCTCAGTGCCACAGATTGTGCTGCAGTGTGTGATTGCTGTGCATGACAGATATGTTTGAAACACTGGAAGTACTGAGGCACAATATGTAGAAACGCTTGACCTGAACTTGACAGTCCATATTAATAATATCAAGTTTGGAAAATGGCAGCATTTACAGCACTCACACACCCCCTGCCATTGGATTTTACCCTCTGCAGAAAGCATAAAAAGACGTGTGAAGTTAATTATTTCCTCCCCAAAGTGTATTTTGAATAAAGAAGCATTCTTCTGAAATAGGTTTGTTTTCAAAACATTTTCACATAAAAACACAGAGTAAATGCAATGTCTTACATTCATTTTTCTGACATTGCTGGGCTACAATATTTTCAAGATGGCTGCACTTCAGCGAAATATGCAATTTGATGGGTCACAGAATTATTGTGAACCTTGGGAAAGAGCAAATCAGTCTGATGTTGAAATTCAAGAAGAAACAAAAATATTTACATTTTGCAGCTGGTAGAACCCTGAAAAATGTGGGTGGCTTTGTTTTGCTTTGTGCTTTTATGCCCAGGTTTGAAGTGAATGGCTCGCTAAGTGTTGGGTCTACATCACTTCACTTTCTGCCTGCTTCTGCCTAACCTTTCTTTTCCAGACATTTGAATTGAAGATTAACAAGGCAAAGAGACAACTAAATAAATCTCAGCTACATGTATGGAGAGCAATGATAATCAGCCTTGTTCCTTTCAAACTACAGATTTAAATGTAGAACACTGTCATTTGAGCATACTGTAAGCCAGGTGAGTGTTTGCCTGATTAAAAGGCAAAAAGTTCAATGGGTGAGGAAGAGCAGAGACACCAGTGGATGAAATGACTATAGTAAAACAAAACATTGCAAAATCTGGGCAAACCACGAGCAGTCTCATAAACCTTTTTTACCAGAGGCTTTTTAAAAATCAGTTGAGCAGTGGAAAAATTTCAGTATTAATTTTTAAGAGTGCTTCAGCTATACTTTTTTTTGTTTTTTAAAAAAAGTAATGGGAATATTAAGAGCCACTGTCAATCAGCTTACTATATACAATATATTAATGGCAGAATGAGACTTGTTTCTTCTGCAGTCATGACGTATGTATATTTTTCTGTTATAGAGTTTAAAGCCTATTTGTTGCCTTTAGAGTTTATCGCACTCAAAGTAATTCATGGTTCAGAATTTGAGAAGATTCCTGGCAGTATTAATAAAATGCACCTGACCTTATACTCTGTCAATATTCTATATTTTCATAAAGCAACAATGTTATGTGTGAATACTATCACTGGAAAAGGAAATTCATATGAAAAAGTCAATGAAGTAACATATAACAATATGAAGCAATGCACAGTCTTAGAAATATACTTAGATTAAGTCTTAGATGAAAATGTTACAGTTGAATCTCCTCTGCTCAGGCAAAGGAGATCATTACAGATACAATTAAGAATAGACTTTCAGAAATTGATAGAAACTACATTAACTCTTTTTGCATTCTAAAGATGCTACCTAAAACATGCTTGTCATCTGTTGGACATATCTGCATTATTGGAATTACCTCTCATATCCTGCCTCACATTATCAAGTAATAGAATGGAATACATCTTGAATAACACTTGAAATGTTAATGTCCATTTATTTTCTATTATATATATTTTTCTATGATATAGATACACTGCATTTTCACGTTTCACAGGGTTTGACAACCTCTATGTTAAGAACTGAAGACTCGTTCCTGAAACTCACACGCACAGGCTGAACAAGGGAATGCAGGAAACCTGTAGAAAAGAAGCTTCATCAAAATTACTACAGTGTCTTGGTAAGTTTCTGAAATGTCAACATGACACGTCAGAATAAAATACTGTGCACACAACCATAAAATATCAGTTATCTTTCATAGTCATTTTATCTGATATTCTTTATTAAAAACAGAACTTTTAAAAATGGATATTAAACTGTGTTAAAATGTCCATTTTGGAAACCGTATATTTGTACATACGTAGTAGTTGGCAATGGGAAAACTTACGATTGGACAGTTTCTCCTACCCCAGGTCTGTGCCATGAGCACCACTCTCCAGATGAGAAATAACTCTCAAGTCTGGCTCTCTGAAATTGTTCTCAAAACTCTGATAGCTTGACATGTTTCACCTGTGAATGTGTGTATCTCCAACAGACTTCAAAGCTGAGAGAAATTTCTGGGGTTGAATTCTTGTCCTCACATCTTCTTGTTTGACTTGTATTCAGCTGTGAACATCTATGTATAATATAGAATAAGAAAAAGAAGCCTAAACTGGCCAATACCCTTTACCATTGTGCATCGTGTGTTAATACTTCTGGCTTTCATGAATTATATTTTAAATATATTATTTTGAAAATGGGAAATTACCCTAAACTTTATGATTAGGTAAGCAGTGAATATTGGTTTATTGAAAAAAAGAGCTGTTCTTTGATTTTTTGTTTAGAAATATTTTAATCATAGTATTTTAGAATATATTTTATAATAAATTTAATTTATATATTTAATTGTAGATCTTTAATATTAAAATACCACTCAGTCATTTTTTTCCATTTGTGTAGCAATTACCAGAAAGAACAATTTTTATGGTCTTGCTGAGTTTTACAGTTTGACAGTTTTTTAGTATATTTCAATGAATCAGAATAGTATACTTATCTCCCTTTGTGTTCAAAATGAGGCTTTAGTTTTAACAAGCAATGGATTACTCAGAGGATTTCTAATACTTATGTATCTGGAGATGAAATAGGGATTTCATTTGTGAGTCTCTTTTTCAGATCAGACAAGAGCGGATTATAATATTTTGACCCTTTGATTGTTGCACTAGGATTCAAATAGGAAGAGTTATTAAAATTATTGAGACCTTCAGATATATTTTTGCAGGTCAGCTTGAATCCATTCATGTCGGTTTTGAGTCTGAATCAAATTTCAGAAACAGAGAGAGGCTATAATTTCATCTGTTATTAAAATAAATATCTGCCATCTTTACCTGATCAAACTTCCTTGCTTGTTGAGAAATCGAATTGTTCTTGCAAATTTCAGTGACTTATATTTGTCTAAATGTGGTACAGATCTTGAAAATTCAGTTGCATATGGATCGTTTCCAACTTTTATCTTTTAAATTCAGTCTTGGGTGATTTCTACAAAACAAATCAAAAACATTTATTGTCTTTCAAGCTCAGGCAAAAATTACATTTTCTGAAGACAAACAAAAACTCAAATTTGGTTGAAACTGAAGCTACTAGTATGTATACACTGAACACAAGACACACTCCCATCTTCCTGGCGCAGGACAAAGGAAATCAGTGGTCAACAAAGCCACATACAGCTTTTACCCAGAAGGCAAACATTTAGCACTTTCATCAGTTTCCTTTTATCTGCCTCTCTCTGTCGGCACCACTCAGCTCAGCCGTCGATCTGATGAGAGGGCACTGGTGTCATGACAGAGAATGTGAGCTAATGAAAGTGTAGAGCTTTGGTTCAGCAGAGTAGAAAATTCCCATCTAGTGAGCAGGAACTGCAATCTGATATGATTGAGTTTTTAGCAGGCATTGCTATTATGTGCTTAAAGGTCCAGGATGGTTAAATTTGTGATCCTCTAAACATTAGGCATTTAGTTTTATTTTTTGCCTTTAATTATTGTTTTCTTGTAATTTATGAAGGTTTTTAACCCAACCACATTCTAGACCACATGTTAATTTTATTATATAGCATAGCTCATTAAGTTACAAAAGTTTTAATTAACGATGCCATGGAAGTGAGACAAATCTCAATGCAAAGCAAGAAAGGATCAAAAACAGAATCAGAAATGCCTGATTGATAGTTTAATATAAGGTTCAAATTCATATATGAACTTTGTAACAAAGGTTTATCGCTACAGTAAGCACACTTTCGGAGTGTAAAATCTGGGCACACATCAAATTTGGATTCTTATTTATGAGTACTTGCTTTGTATTAGCCTGTCTCACTCCCTGACTGCCACATTAAATATTTCTGAGATCAATTTAGTTATGTATGTATTGCTATTAAGCTCCCTAACATCTGTGTAGAATTGTAGAAAATCAAAAGAAAACAATTGTCCCGATAGGCTGGCCCACAAGAAGAAAATAACAGATTTGCTGCTTGCTGTCTTATTGCTAATCATAGATTTTTCCTAAAATAGTTACTTTTGTGAACACTATGGGAAGAATTCATGTGACCTGACTTAGTCCTATAAAATTTAGAATTCAAATGACTTATTCAAAGCTGTTTATTTAGTCACTTGCAGAGTTGTTTCATTCCTTTATCTTAGACACTATGACAAGTCATTCCCAAGAAAAGTCTTTCTCTCCTTTGACTACTATGAAGGAAGCCCAAGCTGCCAATTTTCACTAACACCCAGCTTATGCTAAAGTTCAATCCAATTAATTGAACATCTCTCTTTCTTCAAGGATTGTGCTGACTGCCCATTTTCACTATTTCGGCATTTTGCTGCCATCTTGGAACACAGCTTATTTTGAACACCCTGAAGAAGGGGGAGAAGAGGTCTCCAGTGTGCAAACACCAATAGGCGAGAGTGATACCTCATATACATTGACCTGAGAAAGAGTCAGCAAGGCTGGAGCAGAGCTGGCATTTAAAGTATCTGAACAGAAAAAAAAAAAAAAAAAAAAATCTTGGATGCTAAAAAAAAAAAAAAAATTATAGAAAATTTTATATAAGTCACTGATAGTTTTCCATTTTACCAAAAAAGGGAACACTTAGGATAAATTATTCCCCAGAGATGACTGCCATTCCATGCATCATTACACAGGAAATGTGGGATTTCAAAATACATAGATATTCTTGGCTAGCTTGCTGCTAGTGTTAGTTCGGTGTGAACCTTTGACTGTCAGCATTCATTTTGTAGTTAAGAGGTATTTGGTGGTCTTACCTCTGCAACATAATGCTTGATACTGATATTTTGGCTTTCAACATATAAGATCTCTTCTAAGGATCTACCTTGCACTGGTATTTGTCAGATGCCTTATTCATAGCAGAGCTTTCTTTTTAAGAAATTAGTCATTGTAGGCTCTGAGCAATACTACTTTGTTCCAGTTTTGCATAACAGCTATTGTTTTTATCATAGAAGTAGATTAATATCAATTAGACTTACGGTTTCTGTTTCATTTTCATTTTTGCTTTTCTTTAACAACTCTGCAACATTGCACTAGAAACAAATTACAGCAAGATTAAGATAAATGTTTTAGCAGCTCACAGGAATTAGAGTATGATGACATGCATTTTTTAATATATATTTAAAATACTATTAACATGCTGCATTTTTTTCTAAGGAAACTAATATTCAGATATTCAGAACTTGAAAATTACATTGTCAGCTCCCCCATCAATGATAATTTGTGACCACTACATTTCCTGATAATGACTCTAAGAATAAAAATTAACTGAGAATCAGTTTAAATGGAAGGGTTTCAAATATTCAAGATAATTTGTGATTAATCATTTAGCATTTCTGACAAGTCTCAAGATTCACAGAAGGTTAAAATGGATCAGACAAGTTGTAGGATCTCAGTTAAGAAGTTTCTTAATCATTTTTTTTAAAATACTCATTCTCTTTGGTAACATGACTGGGGCAATAGGTCCAATTAACTATTTCAGTATAAAGCTCTGCTTTGAAACTTAAAAAGTCCAAATGATTAATTTAAAACATTCAACTGCAAATAATGTCAAAATCCCCTAGTGAGTTCAAGCTCTGGATTATTTTGTATCATGTGATTCAAAGAATAATATATGCAGTGCTGCAGTGTCAACAATGTGGCATCCATTAACACTGATGCAAGTGTTTTTTGACAGGTGATAGTGTGCTTGAACTTTTTCACAGTGTTTCCACAAATGTGCAAAAGAACCAAGCAGACAGAGAAATACTATTCTGTTTATACTACCTTTTGCATTCCTGTGCATCTGTACAATACCGTATTCCATTCCTTCACAGCTAATGTGAGGGATAGAAGGTCACCACCAGGGCTACCTTCTGAAAGAGGTGGTCTATATTTTTTATCTTTTGTTCTACTGTTGGTGGATGGTTGACCTATTCCAACTTTCTGTTTGATTATAAAAAATCCACCTGTTTTTTTATTGTTTGTTTGTTTATTTTAAGCAAATTTTTTAAAAAAAAAAAGGCAGATAAAGTTCACTTTATGCCAGTGGCAGACTAAGCATCCATTTCCTTATTCCTTTAATAATGTCAACACACTTCTGTGGATGGATAGTCTGGACACAGACATTATCCACTTATATACTTTTCATACAGTATTTCAGTTCCAAAAGAATTTAAAAATATAATTAAAAACATCCAAACAAACCCCAAACCTCTGAAACAGCAGTGGCCAGCACAGACTTGAGCTCTAAAGAATTTGAAAGGATTTTGTCTGAGACAAGCCACAGACAGCAGAGTAAATATTGTTTGATGCAAATCTGTTGCACCTTGACATAGGACGGCAGACAGACAAGTGTCTCTGAAAAACTGAAAATGTTTGGGGGGTGCAGTTAGCTAGCTCTCTGAATGGTATCCACATAGGCCAACATCCTTCGTCAGCGCAGTCTGATCAGTTACACTGCTCTCCTTCACTGAAAAGGTAAGCTCCTCCTTTCTAGCTCCAGCTCAGAAAAGATGTTTTATCACTAAAAGGAAGTTGCTGATTGAGAGAAATCACTGCTGTGTCTTCGACTGGTGTCCTTCGAACAGATTGGTTAGGAATGATGCATTTTAAAATGTATTTTCTCGAAGTGGCATACATTTCTGTTACTATATGCATGAACTTTAGTCAGACACACAATGATAATATGTTAATTTGCAAATACTTTTTAAATATACTGATGGCAAATATTTGTCACTTACTATCAGAAGGAGTAATAGTAAAGATGTAAATACTAGGACTGGAATTTGTACCACGGATCATGTCCGTTATACAGCCTTGTTTCCGAAGCAACTCCTCTAAAATCTATGATACTCACATTCAGTACTGAGGTGTTTTGTTATTATTATGTATGCCAGGTCAGTTAATAATAACTGTGCTTTCCTTCAGTCATCCAAAATAGAATACACAGTGAAAAAATGGTGTGTTATGTTGCATTTGTCACATGGTGTACACTTACACTTGCCCAAGAAAGCCTGACTTCCTTTTTAAAAAAGAGTAATTATTAACAAGAACTTGATTGGGAACACTCTTAACTCACTGAAATTTGTACTTAGAAAACTACTTTCACAGTTATAATTGGCAAAATGTGTGTGCTGTTTCTTCCTTTCCTACCCTGAGTAATGTCTTACCTGATACTTAATCCTGCTGACACCGGTGAGTGCTTCACGTGAATAAATGGTATTCAGAGTGTAGCTGCAAAGACCTGGTTAAAGTGTGAAGAGTGTCGTGTGGTATAATGATATGTTTTACAATCAATAGGCATTTAAACTGACAGCTTCTTTTGTGGTGTGAAATTCTGTTTTACCCAGCTCAAAGTCCAAAGACTATTGATTCGTATCAGTAAGGTACAAGCTGTGGTGTTAATTCTCTCCTTGGTGTCTGTTTGTAACTTACTCTGTGATTAACAGATGCTTTTAAGTACATTAAGACTGAAAACTGTACTTCTCTGTAAAGCGTATTCAGAAAGTGTTGTGGACTTATTTTTTTCACCACCTTTGTAATTGCTACTGAATACTGTGAACTGCTGGTAAACTCAGCAGAAAAAAATTTCCATGTTTAAAAGCAAGTACACAAAATCGTTTTTTATAGTGTAAAATCTCTATCTGATGTTCCTGAATTCTAAGTCAGAAGTATTTTGGGAGAAATTTTGTATAATTTTTAAAGGTCAAAATAAATGTATTTTAATTCACAGCATGCTTTAGTCCATTCTAAACATTTCTTTCATATCTGAATTTTCTCAGACTTTTATCTCAGACTTTTGCGGATACACCATAATTACTGTGGCCTTCCAAATGAGACATAAAATATTATGTACTCTGTATACTGCTGTTCCACATGATAAAAACTTCAACATTTGCTAGATTTTACATGTGCTCATTATCATACAAATAAAAAGAAATCTCCATTGTAAACTGTTATCCGTCAGTTTGGTTTCTGTTCTCTTCCCTAGAAGAGTTTCTTCTGGAGCTTGTACACAATTCCTGCTGCAGAGTTAATTGTATATTGTGCCAGAACTGAAATTAAAACACTAGGATTTACTTCTACCTCCCTCGAAATGAAAAAGATACCTGCTATTGTAGAATACTATCCACAGTAGATATCCCACATGGTTCCAAAAAAATGCTTGGCAGGAATACAGAAGCTAACTAATTTTCTTACAAAAAAGTATTTCTTAAACACTGTATTTGAAAATGTAGGATTTTTCCAAATATTATTTTAGATATATTCTTACAGCTCTTTATTCAACAAAGTACCTAATAATAGCCTTTAGTACTCTGCTGAATGGGAATAAACTTAAATGCATGTGCAATTAGGTACTGAATTGGAACTGTAAGGAAAAGGTCTCTCCTACTGGCTCAAAACTCTTATGAGCTGCTGATTGGTTTTGATAAGAAGTGTATGTTTCTTTTGGTATATCAGCGAAATTACAGTAATAAACATACCACTCTTCTGCCTAATAGAGCAGGATAGTGTAGCAGTTACACAAAAAGACCAGTAAGTATCTCTTCTATCTTTCCGCACACTTAAATATAATTGAAAATATTTAGAAAAACTTTATGACCTAGGGTTCGAGAAGTGACATGAAGGTTTTTACTACAATTTTTTTTTTCAAAAGCACTACTCACAATTAATCCATCTAAAAACTGAAGGAATATGTATCAACATGATCAAAATCAGGCAGTTGCCACTGAATTTTCTGAAGCCTTGTGAAAAAGACAAAACCTTACTTTACTGAATACAGACACTGATTTATTGAAGGTCATTGTTGAGGTGGTATTGAGCTGCTGCTGCTTGTTTGTACATTGAAGATACCTGGACTGTTTTGTCGCAAACATTGTCAGAACATGTAGATACAACATATAATCCATTTTTGGCTATATTTACATCAGCAATCAAATGGCAGAGCATTTTTCACTTACTTGATGTATTTTTCAAACTGGGCTCTTAATGAAATAAATATACAGATAAGGGTGCTCTTAGGTAATTCTCAAAGTTTGAATTATTCTCATATTTCTGTCTTGAAAAAAAAAGAAAAAAAAAAAAAAAAAAGAAGAAACCCAAGCCAAACCAAACAGCGTAATCATGAAAATAGCATTTTATTCCACCATTCTACTCATGAAAAAAAATGGAAAACTATGTGGTAGTCTTTATGAAAGGTCCCCTTCTGTTAGAGCCATTGGAAAAAACTAATGATGATTTTGCAGGGAACAGCCAGAGGTAGAATGGTCAAGTCTTAACTCTGCCACTGAGAATCTGTCCCGTGTTGTGAATTTCAAAGGAGACAACATTTTAAAATAACAGAGAGAGGACTTTTCTCTCTGAAAAAATAGCGAAGACTCAGAGGAAATCTCCTGTAGTTCTTGGGTGCCTGATACCATGCTCCTCTCTGCTGCACATCTACTACTACACTTGGTATTCTCTGTATCCACTAGGGATATTCATTCATATTTAGTAAAATGCATAGGGAGCACTCCCTGCAATAGGTTTACTATATTAAAAACTTGTCCTTTGTATGCTCTATATAACAGGATGGAGGCGTTGCAGACTTCCCACCTCCGGTTCACAGCTACGTAAATGCCAGAGAAACAGTCTGCCTCTGAATGACCACGGTCCCTTGTCTGTGAAAGTTTCATGCATGCCTTCTCATGTTACCTAGCATCTGACACACCGTGTCAAGTTATACTTCTTCTTGTATTACAATACAGGTTGACATGATGCAGCATGCCACCCCACACAGCTACACATGGGACAAATGCATGACCAAAGTCAGGGGTGGGAGGGTATCTCTTGTTGCAACGACATTAGTAACAAATAAAAAATTTAAAACTCATTGGAGGGAATAAGCTCATGTTGCAACAGTAGTCTGAATCATGTAAAATGGCTCTTAGAACACCCCAGCCCCCAAAAGAAAAAATGTGTCTTGTTATCTGAGCTAAGAGATGCAAGTGCATTCCATTATGTCTCTTTGCATTAGGAAGCAGCCATTAAATAAAAGAAAAGCTTTCTAAAGCACCCTAGAGGGAATATACAAGGAAGTGTGCTTCAAATGCCCTCTGTGCTGTAAGTATTGCTGCAAAGCTTGTTTCATACACAGTAACTTTTCTGCTTTCACATTCCCTGCAAGTGACACTGCGGTTGAAATGATTTAATGCTGAATTATTTGGTTCTGAACTAATAGACAGTATTCTTGTTCCCTAATGATAACATCATTGCCTGCAACAGATTCTTCACGACATATTAAATAGCAGATGTACCCTACACAGCTGTCATCTGTTGTTTTCTGGATAGGTAACAATTATGGATTCTTAAGGTATATACAGTAGAAAAAAATAATAAAGCAAGCCACTAAATTATGAAAAATAAACCTGAACCATTCTTGTATTGTCTTATTTTTCAGAGTAGGTCACTAAGCACTGGAAATAAAACCTAATTACTCCCAGTTGAAAAGTTCAATGTCACTATTATGGTATGACCTACTTTCTGAAGCCCTGAAATTTTTGGCTGGGTGGATAATGGTTGAATATATTTTTTCCCTATACAGGAGGCCCTCTGGATCATTTTTAATATACTGCAAAAATCTGAACATTCGCTTAAATAAATTGATACTATTATTAGATGAATTTATGGAAAATTTAGGTGAAGCATGACAAGCAACAAAGTGATACAATTATATAGGGCTGGACTATGTATTTATGATTAGAATCAGATGCAAATTATGCTGTAGAAATAACATAAAAGAGAAATAATATCTTTCAGGAGTTATGCTGATTATTAAAATGAAGTAAATACAGCACTCACCATTAATTTCATAATAGGTATTTATGGACTTTGCATTTCAACATTTTTTATCTAATGACATTATTCATTTAAAATCTGATCCGTGCATGAATGTTTCCACTGCCCATTAGTTTTGTTTAGAAGTAAAGACATGTCATTGTGTGAAAAATGGGAGTTATTAGGAGTTTGTTGGACTGCTCCTGATAGAAACTATGAAATTAAATTAAGTAACTGGCTGCTTTTCAATTTATTTTCCCCAGCATCTTGACTGAAAAAAAATATCTAAATGTCTTTAACATTTTTACACAGAGATAGTCTTTGACCCAGTAAACACAGATAAAGACAGATATCCTAAAGAGCTGAAATATGGGCAAATGACAGACTGAAATATCTTAAAAAGATGGGCTTTTTCATATGACCAGTAGAGATGATGTGTAAGATAAGTGTGCCAAACACGGTAGTTATGTAAATAAGTGAATGATGAGTTCTTAAAATAGAAATGTTTAAATTTATTTGCCTGCTCTGCTGTGGAAAATAAATTTAAACTATTATGATTTGTGAGGGTGTAGAAGGGTGTGTTAATTGCTTTCAGAATCTCAGGTACCAAAAAAATGACTACAAATGTGGCTGAAGGAAATGGTTGGATGGATGAGGTTCACAGTGTATAGAGAGTATCATCAAAATAATATTTTGTCAATAAAATATGTGAATACACCTTTTTTGTTAATTGTATGAATATAAATTAATTTCCTTTCAAATTTACTCAAACCTCCTGCTTATGTCCATGACAGACATTGAACCTGATTAAGATTCAAAGAAATTTTAAGGACAAAAATTTCATCCAAGTGATTACTTAAAAACTACTTCTTCATATGTTCATTATTTGAGACAAAGAATCACATCGATCATAATATCAAATGTTTGTAATGAAGATGTAACACGTGTAACGTGTTAAAAATGTGACTGATATAATATTCATAAATTAAGCCCTTCCACAAATTAATTCCGATGTCTAAGAGATTTGCTTTTTAGGTAATTATATTGTATGTTCAGAATTTTATTCCCCTTCTTAGAGGAGAAAAAATTGTGCACTTGCAGCCCAGAAGGCCAATCATATCCTGGGCTGCATCAAAAGAAGCGTGGCCAGGAGGTCGAGGGAGGTGATTCTGCCCCTCTGCTCTGGTGAGACCCCACCTGGAGTACTGCGTCCAGCTCTGGAGCCCTCAGCATAAGAAAGACACGGACCTGTTGGAGCGGGTCCAGAAGAGGGCCACGAAAATGATCAGGGGGATGGAACAGCTCTCCTCTGAAGAAAGGCTGAGGTTTTTTATGATGAGGGTGGTGAGACACTGGAACAGGTTACACCCATAGATAAGCAATACAAAAAGCTAAGTAGACCAAAATCCATCAAGTTTTATTTTTTTATTTTAAAAAATACGTGTCATTGTATAAATGATCAAAGTTTTATTGAGTATCTAAATTATTTGGCTAATGTTTTCTGTTTCAAGTGGATGTGTGTATGTGTGCTGCTCCCTGTAACTGTGTTACGAGCCATGAGGTTTCAGCCTGGAGCTGAAACCTGTCTGAATCATCTGAAACAACTCTACAGACAATCCCTTTAAACCTCAGAAATATCCAAAACAACAGCTTGAAGCTAGACTGTGAGACCTGAAATGTATTTTTCATTCATTTTATAGAGAATGTTGTCAATATTGTTATAATCAATAAATGACAACTTTGTACAATCAACTTCATCACAGCTACCTCTGGTGTCAGAATGAGTTGCATATGTCTTTAGAGATGAAAGACACTATACATTTAATTAATTTTATTCAAAAATTTGTTAATCCCTACCTTACCGAAGTGTTAATTAGGCACTATATTTCTGAAATGAGATACTTTGATTACTATGTATTTTGCAATGAAATCCACTTTTAATTCATTGTTTTACATTTTGAGTGACATAATTATGTAGAGAGCATACATGTGCTGGTACCAAATGTTCTCTACAAAGACTACATCTCTACAAAGGTTTCATTTTGAGTCTATGACTAGAAAGTAACAAATCTTCCCTCTGTTTTCTCCTCTTCTCTTCTGCTTTTGGGCAGATGTTAGACTCTTTGTATAGAAGTTTGCACATAGCAAAACACTACTACTGTTGTTGCAATAAATAAGTTTATGTATTTTTTTATACTTTTTTTTTAAACCTCCTCAGAAAAATCTGGTATCACTGAAGTCATACATCACAATCCAACAAATTATTTTTTCTGTAACATATTTTGACTAGAAGTTGACTATGATTGATAACAAGGTGTTTTTTTTCTATAAGATAAAGTGTGTGTTTTAATAAAGAAAGTAACATTAGGAAAATTATTTGTGTCTTTGAATTGATCTTTCTATTTAAAATATTAGGATGTTATCTATAAGAAATTTGCTTTTAGTAGACAGCATTTGTTATTTTAAGTCAGGAAAAATGGTAGGTTTTTGTGATAGGATCCAAAAATATTAAAGCAGAGTAAAATCAGTAGCATGCACTAATCATAGCATTGGGTCAAGAGATAACAAATATAAATGCAAAATCTGCTGGACTACTCACTACAAGAAATTTGTGGAGATGAGAAAAGAAACAGGAGCTTGATGAGTTCCTCCTTTTTCTCTAAGCTGAGTAGGAGAACGATGGAAGGATTTTTTTTTTTTTTACTATTATTATTTTTTTAAAATGCTTTTTTTCAAGCACTGTTGCAAGCTAAATCCCTCCTTCTATCTGCATTTCCACATCATTGACTAAAATAAGAATAGTGAGGAAGTATACCATATATTTTTGTTGATTTCCTCTTTTCCTAGTAGTTTTGGTTTATTTGGAATTGTTTAATCGTTATTGATTTTCTTTTGAAAGATGATTTCCCCATAAAATTTCTATCTTGACAGTGGAAAGCATCGGACCAGTGTATAAAGAAAATATTAATTGATTGAATATCAACATAGACATAGATATGTTCCATAGACTTTTTTGCCTTGGCTTGAATGTCTTAATTTGTAACACAGATTGTTCTTGCTCAATAATTTAATTTTTAAATCATTGAAAAGTTAAATGTTGTAATATCAAAGATTAGTTTGAGAAGGCAGAATCTATGCAACTAAAAAGTTGACATTAAAAAAAAAGGAAAAGTAGTGAATTAGAAATCTGTCTTGGATTTTTAGTTGAGAAAGTGTTTCAATCCCATGTACCATTTGAAAATATTTTGTGCTGTTAATTTTTTTTATTATTATGTTTAAAAGAAGGCTTAAAGTAAAAATATGCTAGTATTATGATTGCTTTTTCAGGGAAAAAAGGTAAATTCAAACTTTCTTTCGTTATTGTGAAGGTGTCTAATTTTTCAGTTTCTTCACTTTCACGTAATAATAATGGAAGTTTAGGTAGAAAGCTTAGTTTTCATACCAAATTTTAACATACATATACAGAAAATAAGTAATATTTACACAGACTATTTCATTTTGTCTGGATATTGAAAAGGTAACTCACTGTTGAAGTTGTTTTATTTTTGATGAATTATTTTTTATTAAATGAGATACCAAGGTTGCAAATTTTTCGCCAAAATAAAAAGTCCTTTCATAGATCAAGGGACTATACTTGTTTCCTGAAAGTGATGGTAGGTGAAGCTGACACATGAAAATCCTGGCCTTCATTTTCCAGAAGATCAAACTGACTCTGATGAGGATGTAGAGCTGGGGAAAAAAATAATAATCTTATTTCCTGCGGTTATAATTATTTGCCTATTTTTGTTTCTTGTCTCTTCAATTCAATAGTCACTGACATATGGATAAGAAGAAATGGCTTGTTGTTTAACACAGTACATAGGAATTATTTATCCAAAAATTTAACCTAGATAATTCAGAATGGGCTTCTGTTATGATCTGCTTATCTGAATTGTATCAGCAACTGACAGGCCAATAAGGTAATATAATAACTGAGATGGTTATAAATTGTATCTTTCATATTTTTGTATGAATATGCACTTACAGTTCCTACTATTTATAAATCTATTTTTCCTTCATTTTAAAACAGATTTTGCTACACCTCTGGTCCTGAGTTACCTGCCATCTTGAATCATGGATCATCATATTGTGCACTGAAGCTTTCTGTTGCTAGAAATTTTGACATGCAATTGCAACCTGCCAGTCCAGTACTGTTAATCTGACAGTTTTACCGATCTTCTCTGTTTCTTTCTTCTCTGTTTTTCCATAAAGACTAAACTATATTACTTAGACAGAGGCCAAGAAATTGAGATGTCATCAACTGTGAAAATAAAAGGATTAGGAATTTGTTACCTATATTTTAGGTATTGTGGATTTATTAGTCTTGCTTGCTCTTTCATTTGTTCTGTATTTTCCTTTTCTACTTGAGAACTTAAGGTATTATAACTTCAGGAGATATCAGAGAAAATTAATACAGAATATTACCCAAAGTATTACCATCTGCAATTGCTAATGGAAAAATATTTTGGCATCTAGATGATACTCAGACAGTAAGCTTCTTCAAGCCTGATTTTACTATAATATGGATCTTTTTAAAGTGAATCATTACTCAGTGATCATAATACTGGGAGATCTCTTCATGCTAGAGACTTTTTCATAAGATGAAAAGCAGAGATAATTAAAAAACAAACAAACAAACAAACCAAAACCCCAAACCTTCAGTCTCTTCTCTAAAGAGATTGAATTTAAGGATACATACACATGTATAACAATATGCTTCATTTTCAAAAGAAGTATTTAATCCTTTATGTTATAGCAAAGTTCAAATAGCAAACAAAGTGGAATAATGATGTAAAAAACAGTGGGTTTCTCAGTTTCCTAGGGGAAGGAATTACTGAGGATTGTGGAAGAAAATATCACACACATGTTTCTTAAAAGTATGTGAGTGTAGGTACAGTTTTTGTTGTGTTGTGTTCATGTTTTATTAAAAAGGTTTCTTCATCCCTATAGTATAGAGTGCTGCCCCTCTTCTGGAAATGTTTTCATTAGGGCAGAATTTTAGTAGTCAGAGTTTTCAAGAAAACTTTGTAATTTTTGGGAGCGGTCCAGTGCAAAATTGAAACTGAAACGTTTCACACATCTGTCTTAGGCTATTGATTATGTAGAAGCGGGTGTTGCAGAATAACAATTTAACTATGAATTTTTAATTTTTTTGCAAAATTGAAATCTTATTTTCCATTCATGCAAAAGAAATTACTGTAAAAGCTTCTTCTATGGATCTTGAACAAGTCACCTCAAGTCTTTTGGATTAAAGCTTTTTAAGCTTCATTGGTTACATCTATAGTCATGAGTGTGAGGGAATGTCATTAGGAACTGGAACTCACCTGTCTATAATTTTACTTGTTAAAAGTATTCCCAACGTGATTCTACCATGTTCAAATTAGCACACTCCAAAATAATACCCTTGCATAGTTTGAAAGTTTGCACAGTGATGATCCAGCACTGATGGTAGTTTGCACCAACCAAGGACCATTCCCAACAGGTACTCTGTAACAAGTATCCATCAATTTTGGATGGGAAAAAATTTTAGTCATAAGGACAAAGTCCATTCTGTTCTAGGTGGCAAGTTTAATTTATGAACACAAATGTAGCCACCTGGACTGTTCTATGAATTTGACTACAGTTTGTACCTATTTTTGGGCCCTTTTTTCCAATTTTTGCAGTTTCTTTAAAGCATAGACATCAAAACATGATATAATGTTGCACTAATGGTTTAACTAATGCTATTGTGGATTAGGATTTCCAAGTGAAATGGAAAGCCAAGCAGAGGGAAGGCTGCATCCTATAGCTTCCTGCAATCATTATCAGCCAGTGCAGTGCATACAATTCAGGTTATGTGAAGCAGTGGCTGCTTTCCCACTCCATTTAGTTGAAAATGCTCTGTCGGTTTCTTAGTTGTGTATTTCATGGATTTCATTTACTTCTTAAGTTACCACAGCAGATTCTAAATTATTTTTTCCATTATCATTGTCCAATCCCTATCCTTATCCCTTCCAGTATTTTTAAATGTCAGTATAATCCATGATTTGCTCTTTGTCTTATTTCAGGGTAGCAAAGATGAGTGGGCCACACATGTGAAAATGAGGTAATGTTCTGAAGGACTAATTAGTTTTGAAGACAGATGAGAATGGGTCTGTTTAATAGAAAAATTATGGGGAAAAAAAGGGGACCAGTGGAAGAAAAAAACATTCCCATAAATTGAAATCCTGACTTGATCAAAGTAAGTATTAGAACTTTCTCTGCCTTCATCAGGGCCAGGATTTCACTTATCTTGTCTATTTAACATTTTCTAAAACCAAAGAGCAATCCTGAGTTCAAGCCAGCAGGAAACATGCTGAAATAAATATGAATGTGGTTTTAATTAGAGCCAAGAGAATAATGGACATTATTTGAGTAGCTGAGTCGAAAATCCAGGAAATAATAGAACAAGCTGCTTTTATTTATTTATTTATTTATTTTTAAATTTCACACTGGCAGTAACAAATACTTATGTTGCCCTCTTCTATTTTGTCATATTTTGCCTTATAAAAAGATGTTTAATTTTAAATAAAAAGCAATAAAAACCCATAAACTGTTGAAACAAAGTTCTAACCCTTCTAAAAAATAATAAGCATGAAAAAATGGAACGAGAGATGTTTTCTAAACTTTTTCTTGATTATTGTGTAGCTGAAACTTTTTATTTATCCTTTCGTGTCTGTCCCGGTCGGATATCAGGATGAGCCTGAGCTGTGTTTGGTGCACTTTCAGAACAGTTTCAGATTCCTTATACTCTAAGGTAGAGTCATAAACCTATAGGTAAGAGAAACAAATAGCATCAGTTTTATTATAAGCAAAATGTTTATACATTTGTACTCCTAACATTCTGGGGATGAAAGCTACCATTTTGGGGCAGACGGCATTTGTTTGTGTATTATTTTGCTATTTCCTCTTAACCATGAATTATCATTGCTTTCATTTGGTATTGATTTCTCCATTATAGTATTTAAATACTTCTTTGTCCCAGGGCCTTTGACACTTCTCCTCTGCTAGAAAAAGACTTTTCTGAGGAATGTCCTCATTTAGGATGCAGCCTTGTGCATATGACATTTAAAGGTTTAAGAAGTCGTCCCATATGCAAGGAAGAAATCACCATACTTTCAGCTAATGGAAATCTTTCTGCTAGCTTCTCAAAGGGACCGCTGCACCCAGTGAGCAATCCTAGATTGCTCCTGGGGTCCTCGGGGTAGGGGGAGCCCTGGGGGTGTGGGCAGGGAAAGGAAGGTCCCTTAGTGCCCTCAGGGCCAGGCACAAGGTACAACATGTCTGTCTGCCCCTTACTGAGAATACTGTTGTTATTTTGTGAGAAAGCAGGTGAGGTAAAGCAATGCAAGATGAGTAAGAACCCAAACAGAAACACACTTGTTTAGGGGAAGCCAACCCAAAGGTAGAAGAGGAAAATCTCTGCACTGAAAAGTTACAAAACTAAGGAAAATGGCATCAGAAGATGGTAAATCAGAACCATCAAGGGTCAGATGCTCCAAGGATCAGTGGTGGTGACCTGTGCCCACCAGACTGGAAACTGGTTGGTTTGCAAAGACTCATCAGGTTATCCACATCAGGTGTGGCGAGCATGTAACGTTTAACTTAGCAGATCATTAGTCCCAGCTATTGTGTGTATTAATCAATAAATAATTGCTTTGTATGCCTGAACAGTACATATGCTCATGGGGTCCTGGTCTGCGTGGTAGAAGAAACTGAAACAAGAGTGACCTGGAGAGCAAAATATATTCTATGTACAAAACTGGTTGCATATCATGCATGAAACTTCCTTGGGATAAGCCAACGCTTTCTGTCTCTATTTCGCTGAGCAACTCTGAGAGTTTGTCTCTGAAGTTAGATCCTGCATGTTGTCCTTATCAAAATATACATCACTGGAGGAGTCTGACCTCTACTTTTGTAGGCAGAAGTGTAAAGGTGGGTAAATGGCAATAATAAGAAATAAAATACAGAAATAACCAAATTCTTCTGGGCAAAAGAAAGATTTTTCAAATGGAAAATGGAGATCTCTGCCTAAGCAATGTAAATTACTTTTTTGTTTCTCTTTCCTCCCATCTCCCCGCCCCCTGGCCCACAAATGACTCATGTACCTATCAAGAATATAAGAAAAATAATACAGTTTCATGTCCTATCACAACCACTTTGAACATAATGAATGAATGGTTAGTTATATGTCATTTGGGTGTTAGATAACATCAGAAGGATTTGTCACATTAGTCTGAGAGAGCAGAAGGTAAGGTCTCCTCCTTTTTGTGATATACAGGGACTGAATATTAATTGGTGACATCACAGACTTCTGTTGACAACACATATCTTCTTGTAATTCAGCTGTGTTTAGCCAAGCATTTGCTTTACACATCCATTATCCATGACTGTGGGAAAACCTTTCATGTTTGAAAACAATATTTCTATTTTATCATGTCTAGTGGCAAAATGGACCACTTTTCTATGTAGTAACTGCACTTCCAGAAGCACATTTAAATGATAAAATAGCTTTATCATAACAGCTTTCTTGAGGATTTAGTGATTGATTTCTAAAGATAGACATCTGGATTCTAAGACAGCAAAAAGTACAGGTCTCAGTTTAGTGCAGTTGCAGAAATTTGAAGGCTGAAACCATGATGTTTAAACTAAAACAACAAGTGATCAATTCCTAGTCATTTTCTTTGTGGCATATATTTCCTATTTATAGATACAAAGCTGTTATTTCCTCAGCTGAATTTAAATAGTCACAATTAAAAGGGCTTCTGGCTGATAGTTATCAGGAAAATTAGGTAACAAATACAGTAGTTTTGAATTGCAAAAAGATATGGCTACTGCAACAAATAATCATCTTTTTCTGTCTTTCTGTTTTGTTTTTGTTTTTTTTTTCTTTCTGACTCTGCCTGTCAGCTATTTGGGAGCCTTTGGACTGCCATTGGTACTGAAAAACAATACATTTGGCATAAATTTATTATCAGAAAAATTAATTTAGAAGGTGAACACAATCTCTAGGTATCTGTCAGAGACTGAAAAGAAAGCATAAAAGCAGCCAATGGTTTGCCCACTATATTTAATGCTACTGAAGCCATGGTGCACGGTGGGGTTCTGTGCTGGCAAAGACTATAGTGAGAGCACAGATCTGATCTCCATAAAGCTACAACACACTTAGCTAAACAGGTTTTCATATTGAATCACTGTGATTAAAACAGCAAAATTTTTAAAAATGCTTATTAAACTGATGGTGTGTTTTTTTTCAAAGGAAAATGGATAAAAAGGCTAAGCCTTCACTAGATTAAGGGCTAACATTACCTGACATGGGTTAATCTCCTAGGTTCCTTCTATGGCCAATAAAAGGTGATTTACAGCACCTAAACTTAGTCTTTTCCTTTGAATGTACCTCTGAGGGAACCTCTATTGACTCTAAAATGAAGCTAGTACTAAGCTTTGAAATACCACCTCAAAGTGTGTGTTTCATCAGCATTTTGACTTATGTCCTCCTTGCTGAAGAGTGTTTTGAGAAAATCTAGAAAAAGTCCTATTAGAAATCCATATAATAAGCTGAGCTCAGCTTTGTTTTGGGTCTATTCCAGGTCGTAACAGCTTTTATTCTATTGATTTTTTCCTAATTAGTTTTGGCTTTATCTTATGCACATTGAAGGCCATGTCCATATTAATACTTAACATCTTCCAGCACTGATGGTAGTCATTCTGTTAGTGCAGACTAGGAAGGCATGGCTGTCAATGTTTAAATATCAGTATTTGCAAGTCCCATCTTATTTGGGTTCGATGATGTGAGGACAGAAGTTCCATCACCTGCCTGTACTGTTCCTTCTGGTATGTCTGTTGGTAGTAACCAAATGGAAATGCTATGATAAATCTTGTTTAATGGTGAGAAAATGTGCAACTCCAAGAGTAGTGTGAAAAAGGAATTACTTATATTTTATTAATAAAGAATCAAAAAGTTACAAATAGCAACATCCCAGCCTCAGATAGCAGAAGCTATTGCTGGAAATCAGAAAAAAAAGGTTTAAATCCAGTAGAACAGAACAGATTTTCTCAAGCAACATGTTTTTAAATGCAAATTTATGTGGAAGGGAGACTAGCTAATCATTACTGGTAGTGTGTTCTTTAACCCAGCATCAAAAGAAGTAAGGTGGGTTGGGGTTTTTTTGTTTCATTTTTTAGTGGATTTTTTTTTTTTTTTTTTTTTTTGCTTTGCTTGCTAAAGGAATCTCTTCTCTTCTGTTGGTGCCAGGAGGTGCTGAACGACAAATGTCAAATCTCAGTGGAACGGCTCAATGAATGAAGGGGACCTTTAGGTGCCTCTGGTATGCAATACACCTGTCGCCTAAGGGAGAAAGTAGGTATCAGCTCTGAGATTTTTTTTGTATATATCTCTTAGCCACTGTATTCCTCTCACATAGTTTTGGCCAATTACGTTTAGTACATCTGAATAAGTGTTCTCAAATATTTTATTCATGTAGTCTACCATTAACAGCAATATTCTTTCCTGGATGAAAAATTACTTGTTGGGATAGGCTTAACACATCAAAACCCCTTTTTTTTTAACATGACCTACTTCACATAAGTTGTTTGGGATATCCTTATTTAGTGCAAATCTACCAGCCAAATGTGTCCCTGGGTAAAACAGAGTGAATAACTGATAAGCAGGATCTATGCTGTGTAACATCTGGGATTATATTTAGCTTTTTCCCCCTTGTGTGTATGTCACCATTGTCATAAACGTTTCTATGAGGTGACACTTTGGTTTCCCTTGAGTAAATGTGTATGTGAATACATGCATGTGTGTGTCTGCATTAATGAGTGATATGAAAGAACAAAAGCATTTGGAGCTAAATCTCAAAAGGTGTAAATCAGCAAAATTCCATGGAGGTTAATGGCGATTTACTGAGGCATACACCTGAGCCTTTATCAGCAGAAATGTTCTAAATCCTTTCGCATGTCTATATCCCCACCTTTCTGAATTACGCTAGATATAATTAAGGCATGGCCAATAGATTAATACATCCCTAAAAATATTATTATTGGTTTTAATAATTTCCATGGTGATAACTATGGATTAATCACTACTTAGCTTAAAGTATTAAAAATGGCTTTACAGAAAAGTAGACCAAAATTATTCATTAGGTTTGTATTTTACGAAGTGGGGAAAGAACACTAACAATGAACTCATTAAAATACAGTGGTGAATACATTATAAGTTAAATTTTGTTGTCAAAATGTTTCAGATTTTATAACTTTGTTTTACTTAAGGTACCATAAGACCACTTAATGGAAATCCTGTGGTTTGATGAAACTCCCAGGAGTTTTCTTTTCTCAGATTAAAGTAGTTTATGGAACATTACAAGTGACATTAAAGGGCATTACTAGTGTAAAAAATATTTTCTTTTTGAAACAGAGCAGAATGAGATATTTTTATTGCATGTTAATTCCTGTCTTTTTTTTTATACTGATAAATTGTATGTAAAGCTACAAAAATATTCCTTCTACAAACATCATTGCATGCTAAGCAGAATGGAAAGGATATCTACAGAAATATACTCTGAGCAAAGAAACATTGCCAAGTTAAGATAAAACAAAATATTTTCTTTACTGGAAATAACATCAGTTGCTCTTTTATAGGGGTAAGTAGCAGATTCAAAGCTATATTCTACTGTATAGCAGAATGACAGTATGTGGCTTTTGGATGTAGCAAAATATATAAGAATTCAGGAAAGCTTATGAAGAAAATACATTAATTTGAATTGCCGATAACTGTAGTGGTTCGGTAAATACTAGCAATGCAATGAGCTTTATGCTGAATGAAGACAGAGGCTATGTATAAATGGAAACCCATTTTTTTTTTAAGATTCAAAGTTGTTGAAAAATTAGACCTACATCTACATATCATAAATCCTGAAGACACTGCAGAACAGTACATTTTACATTTTTTTTCTCACCTTTTCTGTTCGCATTAAATGTACTGCACGTGGAAGGAAAAGGGAATTTATGGAACTCCATGTTAAAATAGTAAAATTCCGAAAACCATATGAGAAATTAGTTGGTAAAGATTGCTGGGTTTAAAACACCAGGATTAACACTCTTGCAAGAAAATCAGTGGCACAACAAACAGAAATCTCAATGGAGCCAATACAGGCTTTATAGCCCTCCCTCCCCAAATGCCACCTGTCACATTGGAGTCCGCAAAGTTGACAGGGCTCCGGATGGAGGCCATCAGGGCCAAGACTTGGGTGATGCAGATGCAGGCAGCACCGGTGCCTCTCCCTGGGGCTGGGAGTGGTAGTGTGGCACTGGTAGGAGGTGAGTGCTGGTGGAGACCTGGAGGACCCCAGGAAGGCTGCTGCTGGAGGAAGTGTGTTCAGTATTTGAACTCGTGTATTGCGGAAAGTGGGACGGGAGTACAAGGGGAAAACTTGTTCGTTCTCCAATAAAGTAAGGCCTGTGTTTGCCATTGGAATTTAGGATTTGCTTTTAGAAAGCAATTAGTCCTGCACCAGCATGGTACAGGATACCTTTAGCTAATTACTTTCAGAGGGCAAGCGTCAACATGCTAGTGGTGACTGCTCTACATCATTTTGGCCACCATGAGGAAGACCAATGGGTTCTCACCTTGTACTTTTGGAAGTTACTAAACTGCAGTAAAACTCTGAAAGCACAAAATCATTAGTGATACTTACATCGCCCAAACGAAAAGGAACATTTCCTCATCATTCCCACAGAAACAATGTGCTTGCATGTGTTTTAATAGGATTTTTGAGCTGCTGACTTAAATGATTTTATTTTTTTTCAATTTTGGTTACTTGTTATTCCTAGTTGCACTGTCTGAAATAATAGAAATCTTTCTTTAAAAACAACACAATTTACAAGTCAGAGAAAAGAAAATGAAGAAAAGAGAAGATGGTGGTGCATAATTACCCAAACATAATTGGAGAACACAATAGACATATTGGTTGCAGGTGGCTGACAGTAAGATAGCTAAGAGAAAGTAAGCACTATTAACAAAGTTTCAATTATTAAGTGTTGCATGCAAAATTAGTATGTGACAAAAGAATCACAAACTAAAGAATTAATATGAAAAAAACCTAAATAGTGTAAGTAACCAACATGTTGCTGTGTTTTGTATTATCAAAGGATTTTTGTGACAAGGTTTTCTCACATCCGACTAAGGCTGCCCGATCCAGCAGGAGAGGCCCATCGCCAGCCTTGCAGAGAGGCTCGTAAAGTCCAAAAGAGTCTTTCAGAGATCGATGAGATGCGCAAAAGAGATCAGCATTGATAAATGCTCATTTACACCCACCTGGAAAGTAGAGATAAGGTGATAGACTGTAATCTAAAATTTATGCTTTGTTTTAGTGGTTCTTGTTCACAAAAATGTGTAGAGCTGTTGACCTCCTTCTCCCAGACTTTTCTGCTTTAAAACCACTGGTGGATGCCTTGCCTTGCTGGAATAGGCTCATTTTAAAGGTTTATATTTTACAGACTGTATGTCAAAGTCGATGAAGTCTATGAGCCTTTTGATGTCAAATAGGCCCACAAATTGATTTTGGACGGACCAATGTATTCCAGCTGTTTGGAATGAGTTTTGGCTAGAAACATAATTTTTTTTTTCTCTTCCAGCTGGCAGGCCAAGGTATATATGGTGGTTATTTGCAAAATTCATTGCATTACATCTTTCAGCCTATCTAAAGGACACTGTAACACACAGAGCCACCTCAGCTAGCCCATCTCATACTGTGCTGGTGTCGTGGTTTAATCTCAGTCGGCAACTAAGCACCACGCAGCCACTCGCTCACTCCCCCCCGGTGGGATGGGGGAGAGAATCGGAAGGGTAAAAGTGAGAAAACTCATGGGTTGAGATAAAGACAGTTTAACAGGGAAAGCAAAAGCCGTGCACGCAAGCAAAGCAAAACAAGGAATTCGTTCGCTACTTCCCATCAGCAGGCAGGTGTTCAGCCATCTCCAGGAAAGCAGGGCTCCATCACGCGTAACGGTTACTTGGGAAGACAAATGCCATCACTCCAAACGTCCCCCCCTTCCTTCTTCTTCCCCCAGCTTTATATACTGAGCATGACGTCACATGGTATGGGATATCCCTTTGGCCAGTTTGGGTCAGCTGTCCTGGCTGTGCCCCCTCCCAGCTTCTTGTGCACCTCCAGCCTTCTCAGTGGGTAGAGCATGGGAAGCTGAAAAGTCCTTGACTAGTGTAAACACTACCTAGCAACAACTAAAACATCGGTGTGTTATCAACATTATTCTCATGCTAAATCCAAAACACAGCACTGTACCAGCTACTAGGAAGGAAATTAACTCTATCCCTGCCGAAACCAGGACAGCTGGGAAAGGAATGAACAGAAAACATGGTTCAAAGACAGGAAGCCAGCGATGATGGGCAACAGTCCAGCCACTTCTTGCCGCACTTTTGCATGGACTGATGCCAAGCAGACCCAATTACACCGCTACCTGACCTGAGCTGGTAAGGCTGAGAGATACTGTGCTTCCTGGCTTTGATTTCCATGCGGACTTACTAGTGTGAGACAATATGCTAGTCTGAGGGGTAAGTACCTCTGTGCTCCACTGTAGAGGGCAAACGTGCCCCTAGGTACATGTGGTTCTCAAGATCACAGCTGACCATTTCACAGTGTTTACTCTATTTGTCGATATAATATCAGGCTGTTAGAAGAACCCACTTGACAGCCCCCAAGTAACTCATGGGGCTCAGTATAAAGAGACCATGGTCTTGTGAGTCTGTAATAAAGCATGAAGCTGACATGGTGGTCTCACACTACTCTCTAAATTACTTCCAGGAAGAAGGATAACTTTTATTAATTATTATGAGATAACACAATTGTCAAGTGAAATTAAAAACCCCACATTTTCTATAAAACAGTATGACTAAAAAAGAAATTGGAATGTGTCTCCTTTTTACCAGTGAGATTATTTTTAATATCTTATTATTTCTCCTATTTAGAAGATTTTAAACAGGTGTATGAGGCAATTTGAATCAGCTGAAACTTAATGTTTGGGCAAATGTCATTAAAAGGGATTATAAAAATAAAAGAAAATCTCTTTCCAATATTTGGGAAATGTAGGCTAATTCCCAAAACATGTTGAAAAAAGAGATAGATGTGCTTATGGCAGGTATGTTTCCTGAAATGAGATCTACATTTGTAATTGATTTACCTGCTTCAGGGTTTACATAAAATAGAATAGATTTTGCATAATTGATTATAAGAGCTTTATGCCTAGCAGAATATTAACAATCATATTTGAAATTACTATACATTTAGTTATTTTTTTCAATAATGGAGTGATTGCAATTTTCTTTTTCTTTATTGATGAAACAATATTAAGGAAAAATATTCTCTTGTGATGAGCTATGACTGAACCCTCAGTGTCCTTGATCCTTTTTTCTGATCTCGATTCCTGCTAATCTTATTTTGCTGAAAAAGCTTAGAGTAAATCAAGGTGTGGTCAGGCTGACTGTTGTGTAAATGCTAAATCTGTTGATATTTGAGTTACTATGTAGAGAGAGTGAAGTTAACGTAGAAATACTTTCTGCATTTATTGGAAAACACAAACCTTAAAGTCGAATAAAAGTTAAAGAGAGACTAAAGTTTTCATGTATCAGGAACCGTAGACACTAAAGTTTTATACTGTATGAATGAAGAATGAAAAAACTTTGCTTGTTTCTACAGACCAGAATTAGTACCCTGAATTTAATGTGAATAATGATTAAAAAAAATCAAATACAATAAAGCACAGAACATGCAGGTTACTGAATGTGATAAATATATGTAAGTTCCTGGATAATTTGGGAAGGTATTCTTAGAAGTAGGTAAGAAGAAGGATGTAGCCCACTCAGGGATCTACAGGGAATGGCAGTTTCTGAGCACACTGTTAGAATTCTACTCAGATTTTGCTGAATCTCAATGCAGCAAGCACTGGACATTTTTATGTTGCTTTGAATGTCCTAAACATATTTTTTTTATTATGTGGCTTATGTTGTCCAGTAATAGCTAATGAACATGCAGAAAATATTTTTGGAAAGAAGTAACTTTTCTGGAATTACATCCACTTTATAGCTTGCTTTGAATTATCACCATATATTTGAACTACACATTTTGTGTATACTTAATAACTCAATATATTGTTTGGGACATGCTTGAACTCAAAGGGAAAGGAATAGAGAGTATCAAAATACCTTCGGTTCATGCACAGACTACATATACCTTTATCAATTCAGGAAAATTTTCATTGTTTTGATGTATCTAATTTAATCTTCTAACAGAACTTCTGTGGGGACTCAGGGATGCTAGAACAGAAAGGATGTTTACAGTGAAAATTATTTAAAAACTGTGCTGCAACTATTTTACCCTCTCCATCTTGTGTTGGAGAGCTGGACAAAGATTTTTCCCTGCTCAACTTTGAGATTCTATAAAGCCTCCACTGAAGCTGCAGGTGAGAAATGAAGGATTGTGTCCTTCTGGTACATGATTTGTCTTCCTCGTTTCAGTCCCAAGATTAATATCAGAATATATTTATGTGACTAAGAGCTCAGAATAATCTAGTGCTTTTCTCTCCTACTGCTCTGCCCTTAGTACTTTTATTAGGCATTGATGAAAACATTCATGGTCACTTTGTACAAATACGGAATACACACACACACTCACACAGTATTTCAGAAAATATGTGTCCATGTATATTTATGTTCCTATATATTCCTATAGATACATAGATGTTCCTTTCCTCAAAGAACTGATATATATACAGAATATACATATATACATATGTTTCTGTATATATATATAGGAGCACATATGAATACAGACACACACACACACATAACTGAGGATTTCTGTACTCGGGAAAGGTAAATGACCCACTCTTTCATCATACAACACTGATTTTTTCAGATATGTCCTTTTTTTCCCTTTCACGAGTCCAAATATAAAATGCTTAGTGAAATCACATATGTGATTTAACACAATCTTTAACAATATCAAATACAAATATATTATTTGTTAATAAGACCATGGTTATATGAGCTATCTGAAATCAGACAGAGGTCAAAAAGAACTTGAGTTTTTCTGCTAATAGGTTTCACGAAGTTAAGCAAATAGCAACAAACAGGCAAAGACAATTGGCTAGTATGTTTATATTACCTATTTGTATCTGTAATCTGAGTAACTTTTACATATAACCCCCCCCGAATTCTTATTTATAAAACCAAAGTTTTGGTCATAAAAACAGGAATCTTGTTACTTTTGATTATTTGTTTTGTAATTATTTCCCTTAAACAAAGTGGAGAGCTGCTTTAAACACTTGTAAAAATCTAATCAAATAAATAGATGTACACTGAAGTTACACTATTTGTTACAAGATTATTACTGTAGCATATATATTGTTTACAGTTATTTTATAAATGACTTTAATTGGCAGCAATTCTTCTGGATTAATTCTACAAATTAATATTTAATAAAAGATTACAGGTATCCTGAGATATGCTATAAGAACTGAGTGCTTTCAAATTCATTTATGAGACTGTATAATTTGTCTAGTTATTGATAATGCTCCTCTGCTTGTTTAAAATGTATTTAATGTTTGGATAGCAGTCAATGAAGTAAATAAAAAGCCATCAATAAAAATAAAAATCCTTACATGTAAGGAGACAGACATCAGAGATAAACAGATAAGGGACAGAGGCCACAGGGTGGTGTAGGCTATGCCCATATTAGCAAGTAGCACAGGGAATTACCTGTGGATCTGTAGAGAGAAACAGGTAGTGCTGAGGACCCAGCCACTACCTATATGTGTTTTGCTGTTTTTTACTTTAGACTAGTTCTGTTCTGATGGACAAAATTTCCATTAGTGATTGGAGCACGCTAGGTAAGCTCCTGAAGTGCATTTTCCAGTATACCTGCTGTTGAAAGAAATCCAGTTCACGTGCTCTAAGACCGCACCCTGATGTGAATCAAAACATGATAAAGCACACCTACATTAACATTTTCATTTGGATCAGGTGTGCAATTTGGAAACATGTTTCCCAGCTGTGTCCCCTCACTGTGCTTTGCTTCTTACTGCAGGGAAAACTTGGAACGCAGAAAGTGGATCCTTTTAGGTGAAACTACATTGAAATGGGCACAACAGACAGCGACTGGAGGTCAGACTAGAGCTATTTCAAGGTCGCCTTGTACTGTGTTGGGTCCTCAGCATCCACTGTTTCATTTCACAGAACTGCTCCTATTCCACTACACTGCTTGCTCAGTGTGGATGCCCGGAAGACTCGCCTCCAGCATGCTCTCCTGACACAGGCTAAACTGTTAATGTAGATGTATCCATAGAACATACAGTCTGTTTGGTTTTAATTACAATAAATAACAAGAAAATATTAATAAAATAACTAAAACAAAGTTAAAAAATAAGACAGAACAGTGTTTGATACCAACACTGGCTTTGAATTTATAGGCAAAAACCCCAATTTCTGCTGTTTGTCATCATGTTTTTAATGATATATTCACTGTTGCTGACAACATTATTTTCATTGGCTTTAAATATGAACTACTTTGTAATTAGTTCAAGAAAGGAATTTGACCTTGGGCAGCAGAATACTGTTGTGAATGGGGGAAATATGTCAGCAGCATACCTAAAAATAAGAAAGGAAATAGAATACAGAATTTTCAAGTGACAATGATTGATGTGTACACATCTCTATGAAAATGAATGAGCAAGAGCTTTCTAAACACTGGCAAAAGTGAATTAATAATAAATAATGAGAAAAAGGAATTGACTAAATAATTGATAATGAGAAAATTTGATGTAATAATTATTGTTCAGAAAGAGAAATGCAAGACAAAAATAAAGTAGCTTTGCATGGAGTCCAGAACTTGATCCAAAGCCTTTGAAGTCAGTGGGAAGCCACTGGCTTCCATACACTTTTTGGCAGCCTATCACTGTACTCTCAGTGTGAGAAATCTGGCACATCTCTCAGCTGCTCCATAACTCAGTCCTGGTCTTATAATATTGCTTCATCAGTTCATTCCTTTGCTCATCTTCCTAAATTAATCTCAGGACAATTTGCTTCATAGACTCTTTCTGACCTCTCTAATCATGATGGTGCTTGTACTCTAAATGGTGATTTGAATAAGATTCCCCTGTATTTGTCTTTTCTCCCCAGAGAAGGGAATACTTGTCAGGGTCAGTAATAAAAGAGAGTAACTTACTGGGGAAAGTGATTTCTATAATATCATAGGTCTATCACTGAATTCATGGACAATTTTTTAAGTAACCCTTTTAGCTGTTACATTTTAGACTGTTACATTTCTGTCCATCCTACTTTTTGCTTCACATTTTGGCTGGTAAGTTAAACATTTACCTCCTGTCTGGCATTTCTGCTCTTGACTAAATCAACTTCTCTTTATTTTTTGCTAGAAATGTCAGCTCCTCAAGGAATAAGCAAACTAAAAGAAATAATATCTTCAGGTTGTCAGAGGAGGAGCTGGAGCTGTTCAGCAGAAGTGGCAGAAGAGTCAAGGAGTCTTGCCTTGTTGTGAGATCCACAGCTGAGAGTTCATGGCTCTCTATACCGGGATACCCTGACGGCTCCCTTAGCTCTCCAGCAGTCCTGATGGTTGTGCTGTCTGCTGACTGCCTGTTTGCCCATAGGATCTGGGCAAAGCTGTGCAGCCCTTCAACTGGCTGGGCCTCCATCCACATGTCCTCACTCTTGACTGCAGGACAACTACACAGCGAAACAGTAATGTGGGCAATATCTTTTGGTAATTTTAGAGCAAAGAAGGCTTTGTTAAAGCTGAAAATGCCAGTCTGGTGCTGGTCCATTGGTAAAACTACAAAGCTGAGAAATGTAAAAGATTTAAAACAAAAGAAAACAAAACAAACAACCCTCCCCCCCAAAAAAGAAAAAAAAATCCTTAGCAATTACTGCATATATTGTTTAAAATATTTAAGGTATAGGAACCTTACAGTGACTCATTTGTCCTCAGTATTTTGTAAAATGAAAAAAAAATTATAATGAATGCTTATAGAAGACAAAGTATTTCTTAGAATAAAAGATGAGATTTGGATGTAAATAAGATTGACTTCATTTGCAAAATAGGATACATTATTTTTGGCATTGAATTTCAAATGTGAAAGATCAGCATTGCATTACAGTGTTGCTTCTCCTTGATGGTACTGTTTTTGTCAGTTCTGACTGACTTTTAGGACTAAATAATGAATTAAAACCCTAACATGAATTTCTCTCAGTTTCTTGTATTATCTGCTGATCTGTAACTAGTTCTGTTTACAAAAGAAAGAAAAAGAAATAACAAAAAAGAAATATATTGTTAGGTTTTCTTTCTTTTTTTTTTAAACTAGAAGGCTTGGAAGATTATTTGACATTCATATGACAACACTATGGTTCTGTGTTCTTACAGACAGTATTCGGAACACATGCAAAATTAGATGTGTAAATCAACAGCTGCTAAGTAAATCATCCACTTCAAATGACTAGTACTGAGGGACAATCACCATAACACAAAATTTTAGGTGAAGGGAGAAACAAGTAGGATTGCAAAAATGCAACTGTCATGCTGGTTTACTTGTTTAAAATTAATTAGATACAGAGATTTCAAATTTGATAGGTGAAGACGAGAGAAATCTAAGCAATCAAAATGAGAGAACAAATGAAGTTGTGAGAACATGGCTGGTGACATATAACAGTAAAAAAATCTGTATGTACATCACAGAGTAACAGTCATTGTAAAAGAATATACATGTACATGATACTTAGGTACTATAATATATATAAAAAAAAGTATGTATTTCTTTTTAGGCTTTCATATGTCAGAGAGGGCTTTCACATCACGATTTCTCTTATAGTGAATATAATTTACCCTCTTCCTCTTTCTCACATCATTCTGGTTCTTTCTTGTTTGAGAAATTGTATTACTTGCTTGAATAGTATTACTTGCTTGTATAAAGTGAGTAAACATACACAGTTTCTGTATCTTTCTTGGAAATATAATCTCCTCTTAGCTTAAAATATAGTTTATACATAGAGGTAAATAACTTCTTTTCTGTGTCATCTTTTAAGGAAAAAAGACCAAAGAACTTGTGGTTTGTTGCTCACAGAGATAAATTTATTTGGACTTTTAAATGTCAGATTATAGCAAAACAGATTTATATCAACTTGTGTTTAGAAAGAGCTCAGGCTTATACAAGATGGAAAAAAAAAACCCAAAACAATCTGCAGAGGTCACTGAGAATACAAACACAAGTTGTTCTAGAAATTCCCCTCTCAATTGTCTTAGATCTCTTTGTAACTCAGAGTTACAAAGTTTACTTACAGTAAAGGAAGAACTATTCAAATGTGCAGTTTATAAGTTAAATTGAAACAGTTAGTTGTTTTCCCTGTCAGAGCTATAGATGAGAAAATGAGACTGGAGAAAAATGCAGTAAGATCCTGACAACCTGTATTTCTCTTTCCTCCTAGCTGGTCCCAAGACAGTTCCCTAAATTATAGCTGCACAGGTGATATCCAAAGTAAAACAAGCAAAGAGACATGAAAAAAAATAATAAATGGATAATAGTAGTGCAATTATCAGTAGTTCCTCTCAATCTTTGTTATTGTTTCCTTGTAAAAAAAGCATGGCAGAAAGAGAAAAGAATTCTAGTGTTTCAGAAATAAAACTAGGTCCACTTTGGGACACACTTTCTTGGAGTCCATTACCTCTCAGTGAAAAGGTGGAAAAAGCAGACCTCTGGAAATCCTACAGATCCTGAGTACTGTAATGAAGGATGTTGTTTTTAAGCAAGTCTTCAGTAGCAAACAGATAAAAATTAACTAGTCTGGTAGCATGTAAATTTGAACAGCTAGATGAATAATAAAGAAAACCATAATTGGAGACATTCTGCCAAATAAATAAATCAGATGCATTTCAGTCTGTTATGGGCTAGACGGTTATCTGTCTTGTTTAGTCAGTTACAAGTTAATTGTAGGAATGGGACGTTCTATCAAATAAAATTAGTAGTGGTCTGTTAGCCATGTCCTAATCAAAACAAAGACTCAATTAGTTGCCATTGTGATTTCCAACCAGTATTTTAGGTCTATTTATTGCATTTTTGGGATGAAAATCAGAATTCTGATTAGATGCATCCTTTTGTAAATTATCAAAAAATAAAACATATTTACACATAAAGGTTTTAAAGCCTCAAAATTATGCTTGTGGTTTTGCTCCACTGACTTATGATGATAGCTGATTTTAACAAGACTTCTCACTATGTGAAGCATGCAGACAGGTGAAATAACTAATTCCCTGACCAAGCTCTGAAATACATATAAACCTTGAAGAAAGATACAGGGGGTATAAATACTACCTTAGATTATGGCCTTTAATGCTTCAGTCTGATTCTGAAGCATTTACTCTATATTTATTAGATTTGAATTTATTTCCATTTTAATTCCCCAGCCATTGTCCCTTGCAGAGGTCTGGACAGCACCTCGAACGAGTTTTTCTGTGTCTGCCATTTTCATCTACTGTTGCTGGTGCAGGTTTTGGACGTTATTCCCTTTTTTGCCCATTTGTTGTAACATGTGGGAAGAAGTAGAAGGTGACTATGAATGAAAAATGGAGATACAAGAGAATGCAAGTAGGCTTATAGCTTGTGAAGTGGAAGGGTTGTTTCCTATTAATACTTATGACCTCAGTAGTAAACAGATTTAAATAGCCCTGCATGTAAATATTGGTTCACATATGCCTTGCATCTGGTAAACTGGGTGGGGAAAAACAGAAAGCATCAGAGGATTATGGATACATATGTGTACACAGAAATAATACAAAAAATGCTGTTCATTCTATTATTGACAATAAATAACATATTTAAAAATGTCCACAATTTTTTCTGTAGTTATCAAAGGGCACATCTAGAGGGTCTAGTTAAAAGAGTCAACCTACTACATATGCTTAAATCTTTCTGTGACCTGGGGCTTACATGTGTGTTCAACATTGCATGCCCTTGCAATAGAGATAATAATTTCCTTCTACTTGAGTGAAGTACATTAAAGCTCTTAGCACGTTTGAACTTAAAGTGTGAGTCTACATTTTAGCTGAACAGAGGAACAGAGAGTTTAAAAGGAAGCAATGACCAGAAAAGTGCATGTTGAACTGCCTGCATAATTTCTTTTTCTTTTATTATCTCATCCACGCAGTTACCACCCCACCCCCCCCAAAAAAAAAAACCTACCAACAAAAACCCAACACAAAAAACCTGGCATATCAATACTGTAGTCTATCAAGACCAAATTCCATTTAGCTATAGAGTGTACAGTGCACTGGGTTATATTTCAAATGAATGAATGAATGACAACTCACTTCAGATTTTCATTTCAGGCTCGAATCTACAATCCATGCTGGTACTTAACACTGAAGAAGTATCACTGAATTAATAGAACTGCCTGAGTGAATTCCTATTCACAGCATGAATGAGGATTGTAGAATAATTTTAATCTTGTTGGAATGACCGAGTGATTCAATCATGTCACTGAAAAAGGTTTCATATATATTATTTCCTTGGTGTTTCAAACTTAAACTTTTTGTATCTTGCTCCCTCTCTCATGTCCCCTTTTTAAATCAGTAAATAGTATATGTAAAAAATGCTTAAAGGGGTCATGAAATTCTCACATACTATATAAAAACCATTCAGAAATGTTACTTGGTGAACTAAATCTTTGGTCAATGACTTCTAATTATTATTTTTAATTAAATACAGGATTATTACTTCTGATAGATTTAAAGGTTTGATAGTATGATTTGGCAACTTCTCATCCTTCTGTTAATTCCTTATCCTAATTCAAAGGCCAGAAGTATCTTAATGACTCTTTTTCAGAGGCTAATACAATATATTCTGAAGTTAATTTAATTTACTTGGTCTATAAGCGACATATCATTGTAGCTAAGCATTTTCATCACTGTACACTTAATGATTGCATGGATCACCATAGGAAATTTTATTAACTTGAGTACTGACTCCAACTCTAATCTAGTTCCCTTGTCAATTTCATCTGTTATACACAAAATAAGTCTGAAGTGACATTAAAGAGAATTATGTCCAATTAGCAAAAAAAAAAAAAGGTGGATTTTAGATCATTCTTTTCTCCTTTACTTGTTCTATCTTACCTTTTCTTACATATTTTTATAAAAACTCATATAGTAGTTGGAGTTTTTATTGCATGGAGTAACCACCACAGAGAGACAATTTTGATAAAGACGTCTTACTCATCTCTGTTGAATACCCTCTCTGATGATATTCTCCTTGTTTCTATTTTGATGACAAGCAAAATCAAAATTCACAATTATCGTTCATCTGTATTCTCATGAGGAACTTTGAGAGGAAAATAAATGCTCACGAGTGATATTACCCTGTGTAGACTTTACTAACTCTGCCTCCAAAACTTTTGCTGTTGCAGTTGAAGGTATGCACAGTCCCTCCAGAGGAAATTATAACAGTATTTATGCATATATTGATATAAACATATATTTAACATACAAAGGACATACTTCTATATGACATTTGATAATGTATGTTGATTTAAAATGTAAAAAATATTGCTTTGTTTTTGATTGTAAATAAAGAATAAAGTTATTGTCTGGTTGATCTTATTTATAGCCATCACAAGCCTAACTCTCTTCTCTAATTTGTGTGAAGTTTGGTGGTTGTGGGGGCAGTACCATAACTGACTGTACACTCTGGAGCACTGTGAAAGTTCCTTTAAAATTTTGGATAGTGTAAAGTGCTTGTGTTTCACTGTAGTTCTTATTCTGTAACTCCCTGTCTTTATCTAACTGTCTATCTGTCTATCTATCTATATTTAAATATATCTGTGTGAGAGAAAGTTGTGAGTAGGACTATAAAAAACCCCGATAGCAGTCATTTAATGTATTTCCCCCTGCCCCTTTAATGGACAGGTATCAGTTTACTAAATAATTTGTGAAATAGCTTCAGATTGTAGTCTGATCTTCCAACCTTGTCTGGTGAAAACATCAAATAACAACATACATTTGTAAGAGGATTTACAATATAAGGTTAAAAAAAAAGGCCAGGTAGAATAGTGAGTACTGTCCTCTGTTGTCCTCTGTTGAGGACAGTAAACTGAAAAAATAGTGCTGTAGCATCTCTTATAGATCCTTTATAACACGTCAAACTCATTATCATTGCATTGTTAGTAATTACAACTTGTATCATGCAATAGCCAGTAATAGCCTGTAGGAATTAGTCCACTGTATAAAGTAATTAGCATGTTTGTATTAAAATTCAAGGGCCAGTGTACCAAAGGGTTTAAAATGAGACTTACATATTGTCTTACTAGGCAGGAAAGAGCACATTGCTACTGTTGGATATTGATTCACCAGCATGGAAGATGTACTCACCTGGTCTGCCAATATTAATTTTTCCAAAGAATTAACAATTAGTAAAGCTGAGGGAGGTGAAAATGGTAAAAATGTCTGCCATTTTCAAAGGAAAGCAAAGAACAAGTTTATGGGCTTGTGAAGAAAGTCTTGAGCATTTGATACTTCTGTAAATAGTGCAGTGGCATTTACTTGTACCAGCCAAAAAAAAAAAAAGAAAAGTTAAAATTGCTGGGAGGATGGAAAAGTAGGAATGGAGAAGCAGAAAAGCTAAGTTATTGATATACTGATATCCCAATATGGGAGTAAACATTTGTTAATTGCTCCTGAATGAGAAATAAACTGAAAGTTTGTCTATGCCTAGAAGTGGGGGAAATTGAGCCACATCAAAAGGAGGGAAGACCATAATGATGTTGCACATGCAGACTGAGGGTCCTTACAAGCTTTGTGGACATCTCTCAGTGCAGTACCATATTGGGATACAGGGATCACAGCTGAATAAGACAGCTCCAAAACAGGAAGAAACCTAGCCACATCAGTATAACATCACATTTGGGTTAACTAGCGCTACTGGAAAACACTAACCCTATTGTTTCTTTGTTTTATACATTCCTCTACCATCTCTGCATTCCCTCTACCCCATAATTAAAAATAGATTTATAGTTTTGTCCTTACACTGCAGGAGAACAAATTATCTGTAAAAAAAAAAAAAGAAAAGAAAGGAAAAGAAAAAAAAAAAAAGCATTTTTTCCCTGCCCCATTTATAGCACCTCTTACACTCTCACATGGAGGCTGCCAGACTCGAATTTTTGCAAAGGTTGCAAGTCTCTTTTTGTGGTCAAAGCTGTGAACAGATGCACAAAGGGAGAAGACAGACATTTAAAAAGGAATCACATGGAAGGAACAGATACAGGGAAATTTTTAAACCTGAGATACTCCTACTGTGCAGCCAAATGCACTGCCAATAATCCACAGATGTACAGCACATGGGTGTGCAAAGCTGTGACTGTTAGAGGTGTGAAAAGAGTTCTTAGTATGTTCATTGAATAGCAAACGTACCCATCTGTTCTGTTGAAATAAGTACGATCTACGTCTAAAATCTCATACGTTTGGGAAGTTAACATTTCTGGGGAGTGACATAACAGAGGTAACAAGGTGCGCTCCCTGGTACTGACATGGGTAAACTTCTTTGGTATCCAAAAGTAAATATACAGGGCTTAAAAACGAGTTACACATTTTTTCTCACTTATGTTTCTGACATGTCATTTCCTGTCTATTCAATTTCAGCCCATGTTATCTTTGCAGGCCAGAGCAGCAGCATACCTGGCCAAACACCTCTTTTGTGTGTTATGAATGGTGACAAGGAAATTGAACAACAATCCCCATGGTAGATATTTATGGAATAGTGAGTCCAAGATGGAAGCTTCTTTCTAACTTAATCGCTATGGGATTGCTATATATCCTGAGGCTTGAAAACATAGCAGAAAATATTTTGAAAGCACCTCTTTGATTTTGAACCCTGAAATTTCCTTCACAAAGGAAGGTGAGCCCACTGGCAGATGAACAAAAAAAAAAAAAAAAAAAAAAAAGACTTGTGTGTTTCAAACAAGATGAAGCTGGGGCTCAAAAAGTTTCCATACAGCGGCTACCTCAGCTTGCTACACCTCTGAGTCTGAATCTGAATAGGTGCACAGTTCTTGCCTGAGTCTCATTACAATCAGTAAGGAGGGGAAGAGATATTCAAGTTCCCTAGGGCTCAATCACATAGACATTTCTTGAGCATAACTAATGCATATATCCATCCTGGATTAAACCCTATTATAGCCATAGATCTTTATTGAGATGATAATAGAGCCCTCACCAAGAATTGAGATAACAGCATTAATTTTTCTCCGTGGTTAAGCTGGAATTCTGTCCTTCCAGAAGAGGAGGTTTCAGCTGTGAAAAAGCTATAGGCTACATATTTTCCAGACAGGCTGTATCCCCTCCTCCTTTTGTAGGTTTTAAAGTTGTCCTAGAGAACAGCAAAGAATGGATAACATTTGCAGCCAGACCAGTGTGCAAAAAAGATCATGGGGCTAGATTAGTGGGGAGACAGAAGAGTCCTTAATTTCTCTTTTCTGCGCACAGATTTATTTATGCATTTAACGTTAATCAGTCATTGAATAAAAAATAAAATAACAATAATAAACCTCTCCCCAAAATATAAAGATAATTTTGGAAGCAGGATTCATGTATCTCAGTTGAGTGTCCAAACCACCAGGTTAAAGAGTTGCAACTCCTATTAGATGAATACTGTAGAGTGTGATACTGTCTCTTTCTTAGATATAATTTTCCTTAAAAAAAGTGACCTTCATTCCCTGTTGCAGACAAAGACAAAATGAAACTAAGAAATACAGGATTCTGGAATAATTTTGAAGCCTGGATGGCAGTAATTGCTACAGAACTGAGAAGTGTTTTCTTCCTCTCTGCTTTAGGGTTATAAGCTGCCGCCACTCCCCCCCCTTCCCCCCCCCCCCGAATCTTTACCTTTCTCATGCAAAAGTGATAACAGGTGCAAAACAAATTCTCTAGTGATTTCATCTCACAGTGATATGCAGTTTCAACTATGCTGTACTTTCAGAATAAAAGCTTGACTCGTTTGTGCTTCTAATAATTTACTTTCCATGCGAACTGGTCTCATTTGCCAAAGTGATAAGAAAGGTTGTTTGTGGATTTTGGGTGTGCACAGAGATACCAGGCTTCTTTCAGAAGAAATAATAGAGCTGGATCAATGCTATGATGTTTATCATTTTGTTAGCAATACCAAAAGGTCACAAAAAAATGTGAGTTAAGAATGCTGTGCTCAAATCACACCTCTGGAAAATGTGGCACGACCCTGCTCCATGTAGTCATCATTTATCACTATTGGTGGCCAGTCAAATAGGAACTTTTGATGCTGCCAGGTCCGATGATTTTTCTCCAAGAAATCTGCCTCCCACACTGCAAGACTAAAGCTTTGTGCTAAAAATGATTTAGCACCAAGATTAACCTTAAAAAGTATTTGATCAAGTTGAAATTATAGAGGTTGAAATGTAAAATCAGGCATAATCAAAACAGGGAGAGATTAGCAATTTGCTACTGGGAAGAACATTTCAATCTATAAAATCAGTAAAGGGGGCCTGAAAGTAAAAGAAAGATGTCAATACTGGAACTGCATATAATCTCACCATCCGATGGCCAGTGTCACTGTGTAAGAGTTTGCAAAATGGAAGTACATTTGCAGCCTTGGGCACTGGAGACTCAGTGTATTCATCCTGACCTGCGTGATGCACTAAAAATCACCCGGCTACATGTAACTCTTTCCTACAGCAGAGATATGTGATGTTGCAACCCAAATCAAAAGGCAGTAAGTAATTCATTTGTGCTTTGTGATATTCATATTTCAAGTAATTTGTTTGATAATATTCAGACCATCAATAGAAAACACTAAAGGGAGACATTTGTTTCGGAAATATCTCTTCATTAAAGCATAGTGGTCCCTCACATTCATTGCTACTATAGTTTTCTTCATTATTCAATAGCACTTTCAATCCCCATGTGTGTGACTTTCATTATTACGGATCATTTTTCCTTAGGATGTGTGATTTAATTTTAATGCAGGAATCTAAATCAAAATCCTTTCCTATTTAGTGGCTCTCTAGTGTAATAAAAAAGAGTAAGGCTTAGCCCTCTGCTTTTGTGCTCAGGAGCATTTTGACATGTATTTGAATTATGATAAAATCAATAGGAAGAGCCCGACAGTGAAAAGTAGGAAGAAAGTTTCCCTATATGAAGCTGGAGAATAATTACAGTTTTTTCCCAGCACAAAAATGCTGCAAGCAAATAGCTTGTTAATTCAGCATCTATCACCATTTAACCTTGTTTGTCTTCTTGTTGATAGAATAACACAATTAAAAGGCTTTCCCTTTGAATTATCAGTGTCTGAATTTAAAATGGTCTGTGTTTTATGAAAGCTGTGTTCTCTGTTAGTTCCATAAAGGCATCTCTGAATTGTTCGCTGTGGCTCACTCACTCTTAGCATCTCAGGGACTGCAGCTCCAATGAAAGCTTTTCTCTTGCTGGCACATAGCCAAGGCAAGCCATGATCTAATACTGCAAATTATTTTTCTCTTTTACGCTGGGGAACTACTGTGTTAAAAGCCAGCTTCCTTTCCTAGCTCCAGGAGAGCGAGGCACAGACAGGTGTAGCCCCTTTGATTGCACTGAAACCGGTCTCAAGGCCCTCCACAGTCAATGATTCAGTGCACAAGCATGAAGGAGAACAAGCATATTTTTCCTTACCCTCCATTTTTAAACCATGGCCTAATCAGCAGCTTCACAAAAGTGTCTTGGCTTGTGCATAATTTTTTTTCCCTGTCTGAATACAAAGCTGAATACATGGGAATTTATGTCACTGAAAGAATCATGTCATTTTTACCTAGGTGCTGTCTGTCAGTCCTGACATGATCTTGAGCTTGAAATTCAAGAAATACAAATGATGTTAAAAAAACAGACTTCAGTACAGGTAATGTTAAGAAAAAAGGCTTGAGCTAGGACTTTGTGCCATAAAAGATGAATATGCTCTTTGTTGTTTACTACAGCCTCCCCCATCCCACCCAAAAAAAGAGGGAAGAGATGTGGAAATAAGAGGTTCACCTGCTGAAAATACTGCGGGAATGGTAAGAAACCTGGAAACAGTGTTATCTACAGTGTGGAAAAATACATTTTCTATTTTATTATATTTACCCCAGGTTTTCATGCTATCTTCATGCCCGTTCAGCTTAAGCCGGTGATTACAGCTGAGCAGCTGATGATTCCCCATTTCTAAAGGTAGTCCTGCTGCTGGTCCCGTTGCTGTTCCAAACGATGGTCAGTGCTTTCACTGTAAAGAGTTTCCCAGGGTGTAATATAATACCTGATACTTGTTAGGGGCTTTTTCTCCTCTATAAGCTTAAGTGATCCTCTGAGGCCTCTGCACCATATGCTACTGTACACTAGAAGCCTGTCAGCTCTCGGGAGAAGAGCAAGGTTGACCGGATTCAGGAGGTGGCTGATCGGGGTCATTCATTCAGTTCCACGGCAGGCGGACCTTGCTGTTGGATAGTGGGGTTTACTCCTCTCACTGTGTCCCTGAGCCTTTGCCCTGCTGTGATGAGGTGTTGGAGGTAATACGCGTTTCTGCAGGGTGATGACACAAGCCATCGCTGATGCTTTATGCCAGCTTTGTGTGGGAATAAATGACAACATGCAAGGAGATGCTGTGAAGAATCGGCCCCTGCTGTCTTACAGAAAAGATGCAGAGCCGAGCCTTTTACTAGCTGAAGTGCTTCTTTCTGAGAGCAGGGTTGAAAACTAGCTTTGATGCGATGTCCTTTGCTTTTTGCTCTCCCCAGCAGTACGTTACTGCTTTCCACTTCTGAGGTGTGCCACTTCTCCACTGTCATGAATACGTTTCTGTGAGGATGGTGTAAAATGAGCCACAGGTTGTCCCACTGTGCCCTCCCCACCAAACTCCATCATTTACTTTCTGTCTCCCTGATTAGCCCAGATGCAGAGCTACACTGATACAGCTCTATCGGTTTCAGGAGCCAGCTTTTGTCCCTGCTTTGACCTCTAAAACCCTCTATCACTTCTGGCCCTTATTCTGGACTTCCTCCCCTACATAGTGGTAAACACTCCTTTCCAACTGGATGCTAGCGTGGTGTTTTTTGGTACTGATCACACTGAGAGCCCATTACCAAGGGCTGTTTGGAACATGCAGCTGTAGCTGAGGAGGAGCGTGAGGCCTGTTGCTATGATGTTAACCTTCTTCTGTGCATCTGGCTTGTATGAAAAGGGCCTTTGGCAGAATTTCTGGAGGTCTCCAGGTTTAGGGAGCTGGCCTATACCTCCCTTTGTTAGTGATACATAGCAATATATAGCTATGAACTGCATATGCTTTAACAACATAAAGTGCCAAAGAAAAAAGACGAAAAATACACTAAAGGGGAAAATAAGGCAAATAAGGCAAAAATAAGATGGAAATCAGACCCTAACATGGGTTTACAGATGTATTGGCAAAATGCTATAGGAAACAGGAATTGCATCTCCACTCAGCTGGTAAACTAAAAAGGCAAAACAAGGCAAAGGACTGGTTACCAGGCTCAATGTCCTGCGGTAATGCCATACTTATGAAGACTGCCCATAAGGAGTGGTTGGGTCTTCACCTTGTTTCCATGATATCTCACGTGCTGGCCAAGGTTCGTACAGAGGATTCTTGTGGGCCTTTTAAATGAGCAGCTGTCTGCCTCACATGTGGTGGCTGGCTTGAGCCATTTTGCCCATCAGCCAGATGGCTTTTTTCTCTGACACATGTTTTTTCCCATTCCCTTCTTCATTTTCAGCTTGGCTATGCAAACAGTATTTTTGCCTTGTACATTCACCTGCACAATTCCCCCCTAAGTATGTCAAGCTGGAAACAAACTAATGAATTAATTCTTGATTGGAATCAGAACATATGACAGACAATTCATTTTGTAATTAGAATGACAGAAGAAATGATTCTATGATTCTACAAGAAAGATTTTAAAAGTCTCACAACTAGATATTTATGTAAATAATTTTTTTTTATATCTTAAGTGCATTAAGATCAACTAGGCAAATGCTAGACTTCATAATCACCTGACATGTAAATACACTGCAAAGGTAGAGATGGTACCACGTTTTGATCATCTTTCTAGCTACTACTTATTATCACTTTCTAAGCCTCATCAATTCTACTTACAGTAAAAAAAGTAACATAGTTAAGTTTATATATAATTAACGTCCAAGCCATCTTACAAAATTGGTGATAGTTCTTGGCATTTTTAGGCCCAGAAGTCTCCAATGTTTCTTGTGTATACAAAAGGACTATGTGTACCATCATGTGCACCTGGCGAAGCATGCATTTTATATCTAGAAATAAGCAAAAAGATTGCCCATGGTCACCTTAATTACCTGGCAACCTAAAACCACTGGCCACAAAAGTTGTGCAGTTTAGACTGTTAGGTTCTTTGGCTTCAAGTCTTACTTTCTCCCTAGTTGATTCAACATTGTTTTACATTTAATGTTGAGTACCATGAGTTTGTCTTTTACCCTAGTAACTGAGGCTTTTGTTCAGAAATTCTTGATATCTTACTGTATCTCATTGTTTTCAAGGGTGGGGTTTTTTTTTGGTGATGTATATTACTAGTGATTACAAGTCAAGGAAAAGAAATCTGGTGCCAAGTGAAAGACTGCCAGCTCTGGCATCATATTTTTTAAGATAGTTTACTGGTGATCAACTTTCACATTATTTAAATGCAGATTTTATAGCTAACATTGAAATATCAGCACTGTGCCAAAAAAACAGCTTTCCTGTTGAAAATAAATCAAAATTGTTTCAAGAAAAGACTACCCTTTCTCTTGTTAGGAGCTGTCTGTTTCCTTGTTGTTCATCTGCCAGAATGGTCATGGACCAGGCATTGTTTGTCTGTGTGAGAGTCTGATAGAACAGAGAAACTGTTCTGAATGTCCCTCTCCAAGCTGAAAATGTTCAGTTTGAACTAACTGCTACTGCTTTATAGCCCATCATAGACACTCATTCAGCTGGCTATTAGGAATGCCATGAATGTTTTCATACTCATGCCAGAGTTGTCTATAACAGATATTCTACTTTTTCCCTGAAGGAAATATCAGCAAAAGTGAATTTTTCAAATATATTAACGTTTTCGCCAGAAAACTGTTTGGTTTTTCTTTCTTTATTTTTCTGAAGAATTTCAAATTGGAAATAGTGGGGTTTTGGCCTTTCAGAAAGAACATTTTAGAGGCTTCATTCTTTGGTATTCAGTTAAGAAACCAACCATGGGATGCTCTCTCTCTTTGAGCAAGAAAACACGGTGTAAAATGGAAAACTTCATGGCTTCCATGGTATGCTCCTGCTGATGGATCCCTGAGAAGAACAAAGACACTTTAGTCAAGCTATAGTTATAAAGAAATGTAGCAGTATCATTTACAATGTAAATATTTCAGACGGAAGCAGATGCTTTTCAAGAAAAAAGGTTTGAGATCTAATTTTCTATCAGATAATAAAGTCAATGAAAAATTATTCGTACTTAATTCCTGTTTTGAATTGGTTCCTATCTTGCCCTACAGCTTCCATTTCATTTTTACCCTTCTAGGTCAGCACCGGAGCAGGGTCAGGATGCCAATGCATAACATCGCAAATCCCCAGGTTCTCATTCTTGTTAAGAAATGTAGTCCTACCAGATTATGAGACTTCTGTTTCTAGAGAATGTGGATTTTCTCTTCTCATAATGTTATTCCTTCTTGCCTGCTTCACTTGAAACATCTTGGAAATTATGTCAAAGCTGGTGTATTTGTGGATGCTGACAGGTGGTAGGTGTTAGGGCAGTAAATACCTCTTCCAGGCTATGTCCAGTGCAGCGTACTGTTCAAGCCACCAAGGCAGTGATACAATTCATGGTGTCATGTATGAGGAGCAGCCAGAACAATAATAATTCATATCCAGGATCTGTCATTCCTAGGAATGATTGTTCTTATCTAGATTTTTAAGAAGTACAGTAGTTACCAGGTTGGATGTCCTTTGAAAATAAATAAACTTTCATAATTCATGTGAAGGGTTCAGAATAAGGGCATTCTACAATCCTCATACAATATTTCTATTCTATTTCTTTAAATTAAAAAAAAAAAAAGAGACCTCTTTTCTTGTTTTCATTTTCCCAAGCTTTTGTCAGTGCTTTCAGAATGCATCAGTACTGTAAGACAACACCCTGTCCTCATTTCTACACATTGTTTGTGTACCAGGCTCAGAACTGCCATTTCACATCACAGTACATTGATTTTTAATGTTCTTTTAATTTAGGCTAAAGATTCAGAAATCTTAGCTCCGTTAGGCTGCATGCTGACCTGCATTTGAACTTCTTACCAGCTGCTCTTAGATCTCTGACAACAATTCTTTTTTTAAAACCACAATTAGAAAAAAAAAATCATTAAATGACATTATAGGCTGTTTTTAATTATGTTTTAACATTATTTTTGTTCAGTCAATAACAAATATGTGCTTTCAAAATGGTTGTAAGGGATGCAGGATTTAAACAGATGCAATAATCTCACTTACTTCTGTCTCATTCCCTCTTTAGATCTATTGCTGTTATCTGATTTATTAAGACATAGCAGCTGGTATGCCCTTTTTGAGCTAGCTTTGAAAGATTAAATTCTGCCACCTTGACCTAGCATAAATATTGAGAAGTGGCACAACCCAGGTTCATCATGGGATCTGGTGCATGAAATTAATGCTGGAAAGTAGGATAACACAGTGACAGTGACATGGATGTGTCGGTCTGGATAATTCTGGAGTCCTAGAAGAGGGGAAAAGTTCAGTAAGACAGCATTGCCCTACTGAGTAGTGCAAAAGAAAATAATGTGTTCCCATATAAGCTGTTTGGGGTAGAGAGGAGCACCAGGAGTAGGATATTATCATATTTAAAAATGATTGATATGCTCTGAAATAGGACATTTTCAAAGCTTCTGCAGTCCTCTTTATAGTCTGACTTCACAGTTTACACTTAGTTCAGTTAGCAAAAGAACAGAAATGCTCCTGAAAAAGTTGGAGCAGTGAAACTGGGAGCTGGTCCTGCAATATCAATAAATGAAGTTCCTGTTGACTTCATTGGATATTTTAAGCAAGCATAGACTGCAGAAATAACTCTCATTTTTTTAGCAGAAAGTATGACTAAAAATGAGGGTATTTTTAGTATACTTCTATTATTCTTACAGAGCCAATTTTAGCTTAACCTTCTCTTTCTAAGGCATGATGAAAAGCCGCAAAAACTGTTGTATTCTTGGTTTCATTCCCAATGGCATACTGGCATACTACTTGCACAAGACTGCCTTGAGCAGTATTCTGTAAACTAAATGATGATTATGCGTATATGAGCACCGGGCCAATAAAGCACAGAATTTGCTATTCACATTTATAACTGTTGCATGGCATCTCTTTCTATTAAGGCAAAGAAGGTTTCTTTTTATACTAACACACTGAAGAAAATACAAATCAACTTGAAAACCTCTGTGTAAGAAAATGCACACAAACAGAGTTTAAATTAATTATATCTTCTTTGGTAGATGTAAGTAAAAAGGGATGATTTGGCTGTTTCGGTACTATAAATCTTAAGGTACTAATTTATTTCCAAATCGGAATTTTGCTGTTTGATCAAACTAGACACTGTAGCTCCTAAGAAAATAATAATTTGGTCTGCAGTAAATGTCATTCTGAAGTACTATTCAGAATGTAGGCATCTAAAGGGCAAAATCAACTCAGTTTTAAAAAAGAAAATTTACAAAAAAAATCCACCTATAACAGATGCTCTAACATATGGCTAGGTTTTAAGTGAGTGCATAGTTGAGCACAGAAAATAAATAAGGGCATGACAAGACCCCCCCTTCTTCTTTTGCCCCATAGATACACTAATCACATGGTCACCAGATGGCATATACAGAACTTTGAATGCACTACAATATTTATAGCCACCAATTTGCGGCCTTGAAGTCTGAATATTAAAATGCTTATTTCATATGGCTGAAAAGAAGCACTTTAATGTTGTTTATTTTTGCTCTTATTACTATTCAGAGCACAGAAAAGAATTGGTTTGTGCAACTGAAGTGGGCAACTATGCCTTGAAATTACCTCAATGATCTTTAGGCCTTGGTGAAGATAGCAAAGCAAGTTGTGAAACCCTTAGCCTGGAAACGTTTACCTCCCTGAGTTAAAAAGCATGGTGCTTAATTTTGTTGGAAAGCTGGGGAAGGGTGTACAGCTCCCCACTGTGCCGTGGGATCCGCATGGGCGAATATTGCAAAGGTGGCTTTGCTTCCGACCCCGCTGTCGCCATCGTCCCCGTGTCCCTGTCGGATGGAAGGGACCGCACCATGCAGATGCCCCACCAGCGCCAGGGCGGTGGCTGGATCCTATGGCACCTTCCCCCAAAGTCTTGTTTTTCCCCCAAGTTACTACAGGAGTATCAGCCGTGCTGCATGTGGAAGCAATATCTTGTGTGCTCTTACTATCCGAGGCCACAAGAGGGAGAAAAAGATAACGAAGTCACGGTACAAATATTTGCGTGCCCCAAATTGTCTTTCAGCTTCATAAAGTCTGTCTGTTCTTCCAGTTTCCTGGGTTGAAGAAAATAACCATTAAGCTTTCAAAAGCTAAGCATCAGAAATTTACAACTGAAAGGTAAATGAAAATGACACTGGAGCAACATTCACCTTTATTCAGCATACGCTGACTGACAAGGATTGGATATTTGTACAGGAAAGAATACTAAATGCCTCATGGAAAAAAGATTTTTAAATACTTTAATACAAATGGAAATCCAATTAACCAGAACATATATCTGCCTTGAACACATTTATGGTGAAACAGTGTGTAGGTTTCTCTTTGATGGAGGCTACTGCAGAAGCTTGCTTAGACTTTGGGTTTTTTGAGCCTTTATTAATTTAAAGATGAATATTCAGCTTCATTTGTGGATGTTCTTCTATATCTCAAGAAACTGAATAGATAATTCATACTTGGACTTTTTAAAGGAAATTAATTTGCATTACAGCACAAAATTCTCAGATGCACTTGTATTAAAAAAAAAATAATATCATCATGAATATCTAGATTGAAGAAAGCAAAATGTAGGAAATACATATTGTTTCTACTAGACACTATGTCAGCCCTGCTCGTATTGAAAAGACTAAAATTATATAGGTGTATTATCATCTTTTAGTGTGTATATGTAACTGTTTTCATGAGTTTACACTGTCACCCAGAGACCTTTAGTGAACTTACTGTTTAACAGCAAAGCTGAAGAAAGTATGTAAAGAAAATGGGTAAAACGTATTGCCTTGGGCTATAAAATAGCCTTTCTATTCCTTCCTTTTGCTTTATTATTTGAATGCTATATTGTTAACATTGTTGTTTGAAGACCACCAGGGGACTGTGGCAATTCATAATGTTGCAACACTGAAAATAATGTGTTTGATTTATTTTTAATGTGAATACAGTAGTGATTTTGTTTGTCAGAAGCCATGGGGAACAAAGTTGGATATTATACATTAGCAGCTTCCATTTAATGTAATAGGGAATGTAATTAGATCATAAACAGAGACATGATTTAAAAATGCACTCTTTCATGCTTAATGAAGTGATATTAAAATGTTCTGCTGCTATAAACAGAATATGTGCATTTCCAGGAAAAGTGTAGAGCTTCTATTGGGGGGGGGGGGGGGGGAAGAGTATGAAGAGGAGAGACAGATAATAAAAATTAGCAGAGGTATGTCTGCATTTTTCACTGTAAATTTTATTCTGTTTCCTCATTGATTTTTTTTGTTTTGATTAATTTATTCTCTCCACTTTCTTGTTCCAACATAAAAAGAATAAGCAGAGAGAAAGAAGAGAAAATAAATGGGTGGAACAGCTTAATGATTTCAAAGGTTGTGCTTAATCTTGTGCAAGTACTCATAAAAGACCAATTAAACTACATATGTAGATCTTTGTAACAGGAAGACCAATCAGTTTAGTATTTAGTTGGGAATGACAACATGCTTTCAAACTATCTTTTTTTTTCCCTTCTCTTTTTTGTTTTGTTTTGTGGGTTTTTTTTTCTCTTTGAAAATTAAATTTTAAGTTAAATGTTCCTTTTATGCATGCCTATAGAAGACAAAATATATATTTTCATCGTAAAACTGTAGGGTTTTTTCACCTCTCACAGTGCCAGTTCCGTACTTTTTCTGTCATGTCTGCAATACAGATTGCTTAAAAGTAAGACAGTCAATCTCAAGAAAAGAAGATGAAAATAACCTTGCTTTAATACAACCAGAGCAGTAATTTTGTTTAAATTTACATGGACTTTTTTTTTTCCAAATACATTTTTACTGTTTACTTTCTAGATGGAGACATCTTTTATAGATCTAGGAATTAAAGCTTTCAAACTCAAAACTTTCATTCTATAATTAGCTATTAAGAAAAAAAGAGTCCTATTCCCTTCAGTTTTCCCATTTCTAATCTCTTCAGTTCATGGCACAGCTCACGGTTTTGCTATACCCTTTATTTCAGCTTTCTTATTTAGCACGTTAGCAAGTTCGATCATGGTTAGATTTACTCAAAAACTATACAGAGCAGCTGTACAGAAATGTGGGTGTTTTTTTGCTTTGTTTTGTTTAGTTTTACTGCAGAGGGTTAGAAAACATGCTGGAAACTAAACCAGTCCCAGGCTACAACAAACAGTAACTGTCACTGTTTGCTGAATGACTGATGCTTCACTGATGTGACAGAAGTAGTTGTGTACGCCACCTGGAAGATTAGAGACCACCACTTACTTGCAAGCCATTGTCATAAAATACTCTTTGATTTACAATCTGCTTTTATGAAACGTCCCCGAAATTAAATATCTTAATGGAAGCATGGAATGGTGTGGTATGGGGTGGTTAAGTGTGAAACTTTCCCTGTTTTTGAGTTCAGTGAAGGAATAAACCACAGCTGCTCTTGTCTATGTATGTGCTGTTACTGTATTGAAAACCCATGCTCTGCCTCTTTGCCTGTAATATATCCAATGTATTTACAGTGGATTTCAGCTTTTATAGTATCATGCCACATTTTTATGCACTATTCTTATTTTTTTCTTAACAAAACAGTTTTTAGCTCTCAGAAATTGCAAATACATTGCTCAAATTGTTAGTATTTATATAAAATTAAATACCACAATATTTACTATACAAATTTGCAGGCAATGAGGCTATTTATTTGAATACAGACACGTGTGTTTCCTAGATCAGATTTATATTACTGTAATGGATTTCATTATATAGAAATTTTTCTCATATCAGTTTATACTGAAAGTTATTTACATGCAAGTGTTCTTCTGTAAGGAGCAGTTACGTAGGAAAGGCTTAAATTAATAATAATATTTCCAGAGAATTCTTAAATGAACAAGAAAAGAGTTGGCAGAAATACTTTTTTGCATATAGTATTACCAAAAGGTTTTAAAGGTTAAGTTGGCCTATGCCCTCTGTCAAAACTGCTTCCATAAAGGAAAAAAGACGGGTCATTGTCATAGGAGACTCCTTTCTGAAGGGAACAGAGAGCCCAATATGCAGACTGGGCCTGCTTCCTAGGGAAGTCTGTTGCCTCCCTGGGGCCCGGGTTAAAGATGTGAAGAGAAAACTTCCTACCCTGGTACGGCCCTCACATTGTTATCCATTATTGATTTTTAAGGTAGGCAGCGATGAAGTTGCAATGAGAAGTCCGAGGGCAATCAAGAGAGACTTCAGGGCCTTGGGACGACAGGTTAAGGGGTCAGGAGCACAAGTAGTGTTCTCCTCTATCCTTCCAGTTGCAGGGAATGATGAGGGAAGAAACAGGAAGAGCCAGCAGATCAGTACCTGGCTCCGAGCCTGGTGTCATGGGCAGGATTTTGGGGTTTTTGATCATGGGTTGGTCTACACGACACCAGGCCTGCGGGCGACAGATGAGGTACACGTGTCTCAAAGGGGGAAAAGGATCTTTACACAGGAGTTAGCAGGGCTCATTGAAAGAGCTTTAAACTAGATTTGAAGGGGGAAAGGTATAAAACCAGGCTCGCTAGAGATAAGCCTGGGGGTGGCACACCAATGTTTGAGGGACGGTGTGCTAGCAAGGTCCTTCAGTCTTCCATCTCAGTGGAGGTAGGGGATGGAGATGCATGTGGCAGCAAAGATGCAAGGGTTATGGATGTGTTAGAAACCATGGAAGTTCCTGAGAATGGTCACGTAGGAATTAGGGCTTCTCCCCCCAAAAGATGGAGGGAACAATAGCCCAGCTGAAGTGCATCTACACCAATGCACGCAGCATGGGCAACAAACAGGAGGAGCTGGAAGCCATTGTGCAGCAGGAAAACGATGACATAGTTGCCATCACGGAAACATGGTGGGATGACTCTCACAACTGGAGTGCTGCAATGGATGGCTATAAACTCTTCAGAAGGGATAGGCAATGAAGGAGAGGTGGTGGGGTAGCTCTGTATGTTAGAGACTGTCTGTAAGTTTTGATTATCTAGAGCTTAATGATGGTGATGATAGGGTTGAGTGTTTATGGGTAAGAATCAGGGGGAAGGCCAATAAGGCAGATATCATGGTGGGAGTCTGTTATAGACCACCCAACCAGGATGAAGAGGCAGACGACGTATTCTATAAGCAGCTGGGAGAAGTCTCATGATCACTAGCCCTTGTTTTCATGGGGGACTTCAACTTACGAGATATCTGCTGGAAATACAATACAGCAGAGAGGAAACAGCCTAGGAGGTTCCTGGAGTGTGTGGAAGACAACTTCCTGACACAGCTGGTGAGTGAGCCAACTAGGGAAGGCACCCCACTGGACCTGTTGTTTGTGAACAGAGAAGGACTTGTGAGTGATGGGATGGTTGGAGGCCGTCTTGGGCATAGCTATCACGAAATTAGATAGAGTTTTTGATTCTCGTAGAAGTAAGGAGGGGGGTCAGCAGAACTGCTACCTTGGACTTCCGGAGGGCAGACTTTGGCCTGTTTAGGAAACTGGTTGAGAGAGTCCCTTGGGAGGCAGTCCTGAAGGGCAAAGGAGTCCAGGAAGGCTGGACATTCTTCAAGAAGGAAATCTTCAAGGCACAGGAGCAGGCTGTCACCATGTGCTGAAAGATGAGTTAGCAGGGAAGAAGACTGGCCTGGCTGAAGAGAGAGCTTTGGCTGGAACTCAGAAAAAAAAAGAGTTCATGATCTTTGGAAGAAGGGGCAGGCAACTCAGGAGGACTACAAAGATGTCATGAGGTTATACAGGGAGAGCATTAGAAGGGCCAAAGCCCAGTTAAAGCTTAATCTGGTTACTGCCATAAAAGACAATAAAAAATGTTTGTATAAATACATTAGCAACAACAGGAGGGCTAAGGAGAATCTCCATCCTTTACTGGATGCAGGAGGAAACATAGTGACAAAGGATGAGGAAAAGGCTGAGGTACTTAGTGCCTTCTTTGCCTCAGTCTTTAATAGTAAGACCAGTTGTACTCCAGGTACCCAGCCCCCTGAGCTGGAAGACAGGGACGGGGAGCAGAATGAAGCCCCCATAATCCAAGGGGAAATGGTTAGCGATGGGCTGCACCACTTAGTCACACACAAGTCTATGGGGCTGGATGGGATCCAGCCAAGGGTACTGAGGGAGCTGGTGGAAGTGCTCACCCAGCCACTTTCCATCATTTATCAGCAGTCCTGGCTAATGGGGGAGGTCCCAGTTGACTGGAGGTTAGCAAATGTGATGCCCATCTGTAAGAGGGGCCGGAAGGAGGATCTGGGAGCGACAGGCCTGTCAGTCTGACCTTGGTGCTGGGGAAGGTTATGGAGCAGATCATCCTGAGTGCCATCATGTGGCATGTACAGGACAACCAGTTGATCAGGTCCAGTCAGCATGGGTTTATGAAAGGCAGGTCCTGCTTGACCAACCTGATCTCCTTCTACGACCAGGTGACGCGCCTAGTGGATGAGGGAAAAGCTGTGGATGTTGTCTACCTAGACTTTAGTAAAGCCTTTGACACCATTTCCCACAGCATTCCTCTGGAGAAACTGGCTGCTCATGGCTTGGACAGGCATACTCTTTGCTCCGTAAAAAACTGGCTGGATGGCCGGGCCCAAGGAGTTGTGGTGAATTGAGTTAAATCCAGTTGGCGGCCGGTCATGACCGGTGTTCCCCAGGGCTCAGTATTGGGGCCAGTTCTGCTTAATGTCTTTATCAGTGATCTGGACGAGGGGATCGAGTGCACCCTCAGTAAGTTTGCAGACGACACCACGTTGGGCGGGAGTGTTGATCTCCTTGAGGGAAGGAAGGCTCTACAGAGGGACCTGAAGAACCTGGATCAATGGGCCAAGGCCAATTGTATGAGGTTCAACAAGGCTAAGTGTCAGGTCCTGCACTTGGGTCAGAACAACCCCATGCAACGTTACAGGCTTGTGGAAGAATAGCTGGAAAGCTTCCTGGCAGAAAAGGACCTGGGGGTGTTGGTCGACAGCCAGCTGAATATGAGCCGGCAGTGTGCCCAGGTGGCCAAGAAGGCCAATGGCATCCTGGCCTGTATCAGCAATAGTGTGGCCAGTAGGAGTAGGGAAGTGATCGTGCCCCTGTACTCAGCACTGGTGAGGCCGCACCTCAAATACTGTGTTCAGTTTTGGGCCCCTCACTACAAGAAGGACGTTGAGGTGCTGGAGCATGTCCAGAGAAGGGTAACAAAGCTGGTGAAGAGTCTAGAGCACAAGTCTTCTGAGGAGCGGCTGAGGGAACTGGGGTTGTTTAGCCTGCAGAAAAGGAGGCTGAGGGGAGACCTTATCACTCTCTACAACTACCTGAAAGGAGGTTGTAGTGAGGTGGGTGTCGGTCTCTTCTCCCAAGTAACTAGCGGTAGGACGAGAGGAAATGGCCTCAAGTTGCACCAGGGGAGGTTTAGATTGGACATGAGGAAAAATTTCTTCCCCGAAAGGGTTGTCAAGCATTGGACCAGGCTGCCCAGGGAAGTGGTTGAGTCACCATCCCTGGAAGTATTTAAAAGACATGTAGATGTGGTGCTTAGGGACATGGTTTAGTGGTGGACTTGGCAGCAGTAGGTTAACATTTGGACTTAATGATCTTAGAGGTCTTTTCCAACCTAAACGATTCTATGATTCTATGATTCTAAATAATGTAAAGGAAAGATTTATTTTTGTATTAAATGCTATAATTATTAAACTCCATGTATTTGCTCTAAAACCACCAAAAATGTTTGATTCATATTACAGATTATAGGATTTTCCTAAGAGTAATCATGTGAAGAAAGATCTAGAAGACAGCATTGAACAGATTTGGTAAGTGCTAAGGGTAACAAGAGAGATGTGAACTTGCTAGTATTGGTTAACTGCAACCTGTGCAGGTGAGGTCCTCTGTTTTTATCAGTTATCTGAGTTTGTCTCTTGTCTTCATAGCCTTAGCTATCATTTGGAAAATTTTGAATTTGCTTGCCATTACCAAAAATCTTTCCTTTCTACCTGTTTTGGGTTTTGGGTTTTTTTTTTGTTTTGGTTTGGTTTTTTTGGGGAGGTGTTGTGGTTGGTTTTTTTTTTTTTAATTTGGGGTTTTTTACACCTTAAATCAATACAAATAAAAGATCCTGCTGTTTAGCTTAAAAAGCCCAGAGGTTTGTATATGTATGTGTGTGAGCATTAGTGGAGAATTTCTACATGCAGTGGATGAAGAAGGATTTGCAGGAAGAAACAGCTGGTGATCAAAAAATTCATTTGCAAAAAACCACTGGTTCAAAGCAGTTCCCTGTCAGATGCGCCTGAGCTGTCTGAAGGCTGGAAGGGTGGGTAGAGATGCTCTTGCTGAAGCTCAGCAGCAGATGCACAGCCTCATCAAAGAGGCATACACAGGAGTTGAAAAGTTCAGGGTAGGCCTTAAGGATTTCAGTATTTTATGAGAAGAACGATTCCTAGTTTATGTGTATCAAAGAGTCACTGTAAAAAACATGACTGTTATGGACTATATAATGACAAAAGATACTGTTTTTCCTTGCTGGGTTGTTGGTTTTTTTTGCTTCTTAGATTTTTTCATATGTTTTAATTGTATTCCAGGTTCAGTCTTATAACATAGATAGGGAAAGATATACACTTTTAAAAGCCACAGTTGTGCTTGAGTTGTGGAAAGTGGAGGTAAAGTGGTACAGCTTTGGGATGTGTGTGGGATAGAAGACTATTTCTTGTGTAAACAGAATGAGAAATAAGGTAAAATTCTTTTTTTTTCTTTACATAATAGCCTACTTGAGGAAAGTAACTATCACACAGAATGTCACACAGAAATGTTATTTGAAATGTTAAATAAAAGTTTTCATAGCATTATATACAAAATCATTTAATGCTATTTATTTTGTCATAATCCTTATGCAGTGACAACAGCTACGTCTGACTTTTTTTCCTGCTGCAGTTTGTAAGAGAACATTAAACTCATGACATGACTACCTAGTTTTATGCTTTTTTCCCTTTTCCATCAAATAATTTATATTGTTAAATATAATTCTTATAATTATAAAGCTTTATAGGAAGGTTTTTTTTTTCCCATTAATATTTTGTGTGCTAGTCATTTATGCAGGTAGAAATGCTTCAAATCCGTATCCTCGATAACATTTCTTTAAGGAATAGATGGGAAGTTGTGTTTGTGAGGGTTTCAGAACTAAGCCCAAACTGGCACTATCTCTAAGTGCCGTTCAGTGTAATTTTAAAACAGCATTTTGCAAGTGTAATGAAGTGCGAGTATGTGGCTGAATCTATGTGAAAACAAAAACAATAAAAAATTGTCATTGCAGCAAAAGAGCAACAAAACACACTTTCGCTTATGGTTTCTCCAAAACAAAACCAAACATGTTATTCACAGTTACATCCCTGATTCCGGTGAAAATGGAAAGCATTCCGTGGGGTATAAACCACCTGCTATTACATACGTACAGACAGACACAAGTAAATACATTTAAAGATACTTTGCTGCAAACCTCCCCTCCTTCAAACAAACCCAATTTAAAAAGACTATTCTCTCTTAGGACAGTGATAATCGCTAACCAAATTATATATAGTAACAGTATAAATTATAAGAAGTGATATTTTAGTCCTGCCATAGAGACTGACCCTCAGTTTAAAACCTAGGGAAAAAAGCAGTGTTACACTTTGCCAACATTTTTGTCCAACAAAATTTTATACGAAAAGTTCCACATAAGACTAAGGGATCTTTCCCTATATGTGAAAACAGCTTTTCTAGTTCAGAAAGATACACTGTCACCTGTGAGACAACTGTGGCCACAAAGAGTGCAATAGGGGTTAGGCAGAATGTGAACTTATTAAGGGAGTGGTAAAGAGCCTTGGTCTTCCTTTTTTCCTGAAGCCTTGCATGTTTGGCAAGGTTTGCAGTCCCGTGACATGTAAAATAGACACATATGCACATCTAATTAGATGATCCGTTCAGAGACGTCTTTGGGCTTGGCTGCGTAACCCCAAAGTACCTAGGCAGTATTTTCTTCCCAGCTCACTTTGGTGGCTCTCACCTACAGTGCTTTTTTAGAATTGGTCAACAGCCCTCAAACAGCCATCTACATAATACATGTACAGATGGAATACTGATGAGATGGGGCACACACACCCGATGTAGAAATTAGACTGACCATTTTTCATTTCTAAAGTGGTCTACAAATATTAAAAGCCATTAAAATTAAATGAAAATAAGTTTGTCTTTATGCATTGCTGCTCCTTTACATCCCAGTCTTACAGAGCTTCATGTCGGCAGACAATTTTGGTTAAGTACAGCTTGTTTGCTGACTTCTTGCAAGACTATAGATTTCAACAATGTGAAAATGTCAATACCTAGATCCTGCTTTTGCCTTGGAAGTGTTTTTTTTTCTTCAGTCAAAACAATTATTTACTTTCTTTAACAGAAGTGTCAGACTGACTTTTTGTGCTCATGAGTGAAATTGTCAAGTTATGCTGCTTACTTGGGTAAAACTTCTCCTTCATGAAGAGACAGACATATGAAAAACTACTCAAGCCAGAAGGGTAGTTTCTTTCTGATGAGTGCTATGGGTGCAGTCAGAGGACACTGTACCAAATCACTTTTATCCCTACTGTTGTTTTCAGTGAAAAATTCAAATATAGTAACAGAAACGTTTCACATTTGTCTTTTTATTTTCAACAAGTTATTTATTCAAGGAAGACAGTGGGGAAAATGAAATATTTTGTTACAACATTTTTAATGGAACCTTTTATGATTTGAAAGTATTTGTGGCTTTACAGGTTTTTTCATATCTCAGTTCGATGTCCATAATCTAAGGGAAACAGCCCATTCTGAATCAAACTCTTCAATTTGAAGTGAAAGAAATTTAGTTCCTGAAATTGTCAAAAAGTTGAAAACAATATTTTGCATCAAAACAAACCTAGCATTGCTTTAGGAAACCCTATCTAAAAGAAAAACAGAAGCAGTTTTTTCAGCTTTGCTCTGCAGCTCCGAATACTGCAGAAATGAGCTGTGTGCTAGCACTCTGAACTCCTCATACTTCTCTATGTTTTAGTGCTCTGAAATTTCCATAGTGTAATAATGACAGTACTAAGTGACTTTCAAGTGGCTTCCAAGAAAATGTTGTCCCATATCTTACTGTAAGCTTTCATCTATGTCTCTCCTGCATTTTGACTGAGTGGTCCATTGGATTATATTCTATGCAGCATTTTTCAGTTGCTCACTGATAAGATTACAAGAACTACGAAATGCACCTTAATGAAGTATTTGAAAATAAATGACAATATATTTTATGTGTAATTAAGAAAAAAATATATTTGATAGATTTGTTGACAAGATCAGAATATGACTATTCTAGTCATACAGTCTGACCTCCTGCATAATCTATACCATAGGATTTCCCTAGATTAACACCCAACTGAACTGGAGTTTAGCACAGTGACTCTTAGACAGCCATATTCATCTACCTCTTCCCTACCCTGTCCCCCACCTCTTTGCCACTGCCCTGTCCTCTCCTACTTCCTTCCCACCCCTCTGGGCACTGATGTCATCCTCATGGCCCTCTCTCCCTTACCCATTCTCTCATACCCTTGCTGTGAGATAATGGCAGCATCAGTGCTAAAGCAGCACAGTGAAAACCTAGAAGAAATTGGCACTGTTGCAAAGAGACATAATCAGGGGAAGATGAGAAAGCACCAGTGAGGTAGCAATTCAGAGTGAAGGCAGCAGAAGCACCTGCTTCTGAAGGTGCTGAACCTCAGCAGAAGGCACCTGAGCACCTCATTGCTGTTGTCTCCTCAAAGCGGTGTTCCTACTCACGTCGGTTCCCTATGCCCATGGGTCTCTGAGCACAGCACGGATGGGCAGCCATAACTGTCCAGCTGAGATTGCAGGAGCTTGTGTGACACACTTTTGCCCATCTGAACACTGAGGCTTCCAGAAAAAATCCTGAATTAACATTTTCAGAGTACGCACTATGCCTGATACAATATTTTCTGTTGTAAAAAATTGTTCTCTTTGATGTTTAGAAACAGATGAAGTTTTAGTGCTGTTGGCTTGAAACAACCAACAGATATCATGTTCATCAAAGATCCACATAATAATGCATTTTTTAAGTGGATGAGCGTTTGAGAATGTTCTGTTAACCAAAAAGCTTTTGGTTAAAATTTTCATTTCAGCTTCATGAATTAGTTGTTTCTTTCAGCCCCCAAAATCTGTGATATTCATAACATTATATCCTTTAATCAGCATTTTGATTCTGAGTCCTATATAGGCAAATGCATGACTGAAAGATTTTCAAATACAGTGTGTATAATAGAAAAGTGAGTAACAATGTTGAAAGACAGACTGGAATATGGGAATAAAAAAAAATGGCTGAAATAATTTTGAAAAATCTGAAAGTTGCAGTATATTACCTTGTGTATACATTTAAACAAGGGAAAAAAAATGTAGACATGCAGAATGTAGAGTGGAGACAGCCAACTTGTGGCATGCAACAGGATTGTGTGAATGCATGAGTTTGGCTTCAGAGAGCAACACTAGGTTAGTTAGCTTGAAAGCAGTACTATAACAGTACTATTTCTATTGCCTCAGCTGATATCTGAACAACTGCCTGTAGCTAGATATTCAAATAACCAATTAACTGAATATAGAACTATTGCAGATAAGAAAGGCAACATCAGTTGTTTACATCTGTTGCACTGATGGCAGCGTCCGTTCTGAGGATAGCGAATGCAACAGGTGAAGTATTCGATGTGAAATTTTTTAAAACAACTTAATGATATTCTTTTAGTGCTGAATCGTGGGAACTGAGTTAGACTGAACCTGGTCACTGATACCTGCAGAACCTTTTCATGCATAGTTTTTGTCTTCCACACTTGTCTCTTATCAAGAAAGGTAAAGATGAAGGACCCAGGTCAGTCAAAACACCATGTCAAAGGAGGCTGTATACCATGATTGTGTTCTTTTTTTTTCCTCATGATTTCCAAGAAAAAATGGAACTGACAGTTAACAAGACTAATTTATTATACCAAATTGCTAAATACATGCAGGTTTACTGGTGTCCAACCAACAGCTTTTAAACCTGCTGCCTGATTTAAAAAAAAAAAAAAAAAAAGAAGGGAAAGAGTATAATTAAGTTCAGTGAAGTTTCAAGAATGTAGGCAGATGGGAAAAAGAAGGAACATGTTAAAAAAAGCCTGGAATACTACATAATTAGACTCCGAAGAATCCATAAAGGAGAGACTCCTTAAAAATGCTCTAGTTCAGAGAAAAGTTTGAATCCAAATCTGCAAACCAGTCATGCATAAGACACAGACTCATAACAGTCTTTGCTCCCCCCGATTTCAGTAGTTCCAGAGCCCACAAAACTATTTGTTTTTTATAAGGTTGGTAGCTATACAGGACTGAAATTTGCCTGCCCACTGTCAACTGCCAATAATAATTTGTAGAAGTGTCATAGATTTTCTTTTTACATATTTACCCAGCTATGAAGGAGAAACAGAATATATAGTCAATAAATATAACGAAGGGGGTAAAGCTCACCGGCTGCATATAATTAAAGTCAGCTTTTTTTTTTTACTCAAATACTTCCATCCCAAGGAAAGGAAATCTTCTTATGTTAGATACTGTTTATAATTTGGAGACTCTTTTTAAGAAGCCAGTGTAGAAAGAGAGAGAAGCAGAGAGAGGAAAGATAAAACACTGATATATTTTCTCTAGGATACACTACTTTGACTCAGCAGAAACTCTGGCTCCTGTTCTAAATGAGAAGCACTCCCATTTTTTGTGTGGTGAGTGAGTTTACTTATTTGAATGGCAGGCACTCAAACTAGTACCGATGGGTCGACGCGAGCACTTCTGTTTCCTCCCATTAGTGAATGCTGGCATTTTTAACGGTCATGTCCTGTCATTTCTGCTCAACAGGGAGTACTTCAGTGTCTCCTCTCCCGCACTAATAGCCCTCAGCAACTGCTCACTTCCCACATGCTGGTCTGGTCTCTGTGCTCTTCCCACGAGCGGAAGGGAAAGCACAGAAATTGAGCCATATAAATCGTCCACTGTTTAGCCTATTATCGCCCATGATGGTGTAATCCTATATGCTAATTATATATAGTAAAGTCTATTTAAAATCTGTTTACCAAATGTCTTTATATCATTTCTAATAGTGTTTATGATAGTGCTGCAGACCCTCCCTTGTCAGGAAGCCCATAGGCCTTACCAGTGTAATTTCCTTGCTTTCCTGACTGTACTGTTCGACAACTTTCTTTTGTTTTGTTTCTTTATGTTTTACAGAGCTGGCAGAGCATAGAAATAGTTCAGATTAATCAAAGAAACTTAATGTATCTCTATGGCTTTAAAGAATGTTTAAGGCTCCAGCAGTTTCCTTTGTAAGTTTAGGAAATGAAGCCTTGTATTTATTTTTCTTTAAAAGTTAGATGAAGTTCTTCAGTTTCTGACTTGGTTTTGCACAGAGTTTTGGTTTGTTTTTTTGTGTTTTTTTTTTCCTTTCTGAGGCATAGTGAAATCTACCCCTTAGGAGATTAGCCTCTTTCTCACAGTTTCTGAAATACACAGTATATTTTGTTTTAAAGTCTGACTTTCATGTTACTCCAATAAGTATAGATTCATCTTGACATTCTTGATTGAATAAAAGGAGTTTAAAAGGCAATTGGCTTCAGTAATTCTATTTCTGGAAGAGATATAGAAAACTATAATCACAATTTGTGTTATATATGTTCCGTGGTGGTATGGTAGAATTATTTATTGTACGGCTGAGAAAGCTTTAGAAATATACAATACAGGTAGTGTGTATCAGTCTTTACAAAACTATTTTAATCCAACCTACACTATTCACAAAATGGATTCTCTTTAAAATTCAACTCTTAAAAGGTAAAAAAATTCACCCATTGTTGATACACACTTCCCTGAGCTTTCCAAATTGGATCTTTTTATAGTTCTCATACTGTAATTAACTCTCTGTAGATATTCATGAGTATTCTGGGAAATAAATGCATACCATTCTCAGGACTCATCAAGGTTTTTTTTTTTTTCCTTTGCCATCTCAGGTTCAAAAAATGTTTTGGAGGCATGTAGCATATAATGTGCACTTCAGACTACGTAGTACTTGTGTTTTCTATGGTTGTTATTTCTGAAATTGTCATAGAAATAAAAGGAATCAACCCAGTCAACCAAAATAAAAGAAACCAACGTAGCCTGATCTGAAATCTGTTAAAAATAGTAGAAAAGCTTGCAGTGTCTGCAGACAGTTTTGAAGCAAACCAGAAGAACTGGAACATTTTTGTCTTTTAGAGTGTAATTTAACTGTAGGTACTTCCTGTCTCCTTTCCATTTAATTTCAACCGGACTATGCAGTTTTTATATGAAAAATAGAGACAGAAATTACTTGAATAAATTTCAGTAGCTGTTGTCTTTTGAGTGAGTAAGCCTTTCCAAAAAAACATTCTTCAGAATAAAATATTGTTATTTAATGTTAATGTTTAGAAGTAAATGTTGTATTGTTGACAATGGAGGAAGGCAGGGAATGCTATTGCACTCACTCCCATAGTTAGTAGGGACAATAAGAATACTACCACTGAGTAAAAGGATGAGTGATTCAAGCTGTTGTCCTCTCTGGCTTCCTTCTGGGTTCAAGTGATTTTTGAACTCTATAGCACAGTTAAACTGTTTCTACAAGAATCTGCTATATAAACTCTTATACTTCATATTTTTATTACATCTTGTTCAAATTATCTTTTGTACCTTGATTTTTAATTTGATAAGCCATGACTAGCAGGAAGATTTTTCCCTACATTTAAAGATGTTTTCCCCCTCTTGACATGATTAAGAAAAAGGTATTTTGCCTTTGCCCTCTTCAAGTTGTGCTGGAAGCAGATGTTAATATTTTATATACAATTTTCCTTAACCCATAATTGGCAATAAAGACAAACTAATGTAATGTTTCAAGATTCCTCAGTGTTAACTAATTAAACCAGCAGCAAGCCTCGAGCATGGGACAATGGCAAACTTTCAGATGAATTAATTTTATGGAAGACCAGCTGAGTAATTGGACTCCAATTACAGGCTGTTTAGCTCCCTCATCACCTTCACATATAATTAAATTCAATTGGTTGATACAGCTTCTATTTTATGAGGGCACTTACAAGCTTTTTGAACCCCACTGTGACTTTGGATCTAGGCCAATCAATTATTACTCATTTCTCTTTCAAATGGAAATTCTCTAGATTAGTCATATCTTCTATAATGCATTGCTCACAATTTAAAGATCTGTCTATAGTACATTGCAGCTGAGACACAGATGAAGAGAAATGTTTATGGATATTTTTGTTCTACAAACAATATATAGGATGTTAATTGTATGTTTGTCATGGGTATTGATGAATGGAGGCTGCCTGCTTTTATGACCTGTCTTGAGAGATACGATGCCACATACAGTGCGTTTGATTTACTGTATCATTATATTTGAAAATGCCATGCTTGTTCATGTTACAAATAATTACTGAAATTGCTCATTCAATCTAAAATCGCCTTTATTGGCATGTAAAAAGTAAGTCATTATGTATAGCTAGCTGAGAATCCCTTAGTTGTCCAGTTTTCCTTCTTTAATTTCTTTTCAAATGAAATTAATCCATCATTACTAATTAAAAAAACCCAAGTTACTGCTTACTTAGAGAAAATTTAACAGCCCCTGACTTTTGAACAGGTCCATAGGTTGTTAATTAGTTTGACTAGAAGAAAGCAAATATAATTTTATTTTGAGAATGCTAGAACAGTTTCTATTTTAAAGCATTTAGCTCTGAATTAGTGACATATTTTCAAGTGCAAACAGAAAATGAATTAATAAGTAGGCTTTACAACATTTCACCCATAACTAGTCTATAAGGAGGTTAAACAAATGACTAGAATTGATACAGCACTTCTGCCTGTTCTCAGTATATTGGTTCCAGTGTATTTATTTCCAAACAGAGCAAAATATCATCAGTGATAAAACAGGAAGCAAAGAAGCACTAGTGACATCAGTGATCTTTTCCAGCTCTACGGAGTGATCAATAAAGAAAAAGGCAGTGTCAGCTATGAAATATTACTTTTCTTTAGACCTTTCAGTTAGGGAAATATCAAACCTATTTCTTTGCTCCTTAATTTTTTTGATTTGAATACAAACCATTGATTAGATATGTGAAAAATGACATTGAGACATATTAAATTACAACAAAGTTTCTATGAAACTGTATTACTACTGACTGACTAGCAAAACAGAACAATAATGATTAATGGTGTTGTCATAAATACCAGAGAAGTAGTGTTCACTACCTTCACTTTTGAAGTATTGCCATTACAGGGAATGCAGATAGTATACATGACAAGGTGGCTACTTCAGATCTTCACTGGTAAATTTTGATATTTCTCTAACAATCTGTAATTGAAAAAAATCCATATCCTAAACAAAACCCCTCACCTTTTGTATAGGCACATGATATACAAGGGAAAAAAAACCCCAAAATAAAAAGGTATCTGAGGAAAATGCTTCCTATCGTTTTGAGAATAAGTGTGATGGTCATATTAGATGTTATGAAAAGGGATTATTATTACTAGTGATCTTTATTATTTTAGAGTAAAACTAAGGTGATAGAAATGTTAAAATCATGTCAAGTCCAGGTTTGGGGTTTTTTGTTTGTTTGGTTGGTTGGTTGTTTTTCTTTCTGAATATCTAAGAAACAACTTTAAAAGAAACTAAGGAAATCATGGATCAAAACAGTATTTTGATTTTGCCTGCAAGAATAAGGATTAAATTACTACCACTATTAATGCTGTAAGTAAAGATAGAAAGCAATTAAATTTTTCAAATATGCCTCCTGCTTTAGGTCACAGATGCTTTCATTCAGATTAAACAGGCTCTGATGATACATTTGGTTTCTCCCAGTCTAGCATGTCCACCATCCATTAATCAACAGCAGCTGGTCTTCTTGATGTCTCTATATGTTTATTAATACTTTCTTTCTGCTAGGAAGACCCAGCATTTATGCAATAAAGAACATAACTAATAAGATAGCACAGACCTACTGCACTTCCAGGGGAGAGAAGAAAATTAGTAGTGCCATCACAGACCTAATATCAACTCACTTGAGGTGGCAGTTGGGAAGGGAAACCCTCTAGGTATTCTTTTTTTTCAAAGGCTAGATGCTTTAAATCACAGTGTTCATTAGACTTAGTCATCATTTCATCGTTTTGCTTCATCAAGCATCTAGTGCCACGTGTTTTGAGGTCTTTTTTTTCTCCCTAGATAGGTTAACTGAGATCAGAATGCATAACTGGCATCAGAATCGATTGAGTTTAGAAAATAAACTGCACAGAGAGAACAAAAGGAAAGACCTCATTCAGGGTACAATTTTACAAGTTTTGTTATTCATAAGTGAACAGCCACCTTTTCCTGGATTTCTTTCTGAATAATGACAAGAATAAAAAAGAGAGTAAGTTGGTCCATCAATATCACAACCATTCAGGAAATATAAACAGGTATTAGAGGTTTAATGAAAACACAACCAGTACCACCAAAAAAAAAAAAAAAAAAAAAGCCCAAGAAGAGAATTTCCCATTATTTTTAGAGCTAAGTTTTCTGCTGTTGGGAAATGAAGCCCAAAATCTTCATGATCAGTCCTGGCATGTGTTGACCAAACCATAACCTCGTTATTTGCCCTCCTGCCAACCAGGTGCTTTTTTGTGTCCCTTTTTTTCCCCTTCTTTCCCTGACTCATGATTGAGGGCATATACTTGCAGTTTGGGAAACACCTTCAAATATAAGGCAAAAAAAAAGTCAAATCAGAAAGGCAAATTCCTTGCCTCCACATCTGGTTTCTTTGGTGGTCAAGAGGCAGATACTTTGTTCCTTTAATAGTATTGCTGATCTTAAATGTTGAGTCCCCTTCTGCACAGATTTGAATAAAGCTAAATGAAGAAAACTATAAAGGGTAAGAGAAGAAAATAAAAAAAGACTGAAACGTGCACAATCTGTGTATTCAGAAGCAAGTAGTTTTCTGTTATGTAAATAAGATGCACTTAGGTATGAGAAAAAAATGAACTTTTGTATCTCGTAATTGAATAGCTTTTAAGTCTAATCCCTGCAATACAGTGTGTTGGCAATGCAGCATGTTGCTTCTGTGGCTTCGAAGATACTTTCACTCCTAATCGTTGATATCATCAGTGCTCCCCTCCGAAAACATTCCTCATAAACAGTACAACAAAGAACAGTGTGTGCCCATGGCCTGAGCTTAACAAAGTGCATTGAGAAAGACGGTTTCCTGGGCAGAAAAGCACATCAATAACACAGTGGGAAGTGGCACCAACAGAAGGTAAACACGGGTCAGCCAGGGAAAGCTTAGTAGGTGGTGGGGCACAGATCTTCAAATACAATGAAGGGAATGACATCAGAGAGATTCATCTTTCTCTGCGCTTGAATTCTCAGTTATTAACTAAGGCATAACATCACACGGGACAACAAAGGCACAGAATCAGCCAGTTTTCGGCTGCCTCACAGATGGCACTTAAATGGCGCTTTCAGTGCTGCTGAGAGAATGACTGTGGCAATTGTATTATATGAAACATTCAGCTCAGGAAAAAAAAAAAAAAGTGATGCATAAATGTTCTGGCTAAGTAAATATTATTCAGACATGTAAGCCACTAGGCTTACCCAGTTCTCTGTCATTATTTATTAGGTATATGTGAATGGTGTATAAGAGTTTCAAATTCCCAAGCATAATTTTTCTGTCAAGGGCTGGCAAAAAAATAATAAAAAATAGCTGTTCCATGTATGTAGCTGCTTATATTTTATAGCTGAGCAGGAAATAATTTGGTTTTTTTATTTTAGCTAGATTTAGCAAGAGATGAGTCTTCATTACGAAAGAGGCTTTTCTTTTCCATGGTGCATTAAAGTGTATTCATCTCTAACCCTTTTTATCTCTAACATTTTCCCTAATAGGGAAATTATTAAGGAATCAGGAAGAATTTAAATGCTACTGATATTAGACAGGAAGATGATCTTTACAAGCTGTTTTGATTATAGAAAGTGTTTATTTATGGAACTGTTCACAGATTTTTAATGCATTCTCTTGATTTTGATTAGTGTTTTATATTTTATTGCAATTTTTAATTTTGCTCCTAAAATTTAGACAAGAGATTTCTGTACATGAAACTTCTTGTATTTTTAAAAGCTAAAGCTTATAATGGTTTTGTAAATGCCATGGATTCTTTATTGCAGCGGTCTCTAAACTTTTTTGATTGTGCAACCCTATCAGTAAAAAAATTTTGAGCATGCACCCCCAATATATGTACATTTACTTTTTTATTTATAATTTATATAAATGTACTATGATACTACTATATTATGTACATTATAAAACATACATAAAAGTAGAAATTAAAAAAAGAATGAGACAAAGGTGAAATAAAAACTACTAATTTTTTTATATATATTTTATTTAATAATGATACAAAAGATATTTTGACCATGCACCCCAATGGATTGTCTTGAACACTGCGTTAGGTGCACACACCCCATTTTGGAGACCATTGCTTTATTGAACAATTTGCCATCTAACAATTATCAGTTATAAAAATCAAAAGCTCACTATAGAAAGAATATCTTAGAACAAAATATGTAGAAGCTTTATTAATTTTATCCACACTTAGGTATTTTTCCCATTTTTGAAGTAGTAAGTTAATGAAACTTCCTGCAGAACCTACTTGCCTTCCCAATGAGTCTAAGTTAGATATCCATAACTGCAAAAGGTTATGCTTTTACAAGAATGGAAGAATAACATGGAAGAAATGGGGAGGTACATGCTGGAAAATGTATGTTCCTTAATTCTCAGATTTGTTATAGTTCCAGTAATGTAGTAAAAAAAGAAGTCAAAGTAGATTTCCAGGCCTGGATTGTAAATCTGAAATTAGGCCACCTGCATAAGAAATCGTAGCTAGTGTCAGTCACCTTTTTGCTCAGATAAGTGACATATACTTTTCCAAGTGCCTTCGCTTATCAGAATAAACTAGTTTGTTTATCCCAAATGAGTCCAGGAAATGAACTAATTTACTTGATATGGATTTTCAGATGTCCACAACTCAGGACTGGGACTGGAGATGAGGTATTTAATGAAGCAGACAAAAGACTAGAAACCTACTTCCTAACTATCTTCATGGAGGCTGTTATCCACTGTAGCGATGGCCTTTGCCAAATGAGTAAAGTCCATGACTGAGTGTGTTTGCAAAAGAGCTGCATTTATCAGAAGTTATCTTTGAAAAATAAGAATACAATCCTGTTGGTATTTATATTTATTTTGTGTATCTGTTAACCATGTGTGACAATTATTTGAACAAACAAGCCAAATCACTCCATACGGAGAGGCTGCAGTGAGGAACCACTGCAAACAAAGCTTCTTGCTGAATCTGTAAGCTTGTGAGAACCGAGAGTTTTGTAGTTCACAATCCATTAAGGTGGATGTGCTAATTTGCTATCCTCTGGGAAGACGTTATTACACTGATTATTCTTTTTTCATATTAAAAAAAAACATATTCACAGCTAGAAGAAATAAAAACACTTTTAAAAGAAAGAAAAAAGGGTCAAGTGGGGGAAAGAATTTAAACACCTAATAGGAGTTTCTGAATTAGGGAACCTATATTGTTTATATAGTCAATAGGACTTTCCTAGAGTGATTTGGAGCACCTAAAGGTTACAAATCGATCTCTGGAGGCTCCATCAAATAAATAAAGAGCCTAATTAAGGCATCTACTCTGATATTGTTATCTCACATTACTCTTTGCTCCTCTTTTAGGTTGACCGTGGTGAGTAGCTTTATAAAACCATTGATTTTTCATTTCTAAATAGTAGGTTGCCTTGAATATTTCATGATTCATGGATGTTGGGAAAAGCCAGCCAAGGGTGAAGAGGATCTAGGATTAAAAATAAAACGCATTGCTCAAGGAAAGTTAATGCAGCTAAAGTGGTAATAACTTTCCTGAAGACATCTTGTTCTGAGTATGTCCTCTGAGAGCTTTATCAAAATTCCTTTGTCAGTCATTGTATTTCCATGCCTTCAAATCATCAGAGAATGATTCAAAACTGTTTTTGTTAGAAGGACTTTTTTGTTATCTATTGGTTGAGGAATTATTTCAATTGTGAAAAGTAAGCCAAAAATGGCATTTTGCTGCATCTTAGAAGTAATGAATCCTACAAAATTCAAGAAAAGAGGAAAACTTTTTATCTAAATCAACTTCAGTAGTACGATAACTGATGGCTATTCAAACATACCAACGTCTGTGATTTTTACTTGAAATGTTTATGGCAACAACATGTAGGATATGTTGATTTAGCAAGGGCATAAAATAGAGACATGGAATTATCATCTTTATGAGATTCTGCATGAACTGTAATCAATCAGCAACAATAGGTCAAAGCTACAGCATGTTCCCTTTGTCTATGCAAAGATATACTCCTGTTGCTGTCACCTTAAACCTGTCTTCTCCACCTATGGATTTATTTTATCTCCATGTTTCATCTAGTCATTATCAGTGTATGAGTTCTGCAGAATGGAGACTGCTTTTTTTTAATGGCAAATCTGGATGCAACCCTGAGAGCTGAATAGGACCGCTGGTTGTTCTTGTGATACATGCAAAAAGAAGAAAAACACAACATGCTTTCTCAAGGTTAAGCTATAAATTTCAATAGACATAATCTGCACATATAGGTAGGGATGTTTTAGAATCTAATGATTTTACAAGACACAGAGATGACTGTGGGAAACCCAGCTGCCATCTCCTGTTTCCATGCAGAAGCACTGCCACTATTACTAGCATGATCACATTTCTATCTCCTCAGGGAAGCACATGGTATTAATGGTATGGGAAGGCAATAGGAAATATAGCAGCAAAGTTTTTTTCTGTGGTTGTGAATGCATCAGACTTTGAGAACTCTGTGGGTTTAGGGACAATACTACTGCCTCCCTCCCAGGCCTGCACCAGGAGCAATCCACTTCTTGTTGGTTTGGGCAGCCCTGTTGTGTTGCAAAGTTTGAGCTCTAGGGAGGACAATGCCTCCATGACAGTACCCAAGAAGAAAGGGATGCCCATGTTAGGTCCTGTCTGCCCCACCTTGTGCATTCTGTGAAGCAGCAGGTCTGCTACCTGTTGCAGATTTGTAAGGGTTTCTGTTTATCTGCAGTGGATTTTTTGTTGGTCTTATTGGTCACTTACAGACCACTTTTGAGTAACATTGATGTGAAATGCTACCTCTAAAATTGTTTCATTTTTTGCTAATGATATCTGCAAGGGAAACTGATTAGAACAGTATGTGGATACCTAGGACTTTTATATTGTACCACAGCATGAACTTCACATTAAAGGGGTGATAACTGAAGTGCCTATTTTCCCTAGTCATCCACTTAAGAACGTAAAATTCAACAGGCACTGTGGTTTAATGTTAAGTGTAATGAATACAAATGGGGTGATGCTTTTAGTTCATTTTGTAATAGGCTTTCTTACCAGGTATGTGTCAAGAATAGATGAGATCAGTGCACACCAACATCCAGACAGTTAAAGTGAAGCTGATATGAATCCTGCTTGTCAAGGAAGCCATACAAGGTTCATACCAAAGCATAGAAAAGTTACATTGGCTCCATAAAGTGCTATTAAATAAAATAATATCTTATTTCTATTAGGTGGAAGATATGGCTTTATGGACTAACTAGCAGCACTGCCTAAGCCAAAAATAGGACTGACTGAGGAAAACAATGTTCATGGTTTTTTCACTTAGGGGGAGCAAAAATGAAGAAAAGGATAAGAAAGTGGTCCAGATAAGTACAAGCCACTTGGAGAAAAATGGTGGGTTTTTTCATTTTTAAGGTTTTTTTTCCCCTTTTTTTCCTCTTTCTCTTTCCCACCCCCACCCCAGAAACTTGCTCATAATGAGATTGCTCAGATACTTTTCAAATAAAGTATTTTTACTTATCAATTTTGATAAAACATTTCAAAGAAGTGGATTTAAAACCAACAGTTTTAGTCTTATCTACTCTCCTGCTTTGCTACAAAGCTTTCCTCTTAACTTGTGGGAACAGGTAGCAAAGTCTGCTAATGACAGAAAATTATTGAGAATAGTTGAATGTAAATCTGGCTGCAAATAGTTGCGTAAGGATCAAACAGTACTGAATGAAGAGGCAATCAAATGATGAGGTGACAAAATTGTGGACGCAATTACTTCCACATGAAGTAATAAGGAAAAATAGTGCTAACAATATATGCACAATAGGAGACTCTAAATTAGTTCTAATTACAGATTAGAAAGGAGTTCTGTGAGTCATTGCAGATCTCTGAAAATGTCAGCAATGGTCAGAAAAAAAACTTGTAGAAATGTATGCAGAATAATGACAAGTATGATTAGCTACTTTAGGAAAGACTAAATAGATTAGGACTTTTTGTTTAGACAAGGACAACTGAGGAGAGGAAGCAATACATTAATGGCTGCTTTAAAAAAACCAAAACAAAACATTTTTCATCTGATGCAAAATTGAATTCTGGAACTTATTACCGCAGATGACACAAAGGACATTAAGTATAAGTAGGTGGAGGCAGCGCAAGATGAGTAGAAAGATCTATTCATCCGTCCATTAAAATACTGTGATCCATACACAATGTCCAGTAAAATATTCTAACCTGCTACCTGTCAAAGGCTGAAAGAGTCTATCAGGGGAGGGATCATCCTATTAATTCTCTCTCTCTCTCTTTCTCTTTTTTTTTTTTGTTTGGTTGTTTGGGGTTTTTTTGTAATTCTTTTCTTAGATGTCTGTTATTGACCACTGACATCAGAGATATGATGGTTGGCTAGGTGGACCCCTTGTTCTGACCCAGCATGTCTGTTCTTATCCTACTGAGATTTTTGTGTATTTCATTCTGGATTTCTAAACATTTATAAAGCTCAAAAATTATTGCTGGTTTACCATTGCTAGCAAATGTTGTACAAAATGTTGTAGATCCTGCTGGGGGAGAAGCATTTTATACAGACAAGTGTGTTTTACTAGCACACTTTATATCAAGCATGTCTTCATCTACCTTGAATGAAATCAGCTAAACGTGTAAAATATGTTCTCTCTACACCACTTCATCCTTAACTGCCTCTGCTATGCCTACAAAAAGACTTAAGTTTAGATTAACTCTTGGTATCTGCTATTTTTTGTTCAAACGTTTCTGCTCAGGCTAGTTTCATAATCACTCTAATGTATAAATATGTATGTATGCACTTTGTACATAATGTGTTTGTATGTGTATAAATGTGTATGTGTATTTATGTAATATATGAATGTATGTAAGTAAAATAGATTGGATTTTACTGTAAGTGAAATATCTCTTTAATTGATAGGTATGGGAGGAAAAAAACCCCTGATATCATGGTTAGTCAAAATAAAACCATAACAGTGCTAAAGAACAACCCTTGGTTTGGATGGTGATATTGAAGAAATGGAAAATACTTTGATAATATTTTCATGAAGTTACAAAAACACTATGTCCTCCCTCTGACCTAGCAGGAAGTGAGAAACCACTTAATGTTTCCAAGGCATGAAGACAATTCCTATCTTCTGACTTCTAGTTACTCTGCAATTTTTCTTCTACATAGCTATAATGGATTGATCAGTTTCATTGCTGGTTCATACACTATGTATGTCACAAATGATAAAACCTTTATGCCTGGTTTTCAACACATCCTGTTGAATTTTCAATGAAATAACAAAATATCCTCAGAAAATTAGACTCATGGTTATGAATAAGAATAAAACTGAGCTATAACTTCATATTTAATGCTAAAAAATAAATCCAGGTGCCCTTCATTGCATTATTTTCCAGGTTAAACTTGCTGATAATTTGCATTCAAGATTTATAAAACTCCTTCTCTAAAGAGCTCAAAAAACAATGCAGAAATCCTGTGGATTCATCATAGCTCATCACAGCTCCTCTGTGGAATCTGAAACATGGTTTGACTCTAATATTTGCTGTTAACATTTCAAATGTAGCGTTTGGGAAACATCCAAACTAGTTTTATATTCTAGTACACAATGCACTTGCCTCTGAGACTTTTAGCATCCTAGAAATATCACCCTCTTCAATAGCAGTTCTTTGAAATTTCACAGAATGCAATATTCAGAATGCTAATGCACTAATATTGTAGCTTTTCAGGAAGTGCTTTCTTTTTAAAGTGATATTTCTGGAACTCCTACAGTATTTTATTGCAGTAGATTGCAGGTTAAGACTATGAAAGGAGGAGGGGAGTACCATATAGAGAGATAACATTTCACTAATAAGCAAAATACTACAATATCTTTTCCCAAAAAACTTTACCACAGGTGCATTTTCTGTAAGAGAATATATACTTCCAAATTAAAACCATACCATTTTCTTGCATCCATAAAATTATGCTTGTTAGTCTTGGCATTTATAATCTTAAAGAAAATATGCTTCTCAGAAATAGTGTAGAGTAGCTAGTGGTTCTGGAAAAAGTAAAACATCAAGGGAACTTTCAACTTAATATATATTGGCACCTCATGACATTTTAGTCAGTACTGCTTATTCAAGGAGGTAAGGATATTTTGAAAGACCATTTAGCAAAAATCAGTCTGGTGGTGGATTTATAAACACAGTACATTATAACTGTCTGACAGAAAGATAAAAATAATATCCCATTTGCCATCAAAGCTGCTCCAAGAAACAGAAAAGGAACAAGTCTGTCTGGGCATGGTCAGTTTAAATTTGACAAATTCTCAGAGCTCATCAGGTTGCCAAATGACATTGAGAAAGAACAGATATCCCCCCCTTCCTATCCCTCCTTTCCTTTCTTGGTTCCTTAACATATTGGACCTTTTCCATCAGTCAATTACACTGCAAAACATTGCTGTCATTGGCAATGCTCTCAAAGGGAAGGATTAAACAATTTGGGTTCAGAAGCACATTGCACTGTAAAAATCATAATTCCATGAAGTACTGTGCCTTTCAATATTTAGGGTGTTCAGAGACCACTGGTGATTGAGCTTAATTATTTCATTCACTAATAAGTGTATATGGAGTCAGAACTAACTGGATAGACATCTGTTGCACCATCAGTTTGGATTTCTTTTCACATATGAAATAGTTCAGGGGAAATAAAACTAATGCTTGTCGGGATCTAAAAGCTCAGACACCTACAAATAGGCTCTGTCTTCTCTTTATAGGCTAAGTTTATCTAATGTGTCATTTTTTACTTTCTATACTTTTCCTCATGCACTTTGATTGCCATGGAGATGACAAAACTATCAGCTGGAATGAAGAATTAGCATTAACATTTTACCAGGTATTGAATTACTAGTTAGTAAATCAAAATGTATTTTCATTAGCAGAGATATTTCACCAAAATATTGTAATTTAGAGAAAAGCCCAATGTTCATGTGATGTTTATTTTTTCAATTCCTTTTTCCTGGAAAACAAGATAAATTTTATCAGTTCATTTTAATTTGTTTTGTAAGTATCCTCTTCCCACTGCTTTCACAGAAATAGGTAAAAAAATAATTTGAAAACACATTTGGAGTTGAGACAAATGTGGTAACAGATTTTGCTAGATTTTTATTTTTTTTTAAGGTTTTAGAAAACTATAACTAGCAGCTCCATGTAATAGTATTAGAAATTTCAGTTGAGTTACATTTTCACAGACATTTTCACACAACTGATTTTATGCCTTGTGTTAATCATGTATTTTACAACAGTGTTCCAGAACTCTCATTCAGAAGCACCCTCAAAGTTTCAGTTCATGATTTTTAATCACAAGGACTGAAAGACACAAAGAACTTAGGACAGAGTTGAAACCTGGGAGGATCCATAAGTTCAGAGCAAACTTTCAAGAGAGAGACAGTTTCCTCTGGTTGTGCCTAGAATTCCTCTCCCAGCAGTGGACTGATTATGCCTTGCAGAAGAAGAGTGTCTCTTTATATTGTCAGGTCCATGAGAAGTGGACATGCTGAAATCCAACAGCATTTCAAAACCAGGAAAAAAAAAAGAAAAAAAAGAAAAAAGAAGGAAGAGCCTCTGTCAGCCTTCACATCCAATATTTCCATTACTTTTGCTTTTCTTTTATCATGTATTTCATAATTAGGTTATTTATATTTATTTTCTGGATTTTTTTAAGGAATAAATGTGAAGGGGTAATGGGAATAGCTGCCAACAATTGAAAATCCAGGCTACAATGCACTAGTCTCTACCTAGAATGGTAACACCAAGTGAATCACATCTCCATTTTGCCTTGATAACATAAGAAACAGGTCCCTGTACTGAAAGAAGCTTTACAAACTATGGACAAGCCAAATAAGAAAATAGAGAAAGGATGTGAAGGGGGTCACTGAAATGACTTCTATGTTGAGTAGTACAAATCTTATAGGTAATGGCATCCTTTGAGAAATCTAAGTATCACTTTTTACTTATCTATATTATGTTGTGTGGTTGGGTTTTTTTTGTTTGTTTTGGTCTGGTTGGTTGGTTGGTTTGTTTTGGGTTTTTTCCTTACAAGGAAGCAAAACACCTTTTTGAACTGCTCATTCACTGATTTTCAGAGCCTCTCTTTTCTGGATGGTTAGTCCAAGATGATTCAGCATCTCTCTTGGGAAGTTTGATGTGGCAGCTTCTCCTAAAATTTTCTCTTGTATGAAAAAGGATAAAGAAGATAAATGGGGAGAGGTTTGGTAAGACAAAATTGGTCCGAGTTTTTCACCATAACTTGTAGATTACTGCTAACTTTTGCCTTAAATAACTCAGAAGGGCAAAGATTTGAAATAAGTGGCAGCTTTTTTTTTAACCAGAGCAGCTGATCTAATTAGAAAAAATACAGTGCTTCTTGGCCACATAATCCCGTGTTCAGGGAATCAGACAAATATAATAGGCAATGGAACAAAAAAGATAATGGAATCTCAACCACTAAAGGATAGTCAGAGAGCATAGTTTGTACTTGACTGCAGAATGTTATTACAATAAATCAGGATCAATGTCCCATGAGATGTGATCTTCATTTAAAATAATTTTTCTGATGGTGTGCCTGTGCTATTACACTGAGTATGCTGCCTTTCTAAGCTATGTTGGTCTGGAGACCTACAGTCGTATATGCCAAAAAGCAGTAGGAAGGCAAGATCGCGATCAATGTTACAGTGCAGTTACATTTCTGAAGATGCATTTCTTTTATTTTAATTTGCCCAGCAGTTTGATTCCACTCCTTCAGGTTTTAGTAATTTTTATTCTAGTATTGCCACTTACTAAAAGGTTCTTTCCTCTGATCTATTTTAGGACATAGCTGAAAAGATTGGGTCGAACTAATTCCTGAGGCAGCTCCATTAATTTCAAGGGAGAAAAATTGCAAGCGAGTTTGTCTAATGAAGATTTGTTTAACATCAATGAATGAAACCAAAATATTTCCACATTTAAAGGTGCTGTTATCTTTGAAAAAGTATTCTGAATGGCATAGAAGAATCATAATATATTTGGAAGAAGAAACACATAAAAGTAACATACGCACGCATCCCTTCCAATGCCCCTATATTCTTTAATTTTTACTTACATTAAGTGGCGTCACACTTTAGGATTAGTGCTGTAGGTTGTACCTATGTTACTCATGAATCAGGGTAAGAGCATGGCCCATGAGCACTGGACCACAAGCTTCTCTACTGTTTAATTCTTCCTTGTTTTTTGTCTGTTTTGGCCTGTGCCATCCGGGCATGGTATGGGAGAGGGCATGCTCAGGCATTGTCCACCACAGTCTGTGTGGGCAAGACCACCCCACTCTGAGAGGAGAAGAGAGGCTGCCTTCAGGACCAGAAGCAAGGCGCCCTGGTCCGTTTTACATATTAGTACACACGTGACCTTTGTGACCACTGAGAATCATGCTGGGGAGAAGCCTGGTCATCATTGGCAAAGGGTAGTTTAGTGCTGTCATGATGTTAAATAAGCCTAAATTTAAAGTTGAATGAAGTTAGAATTTTACTCTGGATGAGATTTGGTGCAGGAATGTCCACAAATATTTCCCCTCAGTCATCAGGTAGACTGTCCCATAGCACCTCTTGCCAACTGCAGTGGTGGAAAAAGCTGGCTCCCAGGACTCAGTAGATAAATGAAATTTCATCCTGCATTTGTGAAACTAGAAACATTATAAAGAGAATATCTAAAGAAGATCTTGGGATGTCTTCTTGTTAATTTGACAAAACTTTCATTCCTTCAATAAGGATGTTCATTGAATGCTACCTACTGCTTTTTGCCATTTGTAATTGAGGCTGAGGGGCTTTTTGGATATGCAGATCCTTTCAGCAGCATTTTTTATCACAGTGTTTTACTGTATGGTTTCCTTGTGTGCCTGTTTATTTACATTTTGCATGTTTTTCCCATTCCTTTTACTCTTTCTTGTTGGAGATAAATTTTTTAAAAATTATTATTTATTTTTCATAGAAAGGTTTGGGTTGGAATGGACCTTTAGAGATCATCTAGTCCCAACCCCCTGCTGTGGACCTCCCAATTATTGTTAACGATTATACTTAGGACAGGGTGCCAGAACTAGAGACCTGAAACACAGAATATGATACAATGTAAAACGTTTGCTCTTCTGTATTTTAAATTTTTTTTGTAAAATTTTTCTAAAAGAGATATGTACTGTCATGTTTCTACACTAGATTCTTATAATAAAAAAACATGTATATGAAACTGTCATATGAACTAGTTACAGAAAAATGAACCCTTGCATGACTTCAGCAGACTCAGACAAAAGAACATTTTCTTATTTTCATTTTCATTTTTATTTTTCAACACTGGAAGTAGCTGTAATAATTTGGAATATATTTCAATAGGATATTCTGATTGCTGTGAAATTCTGCTATAAGCAAAAACCATACCTAAAACTATTAAAAAAAATAAATATTCTCTCATGTTCACTGATGGGGGTTGTGAAAACTCACTTAGGCTTTCCAGTTTACCTTCTTTTTCCTTTCTCTTACAGAATTTTGATCGGCTAATAGCAAAGGTTTAGCTCACAGTTATTTATTTGGCTTTCTAAGAGTGATTGCCCTTTGTCTAAAAAGGAATCTTAATTGATGATAGAATACATACCTACAATATATTCTCAGTCTGTTCACACATAACTGTGTATGTCCTAGAGAAATGTAAATGACAGAACCTCTGTTTCAGTGAAGTAATTACTGTTTTCACAGACACTGGTAAATGTAAAACTCTGTATAAATGATACTAGTTATTGCTACTGTTATTTGCTTCCAAAGCACTCTAAATTGTCTGATCATATGGTAACGGTCCTTAGGTACTAGAAAGAAACTTGTACTATGTGTTCAGATCAAGAAGCAAAAATTCCTTTTGCCTCTCTATTGACTATCCTTAAATTCAGACATGCAATAGTAGATATTTGCTGATTGCTTACGTGTTGGCTAAAGGGGGAAAATGGGCAGGAACATGGGTGGAATTAAGATTCTACTTCCTGGCTGATATAACTGAGCTGGTTTTGATCAGTAAATCCTGGTCTTCACTTGAAAAGAAATGAGAGGGGGAAAAAAAGTGTGTCTCAGAAAAGTACCTTCCTCTTTCATTTGATCTGCTACTTAGATTGTTCATGAACTTTTCCTAAGAAATTTTGCTTTGCTGTTTCAAAAAAATGTAAGCTTTGGTGAATGCCCTTTATCTTTTCTCCTATCTTCTGTACAACTTTATAGATATTTTGATCATCTAATAATTTGTCCAAATTGGTTATCTAGTGGTGAGTGGAAACGCAGATAGGTAATGTTCTTCAGGATTATATTTCTACTGTACTGATCGAAACAAATGAATCCTCTCAGATCTGGTGAATGAGGTGCAAAGCTTTATTAAAAATAACTGCTTGTCATTGTGTACCAAAAGGCTTTCCCTGTCTCTGTTCTGTTATGTCATTACCTCTAATTTTGTGACATTGATCTCGGAGGTGCATGGCCCTTTTCATAGAATCATAGAATCACAGGTTGGAAAAGACCCTTAAGATCATCGAGTCCAACTGTAAACCTAACACTGCCAAGTCCACCACTAAACCATGTCCCTAATTTTCACTCCTTTTGTCCCATTGCCCTTCCATGAGAGGCATACCTTCTAGGACTATTGTCATTGACTTGTGCACTACTGTCATGTATACAAAACAATGACCTCAAAGATGCCATTGAAGTTGCAGTTCTATGGAAGTAAAACTAGCAATGGCAATACTTTCATAATAAAATATGTTTAATCTTCTCATCTTCAACATCATCTATGAATTTATATTTTAAGTGCCTCACTGGAGTAAGTATTACAGTAGTTTTATATTGGTAGCACTGGCAACATCTCTCTCTCCTTTTAATAATAAAGATGGTTAAAGTTAGGTATAACAACTGTTATAGAAATTCTGTAAAATGTAATCAGATTTGACACAAAACTCTATTGCTTTACTGCAGAAAATGAAACTATAGATATGATGGTTTCAGCATGATCGTGACATGGAACTTTATACCTCTATCTCACCCCAAATAAAAAGCTGTCAATTATTTTCCTGTGTCTGGGTGAGTCTCAGACACAGATGAGAGCAAGCTGGCTAAGTCTCATACAATTCAGACTTAAATGATTATTGTGGGATGTGGAAAGCAACAGGAGGCTTTGGATGAGGTTATATCATCTCCTCTGCTTTGAGTGTATGTGCCTGTTTTTTGTTCATAAAGTTCTCAACATAGGGTTCTGATTAGATTTGCAGTTGCTTCTAGAAGATCAAACAGTACAATAGTACTAAGCCTTCTTGCTCCACCTGCATCTGGTTAAGAGCCTGTGTGATTTCCTCTCTGAGCAGAGTCTTCCTCCGGTGACTTATAATTTTATTACCTTCATGGTGGAGTATAACAAAAAATAGAAGAACACCTTAAAGTCATGCTGACGATATAAGTGACAGAATACAGTTGCCCATTTGATAGAAAGGAAAAATTTATGGTGAGCAGTGATGTTTGCATGTAGAGATATATATTGATGGCCATTTGGCTTCTTTGTGGAATTCTGAGGTCCGTTTTGACTCAAAAAAAATGTCCAGGTAACCTGGTAACAATCCACGTGGGACACATTCTCTCACAGTTCAATGTGCAACCAAATGAAAGACAGAAGTATAGTCTGGAGTTCAAGGATATTTGTCCCTGGATTGCCCCTAAATAATCTGAATTGTTCTTTTCAGTTTTGCAATAATAAAGATCGCAACATAATCTAATGCACTTGTACTGATTTTGGTTGGGATAGAGTTATTTTTTTCCTAGGAGCTCGTATGGTGTTATGTTTTGGATTTGTGATGAAAACAGTGTTGATAACACAGGGATGTTTTAGCTGTTGCTGAGCAGTGCTTGCACAGAGTCAAGGCCTTTTCTGCTCCTCACCCCACCCCACCAGCGAGCAGGCTGGGGGTGCACAAGAAGTTGGGAGGGGACACAGGTGGGACAGCTGACCCCAGCTGACCAAAGGGATATTCCATACCAGATGACGTCATGCTCAGCGTATAAAGCTGGGGGAAGAAGGAGGAAAGGGGGGACGTTTGGAGTGATGGTGTTTGTCTCCCAAGTAGCCGTCATGTGTGATGGAGCCCTGCTTTCCTGGAGATGGCTGAACACCTGCCTGCCGATGGGAAGCAGTGAATGAATTCCTTGTTTTGCTTTGCTTGCATCTGCAGATTTTGCTTTCCTTATTAAACTGCCTTTATCTCAACCCATGAGTTTTCTCACTTTTACCCTTCCAGTTCTCTTCCCATCCCACTGCAGGGGAATAAGTGAGCAGCTCTGTGGGGCTGAGCTGCTGGCTGGGGTTAAACCATTACAGCACTCTATGTGTGATAGTAAATGTGTCACTTCCCTGGCTTCTTACGTATATTCACACTGTATTTTTTTTTAACTGGTAGTACCTTATACACAACTAAAAAAATACTAATAATAAATAAAGCAGAATACAATAAGGTCTCTTATTTGTAATTTCATTTGCTTTTAGCTCTGAGTAAAACCATGCTAAGTTCCCACATTATTAATGTCTTCCTCTAGTTCTGTTTGTCTGTGTTTAAGATTTGTTTAGTATTGGAAAATGATAGATTTCTTAACAAGACCTATACATCTGATGTCAACAGATTAATCTACCCTTGAGTCAGGGGGACAAGGGGATGTAAAAACAGAGGTAGGTCCATCAAATTGTCCAAACCACTGGCAAATTTAGCAAATTTAGCCAAATTTTGCCCCTAACATTGTGAGTTTTACATTATATAATTACAGGCTTAAGAAAATAGAAGATCCTTAGAGTTGATTGAATTCAGAAATGTGCCTTAGGAGATCTCCCTAAACCCTTGCATACAGAATAGTGCTCCTTTTATACTTACTCTCTGCATTCATAGATCTTGATTTTGTTTCTATGGAGTTGCCCAGTCTTAAAAAAGTAATATGTCTACTTTTGTGTAGTCTGAAGTCCAGTGACTGTGGTATGCCACAGCGGGCTGTGGTTTGGAATCACTTTTGACTAAGGGTTAGCTAAAATATAAATCTAGATTTTCCCCAGTAGTGTTTTAATCATTTGGTCTCTGTACCATAGGTAAACTATGGTTCTATCTACTCCTTTGTCCATTTCTAAATGATAAAGCCTGTTCCATCTGCAGTCATAGAATCATAGAATCATTAAGGTTGGAAAAGACCTCTAAGATCATCGAGTCCAACCATCATGGACTCAGTCTTGGAGCATCCCAGCACCTGTAGCTTGCTGTGCACCCATCAAACTGGGTTCCCTTTGAAAATTATGTTACCCCAAATGCTTACTCTGTGTCATTCTTCATTCATTATATTGGAGCCAAGTATGGATCTTCTATACCTGAGACAATTCAGCAATGAAACTGCAGGTACACAGAGAAATTTCAAGCACCTGGAAATATCTAAAGTGAGGGCAACCTGTGCCTTATGTCTCGGTCTTCTTTTGGATATGGCCTTAGATAATTTGTATTTACTTTGTTCACCAGTTCAATACAATTTTAAGCCCATCACATTTTCAGTTGTTAGCTTCAGTTCTGTATTCTTCTTGTTAACAGGTATGAAGTTAAGATTGTCTTGGGATGATATAATTTCTTCTTTTTTAATGGATTACTTAAGACTCTTCAGGGTTTCATTGTTTATTTTTATTGACAATTTCATACAGAAAGCTAAACCAAACTTTTCTGCTTAGTAGAGCATAAAATTTGGTCATTCTGCCATTTTCCCACTGGTTATCAGATGTGCAGTCACTGAATCAGTTTGAGGATGCTACCTTAGCACTGAAAATTATGAGCTGGGACAAAGAAAATTAATCATTGAAGGGTTTTGTGAGAATTGCATTTGATAACAGAGTACTTTTGGACACATCCAGGAAGTTTTGACTAACTAAGCAGCAATATAGTCTTTATAGGAGGCATCAGAAGCTAGCCACCCAAACCAGTAATAAATGCAGTAGTTTTGGGTTTTTTTTTTCCTTCAGGGAACAGACACCTGAGAACTGACTGCTGAATTGTTTGATTAAAAGAATAATCATCATCATGTGTCAAGTACTGGAAATAAGAAATGTGTTGCAGCTGGGAATATGAGTCTTTGTGAATTCACACAAGTATTGCTGCTTAGACAGAGGGTTTTCTTTAGGTTGGTTAGAAAATGTTTTTATGTTCATAATTTCTTGGCAAGGAGTTCAATTGCAATTGTGGCCAAGTGGGTGGTCTCAGGTGAGTTTAAACTGGTCAGCCTTCAAGCAACGCTTTAATATTCTGACCTTCTCACTGGGAAAATTCCATTTAGAGGCCCTATAGGAAATTGCTTTCCACAAATGATATATTGGGGAAAGAAGAAAACTCCTCTCTCAGATGCTGGTCAGTTAGTAAGACTAGAATTACTCAGGTTACCTCAATAGTCCTAAACTTCATCCATGTATGCTACACTGAAATATTTAGGGTCATTTACATAACAGAATTTTTAATTATCTTCTTCCTGTGATCTGTCTGTCTAGCATAGCTGCAGAACAGAAATCGCAGTCATCTCCTTAATTCCTTCCACAGTGGATTGATAGCAGTCAAAATCATCACATCCTTTACATCTTGCTAGCATAGGCAAGTTTGTTTCTTAGACTCGTCAGATGGTTATGCTTTCATATGAAAAAGGTCAATCTTAAATTATTTTAGGGAGCATAAGTTTCAAACGAACTAAAGCAACATTATCTACACACTTGAGCTACTTCAGATGTGTAACCAGCTGCCTGGCTACACAGACATTATGGATTCTTCCACACTAAATCATAGTATCAAGCACAGAATCTAGTTCTTGACGATAGCCAGTGAATTTGTGACCTCCCTGGAATAGTTGGAGCTGTAAACCATTGAATGGATAAATGATGCATAACTGTAGTTTCTTCGTCTGTGACAGATGCAGTAATGGCCTGGGCATATTTTTCAGGTAATTTAAGTGAAAACTTTGCCCATTCTTCTCATCCCAGAAGTCTTACTTTTTGGACTTCTGTGCTAGAAGTAGCATGTACGGTCTGCTTTTAAAAAAAACTTAAAAAGATTGTAATAGCTGTAATGGACATAACAAAAAGTGTAAAACTCACCCTTATTTCTCTTCATGGTAATATTAAGATCATTCTTATTTTCAGTTTTTCTTAGCATGTTATGCATATTAGTTATATTAGATCATGAGCCTAAAATTCCTTTAGAAATTTCTCTAGGAGAATTCCTCTTTTGCAAAGTTTACAGTGTTAACAATGTTTTGAGTTTGTCTATGTTTTCACAGTTAATTTATATGACAGACTTATAAAGCCTTTTATCTATGGCTGAAATATCTTCTGCTACTGTGAAAAGAGTTAGTTGCATTGCCAAGTTTGGAATTAGGAGTTGAGCAGAGAGTTTTCAGTTTTCATCAGTTATTGCCTTTGAGTTATTTGTTTTCATATTGCATTTCTCTTGAAATTATCAGTACTTCAAAATTATTTGCCAGCTCGTTTTGTAGAGTACTGTAGCCTACTTTTTTTTTTTTTTAATTTTTAAACATTAAATTAAAGAGGTTTTATAGATTGAAGAGGTTAAATTTCTCTAGGCAACCTACAAGGTTTTCCTGGTTGCCAGATGGAAATTCATGCCTGCTTGCTACCTGATTCTATAAAGGGGCAAGGTCTTGATGTGCAACAGATTCTTCCGCGCACCTAGGGAAAGGAAACCCAGGGAAGGGATCTGGACAGATCTAGACAAAGTCTTGGCTGTCATGGTACCCTGATTCAATGGCCTTAATCCTTGTAGCTAGGTTTGACATAAGTACATTATAATATTTGCTTTAAAATTAACTATTATCTGTTACTGACCTTGTTATTGTATTTGGTACGCAGTATAAGGACAAAAGGTAGGTAAAATTTAGTTTAACTTTAAATGTCTGTTGACATTAAAGCCTATCACACAGGGACTTTTCTATAGGCAGGGGATACCAACAGGAACTTTTGTTGTATAACCCCGTGACGTTTTCCCTCCCTTGGCTGTGTGTAGAGACTAGCTTGGGTGGTGATGTTTATAACATAGCCAAAGGGATCCTACCTACCCAACAATTTAAAACTATTCTACATTTTAAAATGTAGGTTTTCTGCAAATCAGTCTATTCCAATCAAATTAAATGTTTCAATATATAACTTTATGTATATTTTAAATATTTTTTTTCAATATGCATGTTTATTTGTACTTTTAAAAAGAAAAAAGTAAACTTATCATAAGAAATGGATACCTAATAGTAGAGAATGCTAGAGTACTAGAAATACTAGCATAGCATCATCTGCTACTGTCTGTATTCAGGTAATGCCTAGGGATCCAAATAATGAATTGTGACCCTTCTCTGCTAAGAGGTGTGAAGCAGAACTAAAGTATTTTATTGCCCCAGTTCAGATTACAGTCTATGTACTGAATGTAGGATGCAAACAGAGCACTGCAAAGGAGTCGAGACAAACATTGCTCAGCAATATAGGCTATGTTTTAGTGCACCAATTGCTTAGGGGCTTTAGTTTCTTTAATAACAGTTTTAGGAAGAGAATTGAGGGTGGATTACAAGATAGCTCTAGGGGGCTTTTAAAGGGAATCCTCCCAGGCATGAAAGGCAGTATGAGAGTAAGCCTGAAATTGCTTGCTGCAAATTGTAACAAGAGGGATGAAGGTAGGCAGACTGGGGCTCATAGAAAACAGAAGCGTAGGTACATAGTGTGAGGATTGGCCATTATGGTACCTGTTAAGAAAGACAAATAGTGTATATTTGATGAGATAGATAGAAAAATCAGTGGAAGGACATAAAGGGAGGAGAAGTGAGCTAGGAAAATATTCCTTACAGTAGCATTCTGAATAGATTCAAGTGAGACAAGATCATCTCTCAAGGCTGAAAAGTAAGACTTTCTAATATGCAAGATGTAATATGATGAGGATCTAGGGAGAAATTTAACTGAATAGACAGAGAGGAGTATGGTATCTTACAGCTGTTATGCAGAATGAATCAACAAAAATTAGATGTAGCTGGGCTATGAGGCTCTGCAGAGCAGGCTGAGTCAAAGACGACACCTAGGTTATGGTCCTTGCTCTTATATGGAGCCTGATAGGTTCATTAACATTAAATTTGTGGTTTGTCATGATTTTTAGAGTAATAGCATAAGAATATTTCAGTAGAACAAGAAAAGGACAAATGTCTTTTTCAAAGTAGAGAGGGAAAATTGCCTGCAAGTGTGGAGGGAGTAAGGGAAAACCTCCTAAACTACCTGCCGTAAGTAACATATATAATCAGCTTCCATCGTTTGTGACAATGGAGTTCTGGGACAACCTAGGTAAAGGAACAACATAAATAATAATGCAACTTCACAAGCTCAGCTCAACAGTACAGGGCCGGATTGGAGATCTTTGCTCTCTGTCATGTTCACTTCCAGGAACATTTATTAACTCAGTGCTGACAGTATGCCTACCCATCCCAAGCTAGGAAGTAGCTTACCTGATCTCAAGCACCATTTCACCTGGGTTAATAAGTCTCCTAGATCCTGAAATACACAACAACATCATACAGAAACTTCTGTGCTTGCTTTTTGCTCAGACAGTTTGGAAATGCCTATGCCATAACATTGTCAATATATGTTACTTTGCTGGAGGGCTAATTGAAAATTTTCAACTGTGAGGGTAAGACAATTCTAACTGTGGGCCAAAATGAATACAGTTATTTTTAGATATGAACAAACTACCCTTTCTTTTTTTTTTTTTAATTCTTTTCCATCATAGTTTCATTTCTTACTTTTTATTAACTGTGAAAGTTCCTGTTTATTTTTGTTATCTATGTGTCTTATTCCTCATTAATTTGGGTTATCTCACTAACCATGTATCTTTATTTTTGGAGCCATGAATCCTCTTTCTCAGTATGCAGAAATTAAAAAGGAATACTTTTTTGATATAAATCTAGTAGTGTCTACACCTACTTTACAGACTTGGAAACTGTAAAACTCTGTGTTGTTGTTTGGGATTACATCTCCCTTTATCCCTTAATATTACATTAAATAACCTCAATTAAATTAGGAGATAAAATGTCTGGTATTTTATTTATTTATTTACTCATAGAACTTTTCTAGGGAACAAATACCTAGCTATAACTCTGAAAGAATAGGTCCATACCACGTACCAGGTACAGATCCTTGGTCAAAAGGAGATTTTGAGTCAATAAGGTAATTCTCATCAGTAGATACCATTCAATGGGCAAGTGACTTTGACTTTACATAGCCTTTTTGTAAAAAAAAAAAAAAACAACCAAACAAAAAATCCCCAGCCAAGCAATAACAAGCATAATACACAGTAACTGAAATCCATTAACTGGTTTGATTTATTCACTTTGACTGGTAAAGTGCACAGTTCTGTGTCCACAATATGATTCCAGATATTTACTTCTTGATTTGTTTTGCTATCAAATTATTTTCCCTACTGCTTTGTGTTAGAAACCAGGATACAAAGGCTCACATATAAAAAAAAGTTTGCAATCAAGTCAACCAAAACATAGTAAAATAGTAATTAAAAATAAAACCCCTTCCAGATATATTAGGACCAGTGTGTATTGGTTTGTATTGTCTATTCACTGCTTATTTAAAATATTCTCACAATGCTGCTTGCACTTACTCCTGAAAATAATGAACTGTTACATGCATTTTACACATTGGTCCTCCCATGAGTGCTTTTAGCAAGCTCTACCTTTTGAGCAGCCTGTATAGCTTTAATGGAGATTGAGGCAGTGTAGAGAGGAAAACTACAGAAAAAGGTTACACGTTAGAAAAAAGGGCTGTGATTAACTAGCTTGACATTCACTACCACTTTGGTACAAGGTGGGAAAAAAAATGTTTGCTGTGAAATAGCTGCAGCATTTAGAACTGTTTGCATTTGTTTTAAGCTACAAATAAGTACTTATCCATCTTCAATCTTTGTTTTTATCTACTATTTTTATAATTAATACTACAATGCCAAATACAATTCATAACAATTGACTAGTATTTTAAATAGGCAAATAGCTTTATTCTAAACTTCTTTGAGTTAAGAGCATTTCCTTTGGCCTTTTGCATCACTTTTTTTACTAATCCAAGTCTATATTCACTCAGAATAAACTTTACAAAGGATAACTTCTCATTTTCATATACTGTGGATAGAGAAAATGAGTTATTGATGAATGCAATTCACAAAAGTAATCATACAGTTAAATACTAAGCTAGCTGTTGTGGTATAAACTAATGAGAAGGCTGTGATTTTAAGTCACATGACTTAAGTAGAGTGACATCTAACCTCAGGCTGTAGGGATGAACTGCTCTTTACTGTTGTGAATCTAATTTTGTAATCTAAATTAGCCATATTTATCATCCAACAGTTAAAGAAACTCTGACTGAAATTAAGTCTTTGACTAGTTTTTAACAGGAAAATTTAGGGGACACTAAGATCTTCCATTGCTGAGAATGTTCATTATCCACCAGTCACCACATTGTTAGAGGATGGAACCTTCTCATTTTACCTGATTAACTCTAGAGACAAAAATATTAACAGAAGAAAGAGCTAAAGCTGGTCTTTCTTTTATCCTAAATGTGTTCCTGTAATCCTAAATAATTTCTCACTTCCTGTTCTTCTCTCTATCTGTCCAATGAATATTTACATATTCAGTACTCATGCTTATACACCCCACACAATTTTAAGATTATCTTCATAGGACATATGAGCATCCTGTAAATTACACTATCCCTCTTACCAGACCTTTTTCCCACCACTTGAAGTGTTATCTTTTCCCTTATTCTTGCTAGGCAAAGAAATTATTTCTTCTTCAGAAACCTGAAAATACGTATTTTTTATACAGTGGTGCGTTGACCCTGGCAAGCAGCTAAATATCACACAGCCACTTGTTTGCTCCCCTCTGCTCCAGCGGGACAAGGGAGCGAGCAGGAAGAGTAAAGGTGAGAAAACTCATGGGTCAAGATGAAGACAGTTTAAAAAGTAGAGGCAAGAGGAAGAAAAAATAAAACAAACAAGATGCAAAGGCAATCACTCACCACCTCCCACAGGTAGACCGATGCCCAGCTAGTGTCTGAGCAATGGCTACCTCCCTGCAGTTTTTATTGCTGAGTATGATGTTATGTTGCTTGGAATATCCTTTTGGTCAGTTTGGGTCAACTGCTGAGGTTGTGCCCCCTCCCAGCTTTTTTGCACCCTCAGCCTACTCATTGGGGGAAGCGGAATAGGGAAAAAAAAAAACCCAAAACCCAAAACCCAACAACCTCGAGGCTGTACAAGCACCAGTGCTCATCAATAGCCAAAACATTGGTGTTATCAACACTGCTTTAGTCACAAATCCAGAACACAGTACCATACCAGCTGCTATGAAGAAAATTAACTCCATCCCAGCTAGACCTGGTACAATGGATATAGTTACACACATATTTAGGTTTTATACACTTTTCTACTTTTATACAGCTCTTCTATTAACATTTTGTTTTATATCTTAAGTTCAGCCATATTAACTGAACAACAGTGAGAAACACATATTCATGTATTGCCCTTCCTTTTGCCTGCCCTTTCCCCTTTCTTCTTTCCTTTTCCTCTTTCTCTTTTCCCTTCCCTATTCCCCTTTCTCTCACTTTCCTTGCCTTCCCTTCCCATGACACTGTTAGGTTAGGACGAGTGGTATGGCACACACTATACACAACTGGCAATGTGTTATTCCTACCAGTACATTTGCTGCAGAACCTTTACCAAGTTCAAGAGCAGTAGAAAATTTGTCTGTGGGTGGTTAGATGTATTGTGGGAATGTTCTTTTTTTTTCACTGTGCCCTCTCTCTCCTTTGGGAAATAATGTGAAGCAAGTACTGGGAAGATGGGCCATAACAGTGTATTAAAATTTTCACTTTTTCTGTCTATTAGGAAAGTGTAATCCTGGGAGCAATAAAATAATCATAAATAATCATAAAAACATCATCCTGAAGAACTGAGTCTCAGTGTTTAACACTGTTTCTCTAATGGTATTTCACCTATCATTTCTATTCAACTGAAAGCATTTCCTGCGGTAAAACAAACTGTGATACTGATGAACACTGACATTTGCTAACAGTATTAAGTAGTAAAACAAAGGCTGAGAAGATAATAGACCTAACAGGAGAGTACCCACAGATTAGAAGAGAAAGAGTACCAACAGCTCTTAATTGTCAGTGCAGCCTACTAATCCTGGATTAAAAAATAAAAGTGAAAATCAGTTTATTATGATTTTCTTTTGAAGTTAGCAGCTCTGGCCAAAAAAAGAACCAGAAGAAGAGTGGCAGAAGTAGCTTGGGAATTGTAGGACAAAGAGAAGAATACAAGTCCGAGGGGTAGGGAACAACAGCAAGAATGACAGCTCAGTTTTAGGAAGTCCTACTTAATATGTTACAGTTTTAAACCCTGGACCATGCTGTAAAAGCAATCACAAATAAACTAAAAATTTTACATTGGAAAAAACATAAAACTCTGAATATATGTAGAAGAAAAAATCATTCCTTTCTAATTTAAATATTGCAGACAATTTTCCTGATCTATGCTGAATCCTTATTTTTTGGTCTGTTAACAAAAGGTGAGTAGAGGATTTAGTTGAGCTCTGTAATAAATTTGATATCAGCTATTAACGTACATATTACTTTTTTAGGTCTTGGGTTTGTTTTGTATGCATAAATGCATACAAAACCAGCAAAAAATGCCAACATTCTTTGGTATTAATTTAAAGTTAAAAATATGGCTTCTGTATGCCAGTTTATACACAAATTTTATTTTTTGAACAACTAATAGATACTAACTATATTTGAAATAATAGATGTGCTCCAAAAATCTATGTGTGCCTATGTGTGTTTAAGTACAATGGAAACAGAACACATTCGTGTGGAATGGAATATTTTTTTTTGAAATGTCAATGACTTTTTTTAATGCACAAGGCTGTATAAAAAAACTTGTGTGTGAAGCTCTTTACAAAACCCTGAAATGAATAATGGAGACATCCAAAAGAAGGTCCTACAGATACAAATATCTGTTTTAGGGAGTCAAAGAAAGCATATTATGGTGTGGTTTAAGTTTGCATTCTTCTTCTGGCTTCTCAAACCCAGCTCTCAATTTTCTCTATTATGATGTTATGCACTAGGGATAAGGTGAATCTCTGTTCAAGGTGGGATACTCTTAAGTTTTATCTTTTTATTATATTATTTTCTAAGCTCTTTTTATAAAAGTATTTAATGTGGTTTTCAGATTGCTACATAAGTAAATGGAAATAAATATGTACATACAAACATTTTCCCTAGTACTTCACCTGCAGGAAGTTTAGCTGTCAACAGTCTGAAAAACTGACAAGTGGAAACATTTTAACCTGAACTGAAGCTCTACTGCTGTAGCAATATTGTGTGAAAATGCGGTGTAGAGGACTAGACTAGATTATGTTGAACTATAGGTATCACAAGGAAGTGTATGTGGGAGAAGGGACACAAAAGAAGAAGCTAGAGATGATAAGCATCAAGAAACAAGGGAGGTGTGCAATTATAAGTGTGAAGACAAGAAGTCTGTGTATGGGATGGAGAGGCGAGAAAAAACCAACTGGAAAGACAAAGGACCAATTGCCCCAGAGCTTGTGGTCCCCAGCTCCCTCCACCACTGGTGGAGAGAGGGGGTGGTGTTGCCTGAGTTAGGCAGACCACTTACTGAACCTACTACTGCCTAATGTGAGATGGCAGCTACTTCTCTCTGTCGACTGTTGGGAGATGATGAGTAATGCACACCTTGGAGTACGGAAAAGTGATGCATAGCCTTTTAACCATAACCAATGAATAGTATGAAATCCAATTTGTCTCTCAGCTTCAGTAGTCCTGGTCACATAGGAGACACGCTAATATGGTATGAGTGCCATAATTTGTGCAGGAAAAAATGGATAGTGATTTTGCCATATATTATTTCAAAATATACTTTCTTCATTATTCATACGATAAATAATCATGGAAGAAGTCAGAAAAATCCTTTTACATAATATGTAAGCCATCAAGCATGACTATTTGAAAGACTTTTACATCAAATATGTTCATCTGAGGTTTTTCTTGAATGTACTCTGAATGTAGATGTTAAGGGGTAATTATTTAATTAAGAATACTACTGGTCTTTTGCAATGGAAGATAAGAGTGCACTTCTACTCTAATGATCTTGAGTATTTTGAAAAGCAGTATATTACGCTGACTGTTCCATGATTCCAACTTTCTGATCAGTTAAACTTAACAGTCAATTATATTTAATCAGATGGCACTAGTACAGTATGTTCTTTTCTTTTGTCTTTAATCTTTTGTCTTTTATTTTTTATCTATTTTTTTTCTTTCTGCTAGATGGAGAAAGCAATTGTCTAGTTGCTACAGTATCCCCATTAGGATTGGACTGGGATCCCAGTGTTCTCTTGAAATAATTTACAGTTAAGCCTTCAGGATTCAATGCATTACATACTGGACTTCATAAAGAAATCACGTGCATATGCCCTAACACAGTCTGATTTCTTTGTGAAAATGGATGGACTGGTTGAAGCAAAGCACATTTCCCTCTTACAGCAATGTTTCTCTACAGCTCCTTCACCTCATGCCCTGGTCATTCTTTATTGAAAACAAAAACAGTATTTCATAGATGCCAAGCATTTTTATGTAATTAGTAGTGCTCACCACTTCACTATACCATATAATTTGTAATGCTGTCTAAAATGTGTGTTTACAAAAGCAGTGCCCACATATAATTATTAGAGGTATTTACACTCTCAAGTTCTGCTAAGGCACTCAAGAACACAGTTCATACAAACAAAAGGAGTACAAATTGCTGTAGAAGGATTATTATATCAATTTTTTACCTTATTTATGCATTCAGGCTGCAGAGCTGTAACAGAATATTTGTCATTACTTTGCAATTTGTACCTCACACACAGCATCACAATCACAAGGTTTCTGTGATTTCAATTTTCAGTGAAAATCCTATCATTTCCACCACATAAACAAGTCTTTAATGTGTAGGAGGTCTCCCCCCCCCCCCGGTTTTAAGCTCATATGTTGTGAATGTTGATTTGGTCTAATATTTTCTGTTGTTAGATACTTGTGCATTTTGGAAAATTAGTGGAAGTCATTTGGGTTAGGTAAACCACAGCCTTTTTTCCTGTTGTTTTGCTTCTGTTCTCATAGCCAAGGAGCAGTAGTGCACATGTCATTATGGAGCGGGGACAGCTTGAAGAGTTGTGCCATTAAACACTGCATTAAGCAAAGCCTCTTCAGACAGTCCATTCTGAGGAGAGGTCTGCTCCATACAAACAAAGCTCTTGAGATGCACTTTGTTGTGTTCTTACCATTCAGAAAAGCACTATTCTCCTGTGTCTGTGACTCTGTGCACAATATTTCAATTGGTTCCATTTCACTGGTTTTACAGAGAACAATAAAAGAGGCCTCTTGCTCCTGGCCATCCAGCATGAGAATAGACCATGCTGAATCTCTATCATCAAGCGTTGTAAAAGCCTTGTAAAATATTTTATACATTCATACCTTTTAGAAGTCATAGACAAACAATCTTGTTCCATAAAACCAAAATTATCTTTTTAATTGCAGTAGTACCGGTCATCTGTTACAAACCTGAACAAAGACTCATAAGAGTTTTTAGGAATTAGTGCACTTAAACTTACATATAAAACAGCAGATAAAAATCTCTGTGATATTTTCTCAAAGTTGTTTGTGTTGCAAGCATGAGCAGCTGCTTTCTGACTAACATGAGAAATACAGAAAACAAGTCCCTTAATCTCTTTTCAAGGAAAGCTCTCAATAATATGGAAAAAGCTCTGTGCTGTAGTGCTAGCACTCTCACTACTTTCAGCTGTAATTGGAAAAGCAAATTATTCCCATGAATGTGATGCAAAATGATACACAAGAGAAAGTTTTATAATTCCAGTACTTTTCCGATTTCCTTATGTTCATAAGGCTGACAATCACCAGATATGTAGCATCCAATTTGGAGAGATGCCAAGCGAAAGCTCAGGTGGTGAGGTCTGGTTTTGGTACCCAAAATGTCTTCAGTGCAGTGTGGGGTGAGGATGGACAAGCATGCATTTGCAGCTTGGGGTCACGGGGCAACGCTGACCTCCGCAGCGCTGGCTGACTTGCTTCCTCCTGCAGCTGGAGGTTGAGATTTTTCAGCAGCCTTCCTGCCGGACACATGGTGCACTCCCAGCATGGGGAGGCACTGGAACTGCTTAAGAGCCACATGCTGCTCAAAAGACATGTGCTGACCATCTTGCTTCAATGTTAATCTATATTTAGCTTCAGATGTAACACGTCCAGTTAGGAGGAAGGCTCTCTGTCTTGTTTTCATTTTATAGGTTTTTCTGCTTTCTAATGAGCAAAGGACGCATGTTTTTAAGAGCAAGTACTCTCTTAAAAAAAAAAAAAAAAAGGAAAGAAAGAAAAAAGCAAGAAAACAACATGTGCTGTGCCTTCTTCTTTCTTCATGGTATTATTTCTCTAAACTGCTACATGTTAGAACAGGTTGCCATGACTGTGTGCATTTATTTTAGTCAGTCATTAGTACTATTGTCAGTGCTTTTAAATTATGGTACATAAATATCAAATACATTTTCTAGTTTCATGTAATTACATGGTAACTATCATACTGTTACAGAACACATAATTATTTTTGGCTCTCAACAAAAGTGCAGGCTGGGCTGTTTTCACTGAGGTCTACTAAATGCAGCAGCTAAGTTAAATGCCTGAACTTGTTATAATTATTGGGTTGAAATGATATTTTGTTTTCTTTTTTCTTGGTAAACCTGTGTGGTTATTAGCAATGAGAAAATCTCAGCCTTTTGGGAGTTTGGTTTGAATACAGATTCAAAATACCTATAGTAAGTCTGAGTTTACTTTGCCGAGATCTTATTTTTGAATTCACCTGCGATCCTGAACTGCTCTGTAAAAATTCCAGTCCGTAAACTAACATCAGATTTATCTCTAACATGTCGGGACTGTTCCAACGTCCTGACTTCTTGTCAAGTGTCCAGTGACAAGGCTAAGCGAGGTATGGGATATCGGGAAGTGTATTGTTTGAGGAGCAGGATTGTGTTTTGGCCTTAATATTGCTCTGCCATAGCCTTCTTTTGAGAGTGCAAACAAAGTTGTTAACCTGTCATTTTTCTCAACTTCAATTAGTGCCAAGAGGATGTGACTCTTTACAGATCTGGCAGAGGACTGTATTTCTGTTTACCAAGTAACAGTGGTTTTATCATGTGGGTAGGTGATCAGGGTTAATTAGTACTGGTAGCCGAACAGGTTGTGTTAGAAATATACAAGGTGCTTATGGTATATGTGTACCTCTTTAAACAGTAGCCTTCAGACTGGGAGGTGTGAGCACAGAGCTTACGCAGTGAGTGCTATTTTGGACCAGCACATCTGTAGGACCAAACACAGTAGCCTTCTGGCCCCTCCTGTCTGTAACTGGGTTACAGGCTGTTAGAAGCTCTTGTTTATCTTCAGATTATGCTTTCAAAGGCACAGGACTGTTACTTGCCTATTTTTCACAGAACTTGTCTTACCAGGCACAGCCACAGAACCTTATGAATAAAGCAACCTGCTTAAGCTTATCATTGTATAAAGACCAAGGGAAGGATTTATCTGTCTGGATTTAGATACCTATACCCAGATTAGATATCCTCAACTCTCTTTATAGTCCAGAGAGGAGAAAAAAGAAAAAAAAAAAGAAAAATCAGGGGTGTAATTCTTCTCAAAACTAGTTCAGATGAATTATCCTCTAAACATGTCCATTTGTTCCCTGACTGTAGAGGAAGCCTTGGGTGACTGGCTCCGGTGTAGGCATTTTCACTGTGATTTGGAAGGGCCAAACTTCCATCGGTGGAATAGATGTGTATTCTGTTCCGGTGCAGAAGTATCATTACTGATGCTGACTTTGGAAACACAAAGACATTGTATACATGAGAAATACTGCTGACAGCAGTACTCTTACCCAGCGATCTTAAGGTACGGAGCTAAGACCTTGATTTCTCCTTTTACGGTGACATTTCTCAATCTATTTGCCAGACATCCCACCATCTCAAGCATCTCTTTCCCCCCCCAAAAAAAAACACTCCTCCAAAAAAAACCCTAATATGAAAAGAAGGTAACTCAGTGAATTTTGTGAAATGTTACAATGTTGCCAGAATAAAGTAAAATCAAAGTTTTGAGTATGTTAAAAAGAAACTTTTCTTTCCTCAAGGAAAGATTATACCCTAAGGGATCTCCATTTTCAGCTATTACGGTATAGGAATAAATAGAGCCAGCCTAAGCTTTCCAGTGAATAAGGAATCTGTAAGTGGCTTCTTGTGAAACTGGAAGGACTAGTCCCAAAGATAGTCAGAATTTGAGAATAGGTCCTCAAAACAAAATGGGGTTTATTTTTAGTCGAAAAGTAATGTGTTTCAGAGTTTTCTATGTATGACTACCTTTATCCATATGCATAATTTGGTTGATTCCATAGAGAGATAACTATACTAACTTAAAAAATATTCTTTTACAGTCATAGTGCCACTGGTTTTATATCAGCAGTTAACTTTAATCTTTACATGACAAAGGTATGCGGTGCCATAAACAGGACCATTATCGCCACCTTCACTGTAGGGAGTATTTTACATAATAATCAATCCATAACAAGCAAAGGCCATCTTGTAACTTCATTATGCTAAACACAGTGGTTGCCCAAACACTCATAGCTACCATGGGAATACATCTTTCAATTTTAAAAGCACAGAGTAATCCTCCACCCTTCAAAAAATAAAATAAAATAAAAACATCTCTTTTGACATTGTAGAGCTAGAAATAGTTAAGCGTTTTCTCCCATTTTCTTTGCTGTAATAATTAGTTCTGCATTTCTAAGTATATGCAAAAAAAAGTAATCATATACATGTATTATCTGGTTTCACAAAATAGTTTTAGTTGTATAACTACCGTAGTTATGTCTGGAATATGTCATGGATATATTTAGTAGGCCAGAATAAGACTCAGCATGTTGACATTTCTGAAAGATTGTTTTGTTTTTGGAAGAAAAAACCAAACGGTTAAAGAATTACAATAGGCACTATCTCTTATTTTACCTTGCTCCACTAAAGGGACTTTTAATTAATTCTGAGAAAAAAAAAAAAGAATAGGCTTTTATACTGAGTTCTTTGACCCACATACCATGGAAACCATTTGCTCTTCTGACTTAGAGAGGATAGTACAGCTAACTCTGTTTGGAGCCATACAAAGATAGGATCTTCTTCCTGACACAGCCCAGAAATGCTTCAAGCAGGACTTGAGGTACAGCTGGAAGTAATCAAGGTGGATTGGCGGTTTTTGAATCATTCGGTGAATGCCTGAAGTGGGTCACCTTCCTTTCCTGAGCTCTGAAGTGCCTAGGGCAAGTTGATACTTCTGGAGTCAATGAGAGAATGGGAACATAGATGAAAATCTGAGTACTCAGATTAGACTCACTCAGAGAAAGCTATCATCTTTAACAGATGAAAAAAATAAAACTAAGATGTAAACTGATCCAAACAGCAGAAGAACAGTTACGGTTGTAAAAGAAAAAAACAGTATTTCTTATAGAAGGAAGTAGAGTGTGCTGTAATTTAGTCAAGGTCTAATCAAAACCTCTGGAAGGCAAGGACTTAGCACGGGCAACGAGAAATCATGGTATCCCTGTAATGTGTTGTATATACAGTATATAAATCCTTGAGAAATACGTGAGGAATGCCTGGTCTAAAGGCTTTGAACTGTATCTGTATCTAACTCCTTAACAAAAGCTAGCCAGTCAACTTGTCAGTCTGTCCGTCCTGTTCTTCTCATTAAGTTGTCTGGTCTGTAAACTAAATTTCCATAGTCCTGAGCAGTGATGTGTAAAGATATATATCTAAACTAAGGAGTATCAGGTACAGACCAGATTCACGAGGATGCTCTTGCTGCTTTGTGTCATGCTGGCAGCAGAAAGCAGCTGCAAAGCCAACCAGTGCAGAGAACTTACAGCTGCTTTGCGTTGCCAGAGAGACACAAAGCAGCTACAGCTCACTGATGAATCCATCGTATAATCTCCAAATACTATTTGCTATCACAAATATAATGGGTTAAGTTAATCTTTGGAATAATTCCATGGCCTCAAAAGAAAAAAAATATAGAAATAGGGCTGTTGTTTCCGTTATGACCATTTACACACAGCAATTCTATGGAGAATGTCATATAATAAAAAATGCTATATAGCATAGTCAGTCTCCTAACCAATTTAGGGCTGCACTGAGATTTACAGATGAAATGACAATAAGAATAATTTTAATTTAAATGAAGTTTTATGCAGACCACTTCTGACAGAATAAAGTTACAAAGGGAAAGGGAGGGGGGGGAATCATAATTCTATTATTCTACCAAATACAAACATACTTTAAATTTTGAAAACCTTTCCTTTGGAATTACACTTTTTGTCTTATAATTAACATCAAAACCAAACCAAACCAAAACATGATTTACAGAGGAAAAAAATACAAGAAATATTTTGAAAGCTCATGAAATGGCTTTTCTACTGTATTATAGTCTGTTTTATTTACCAATCATAGATGCACATGAATGTTCTCTTTCCTCCTCTCTACATTTTAGGTAATAATTTAGATTAACATTTTAGAAACATAAATTTTCTGGCACTTCTCTTCTGGCACTTATTATAAGTAAACTTTCTCATAAATTTGTGCCCTTATAGAAGGTGGTACACAATGACTAGGTTCAGATTGTACAGGTATGTGTCACACCAAAAAATCATTAATTCAGAAGAAGGTCTTAGTTCAGAGTTGGAGAATATTATTTTTCATATCTTATTTCTCATTAAACATTGAAATCATTTTAGTACTTACATCTAAATATTTTTGTTCATAATTCTGTGATGATAACTTAGTTAACAGTTTCCATTAGAAATTAAAAATGTTTAGGGAATCCTTTAGAGACAGAAAAGGTAGCTATGTATCTTTAGGGTATGAACCTATGTTCAAGAGTGTGCACCAGACTATTCCAGTCCTCTTTTCTCTTAACTTTTCCCAACTAAAGACTGTAAACTGTAATGCTAGAAATGAGATTTTGGTGCAAAAGATTTACTGATCAAGTTTTCAATCCCAATGCAGTAATGCATCTGATACAGATATTATTTACGATTAGAAAAAAACCCACAACTGTAAAAAGAGTTAAAACTTGTTCTTCTCATCTCATTCTGTTCATTTCTTGTATTTATAAGAATTCATTGGATGTGGTACTGTTAAGTCCCAGGTGCAATAACAAAATTAAGAGAATCACAAATTTTAACATTGTCTTAAAAGAAGAAAACTGTTGTTTTCTTGACTGGATTGTCAAAATAACCACACTTCAACAAGGCTTGGACACAGACACGGATGGGTGGAGCAATTCCAGGAGAGAATACAGGAGTGTGTTTCTCTGAGAAAGCTGATCCTAGATATCACTCAGACCTACATCTCTCAGCTCAGCTTGCCATGCCTGGTCAGTCTGAACAAAGAGGTTATATTGAACGAGAATTAAGGTACAGCTAGGACTTCCAGCTCTTAATCCTTCCTGTAGCACGTTCACACTACTTGCTGCAAACCTTCAGCATGGAACTGCTTTCCCTTTTGCCCTCCTTTTTCTTTCTATTGCCCTTACTAAAAACTGCATCGGAAAGGGAAATGAGGCAGATTCTTAGAAATGTTCTGGTGGAGGATCCAGAAGTGTAGAATTTGCATTGCCCACGGTGGATTCCCATGTCGGTCAGAGCAACTCTGGTTGAGTTGTGGAGACGTGTCCAGTCACAGGGAACTGGGAAGCTACTGGAATGCTTAATTTCTTTGCAACCTACGAAGCCAGGCTATATATTCATGGAAACTAGTGGGTGGGTCCAAGTCTTATCCCAGTATGGAGTCAGGATGGGCATACGACATGCCTGTGGATCCAAAAGATGGAAAGTGCTTCCAGGTCCCACAATAGAGACTGGGAAATGGTCCTCACCTCAACTAATACACACCAGCTTCAAGCTGGAAGGTCAAGTTTAAATAGTGATATAGAGATATCTCCATAATCCTTCAGATCTTTTTCTTTTAGCTTAGTATACTGCAGTTGCCAAGAGGATTCAGATAGCAGAGAATTACTGAATTTAGATTGCTTTGTACACTAGAGCTTCTGGTCAGTGAGGCACCAGGGTCTGGCCCATGCATATCTGCAGTAGTTGTAAATAAACAAATGTTCCAGTTCTTTTCTCCTCATCTTCCTCGTGTGTTCTGGAAGATAAGAGGTTTGGCTCTGCTCAGTTGGATTTGCCTCTACAAATAAAGCAGAGAGTCATTTTAGCAGTTCATTTGACTTTCACTCTAATTTTGGTCTTTCTAACTTTTACAGTAAGGGATCATTTTTCTAATCTGTGTTCTTGGCTTTATATAGGTTTATAATCTGCTGGTCAGTCAGAAGAAAGCCATACAGCAGTGTTTGGTGGCAATCTGCCAGCTGAAACAGCAGAGTTCTTTCATTTTTTTCCCCCCAGTAACATAGCAGTTACCTCTAACATTTCTTGACAAAAGAGTGTTCCAGTTGATATAATTCTGGATTACACTCAATGTGTCACAATCTGCCAGCAGAAAAATATAATGACTCTTGCTATTTTATGAACCTTTTCAAGAAAAGAAGGAAAAAAAGTCCTGGAAGTTGAATGACCTTAACAAAGCAAACAGTTGAGGTTATATTTTAAAACTCAAACATGAAGGGCTACAAAATTTTCCGAAGCAGCTGGGTGAATTCACGGACATCTGATCTGCAATGAAGTCTGTGCTTCTGTTGGTATATAGAAAATACCTGAGCTAGCTACTTTGAAGTGAGCTATAGTCCCCTCTCTAGTGTGAGAAGGATTTGGTTTAGCGGGAATGATATTTCCAAAAAAGTCATGGAAGATATGTGGAGAACTAAATCCCACTTCTCCAGAGTAAGCACTGTGATGGTCAAGGCAATATAACTAATGAGTTTTAACTCTATTCTCCCTAGCTAGGCACATTAATATTTGAAGGATCAAATCCTTAAGATTTGCTTCCAGGTATTTTTTTGTCATTGCAGGATATGAAGAAGTTAGGTGTAAAATAATGCATACCTTTACAGATGGATAAACGTGTAAGTTAGTTGGTTTTGTACACCTGGTACATACATTGAAAGTGGTTAGCTTGATTGAAGATTTTGCATGTTCGTTGTCTTTCTTATGCTTGAACTTTCTTAGGAACATGGTAATATTAGTGGTTAGGCAACATTAAAAAAATAAGTAATGAAAAAAGACAACTATTTTATAAAGATATTCAAAATGTGGACACAGTTGTAGCTTAATTTATTGAAATACAGTTGGGCAATATAAAAATAGTCCACATTAGCATCCAGCTGTCAGTAATAAAAATGCCTGAATAATCATTCCCTGGGCTCAGTTTCATAATGTTAAAATAATTAATACAAAAGAACTTCAAAACAAACACAACTTTGCTACACTTATTAGCAGGAGGCCATTGTGTATATTCTCAGGAGTTTTATTTGAATAGTATTACTGTGTCGATATCCATGACGGCTCTCACTGAGATAAAAAATATCTCTCTCTCTCCCTGTAAGCACTTACAAAGAAAGGACTAAGATGCTATTTTTGAATGTGTTTTAAATAAGCTAAAATTAAGATCTCAGACAATTAAGGCCCACTCAAATGACAGGCCACCTAGTGCTCTGTCTGCAGAAGTTCACAATGTATCATTAGGATTTCTTCTAGTTTTTATATGGATGTCTTTATGTGGTTGAATATTTTGCTGTACTCCTGACGAGTACAGTAAATAATAATAAGAACTATTCTCCCTGATGTTTGCATAGGGGAAATGTGGATGATGGACTTTGTGAACAATTTAGATAACAATTTAATACAACCTTGAATGTTCCTCGTACTTCTAGTCAGTAACATGATTAAGGCTTGGAGAGGGACAAGATGACAACAAAAAATGTTAAACTACATTAAAAAGTAATATTATGTAGTAGAATTACTGAAGAAGATATGTCCTAAAGTAAGTATTGATGATGATGAAAGCCAACTTTTGTATGAATAAGTCTGGCATCACTATACGCTTGGCAAACATCACTAAACTGATATGTAGTGTTATATAGAATCACAGAATCATTTAGGTTGGAAAAGTCCTTTAAGATCATTGAGTCCAAATGTTAACCTACTGCTGCCAAGTCCACCACTAAACCATGTCCTTAAGCGCCACATACTTCCAGGGATGGTGACTCAACCACTTCCCTGGGCAGCCTCTTCCAATGCTTGACAACCCTTTTGAGGAAAAAATTTTTCCTCACATCCAATTGAAACCTCCCCTGGTGCAACTTGAGGCCATTTCCTCTCGTCCTATCGCTTGTTACTTGGGAGAAGAGACTGACACCCACCTCACTACAACCTCCTCTCAGGTAGTTGTAGAACGCGATGAGGTCTCCCCTCAGCCTCCTTTTCTGCAGGCTAAACAACCCCAGTTCCCTCAGCCGCTCCTCATCAGACTTGTTCTCCAGACCCTTCACCAGCTTCGTTGCCCTTCTCTGGACACGCTCCAGCACCTCGACGTCCTTCTTGGAGTGAGGGGCCCAAAACTGAACACAGTATGTGTTAATCTGTTTTGAGATTCATATGTGGTTTTAAATTAATTGTATCAGTAAATATTTTTAAATCTTTAAAAACAAGATTCTCACTGTTCTTAATTATGTGGCACAATAGTTTTCAATGAGGACGACTTTTATTCCAAAGGGCTAAATAAGTGTAATTTATTATTAATGTGGTTAAGTGGAAATGACCTTAGAATTGCTAGAAACTTAATTTGCTCAGTTTTATTGTGGGTGTCAAATGGTTATGTAACCAATTAAAGCTGCTACAGTTATAGTGACCTGCTTCCTGCATCCAACCTGAACTTCTAGTTTTCAACCATAACTTTTTTTTTCCTACCAAAGAGCTTTTTCTCCCTTTAGTGTGCCAATACTACCTTACCTGTCACAAGGAATCGGTAAAATTTGATTGTCAATGGCATACTGCATACAGCCTGAGGCTAAAACATCCAAGTACTGCAGAAACAAGTCTGTTTGAGAGAAGAATCCTGAAGACAACAATGGAGATATTTGCTTGCATTCATTAGATCACTGTAAATAAACAGTAATGGTGAATTACAGAGCCAGCACATTTCCACAATAATAAGATGGAACACTGAGTTCAGAAAGCTTTTTTTTTTTCATGTGTTTGTTTCTTTTACTGAATGGAAGAACACTCACAAGTTGCAAGTGCAGAAGTAGAGCTAAATGTAGCTGCCTGATTTTTTTCGATTCAAGGGACACCCTCAAGGTTAGTAGTATGAAATGCTGATAACTCTTACCCATGTTTTCAAAGTTCATGCAGTGAGCAATACAACAGAATCTTTAGGAAAAGGATATCTAGGGCACTGAAGTTGTTACAGTATGATGAGTTGCATGAGGGTGTTTTTTTATAATAGCCTTCAATGGAGTTGTAGACTGGAACATAATAGCTTTGTGCTAGAAGGAGGCATAAAACAGAACAGTTCTCTGAAAGAGTGTTGTACTTGCCATGTTGGCTAATTTGTCACTATTAGCTCCCTTTATTGACGGTGAGGATAGACTTTTTTTCCTTGTGGTTTAAGTGTTTCAAAAAATGAGATTGCCAGGTAATCCACGAGGTCAGCATGGAACAAAAGGCATATGCTATAGTTGATGTCTTTATAATCTCAAACTGCTAAACTCAAATTTAACCTCTTTTATTTTATTTGTCAAGAAAGATTATTTTAGTGAAAAATGAACCCAATTACTAATGTAGGTAGGTGGGTGGGATCAGACACAAAATCCCTCTGGAGCTGGGAGCTCTAAATGGAGGTGCAGGAACATGATGCTGTCTTGTTTCCAGTTGACCACTGTGCATAAAATGTGAGACTAGCAGAGTCAGGCTCTCAGCTCAGGACTTCGAAGTCTGTGGGTTTGTGCTAACGGAAATTTGGTTTGTTATCTTCCTCTCCTCAATAGCTTTCTGTATCTTTCTAACTGAAAGTTCATTCTTCGTTCAATTCACCACAGATATATGCCTGAATGGTAACACCATTTCCATTTCTCCTTCCTGTGGCAGTCTGTAATGCTTCAGCTGGGATGTAGTGGCTGGACTGAGGGGTTGAGTCCCTTGCCCAGGGAAGAGCAGCCCTTTCAATGTCAACGGATGCTCCTACATTTGCAGCCATCACAGGCTATCTGCACAAGCAGCAGAGTATGCCCCTTCCCCAGGAAAACCTCAGCTCTTGTGGAAGCAGCTGTGTCTTTTCAAGCACCCTTTAGACCAGCTGCTTCTTTCTATTTTTCCCTCAGCAGCCCTCCTGCAGTGCCTGACAGGTTGCTGAGTAGGAAGGTGAGGTAGCAAACCAGAGTGGGCCAAGGCATGGCTGCTGTGGCCGCCCATGCCAGATTCCCTGTGGGTGCTGCGGGTGACAAACGGAGTCATGGCAAGTGCAGCTGTCCCCCTCCCTTCTCATCCTTCTGCCAGTCACATCAGATGGTTAAATAGTTATGTTCCGATCTTGCTCTTTTTTTCTCAGTCTTTCAATCCAAAACGGATTCCACGGGTAAAGTTCAGCACGTACTTTCAGGCAAAAACATTTCCTGTGACAATAGCTAAGTCTATGGTACAAGGTCCAGAATAAGCTGTTATTGTTCGTTTAATAGGCAGAATAAAATTGAAAGCAGTTTAGTCCTACATCCACAAAGGTATGTAAATATCTAATACCTGCTTAATTTGCTTAAAGTTAGGTACTTAAGTGCCTTTTGGGGTCTGAATCCTAGTATTTGCTTTCTTCTGAGTATGTGTGATTTTCTATAATTGCATTACAGGGAAAATGGAGTTTCAAGATCTTTAGACATCAGAATGAGACAATTTGTGGTTGGCTTTGAATGCTGATATGCTATACTAGTGCAGGGACTCTTATTCATATGATTAGGAATTCAGAGGTTTATTTGATATCTCCATAGTCTGAATATACAAAATATAATCACAGACATAGTAAACTAAATGAAAACCTTAACTGCCAATTTACTGGTAAGACTTTATTACCATAAAATTGATTAATGTTTACTTTTGATGTGAAGTTTTGGTTCTTACTATTAAATTGGCTGTGGATGGTTTAAAGTTCTGATTAGCTCAACAAAAAACCTATATTATCATAGAAATGTTAGTCTTGCCTTAGAAATCTGAAAAGGCAAACTTTTATATGATATGATATGTGAGTTTAATAACTCACAGATCACTGCTGAACTGCTGATATAAGTTAAACAGGATCAGATAAATGTTATCAGAACAGCATCTTTTTATTCAATCAGGTCTTCACATTTTGGAGACAATCAGTTACTCAATTTTAGATTGTTTAGTTATTTCACAAGAGACACTGATTGTTATTGTTAAATAACTACAGTTTCAGGTTTTTTTACTGATTCTGCTGAATTACATGGCTGCAGAGGAGTCTGGTGTCTTGAACATCAATGACAGTATGGTAAATAAATTGATAACATGAGATACATTTTAGAACAGGTACTGTGCAACACAAGTTTTATGAAACTAATCCTCCTCCAGTTTCTCTGATTGAAGATTTCATACACCCCTCAAAAAAAAGGTGGGAGATAAACCACATAGATCCTGTTTTCAGGTCATTTTCCTCTCACTCTCATGCCTCCTGTCTGCACACTGGTCAGAGTGAAAGATGGATTGATTGATTACAATATAGTTTTCTTTGTTCACTCTTTCCACAATTTTGGAGACTCGTAAGGCTCAACAAAACTTGGTGCATACCATTATTTTTAGGGATATCAATAATAGGATAGAGACATTTCTGTTTAAATCTGAACTTGTGACTTTTGTTTGTGAGTTGTTAACTTGGAGAGATGTCTAATGTAGGTTTTAGAATTAGCACACAGAAAATTAGAATTAGGCAAAGACTGTCCCTGTAATTGAAGATGTTGTGTATACAAAAAGACTTGAGACTCAAATGGTAAATCAAGCAAGAGATGGGAAGTTTTCTGTTGCTGTGGTATATGGTAGCATATGAATTCAATATTCTGTTGACCTTTTTGGATTAAACCTCTATCCCTTTTTTACTTGCAATTGCGGTAGGCTGAATGTGATACTCTAGTTATCCTTTTCCAATCTTTTGATCCCATTTGCATATGTGGAAAATATCTGCTTGCTGTAGAAAGAAAGAAGAAAAACCTTGGGTTTTTTTGGTTTGGTTTTTTTGTTTTGTTTTAGTTTTAGTTTTAGTCCAGGATACTGACATGTTAGTCCAGACTGGACAAGGAATTTCAGCAGCATGAAACTTTTTCACTCCCAAATGATCTGAGCAGTGAGGCACTGGAAATGACATTTGCCTTTTAGATGGGTGATAAATAAGCATGTAATTAACTCTATTCAAGTTTAATTTCAGGTGACTTTGGGAAAAACGCTAATAATTAGTTAGCATTTGCATGCATTCCAGTGTGCATTTGGCCCCAAAACAGGCATCTGAATTAGTAAACAGACAGCAGCTGTGCTTCACAACAGAGACTTTTCTGCTTTTAACAGTTGAAGAAAGATGTTGAAAAGATGAGATCCTTTCTTTTTTGACTCCATTGATTGGGCTACTTTAAATTCTTCATGTCCTAATTATTTAATTTGATAGATTAGGTGAATGGATGAATGTGCTGATCTTCATGAAGTCAATTTGGAAAATGGTTAAGTATGAGACTTAATAAGCAGTCCTGGTTTAAATTGCTCAGTTATGCTGACAAGAGGGGCGCGATGGGAAGTCAAAACTGAGTGGACAAGACCTATATGAATGTGATTATGAGTTTTCCAGGCCTTTTCTGGGAAAAGGGAGTTCCTTGTCATATACATAAATATCAAGTGGTGTCAAATAGTTGGAATAGTGCTGGAATGCCCTAGTGAGATGCAGAAGCCAAGACATAGGTTTGAGGTGGCTGGGCAGGGCTTGGAGCAGACAAGTAACTAGTCCAAGCAGTGTGGTTATAGGAAAGGGGAGCACTCGGACCATATCGACACTATGCCAGTATGGACTGCAGACAACGTAACATTATGTCAAAGCAGACTGCAGTCACTGGCTCTTTGGTTCCCCAACAAGGCTGTTCAGAGTGGTTTACACTGATACTGCTCAGGAATAATGTTCTTCAGCATTCGGTGGCCATACCCACACAACAGAGGACTTGACTGCTGTCTTTTCTTGGACCTGGTAGTGGTCTTGTGGCATTAGGACATAGGTAGTTTTTTGTTGTGAGGTTTGTTTGTTTATTTATTTATTTATTGGAATCTAATTTCCTTTTTTCTTTTTTTTTTTTCCTTCTTTTTTTTTCTTTTTTTTTCCCTCTTCAATGCTTGGCAGAACTACGCTTGGGCAAAATAGCAATTTCACAGCATGAGTATGATGTTCAGGGTACATTTTGGTTGCTGTGGGTTATGATGTGATGGTGTATGAGGGTGCCCAACAGGCTTTTTCCAGTAGAAAACCTGATATACATTTAACACTAATTTTCAAAGAACCAGATGGAGAAGCACATCAGTGTCCTTGACACTACTTGTGTTTTCCTCCTCAAATAATCACATAAAACATATAAATGTAATTTCTGATCACATTCTACTAATACATTAAATAATGTGATTTTCCTCTCTTTCAAAGTAATTATCTACAACGGTCAATGTTTTGAGACATGGCTCATTTAAACATATATAGCTACTGTTCTGTATTGTTGGAGCTCAGTGAATATTTTGGAAGCCCAAGGAATGCTTTTTAATATTCATTGTTTCTGTAAATGAAAAATACACAGTCTTATACCAGTGTCTATACTGGAAGACACTCTTAAACTCAATAAAATTTATTCTTCATAGCATGGCTTTCAATGTATTAGGCAGAAAGAAATAAGGTGCAAAGTAGCCTCTTGTTCTGGGTTCAGTAGATTACAATGAAGTGTAAAGCTGTATTTGATTACAAGTAACTCAAGAGCTAAAAGCTATTTAAGGTGGCCTGATTTAGATCAACAAATACTAGAGGGTTTATAACTGCAAAAGACACCAAAGATCTGTGGGCATCATACTGGTTGAGCTGATCTTTCTTTCTGGCCAGAAAAACTCTATAATCATGTCTGTACAACATTAGGGCTGGTCTTGGGGTCCTCCCACAAGACAGATCACAAGTGTGCAAGCACAGCAGTAGACGTGCTGTGGATGCATTAACTAAAAGTGCTCGATGCTGTAGGTCTCTATGTGTCCTGTAGGAAAGAAAATGCAAAGCATGCCAAGGAAATTCCAAGGGAATGAAAGAGGAGCTGGAAATTCTGGAGTGCCTTGTAGTGGGTCATGAAAACATTTTTTCAGGTTTGTAAATAGAGATAGAACATGAGCCATCTGTATTGTTTTAGGAATATTTAAAAGTTATCACTTATCAGTGACTATTTTTGTTCACTAAATGATGAAAATTCATCTGCAATTTTTACTAGTATTGTTGATATTGAAAGCCTCCTTGTCTATATATTTTCTTGCTGATACAAATTAGAATCTGAAAAGTGAATCAAAAATCAGTATTATAATCTAAAGCTATATGTCTTCTGACTTTAGTCTTAAATTTTCAAAGACCTTCTTATACACCTGATTTCATTGCTATGAACTTGTACTCCCTTCCCTTCCTCTTTCCCTTTTCTGTGTCATCATTTTTTTTATGATCTTTTTGGTGGAGGTTTCAAATTTTGACATTGTTACATTCAAGTGGATTACACTTCTTTGATTAATAAAAATAAATTAAATAGTAACTACAATTTTTTTTTTTTTTGGCCCTGAAAAATCTTCCAGGAAAAGTGTGTATTGTTACATTATATTCTGTGTCAACAATATATTTTTTTTTTATTTTTTTAAATGTAATTGATCAATTGCTTTTCATACAGTCTTGAGGTCAAACAGTTGAGGCTAGAAAAGGAAACTGCAAATACAGCTTTGTGACAAAACACAACCAAAAAATTATATCTTGTAAAAACAATTCATATATATTTCCCAAAACCCAAAGCGAGTGTTATAGATACAATTAAAAAAATGCCTGTAAAAATTGTTACAAGTTATTATACAATCCAGGTTATTATCTCAATATATTTTGGGAAAAAAAAATCACATATTCTCCTAATTTATATTAATTTTATATATCTCCATGCACCTACATACACAGACACATATAAGTATATCTAATTAGTACATAGAATCATAGAATAGTTTGGGTTGGAAGGACCTTTAAAGGTCATCTAGTCCATCCCCCCTGCAATGAGCAGGGACATCTGCAACTAGATCAGGTTGCTCAGAGCCCCGTCCAACCTGACCTGGAATGTTTCCAGGGATGGGGCATCCACCACCTCTCTGGGCAACCTGTGCCAGTGCTTCACCACCCTCATTGTAAAACATTTCCTCCTTATGCCCAATCTAAACCTACCCTCTTTCAGTTTAAAACCATTACCCCTTGTGCTATCTCAACAGGCCCTGCTAAAAAGTTTGTCCCCATCTTTCTTATAAGCCCCCTTTAAGTACTGAAAGGTTGCTATAAGGTCTCCCCGGAGCCCTCTCTTCTCTGGGCTGAACAATCCCAACTCTCTCAGCCTCTCTTCATGGGAGAGCTGTTCCATCCCCCTGATCATTTTCGTGGCCCTCTTCTGGACCCGCTCCAACATGTCCATGTCTCTCTTATGCTGAGGGCTCCAGAGCTGGACGCAGTACTCCAGGTGGGGTCTCACCAGAGTAGAGGGGCAGAATCACCTCCCTCGACCTGATGGCCATGCTTCTTTTGATGCAGCCAAGGGTCAATTCACCTATCTTACCTACTTATTTACTTTACTTACAATGCTTTCCTGAATTGTCGCACTGAATAGTGAGGTTTGAAAAAGCCCATTTTAACTGAACTGACGTTAGAAGCTTCTGAGAAATATTCATCAAGTAGTCAGCAGTAGTAATTATGTTACTGTTTATGAAATCAAGCCTCTTAAGCCATGATAGATAAAAGCTATCATTTAATAATACTATTTTGCTAAATTTTTGAAATCTAGCTTTCATCTGTGGAAGATCTCAGGAATTTTAAAAATTAACAACATTTCTTTGAAGGCAAAAAGCCTTCAGGAGAGCTGAATTCGGCCTGACTAGATGATTTCTAGAGGTCCCCTCTAACTGCGCCTATTTTATTATTCTGAAATGTTGTGATTTTTTTTTTAATTAAATGTTTTTATTAGTTGTCAGGATATTTCAAAATCAAAATAAAAGAAAATAGAAATATTTATAAGATTTTTTGTCCAATCCAATAAAGAATCAAAATAATGTATTATTACAGATTTAGAAGGGAGGAAATTTAAAAAAAAACTGTGCTCACTTTCAAAAAGTGATTGAGGAAACTTAGATAACTGACCCTAAAGTCTATCATTTCATTTTGGTTTCATTTTGAATTTTCATAGAAGAATAAAGAAATTAATTGTTTATTTTCTTAATTATTTCTGAACAATTGCACACCCTAAGGGTTTTCATAGTAAATATGGTGTTCTCAAGCAAAACTTGCTAGGAGGAAACATTTGTAATTTTACCAAAATTGTAATGTTCTCAAACATTCATCAATATTCTCATATTACCCATTGGGGAAAGAATTCAAAGGTAAGATGCTCCTGTCTAGGCAATAAAGGGACTTGGACATATTTCTTTGCTGATATAATTGTAGGGAGAAGGATTTTGGAATACAGTGTGTAGGGAGAGTGGATTTATATTGCAGATGGAGGATGTGATGTAGGAATATAGCAGTTACAGCAGTAGGCTCGTTTGAGCCAGTTCCTTGCACAGCTGTTTCTGGGTTGGTAAAGCTAAATTTGATTTTAAGGCTCAGTTCAAGCTCAAGAGCTGTACTTTATGCTTTTTCTGTCAGGTTAAGACTTCCTTGATTTAGAGAAAGAATGAGGAGGAATCTCTGTAGGCAGAATCTTGGCAAGGGTCTCAGACAGACATCGTACAGGAAGGAAATAAGGGCCTGTATAAATACGGCCTGGCTGTACAGGACTAAAAGTAGGATACATTTAAAAAAAAAAAAAAAAGGTTTTTGTTTTTGTTAATTTAATAACAAGAAAAAGGAGAAAAGATATTTTGGGGTTTTTTCACTTCAGAGAAAAAAAAGGTAAAATTTGATTCAAAACCTGAAATATTACAGTCTGGGATCTTTACTTCAGTGTTTCATGATGCCAGAAATGTTCTTACTTCATGCTCTTATTCTTTCATGATGTACTACCTTACCTTTTCAAGTGAGGATTGAATCAGATGAGTGTGGTGGAGCATGAAATGTAGTCTAGCTGGGATCTTCAACCCACAGGGACAAGAGGAAACATATGGGATCACTGAGCTGACAACAGTTGTTCATTGCACCATTTTTTTGTTTCAGCTTTTGGCAAAGGAATGTTTTAAACAGAGCATCTCATTTACTGACCAGAATGACCTGACAGGTGGTACATTCAGGTGGTCTCTTTTGGAAGAAACAGGAAAGTACATTTGTTTTCTTTATCTTGTGATAACGTTTGGGATGATATCTCAGAGGAATGTTTGGTCTAGCTTATGAGACACTGTAGTTTTTTGATCTCTCTTGAATCAGATTAAAATAAAAGCAGACAAACGTGGGCAATTTCTCTTTAAGCCTCTTCTAAGAATTTACCATTCCAATGGTTCACTTCTAGCATTAAGCAAGATATATAAACACTTTGATGGCTCGATTTCTTTTTAATTAAAGTTGAATTATGTGCCATTCTCTTCACTTGTTGCAGATGAAATTACATACGTAGGGTTTTTAGGATGTTCATGTACAAAGGTTTGAGGAAAGTGTGTGCCCACATGGGCATTAAGAGAAAACACTCAAAAAGCTGGAAAGCAAGGTGTAGAAGCAGAAAAATAGGCAGTGGTGGCCCGTCTGAGGATGCAAAGAGAACACAAAAGCTGAGTAGGCAAGAAAGACAAAAATGATCAGCAAATAGTCAATGCTTTAAGGGGAGCACAAGCAATGTAATTCTGATGTTATGTTGGTGTGGACAGGGGTAAAATACCATCCACAGAGAGGAAGAATATTTTTGAACTAGCAGAAGAAAAGATGATTTTGGCTGCTATCTTTGAAATGAAGGATTTGAAAGCAGTACAAGCAAGCACAGGAAGAAACTAAGAATATTGCAAGGATGTGGCCATCCTTACTGTTAGCTCCTTTATTTTTTATTTTACTTATTTATTTTTCCAATCTTGTGGAGGAAAAGCTACCAGATTTGACTAAGATCTGCATATCCAGGGGAAGAAACAGTAAGACTTTCTTGAAATAGACATGTTTTTTATACAAGAAGAGATTACTGGGACCTTACTGCCTGGCAAACATAACTTCATGACTTTGTAAACTAAGGTAATAAATACTAAAAGAGAGGGAACAACAATGTGCATGTTAAACTAAACAGTAAGCGGCAGGAAATTATACGGAATAAGTATTGCTGTAATTTTTTTTTGCTATAGTGTAAATACAGTCATGTTCAATAATAGTTTATGAATACAATGTGTTGACCAGGGGAATGCGGCATGAATATTGCGGTGTATTTATGATCTGTTTTCAATTTTTAAAATAAAGTAAGAGTTAAGTGAACTGACGACTGTATCACAGACAAAAAGGTTGACAAGTAACAGTCAAAAGGCAAAAAACCAGAAATAAGTGACTGCTAACAATTATGTCTGCTAGAAACTGCATTCTGATCAGCTAAAAGGGAAAAAAAAAAAAAATGGTTGCATCGACTGTTAATTGCAGAAAAGTTGTGAACCCGGTGTGAAGATCCAAAGTTTGCAAAGTATTTCCAGTAACGATAGGGGAATTTTAACAAGCAGGAATAGAAAAGCCCTAAGTTAAAGTATCATGGACAATTTAGCCATCCATTTATTCAAAGTGGAACAGAAGTAGAGTAAAACTATAATGTTATGTGGCCTAGACGAGGATCTTGGAACTTCCTGGATAATATAGGCATCCTGGGAACATGACAGCAGGACAGAGCTGATCAGTCCCGCTTCCTAATCCAGCAATTGGTTCGAGTACAGCACTGCACAACAAAGCTATAGCACTCCCTATTCCAAAGTAAGCCTTTTGGTGCAAATTTTTGGTTCTCTGCTGTGTACTGTAACGCACAGAATAGATAGGCCATGAGAGAGGGTGGTTTGGCTGGCAAAGCCGAGTGGTGCCTGGGACAGGAAACGGCCGCTCTGTACAAATACATCCTCTGCATAAACAGCCAGGAAGAAAAATAACTGTTAGAGAGCAGACAGTGCTGGCATAGGAAGAAATGTATTTACTGACTGTGGAAAACTCACTCTGGAGACTGGGAGGACGTTGCTAACATTGGAGGACTTTGAATCCTGAAACAGCTTCCAGCCAGCATTGGGGAAGCAAGAATCACCATTAACTGTTGCAGGAAATTTTCTTACTATGAAAAGACAGCAGGCTTGGTTCTGTCCTCTAAATCTATTCTAATATTTCCTTAAAAATTCTTGAGTAAATCCTTTATTGAAATAGCTTCTTGTTATTTCATTTAATTTGCTTCTATTCCTACTCTTAAAATCTCACTCTCAATCTCTGCCTGTTTCCATAACGCTTTCTTTATAATCCATTTCAGGAAGACACTGTTTTGTACAAGGAGAAATTTTACATTGGGAGTCAGATTTGGACCCCAATGAAGAGGAATAAACACTGTCTATAGAAAAAGGAAGTAGAAGGCAGACTTCCATTCAGTGTCACAGCACAGGTCATCAAATGCCTAAATACTCAATAATGTGATTTTGAGAACAAATAGGATTGTGGGCATAAGAGAGGGCTACAGAATGAAACTATAATTAAAGAGGAAACTGAGAGATTTGGAGACCAAATTTCAGCTATCATACTTGCAACTAATCTTTGGCAAAAGTTCAGATTAAGTCAAATGATGCCATTCCTTTTAAAAGAAGATTATTTACTTTAGAGTTTCTCTCCAAACCTTAGTTAGAAACTGTTGTTTTCCTGTTGATGTTATCATTTACCTAGTGTGCATGCAGAAATATTGCCCTGTTTGACTTCAGAAAATTTGGTCAGTGAAATAAAGCTATGACACTTGTCCAAACAAAGCAACTGTCAGCTCATATCACAAGCTCCTTCTAAATAAAGAGCTGCAGTGCTCCAAATTTGTTTTTCTTTAATGAACTCAAGCCTTTCCACTGTCATTATTCATTCCTTCTAAAAACACTGGAAAATGCAATACATTACTCAACTGTGACCTAGCATGTCCTAAGGTGCATATTTTATTGATGCAAATAAATGAGATTCTAGTCTACTCAAATGCTGATGTTTTGAATTTATAGAAATACTGTTTACTTTAAAAGTTGTCATTAGTGCAATGATTATTTTCCCTGGAGGCTCTGATGGTAATCTGAAGGACCACTGCTAGCAGCCTGCTTAGTATCAGGAGATTCACAGGGTGGTTAAACTGCTGCATTCTGGAGTATAAGGAGGAAATAGTTAAAATGTTTGCTGTTTTCTGTGTTTTATTCCAGTATATGTTTTTCCTTCCACTGAAAGAAAGAGGTTTGAAAGTGCATTAATTTCATGCTTGCATAAATGTAAAACTCAATTGATAAAATTACAGTGTTAAACTCCAGTATTACTGGGTATGAAATTAAAATGAACCAGACACTGGGAATTTGCTATTATTACAAACAAAAAGCAAATAAAAATGTACATTTTACAGTGCTCAGAGCTAGAAGAAATGTTGTAGATGTTTGCCTGTGTTTTTGAGGTAAACTGTCCCTCTAGCTTTCATCCTGGATATCAATCTTGGAAACCAATACACATGTAAATTCTATTTCCCTTATTTCTGCCTTTAGGTGGTATCCAGTTTTATTTTATCAACAGGAATTCATTTTGAAAAGGTCACTGACTTAATGAAACAGTTTTAAATGTTTATGCCCATACCTTCCTTTGAAAAATAGATTTACCTTAACTAGGTATTCATCAGTACAAATTAACTGGAAATATTAAATGCCATATCATTATGTGAAAAAAAGAAATGAAAAATGTGCTGTTACTGCTCTGGGGGAAATAAAAGGGTAATGTGCTGAATCAATGAGAAGGAAAAACCAAAAACATCTATGGCTTGGATAAGCGGTCTAGGTGAATCCTAGTGACTGATCCTGCCTGAGGTTGTTGGAAGCTAAGCAGGTAGGGTAGGTTTTGACAAAAGTTCTATTCCTCATTAAAATATAGAATCATAGAATAGAATCATAGAATCATTGAGGTTGGAAAAGACCTCTAAGATCATCGAGTCCAACCGTCGACCCAACACCACCACCCACTAAGCCACGTCCCTAAGCGCCTCATATACGCGTCTTTTAAATACTTCCAGGGATGGGGACTCAACCACTTCCCTGGGCAGCCCCTTCCAATGTTTAACCACTCTTTCAGTAAAGACATTTTTCCTCATGTCCAATCTAAACCTCCCCTGGCGCAACTTGAGGCCATTTCCTCTCGTCCTATCGCTTGTTACTTGGGAGAAGAGACCGACACCCACCTCACTACAACCTCCTTTCAGGGAGTTGTAGAGAGCAATGAGGTCTCCCCTCAGCCTCCTCTTCTCCAAGCTAAACAACCCCAGTTCCCTCAGCCACTCCTCATAAGACTTGTTCTCCAGACCCTTCACCAGCTTCGTTGCCCTTCTCTGGACACGCTCCAGCACCTTGACGTCCTTCTTGTAGTGAGGGGCCCAAAACTGAACACAGTATTCGAGGTGCGGCCTCACCAGTGCCAAGTACAGGGGCACGATCACTTCCCTACTCCTACTGGCCACACTATTTCTGATACAGGCCAGGATGCCATTGGCCTTCTTGGCTGCCTGGGCACACTGCCGGCTCATATTCAGCCGGCTGTCAACCAGCACCCCCAGGTCCTTTTCCAACAGGCAGCTTTCCAGCCACTCTTCCCCAAGCCTGTAGCGCTGCATGGGGTTGTTGTGGCCGAAGGGCAGGACCTGGCACTTGGCCTTGTTGAACCTCATACAATTGGTCCGGGCCCATCGATCCAGCCTGTCCAGGTCCCTCTGCAGAGCCTTCCTACCCTCGAGCAGATCAACACTCCCGCCCAACTTGGTGTTGTCTGCAAGCTTACAGAGGGTGCACTCGATCCCCTCATCCAGATCATTGATCAAGATCTTGAACAAGACTGGCCCCAAAACTGAGCCCTGGGGAACACCGCTCGTGACCAGCCGCCAACTGGATTGAACTCCATTCACCACAACTCTCTGGGCCCGGCTGTCCATCCAGTTTTTGACCGAGTGAAGAGTACACCTGTCTAAGCCGTGAGCCGCCAGCTTCTCAAGGAGAATGCTGTGGGAGACAGTGTCAAAGGCCTTACTGAAGTCCAGGTAGACCACATCCACAGCCTTTCCCTCATCCACTAGGCGGGTCACCTGGTCATAGAAGGAGATCAGGTTGGTCAAGCAGGACCTGCCTTTCATGAACCCGTGCTGGCTAGGCCGGATCCCCTGGTTGTCCCGCTCATGCCTTGTGAGCGCCCTCAAGATGAACCGCTCCATCATCTTCCCCGGCACCAAGGTCAGGCTGACAGGCCTGTAGTTCCCCGGATCCTCCTTCCGGCCCTTCTTGTGGATGGGCGTCACATTGGCAAGCCTCCAGTCGTCCGGGACCTCCCCCGTTAACCAGGACTGCTGATAAATGATGGAGAGTGGCTTGGCGAGCTCCTCTGCCAGCTCCCTCAGCACTCTCGGGTCGATCCCATCCGGCCCCATAGACTTGTGAGCGTCCAGGTGGCGTAGCAGGTCATTGACTGCTTCCTCTTGGATTATGGGGGGCTTTATCCTGCTCGCTGTCCCTGTCTTCCAGCTCGGGGGGCCAAGTACCCTGAGGATAACTGGTCTGCCTGCTAAAGACTGAGGCAAAGAAGGCATTGAGTACCTCAGCCTTTTCCTCATCCTCAGTGACAATGTTCCCCCCCGCATCCAATAAGGGATGGAGATTCTCCTTGGCTCTCTTCTTATCATTAATATATTTGTAAAAGCTTTTTTTGTTGTCTGTAACGACAGTGGCCAGATTGCGTTCTAGCTGGGCTTTTGCCTTTCTCATTTCTTCTCTGCACGACCTAACGAGATCCCTGTACTCTTCTTGAGTCGCCTGCCCCTTCTTCCACAAGCGGTAAACTCTCCTTTTTTTCCTGAGTCCCAGCAAGAGCTCCCCGTTCAGCCAGGCCGGTCGTCTTCCCCGCCCGTTCTTCTTACGGTGTACAGGGACAGCCTGCTCCTGCGCCTTTAAGACTTCCTTCTTGAAGATCGTCCAGCCTTCCTGGACCCCTTTGCCCTTCAGGACTGTCTCCCAAGGGACTCTCTCAACCAGCGTCCTGAACAGGCCAAAGTCTGCCCTCCGGAAGTCCATGGTTGCGGTTTTGCTGGCCCCCCTCCTTATGTCCTGCTGTGTTCTCCCTCCAGCAGATATCAGGGTGGTTGAAGTCTCCCATGAGGACTGGGGCCTGCAAATGCAAGGCTGCTCTTATCTGTCTGTAGTGGGCCTCATCCACATGTTCTTCCTGGTCTGGTGGCCTATAGCAGACACCCAGTATAACACAATCTTTACCTGTCCTCTCTTTAATCCCAACCCACAAACTCTCAGCTGGCTCCTCATCTATCCCCTGGCAGAGCTCCATTGCAACACTCCAGTCATGGGAGCCATCTCACCACATCTCTGTGATCCCAGGAAGGCTGTAGACCTGCAATTGCACATAGATCTCTAACTCTTTGTGTTTATTCCCCATACTGCATGCATTATCGTACAAGCACTTTAGAGGGGCACCCCAGGCATCCCATTACCAGTCTCTATAAATACGCTCACTGACACGATGCTGGACATCCCCAGTCGCCGTGAAGTACTATATGGGTTGAAGCCAGTTCATGCTTTGTTGCTCTCTTCAAAATTCTTTTGTTAGTTGTTTAGTTTTTATGCTCTGTGTTGGGCTGAGCCACGTATTCACACAACCCCTCCTCCATGCTGTCCTGGCTAATTCAGGGAGACATTCTCACTCTTTTAATAAACTCAGGGAGAAACATTTACACCACCAGCTGATCCACTCAACTGACATAGCTGTTTATCTAAAGCGAAGGCTAACCTCAGGTCCCCTTTGTGTTGAGATGAAGTCAGCTTCTTTGCAACAGCTGTGGTCAGTCACACCCGCAGTTATTCTCTGAGCTTCATGGGCACATCACCTTTGCCTATATCTGCTGAGCTTTCCTCCATTTTAGGGGTTTATTGATCAGTCACACAAGAGGGAAGCAGTTTCTATACATTTGTAATATAGAAAGAAATCTTTGCTATTTTACAGGCTTAAAAATTGCCAGATTACATACTTCAAAAAAAAACATTTTGTTGGAAATGGCCAATAAAGGCTGTAACACCTTGAAACTTTATACTTCTAGTTAGAATAGAAGCTGCTTCTGCTTTCTGAAAACTCTTTATTTCACTAGTATGATTAAAGTACTGAGAATTTGTTACCACAGTAACAAACAAGACAACAGACCCTTCTGCTGACTTTTAGTAAAATGTGAAATCATTGCTATTGCATAGCAGTTGCTGAGATATAAAACATATCTAATTTTCAGGTGATACAAAATGCTTTCAACAAATTTAGTACTCTGAAGTTTATAGTACAAGTTAGATATGTAGTTCAAGTGAGAGAAATGGATGGAAAATATGTACAGATTAAAAGTATGCTATTTATTTAATTAAAACATCATCACAAAAAAACCAAACCAAACCAAACCAAAACAAACAACAGAACAAATAAACTTAATTTGTACTCAAGTTCAGAGAACAGTTCCTATGCATGTAGGGTCTGATCACAGCGGTATGTAGGGAGATAACTAAGCAAGAGACGTGTCATTCTGTGGCATTCAAATTGCACAAATTTGCTAAATCTCCTTAGATTATTTTAATTATTTTGACCCTAGGTCAAGAAAGAGGAACTAGATAATTGGCACTGTGCTCATTTGCAGCTTGATTAGTCTACTGACTGAAGCTGCCATACAGCTGTGCATCACCACGTAGGTTGGGATTGCTAACTGCTACAATGGTTAGTATTAAGAGAAGCTAAGCATGACAGAGTAAACATATCTCCTGCCCTTCTGATACTGCTTACCCTAGAAAATTAAGCATAATCTGACCTCTGAAGATAATTAAGCGAGGAGATTTAAGCGTATCATATAGTTGAAGTCATTATCTCTTTTCCATATTATTTTTACACCTGACTTCAGAATAATTACCATCAATTCACCATGGTATGGAAGCAGATTCAAGTCTAAATTGATTTGTGTGTAGAAAAATGATCTTGCAGGAGACTGAGCACTGCTAACTTTGACTTACTTTACTTTGCCAGAAATATTGTCATGTTTGTCACTCCACTTTGCATGGGTAAATTTCTGTTTTCACTTGGTCATACAGCTAAGATTGTGGAACAAACATGTTGATATTAAGACTCACTTTTGGCTTTGACACTACCAGCTCAAATAGTGTTTTTCTTTTAACTCATGCTGTCTATAACAATTGGTTTTGGAATGTCTAAAAGGTAATTGAAACAGATCAAGGCTGGATGCCAAGGCTGCTAAAAGACTCTGTTAAAGTTATGGTTGATTAATCAGTCTGTTCCCACAACAGGCTTAAAATTCCACTGGTGTTTTATTCTTCTTATAATGTCGTAAACAACATAAATTGATATAACATATTTGATCCTTCCTTATAAATTACTGAAAATATTTTGTATTTCTAACTAAATTCCAACTTTGATATCTCTGCTTTGCAGTACATTTCTGACTCCAGGGCAAAATTTAAGCCATTTCCAGATCACAAGAGACCAAAGCTGATGGTTAAAGATCAGAAAAAGTTTTATTATAATGGTAAAACAAATCCATATTTTCTTGGACATAGCTTACGCTATCCAGTGTGAAAAGGAAACAGATTATTATGCTGCAGAAATATTATCTTCCTGCTTAGCTAGTACCGTGTCAGTTTATAACCTGTAAAATAGATGTTCTGATCCTGGAAAGATGTCTACATATGCTCAACTTTATGCACCTGCATGACTAAAATCATTGGAAGTTATGTGTTTAGAGTAAAATATGTGCAAAAATATTCTGGGCTTCAGTTTAGTTAAAGATATGAAAAAGTAACACTCTCCTGGCTGCAATGAAATGGGAGACTTCTGAATAATAAGTAAGTTGATGAAAAATTGAATACCTAGGTGGAGATTGATTGTACGATTTAATTTTTAAAAAATTCAAATAATAAAGTACAAATTCAACTAACCTCTGCTTTAAGAGGGAGTAGAACTAACATGCTTATTTTTAACTTCTTTAGACTAATGCAGACATATATATCTCACACAGTTTCATTACATTCGTACAAACCATAAAAACGACGTTCACAAATATATTTTTTAATGTAACTTTGCCTCTTGCTGCTTTTCATATAAGAATCATGTTTGGTTCTCACCTTGTAAGCATTTATGCACTGGTAAAACAGGGTTGTATAGTATCACCTTAGTGGTTCTAGGGAATTTTGCCAGACTTCCAACTGCTAGTCCAGGACAACGCAAGTTCCTCCAAGGTTTTACATCATATGTCACAGTCTGATGTGATGACTTCTCAGATACTTGGGTGTCTCAGATGGCACTAACTGCCTCTGTTTAGGCCCCTGAAATCCCACCTGACAAATCTCAACAGATGAAATCTTATCTGCTGTGTGTGAGTTCAGGATTCACATTGTATAACTAAATATCTGTAACCGATGATAGTCTGCAAGATGCCTTAAATGGGAAGAAAGGTGTCCAATTCTTAGCAGAGGCAGAAAAAGGACTTGTAAAAATGGGAAACAGGACAGCAGGTGAGATTTTGGACGAGGTGATAGCAAAGAAGAAAAGATTCTTGTGCAGGAGCCAACAGTGCAACTACTGGTTTTTAATATTTTTAGATATGGAATTCAACACAAATGTACCTCTTTCTCCTCAAAATGTTATAACTAGGAATGAATTAACAAGATCTTTGGCAAGGAGGACAAAAAAATTGGCAGAGCAAGAGACTAAGATGGAAAAGAAAGATCTTTCACTTTCTTTTTCCTATTTTCAAAAAACATAATTTTAATTTTGAGGGGTTTTTGTTTTGGTTTGGTTTTTTTGTATATTTTTTTATTTTCTAAGAGGATTTGTCCTACATTGCTACATTCCATTTTTTATATATATGTCTATTGAGATAATAGTTCATATTTTATATCATAAATCTGGGCTGTAAGAGTTATTTCACATAGGATGTTAGTATTTACTGAGTGTCAACAGTGTGTTTTGTACACAGCTCCTGCCCAGAGGAGTCTAGAGTCTAGCTGGGCTCAGACAAAGCAATTTGGAGATCAAAGTAAAAGACCTAATTGCAGCAGAAGCCTGCGGCTCTGGAAGAATTTGCCTGCATCAGTAATGCAAATGTCCAGGGGCTCATTTGAAGACAAGACAGGAAAAGGTTTATGAAGAGGTAGATGTAGTTTACTCGACAATGAAAACAAAAAAAAAGCAGAAAAACAAAAAAAGCCGGTTAAAATGTTCCAGCCCTACTGATTATTTCATATTTGCAACAAGCACATTGATTCCTGACAGTCTTCCATCAGTTGTGCTGTTTAACTGCGTGCTTGTTGAATTTTTCATCATTACATTACATTTTCTATCTTATGTGGAAAAGCACTTCTTTATTCTTCAGTTCTTTTTTTAAATCTCTTAAAAAGTTTATAGAAACCTTGGCCACCTGCAGGTAAAGGTGGGATAATGATTAATGTAGTGCTCGGACCATGGCCTCTGTGCTGCCTATAACATTCTTGCTATGATCTTGTGGTCTGCACATCTGGTTTCAGTAGATACAGGTTGGCTCTGCCTCTTCAAGGCAACAATTTATCTTCTTTCTTTAAAAAGAAAAAAAAGAAAGTTCATTAATTCTTGCCATGGACTATCAGGTTTTCTACCCTACAAAGAGCCGGTAATAATAATCAAAACAGAAACTATAAGCAAAATATTTTGGGTGCGGACTTCTGCCCAGAAGAGGAAGTAACAGGTAGTATTAAAGAAAAAAAACTAGCAAAATCAACAAGTCAAAAGAATCAAACTGATTATTTTACTAAAAAATAATAGAAGGAGGGTTTGTTTTTTTTTTTTAAAGAGCAGAGGTGCAACTGAAAAATAAAAATAACATTTCACAGATACTTTTATCAATATTATAATCTAATGCCGAAAACTCAGGCATGCTCTTGAATAACTGCACACCATCCTAGTGATGCATAATTCCTATTTGATATATCCCTGTTTCCTATGTATACTAATAGTATGTAACAGAACATTAATTTAAACATTGTCTAAATTCTCCGTATAGAATATTGGAGGGGCAGGGACAATTTTACAGGGAAAACACAGAAGACAAAATACTATACAAATTGTTTTTTATTGTGTAGAAGATTTCTGTGGCAATGATGAATCACAGTAGCATGGCTTTCCTTTCCGGGGACTTAATAGAAAAGAAAAAAAAAAAGAAAAAATAATTTCTATGCAGAACCTGTTTGAGTGATATAATAGAAAACAATAAGTAAATAAATAGGGTTTTTTTGACTGGAATAGCAATTACAGTAAATGCAATAAGCAATGTCTGTGTATGTATCTTTTCTTGCTGCTGTCTGTAGCATCATACAGACTAGATTAATCTAAACCACGTCTAATGAAATCAAAACGGAATCTGTGAAAAAAATGGGGTAGATGAAAGTGGGCATTATTAACTCTACTTCTATGTATCACTTTTGGGCCAGACATGTCAAAGCATATTAAAAACCAGAAAAAAAATCAAGAATTCAGTTTTACATATGGTAATTTGAGTCTCAGTACAGGGAAGTACTTTACCCGAGATCAGTTTGTAATCCAATAGACAAATGGCAAGTCAAACTCAGGTCTCTCAAGCCTCCTCTATGGGTGCATGGTCACATCTCCTGGATTATTAGGTAGACTGTAAAATCATTTTGTGGCAATTAATGACTTCTAAAGGCTGATCTGTCATCTGATTCCTGTTTGGGAAAAGATCATGCCAGGTGGGTTTATATAATTGACTAATGAAAATCTGTATTCATGTAGCTGCACAAGATGCCTTGTATTTTACCACCATTGTTTAATGACTGCATTCTCTGAAAACACTTACAGAAGAATAATTCAAACAAACTAACAAACAAGCTGACTTCCACAGGAAACTGTACCAATGGAATCCTAGTCGATTTTTTAAAATGATTTTACAAAAACCCTCATACAGGTTAAACCTGTCCTCATACAAATTCAATATATAGAAATTAAACTGTACTGTACAGCAGGGAGGTCATAATGCAATATTTTTCAAGGGTTTCTAGCAAAAAAAAAAAAACATGCTGAGGTATAACTATACTGGCCTGCAGTTTTATAGGTACCATCTGAAACACCTGCATGCCAGCTTATTTGTACAGAGGCTTGCAGATCACTGTGGACGTATTCATTCTTTGTACTGGGAGACCAGTGCTGCTAAGAGATAACCCAACAGCTTCATTTGTCCTTGTCAGTTTATAAATTTGTTTAACAGTAGTTCCAAGATCTTCACACATTATGCAAAAAAAATAATTCTGGATCAAACTAATAGGAAAAATGTTGTTTAACAGTAGTAGATTTATACAAAGATTTTATTGGCAACATGTCTAACAAATAATTTGGATGAAATTCTTCTTTCAGTTACCCCACTGCAATTCTGATTCTACTGACATCAGCCCAATTGACTTATACCAGAATTGACTGTTAGACTCAGGCTCACACCTTGTTAAAATCTGTTTACACCCTTTTATGTATTACCATGAAATTGCCACTAGAAATCTGAGGCAGTGTAATTTAGAAACTGAAATGTCAGAAAATAGAAGCATAACAGTTAAAGCAACTAAAAGAAGGCAGTATGAATATTTGAATGGAAGAGAGACCTATTCTTAATTTAATTGCACTTCCCTCTAAAAAATCAGTATGTACCTGACCAATGTAGATTCCATTATATTCATGTGTTGGTAAGGAGGTCAAAGAGAGTCTGCAACTGATGAAGCCTAAGTGAATGTAATGGTGGTTAATTATGCCCCTTTTCAGAGTCTCTCAGCAGAATTTTGTGGTATTTTTGTTTTGTCTAATGCACAAGGTATAAAGTGCAGATGTGTTTACATTTCCTTTGAAATGCTGCTTTATGCAGCAAAAAGGATTATTTTTTGCCTTTATACATACTGCTTACTTACATTTATGATAACCGAACCACCCATGTTCTCAACCCTTGGTCTTCCCTCAGTTGTCACATGGCACACTAGTTCAGTGGCCCAGAAAATCCACTGCCATGTGTTATACAAGAGAAATGTTAATGGGGAGAACCACAGGTTTTAAAGTAACTGAATGCCTGTTGGGAAAATGGAATTATTTCAGAAGAATGGGAACTTTTGAATTCTGCAGTTGGTTTCTCTGTGCTATGAGGCCATGAAAAAGCTGCACAAGAGCAGTGCTGGAGGCCTCTGTTATTTTTACTTGGAGTGAACGGAACATATGACCTTTGTTTTTAAGGAAATGTCATTTCTGTGATGTGCTGCTAGCTACTATCGCACATCTCCAAGGTGACTTTTAATGCAGTCCCTCACAGAGCTAGGTTACGCACTGAAAAGAGCAGCTCCTTACAACATGCTTAATGATTGGGGCAGTATTTTCTCAGCTGACAGGGGGGCTACAAACCATTGTTTTTAACCTACAGCCATAAAATATGGAATCTTCTGTAACAGAACTCATGGCATGTGTGAATCTGGTTAGCAGAAACACTTTTCTCTCTTACTTTTGTACTCAGGATGAAAAGTAAAATGTGAGCTAATAAAACCTACCGGTAGCTCACCTGGAAAGTCTGAGGTCTGATTTAGGTCAGGAATCAGGATTCATCACCTCAGAGTTTCCAGTTCAGCAGAGTCTGAACTTTTGATTCAGATACAGATTTAGCCAAGTTTATGTGTTGCTTTGATAAATGCATAATAGGTGAAGACACTAAGTAATGGATTTGGGTTTATTTTTTGTTATTTGTCTATTCTTTTGGTTGTGTATAGCATTTTAGAAATAGAAGATACACCTGACGTGTACGCATTTCACTTAGACATAATACTGAAAAAAATAAGAACTATAAAATAATATCATGCTGTATGGGTTGGCTCTCATATTTTTTTATTCAACTTTTCTTCTAGTTCCAGAGCATTAGGGTTTTGTATTTATGTTGTAACATTATGAAGCATTTTCACAGCTATATACCAATACAAGCTACATTCCAGGTGAGGTGAGGCAGGTTATTAAGAAAAGGATGTTTTGGCGGAGCAAGTAAATAAGAAGTGTAGATTTAGTGATCTCAAGTAAAGAGGCTTCTCATTTCACTGGAATCCCTAACCGTTTTCTCCTCTGCCCCCTTCTCATCCTCCCCCCCAACACCAGACCCTGCTTTTTGGAGTTATCAGGAGGCAATATGGGTGCATGAAGTTGTGGGCGTGCTAGTAGGAAACAGCTCATTAAGTCATTATGAAAGGGTTGGGGGGAGGTAGGGTGGATAAAAATAAAGAACAAAAACCCAGAATATAATAATTCATAATTATTTCCATTACTAGATTCCAAAATAATTTGCAATGAGGAGACATATGGGGAAACTGATGAAGGGCAATAACTACTGCTAGCCACCTTTTCTGTACTTTGGTTTATTACTCCCTTTGTTAGCTTACAAGTACTTCATTAGGAGTGGAAAATGAAGGAAAACCAGAAGAACTGAAAACCTAGAAAAATATCTGAAGAATAAAAGAGAAAAGGAGATCACTGAGGGAAAACTGACTTCAGATGTTTACAGTGAACTCTTATAAACTGTGCAGCAGTGACTTAGCCCAATAGTGCAACTGTGCTTAACCATGCAGAAGAAGCAGATTTCAGGTAAGTAAGTAGGAAATAAAAATTTCTATAACATGGAAACAAGGTAAAAGTGTATTTGTAATGACCAAAATCTTAGAGAAGAAAAAGTAAGGGGAAGTGTCTGAAACAAGAATAACATCAGTGTTTACCATAAAAGAGTAAGTTTATTTTATTTATATTCCTTTCTTTCTTGAAAATATCAGATTTAATGATGTTTTTAGTGAACTTTAGGAGGGATTTCTGTTCTGTAACTACTTGACTCATTACTTGTAGGCTTTGTCATTAATAGGCAAGCAAAAGCTAGGATAGAAGGGAAATTTTGTTAATAGCTAAACGTGCCAATTTTCCTACTAATTATAAACACAATGTTCATATGCTTTGATTCCTGTGAACAATTGATGCCTTCCAGTCACTAGGAGGAACTGACTGCTTAGGACTCCCTTTTGACCTCAGTGGACAGCAAGATACACAGTCAGACTAACAACATTCAAAGTCATCACAGAGATACCAAAGACAAAGAGATCCCCTAAAACTGTGGCAGCATTGAAAGGTTGTCCAAGTAGTGTAACTCCTCTTATGAATTAAGAAAGAAGAACAACTCCCAGTTAACCAAAAAGTGTGAGATTGGTGGCATATAAAGCTAAAACCAGCCATAAAGCTGCTGTGTCTGTGTTGTAAACCATAAAAAGCTGCTAGCCTAAACACTGCTTTTAGGTTACTCTTAAAAGGTTTTCAGCTAGTTAGCATAATAAAAAGCAATGGAAGTGAAATATCAAGGGAAAAGTATTTCTAACAGATTAATTGTTTTGCACTGGTGTCTTTTTCTTCGGAAGAAGATAGGAATAGTATTTGTTTTTCCTCTGTGATATAATCTAAAATTTTATATTACATATTCTGAGGTTATTATGTATCTCTTCTGGATAACTCATGCTAGTACTCAAACATTGTCTCGGTTCCTTCAAGTGGATTTTTGTCTGCTGTCTATCAAGCTGTCCCAGTGTATGTATATGCTTGATAACTGCCGTCCTGCAGAATAAAATAAAATAAAAAACAAACAACCAAACAAACCCCAAGTCTTTCACATATGCTAAAAAGAGATTTAAAACTTTGAAAAATATTTTGAAGAAGTAGTCTTCTTTAGTTTGGTAATGTTAACGGATGCTATTTCAATTCTTAATGACTCTGCTTTAAGGTATAGCTTACCTTAGTGGAAAAAGAAAAAGGACTGTGGAAAAACAAGTCTAGCTTAGATGAATTACCCTAGTCAATAGTAAACTAAGTAGTTTGGCTATGTGTAGCAAATTAGCCATGAAAACAAAAAGCTCCATTTGGGCTAATGTACATTGCTTATTGGTAGCCCTGTAGAATACATGATCTTGGGACGAGGAACCATTTTACAGTTCTGTGTTTGCACAGAACAACAGCAGTTTGGCTGAAGATTGCTGTTATATATATAAGAAGTCCCACAGCTATTACTGTCTGTCATATTTACTCTGCAAATACTGAAATTAGTTGGTGCCATTAGCTCAGAACTTCTAAGAATGTAAACAAAGTTGAATTTTTCTGCCTGAAAGTTGGAAAATGGCAGATTGAGTGTTGGAGAGAGACAGTCCTGGGAAAATGATTATTTTGACTTCTGTTGAACTGTAGATAGAGGGAAACTGCTGTTTGTTAGCATACCCCAAAAATATCAATACGCCAAACTCCTTTCTTTGATGGTACAGGGCTTTGCAGACCTCTGATACAAGTGTGTGTGTGTGTGGTAAGTTAAAGGACCACGGTTGTCTTGGTGTCTTTAGGCATCTGCTTTTTCAATAACTTCCTACTGTGCCTGCTGTCATATCAGACCTGATTGATCATCCAGGTGCCTGTGGATAATAAAGAAAAGAAATGTAATAGGAAAATCAGCAGTCTTTCTGGCTTCCCTTTAAAGACAGCCTGCTAGGAGTCTATTTAACACATAAAAATGCTTATTGCTTCTTCAGCAATCAGCCTAAATGTCTGGGGCATGTCATAGGACATGTTGAAGAAACCTGCACTGGTAGTTCCTTAGATCTGCTAAATACAGGGGCTTTGTGCACAATTGTTGTTCACCCAACACATTTTAGAATCTTTCTTTCTAAAGCAATTTGTGAGTTTTCTGCATTAGCTTTTCTTTTCAGTGTAATTGAAAGCTTCAATAATTTTCAATATTCACTCTGAAAACTTACTTGCAACACATAGCCTAAGAACAGAAAAATACCTTGTGGCTTGTACATCCAAAGAAACCTTCCACAGTTCAAATACTTGAATGGTAAGTGAGTAACAAGCCAGGAGTTTTGGAAGAAAGGCTTTTTTAGTGTATATTTTTGGTAATGCGATAGCAATAAAAATTTGCTTTTAAAGATGAAGAAAAGCAGATTTACTGCCATGGAGATATTACATACTACTGTCTTGTGATAACTAACTACTGATAGATGTGAGCAAGATACTAAAGACTGTGACAGAGTCTGGGGAAAATACTATGCACAGTCACTTAACTCTTACGTTAGTAGAGGAAAGGTGTCTTCATACCTAGTAGAATAAGCATGCAACCAAGTTATATGAAGTGGTTCTTAGCTGATGCAATCCTGCTCAGATCACTGACATTATTTAGTTTGTCAAGAAAAAAAAAAAATCTCCCCTCTTCTATACTTCATAAGAGTAATGTGAGGGTTGCTTTGTTTATCAACCTCAAGGTGGACAGATATTACAGGTGAGGAGGATAATTAGTCCTCAGTTAGGACTCAGCCCTGCAATTAGATAAATTACTTGTCACAAAATATTCCTCAGTATTTACAGAATTCCTGTCTGCCATTCCTATCCAAACCATTTTATCAGGTCAAACTAACCTCATAGGTCTTATAGCCAATGGAACCAAACACTTTTTTTTCCCTATCTAACCTGCCTTTTCTTTGTATTTTGGTCTATTTTCCTAATTTCTTTCTACAGAGTAACCTAAGGCTCAAGTCCTCATGCAGATACTCCATACATCCCTTTTAAATTCACTCCTGAATCTCAGGCTCTGCATTTTGTTACCAAACCAAGATATATTTTGGTCTGTCAGAACATGCATTTTAGCATAATGTGAGCAAAAGTTTAGTCTGATATATGTTCCTGGTTAAAAACAGGTTTAATGGGATGCAATCTACTGATGTGACGGACATGAGATTGGTCTAGTTAATCTAATGGCCTTATGATTTCTGTCAAACACCAAAACAATACTGAATATTTCAGGATATAATACTATGTTGAACATCTTATGGTTCACCAAGAATTAATTTTATATTTACATATAATGAGAAAACACTTTTCATATCTGTGAAGAATTTTATTTCTCGTCATTGCTGTTTAGTCGTGTACTATGGTTTTAGAAAGGCCAGCCCTTGCACATTTGAGTTGTCTCATTACCACTGGCATCTCTGGTTTTGTACATTGGAGGCAATGTTGGTGACTTTGTAGCAGTTTCATGGAAGTATTTATGCAGGGATTTTATCTGTAGAGAAGCTTCAGGATGTAGCTTTCTACAGGATGTAGCTGTAGATATCATTCTGACCCGAAGTCTTTTTTGTTTGGTGCTGTGGTTTAACCCAGCAGGCAGCTAAACACCACGCAGCCATTCGCTCACTCCCCGCACTCCAGTGGGATGGGGGAGAGAATTGAGAAACAAAAAAATAAAATTCATGGATTGAGATAAAGACAGTTTAATAGGACAGAAAAGGAAGGGAAAATAAAAATAATAATAGTAATAATGATAAAAGAATATACAAAATAAGTGATGCACAGTGCAATTGCTCACTGCCCGCTGACTGATGCCCAGCCAGTCCCCAAGCAGCGGTTGCTGCCCCCCGGCCAACTCCCCCCAGTTTATATACTGAGCATGATGTCATATGGTATGGAATATCCCTTTGGCCAGTTTGGGTCAGCTGTCCTGGCTGTGTCCCCTCCCAGCTTCTCGCTGGCAGGGCATGAGAAGCTGAAAAGTCTTTGACTGGTGTAAGCACTACTTCACAACAACTAAAACATCGGTGTGTTATCCACATTATTCTCATGCTAAATCCAAAACACAGCACTATACCAGCTACTAGGAAGAAAATTAACTCTATCCCAGCTGAAACCAGGACAGTATCCATCCCTTCGTCTATACCATCTATGTCATGCCCAGGTCCTACACTTTCCAATACATTCCAACTAATCACCACCACTTTTCCTGTCTTTTGATATATACACACAGATATCATTCCCTTAGTCTATGGGCCATCCCTATAAAATGTTTGTTGAGTTCATTTAGTCTATGACTTTGGGCTCCATCTGTCGTAACAGTCCTTCAGGGCAGGAGAGATGGTGTGTGGTGTTGCATTGTTGCATGCTGAAGCCAGTTTTGGTCCCATCACCACTGCACTTGTCCGGTTCTATCATCGCTGCACTTTGCTCGGTTTCATCAAAGTTCATTCTTCATTAACCTAGGTCATTCTTACTGTAATACAGTTAATATGGCATATAGTCACCATAGAAGTGATGTTATACAGTATTATATAGCAATTAACATCATACAATTTAATTCATTGGCTATTCTCACGCTAAACCAAATCCCCCTGAGGTACACATCGGACTTCCCCATCCTCCTGCATCACCCATCAAGTGCACCCAGGTCCTTGAGCAAAAGCAATCCCAGGGATGGGTTTGCCTTTGCCCGAGGCAGAAATAACCCAGACTTTCTTCCCCAGCATAATTTTTATGTGCACTACAGGGACTTCATTCCCATATACAGTACGTAAAAGTTTTGACTGGGGAGGGCCAGGTCGATTGGCAGATCCCCGAGTGTTGACTAACCAGGTGGCTTTTGCTAAATATGTGTGCCAATGTTTGAACATCCCACCACCCATTGCTCTCAGTGGAGTCTTTAACAGTCCATTGTATCATTCAATTTTCCCAGAGGCGGGTGCATGATAGGGGATGTGATATACCCACTCGATGCCGTGCTCTTTGGCCCAGGTGTCTATGAGGTTGTTTCGGAAGTGAGTCCCGTTGTCTGACTCAATTCTTTCTGGGGCGCCATGTTGCCATAGGACTTGCTTTCCAAGGCCCAGGATAGTGTTCCGGGAAGTGGCATGGGGCATGGGATATGTTTCCAGCCATCCAGTCATTGCCTCCACCCTTGTAAGCACATGGCACTTGCCTTGGCGGGTTTGTGGGAGTGTGATATAATCGATCTGCCAGGCCTCCCCATATTTATATTTCAGCCATCATCCTCCATACCAGAGAGGCTTTAACCGCTTGGCTTGCTTCATCGCAGTGCATGTTTCGCATTCATGGATAACCTGTGCAATAGTGTCCATGGTCAAGTCCACCCCTTGATCACAAGCCCATCTATATGTTGCATCTCTTCCTTGATAGCCTGAGGTGTCATGGGCCCAACAAGCTAAAAATAATTCACCCTGATGTTGCCAGTCCAGATCCACCTGAGCCACTTCAATCTCAGCAGCCTGATCCACCTGCTGGTTGTTTCAATGTTCTTGAGTGGCCCAACTCTTGGGTACGTGAGCATCTACGTGACAGACTTTTACAACCAGGTTCTCCACCTGGGCAGCAATATCTTGCCATAATGCGGCAGCCCAATGGGTTTGCCTCTGTGCTGCCAGTTACTCTGCTTCCATTGCTGCAACCACCCCCACAGGACATTTGCCACCATCCATGAGTCAGTATGGAGAAAGAGCATTGGCCACTTTTCTCGGTCAGCATTGTCTAAAGCCAGCTGGATGGCTTTCACCTCTGCAAACTGACTTGATTCACCTTCTCCTTCAGCAGTTTCTGCCACTTGTCATATAGGACTCCATACAGCAGCTTTCCACCTCCGATGCTTTCCCACAAGACGACAGGACCCATCAGTGAACGGGGCATATTGCTTCTCATTTTCTGGTAGTTCATTATACATTGGGGCCTCCTCAGCGCGCATCACCACCTCCTCTGGCGATATTCCAAAATCTCTGTCTTCTGGCCAGTCCATGATCACTTCCAGGATCCCTGGGCGACTGGGGTTTCCTATTCGAGCCCGTTGTGTGATCAGCGCGACCCACTTACTCCATGTAGCATCAGTTGCATGATGTGTACAGGGGATCCTTCCTTTGAACATCCAGCCCAGCACTGGCAGTTGGGGTGCCAGGAGGAGCTGTGCTTCAGTGCTGATCACTTCTGAAGCAGCTCGAACCCCTTCAGAGGCTGCCAATATCTCTGTTTCAGCTGCAGTATAGCGGGCCTCGGATCCTTTGTGTCCCCGACTCCAAAACCCTAGGGGTCGACCTTGAGTCTCCCCTGGTGCTTTCTGCCAGAGGCTCCAGGTAGGGCCATTCTCCCCAGCTGCGGTGTAGAGCACATTTTTTACATCTTGTCCTGCCCGGGCTGGCCCAAGGGCTACTGCATGAACTATCTCCTCTTTAATTTGTTCAAAGGCTTGTTGTTGCTCAGGGCCCCATTTGAAATTGTTCTTCTTCTGGGTCAGTTGGTAGAGAGGGCTTACAATCAGGCTGTAATTTGGAATATGCATTCTCCAAAAACCCATGACGCCTAAGAAAGCTTGTGTTTCCTTTTTGCTGGTTGGTGGAGACATGGCTGTTATTTTGTTGATCACATCCATTGGGATCTGATGACGTCCATCTTGCCATTTTATTCCTAAAACTGGATGTCCTGTGCAGGTCCCTTGATCTTACTTTGTTTTATGGCAAAACCGGCCTTCAGAAGGATTTGGACTATTTTCTTCCTTTTCTCAAAAAATTCTTCTGCTGTGTTGTCCCACACGATGATGTCATCAATGTATTGCAGATGTTCCGGAGCCTCACCCTGTTCCAGTGCAGTCTGGATCAGTCCATGGCAAATGGTGTTTCCACCCCTGGGGCAGTCGGTTCCAGGTGTATTGGACGCCCCTCCGAGTGAAAGCAAACTGTGGCCTGCACTCTGCTGCCAAAGGGATTGAGAAAAATGCATTAGCGATATCGATTGTGGCATACCACTTGGCTGCCTTTGACTCCAGTTCATGTTGAAGTTCTAGCATGTCTGGCACAGCAGCACTCAGTGGTGGCATGACTTTGTTCAGGCCACGATAGTCTACTGTTAGTCTCCACTCTCCATTAGACTTTTGCACTGCCCATATGGGACTGTTAAAGGGTGAGCGAGTCTTGCTGATCACTCCTTGGCTCTCCAGTCGACGAATCAGCTCATGGATGGGAATCAGGGAGTCTTGGTTGGTGCGATATTGCCACTGGTGCACCGTTGTGGTGGCGATCAGCACCTGTTGTTCTTCGACCCTCAGCAACCCCACAATAGAAGGGTCCTTTGAGAGACTGGGCAGGGTGGACAGCTGTTTAATTTCCTCTGTCTCCAAGGCAGCTATACCAAAAGCCCACCGGTACCCTTTTGGGTCCTTGAAATACCCTCTCCTGAGGTAGTCTATGCCAAGGATGCACAGAGCCTCTGGCCCAGTCACAATGGGGTGCTTCTGCCACTCATTCCCAGTTAGGCTCACTTCAGCCTCCAATACAGTTAGCTGTTGGGATCCCCCCATCACCCCAGAAATACAGATGGGTTCTGCCCCTTTATAGCTTGATGCCATTAGGGTACACTGTGCACTGGTGTCTACTAGAGCCTTATACTCCTGTGGGTCTGATGTGCCAGGCCACCGAATCCACACAGTCCAGTAAAGCCAGTTGTCCCTTTCCTCCACCTGGCTGGAGGCAGGGCCCCTCTAGTCCTGGTCATAGTATCTGTTACTCACTTCTTGTAAATGCAAATCAGAAGTCCCTTTATTAAGATTGGAAGTAGGATCAGCCCTTCTACTCTGTCTGGGGAACTGCCTGCTGGAGACTGGAGCAGCAATTTTCCTGGAAGAACCCCCTTTTGTGATTGTTTTTCCTTGCAACTCACGTATCTGTGCCTCTAGGGTCAAGGTAGATTTTCCATCCTATTTCCTTGTGTCCTCTCTGTGGTCACCTAGGTGAAACCACAGGGTGGCCCATGGTGTATATCCACTATATCCTCTCTCTTGAGCAGAGGAACGTTTACTCCTAGTGGCTGAGATATTGGTCTCTACAGGTGGAGAGTAGGGCCTATCCTCTTTGAATCATTGGAACTCCCGGGACAGTTTTTCGGCCAACATGTCTGGCAGTTTCTCCACAGCCGAGATGCAGGTCCATAGGGAGGAAGAGAGACTTTCTTTGTATTGCCGGAGTTGGCCAGCCAATTCATCCACCATTTGTTCCTCTCCGTCTTTCCAGGTCGTTAATGCCAATGAGTTGGCATATGACGATGGTGCACTCCATACAAACTTCCGCCATATGGGTCACGTGCCCTCGACTTCATCTGGATCCCTCAGGTAGTGGATACCTCTCTCCAAGGTGGTCCACTTGCCTGGGTGACATATAACCTCTTCCTTGAAGGAATACCTTTCCTTCACGCCTGACAGGAGTCACCTCCAGAGGCTGAGGGCTTGTGCCCCTTTTCCAATCACTTTGTCAATGTCCCCTTCCCTGGAAAGGGATCCCAGCTGCTTGGGTCCCCTACCCTCTAATTCCAGGCTACTGGCCCCATTATCCCAGCATCAGAGCAGCCAGGTGACAATGTGCTCGCCTGGACGACGGCTGAAATCTTTTTGTATATCTCGCAGCTCACTCAGGGATAGGGATTGGGTGGTTACCATCTCATGTATGGGTTCTGCCTCTTCCTGCTCCTGTTCTTGTGATGGCCCTGGTTCATTTTCATCCCTTACTAAACAAGTTGATTTTCTTGGGTATTTCTTCTTGTGTATAGGGTTGACTGATACTGGCATGGGTTGGTTCTCTGGTTCAGCTGCAGTGCCTGTTGCTGGAGGTTTGAGTAGCTGTGGTACTCCAGTTGAGGGGCTGGAGTAGTTGCAGTGTGTGTTACCAGGGTTTGAGTAGCTGCAGTGCCTGCCATGGGGGTTGGAATAACCACAGTGCCTGTCGCCGGAGTTTGAGTAGCCACAGTGCGTGTCATGGGGGTTGATCTCTGGATAAACAAGACCTGAACCACATTCAGGAGACATAGCAATAGGACCATGCTGGTTTGAACATCCCAAGGATATTGAAAATTCTCAAGAGCTGTTGTAACTAACCTGAAGGAGAAAGGGAAGGTGAAGGAGTGGGGGAAAGTGTCTTCCCCGTCTCCCCCACAGATTGGTTCCCCGAGGAGAAAAGGTAAAAGGTGTAATTGTTAATAGTTTCTGAAAGGTGGCTCCCGAGGTACAGAGATGTCGGCAATGCTGAGTACAAATACAGAAGTACAAATACAGAAATTAGTCTCACAACCAATAATTTTATCATATCATAAACCACTAGTGTTACACAGTGCAGCAAAATGATATCCTTGATCCAGCTCCCAGAGGTGATAAACAGCACAACAGGGAACATATACGTCAAGTAAGGTGTTACATAGCACAACTTTGAGAGCAAGCATGACAACTTTGAGAGTAAATTAATCAACATTGTGACCAGCAACTATTAAACCAATATGGTGAATGTTTATAACAAATTTGCCTTAACACGTTCTGGTCAGATCTGTCATTATCTCAACCCTTCGTGCCCCATGTTGGGCACCAAAAGGACTGTTGTGGTTTAACCCACAGGTTTAGCAGGCAGCTAAACACCACACAGCCATTTGCTCACTACCCCTGCTCCAATGGGATGGGGGAGACAATTGGAAAACAAAAAGTAAAATTTGTGGATTGAGATAAAGACAGTTTAATAGGACAGAAAAGGAAGGGAAAGTAATAATAATAATAATAATAATAATAATAATAATAATAATAATAATAATAATAATAATAAATATACAAAATAAGTGATGCACAATGTAATTGCTCACCATCTGCCGGCTGATGCCCAGCCAGTTCCTGAGTAGCACCCCCCCCAGCCAGCTTTCTCCCAGTTTATGTACTGAGCATGACGTCACATGGTATGGAATGTCCCTTTGGCCAGTTCGGGTCAGCTGTCCTGGCTGTGCCCCCTCCCAGCTTCTTGCTGGCAGGGCATGGGAAGCTGAGACGTCCTTGACTAATGTAAACACTACTTTGCCACAACTAAAACATCAGTGTGTTATCCACATTATTCTCATTCTAAATCCAAAACACAGCACTGTACCAGCTACTAGGAAGGAAATTAACTCTATCCCAGCTGAAACCAGGATATCTGGTTAGATCAGATTAGACTAAATAGGGTCCAATTACTACTTTTTGCTTTGGCTAGTTATATGACCAGTCATACTAAAATTGCTGCTTACTGTGATGAATTTCCTCAGGCAAAAATCAAGAAGAGTTAACGATCTTCACTGCTAAACTTAATGTTTATCTTTAACGTTGCCTGACAGAAAGAGTGTGCCATAGTGTCCATTAGTGGGACTTTTCAGGAGAGCTCAAAAGAATTCCTCTTACAATGTTTCTTTATACCTCTTTAACTGTTTTGTCAGTTTATTTTCTAAAGGTTTCTCCAGCTTTATGCATTAAGGCTTAATTTCTGTAGCTTGCAGGAAGAACTTTTCTTAAACGTACATCAGAATTTACCATTTTGCCAAGCTTGCATAAAAAATAACATTACCATAGTTATATTTTATTCTGATACAATTTTACACTGCATTACCAACCAAAACAATGCTAACAAACACTGAAAGCATTCTAATTTAAAACAATATGAAGATTTTATTTTTATTCCAATTCAACAAATAAGATCACGGTAATTTTTCTGAAGGATATCGATATATCAACACAGTTTAATTTATTAATGTCCAATTTAATTTCTCTACCTTTCACTTTTCTGATTGAATTTCTGAAGAACTAAATTATCTCATGAGTCAATATTATATTTTCAAAAAGTATCACTCCTGTGTCTGTTAAAAAAAAAAAGGCTAAATCCCACAAGGCTCCTAAATCCTTTATTTTAGGTTCCTGCCTCTGCATTTAGACATCTATCAAAGAATGATTTTTCCAACACATTTTGTATGAGAACTTCTTGCTATTCTTTTCAAAACTGGTCCACTACTTATTGCCTATATATGGAAATTCTATTAAAAAAAAGTCTGTCATTAGATACTACTGCTCTTTAGCCAGCCTCCCTTCTGTTTTCTGTGGACCCATTCAAATGTGATATTAATCATCTAGGTACCTTTGTGGCTACAAAGGTAGACAGTTCATTGCTGTAAATGCCTGTTAATGTCATTCTTGGTTGGTGACCTTTCAGTTACAATGAAGATAAATAAAATGTCTGAAAATCTCTCTGTGGAGTCCTTTTATTATATGAACTGTACACGCACAATTATATCTTTAGTGCATATTTTTAGCATTGCTAAACACATTGTAATTGTTAACAGTAATGTTTTACTGCAGAGTGACTTAACTTTATGAAAATAAACGAAAGGCAAGCCTCAGCTTTACATGAAACAGAGATTAATGGTTTTGAAGAGGAAGACGTTCTAGCAGAAGAATTTTAATAAATCATTGTAAATCCTTTGTAGTTCTGTAGTCAGTTGCAGTGAATTAGCTGGCACTTACTTTATGCTTCATGATTTGCATCATGAAAGATGAAAATGTGGGAGACATTGATACACTTCATCTTTTCTTCAGGCACTTTTCAACCAACATTCATAGTCCTAGACACATGTTAGGGAGGTACATTTCACCATGCCCCTTGGACGAAGTACAGCTGCATGGTAAGCTTTACTTTCCTTTTGTTTATAAGGAAGTTCATACATACAGAAAGAGATATTCATCCATTTGGGAAGTTCCTTGAAAGACTAAGGCCTTGTGCCTCACCAAGGTCTCAAAGCTTGTAGTAGAATATTTCTAGCACAAGTTTGTCCTGCCTCCCATGATTTTGTTGTTGTTTTTAACATAAATCTCGCTGTTGTATTTTTTATAAGCTAAGCATATATGATGGATGATAAAGGTTACAGCTTAATTTTGTTATTATCAGTTTCCAGATTTTAACAGAGAAATTATCTTCCCAGAAAGACCAGGCCCAGACTTAGCCTATAAGAATACGGTTAAAGTTAAGTGTTGGGTTAATTTCACTAAAGGTAATGGGGACACTGACATACTTAGGTAAGAATTAAGAGAATTGCCATGCAGTTTCCAAGTGTAAAAGAGGAAAGGTAGGCACAGTTACCCAATACATTTGCTTCAGGTCTAAAGAAGTGTAAGGAGGTGGGGGTCTGCTACAGGTCAGCCGACCAGGAAGACCAAGTAGATAAGGCCCTCTATAGACAGATAGGAGCAGCCTCATGCTCACAAGCCCTGGTCCTCATGGGGGACTTCAGCCACCCCGATATCTGTTGGAGCGACAACACGGCAGGGCATAAGCAATCCGAGAGGTTCCTGGAATGCGTTGATGATAACTTCCTTCTCCAAGTGGTAGAGGAGCCAACGAGGAGAGGTGTTATGCTGGACCTTGTTCTCACCAACAAGGAGGGGCTGGTGGGGAATGTGAAGCTCAAGGGCAGCCTTGGCTGCAGCGACTACAAAATGGTGGAGTTCAAGATCCTTAGGGCACCGAGGAGGGCGCACAGCAAGCTCACTACCCTGGACTTCAGGAGAGCAGACTTTAGCCTCTTCAGGGATCTGCTTGGTGGAGTGTCATGGGACAAAGCCCTGGAAGGAAGAGGGGTGCAAGAAAGCTGGGTAATATTCAAGGATCACCTCCTTCAAGCTCAGGAGTGATGCATCCCAACAAAAAGGAAGTCAAGCAAAAACACCAGGAGGCCTGCCTGGATGAACAAGGAGCTCCTGGACAAAGTCAAACACAAAAAGGAAGCCTACAGAGGGTGGAAGCAAGGACAGGTAGCCTGGGAGGAATACAGAGAAGTTGTCTGAGCAGCCAGGGATCAGGTTAGGAAAGCTAAAGCCCTGATAGAATTAAATCTGGCCAGGGACATCAAGGGCAACAAGAAAAGATTCTATAGGTACGTTGGGGATAAAAGGAAGACGAGGGAAAATGTGGGCCCTCTCCAGAATGAAATGGGAGGCCTGGTTACCTGGGACACGGAGAAGGTGGAGGTACTCAATGACTTTTTTGCCTCGGTCTTCACAGGCAAGTGCTCGAGACACACTGTCCAAGCCACAGAAGGCAAAGGTGGGGACTGGGAGAATGAAGAGCCACCCACTGTGGGAGAACATCACGTTCAAGACCATCTAAGGCACCTGAAGTCCATGGGACCCAATGAGATCCATCCGCGGGTCCTGAAGGAACTGGCGGATGAAGCTGTTAAGCCACTATCCATTGTATTTGAGAAGTCGTGGCAGTCCAGAGAAGTTCCCACTGACTGGAAAAGGGGAAACATAACTCCCTTTTTTAAAAAGGGAAAAAAAGGAAGACCCAGGGAACTACAGGCCGGTCAGTCTCACCTCTGTGCCTGGGAAGATCATGGAACAGATCCTCCTGGAAGCTATCCTAAGGCGCATAGACAGGGAGGTGATTCGAGACAGCCAGCATGGCTTCACCAAGGGCAAGTCTTGCCTGACTAACCTAATGGCCTTCTATGATGGAGTGACTATATCAGTGGACAAGGGAAGAGCTATGGATGTCATCTACCTGGAGTTCTGTAAGGCCTTTGATACGGTTCCACACTACATTCTTACCTCTAAATTGGAGAGGTATGGATTTGATGGGTGGACTGTCCGGTGGGTGAGGAATTGGTTAGATGGTCACATCCAGAGGGCAGTGGTCAATGGCTCAATGTTCAGATGGAGGCTGATGACAAGTGGCGTCCCACAGGGGCCCGTATTGGGACCAGTATTGTTTAATATCTTCATCAATGACATAGTGGGATCGAGTGTACCCTCAGCAAGTTTGCAGATGACATCAAGCTGAGCGGTGTGGTCGACACACCAGAGGGACAGGATGCCATCCGGAGGGACCTGGACAAGCTGGAGAAGTGGGTCCGTGTGAACCTCATGAGGTTCAACAAAGCCAAGTGCAAGGTCCTGCACCTGGGTCGGGGCAACCCCCAGTGTCAATACAGGCTGGGGGGATGAAGGGACTGAGAGCAGCCCTGCCGAGTAGGACTTGGGGGTACTGGTGCATGAAAAGCTGGACATGAGCCAGCAATGTGTGCTCACAGCCCAGAAAGCCAACCGTGTCCTGGGCTGCATCAAAAGAAGCGTGGCCAGCAGGTCGAGGGAGGTGATTCTGCCCCTCTACTCTGCTCTGGTGAGACCCCGCCTGGAGTACTGCATCCAGCTCTGGAGTCCTCAGCACAAGAAAGACATGGACCTGTTGGAGTGGGTCCAGAAGAGGGCCACGAAAATGATCAAGGGGATGGAACACCTCTCCTATGAAGAAAGGCTGAGAGAACTGGGATTGTTCAGCCTGAAGAGAAACCTTCAGGGAGACCTTATTGTGGCCTTTCAATACTTAAAGAGGGCTTATAAAAAAGATGGGGACAGACTTTTTAGCTGGGCCTGTTGCAACAAGACAAGGGATAATAGTTTTAAACTAAAAGCGGGTAGATTTAGATTAGATACAAGGAAGAAATTTTTTACAATCAAGGGTGGTGAAGCATTGGCACAGGTTTCCCAGAGAGGTGGTGGATGCCCCATCCCTGGAAACATTCAAGGTCAGGCTGGACGGGGCCCTGAGCAACCTGATCTAGTTGAAGATGTCCCTGCTCATTGCAGGGGGGTTAGACTAGACGACTTTTAAAGGTCCCTTCCAACCCAAACTATTCTATGATTCTATGATTCTATGAATCTTTTTTACATTTCCACACAGCTATTTAGTAATGTTTAAAAATATGCTAAACATTAATCCCTTATCCTTATTCTACCCCTAATATGAGAAGTGCCTTTAAAGAGAAGCTGTAGATACATGGTCACCTTTCTATAGAAGGGGAATATAGAAAAAAGATTAACCTATGACTTAAAAGTGTGGTTTATCTATCAGTAAAAAACAATTTCAGACATATAAATCAATCAGATATTAATAGTTTTCACAAAGATGTATTTTCTTCATTATCAGAGCTTTGAGAAATGCCATTGCATAACATGTAACAGCACTTATCCACTTTGAATTTTCAATTACATGTAGTTTAGGTAAGCTAAAGCTGAGGCTTATGGTTTCACCATCATTTTTACAGGAAATGAGGTGAAATTTAGTGTTTTGAAGATGGTAGCACATTGTTAAAGACATTGCAAGAGCCATAACTCAGTGTCTTTTCTAAACTTTTCTAGCCTGAAACCACTTGTTGCTTCTATTCTTACAGTGAAAGTTCAGAAAGCAATTAAACAATGGAAGGCATGTTATGAAGTATGCTCATGTATTGCACAAATAATACAATATGTGACTGGAGGAAAATGATTAGGAGGAAAAAGAAGTCATATATCAGCTGCAGAGGCTGATGTGTCAATATACATACTAAATGAGGGGCAACATATGGCACAGGTTGTGCTGCTTTTATCATGTGCAGAACTACTTTATTCCCTAGTTCTCTTTTTTTCAAAGCAGACTTTAAAATCAAAAGTTTAATGAACAGCTTTACCTTTTCAACATAAAGGAAATTTGTTGAACGGGAGTTTAAGTAAAACTGAAAAGCTGTAACAGTTGTTTATTGTTATAAAATAACTTGCTCAACTCCTCTAATTCAATGTGTCATATGAATTGTGGTTAAATAACCATAGCTTATTTTGAAACACAAATTAATTATCTATTACAAGCATGCTATTGCTTATCTCTTTCAAAGTCTCATTAGTATGCAAATGACTCTAATTAGGTCACTGTCAGACAATATTTGTGTAGAGTCACTTTCCAAGGTTTAATATGATGGTTTTCATTCCTAAATATTTATAAACAGTGCTCCTAAAATCAGCTTTACTTAATAGGGATCATTCTGAAAGTCTCATTAGTTCAGTGGAATTAATCTCAGATGACAAAGAGGAAAAAAGTATGATTTTCTTTTTCTTTTCCAGAAGATGATATCTTTCAATTTCCACACACAGTATTAGCAGATTAAAGAAACAGTATTATATTTTAATAGGAATTATACTTAAAAAGTCTTGCTGTATAAAACTGGATATGTTGTCTTTGATCTCTTGTTTTTCATGTATGCCTTGATAAAAAGTAAAGACAAGAAAGAGAAAACTTTGTGTCATGAAGATAGTTTGACGCACTGAAAAATAGGTACTGCAGATAAAAATTATCATGTACAGTTGTAAATATATACTTATTCATTACATTAAAGTATATAACCTTTAGGATATGTCACTTTGATGACTTTTTAAAATTTTTTACATGAGACAGGGATACAGACTAAAAAATATTTATGAATCAAAGAAAAAGAAAAGAGCCCCAGAAAACAGAATTTTGAAAGGTAAAACTTTGTGATAATACCTTGCAAAAATGGAAAGCAGGCATTTTTCCTGTCCTTCTGAGGAGGAGGGAGAAGGCAAGGGGAAGAGAGAGAGAGCATGAATTTGTTTTACGGGACCAGTCTCTGGGTATACCCTGATTTAGAATAAAGCTGAAATTAATTTATAATAACATCAAGTAAAAGAGATCTTTTAACCATCTGTAGAATTTCAATCTAGTGCTCTGCATGCATGCATTATAGCTATTTTTCAAACTGATAGAACTGATATCTTGATATTGAATTTTTATTTAAAAAGAAGTAAGAAAGCAAGGAAATAATAACCGTAAATTCACTGTTATTATGTAAAGCCTACTTAAAGGTCTTATTTCTGATTCATTCTCCAAATATTTTGGATTCAGTATCATCTGGGAACAAAACCCTTCTTCCTATCCATTATATGGGCAGTTTATTCCATCTCTACAGAGCTAGGTGTAGACAGGATTAGGTGCACAGACAGAGTATTTGTATTGAAATAGTACAGTGATCAATTTCTCTTAAATTTTTTAGGTAATTTGAACAAATTTAGTTAAAATTACCTTTGAAGGTAAGTATCATGGTAAAACAAAGCATGTAAAATACTATTTGAAGGTGAATATTTTTCCACAGAAAGTTGCAAAGCCTTGAATATGTTATAATTTGAAAGATTTTGCAGTATTAATCATATTTGTTATTTAGATAATATAGTCATAAAAACACAAGATAGTTGCAGTTCTGTTATAATTTGTATGATAATGTCTTGTTTCTCAGTAATGTAATTTTCTTATTCCTTTTAAGTATAAGTAGATAAAGAAAACCTTCAGGACCTTCCTGGTAAGCAATTGGGTGGTTTCAATCACACCAGACAAACAACTGGCATTCCTCACAGTCTACACCAGATCATACTGAACACTCTATAAAACTTGGCCTGGCAGAAGGAGGTTGCAGGTAAGCTGGTTGGCAAAGGCCAGAGGCTGACCAAACCCAACAGTAAGGACTGGAATGACAAGGGGGTGAGAGGCAGCCTTTATCAGCATCAAGGGGAGAGAAACACACACGAACAATTAGCTCTTTTATTAGAAGACATGTCAAATGTCACCTAACACATCAGATAAAAGCATGTTAGCTTTGAAGCATTTCATAAAATCTCAGAAAGTCCTGGAAATTATTATTTACTGTTTTACTCTGAGGTCTGCTGCTGATTCGCCATTTCAGCGAAGCCACCGAGGCGAAGGGCTCCGGAGCGGAGGATCGTGACGGGGGACCCTTCCTGAAGCGGCGAAACCGCGGCCAAACCCGCGAAAAGCAAAAGCGCAGGGAGCGAGAGGGAGCCCCAGCCCCGCCATTCCCCGAGCCGGAGGAGGGAGCTCCTGACGAGCGGCAGCTCTGACTCAGCGTGGGCGGGGACAAGAGGGGCGGCGGCCAAACCCCCTCACTTAGAAGAGCAGCCCCCAGGTAGCGCGAGCAACCCGGAGCGCGGCGAACAGGATGTGGCGCGTCAGAAGGGCGTGGCGCGGCAGTTCGCACAGGCAGGGCGTGCAGGGAAGGCGAGCGGGCGGGGCGCAGCCCCGCTCCCGGCTCTAGAGGCCAACTCAATTGGTAATCGTAGGCTTCCGAGAAGAGGACCGGCTATGGTTTCCACTCGGCCGAAAGCCGTCGCCAGAAGGAATGTGGTGACCCAGACAGAGCTCACACGCAAGCATACAGCTGTCCAGGTCTCTGGCTGCAGGGAGTGCCTGAGCCTGTCAGTTGTACCGGAGGGCAGCAAGAGACAACACCTGTGTGCGGTGTGACCAGGTGGATGATCTGCTCGGCCTGGTGGCAGAGCTGAAGGAGGAGGTGAAAAGGTTGAGGAGTATCCGGGAGTGTGAGAGGGAGACAGATTGGTGGAGCCGCACCGTACCGTCCCTGAGGCAGAGGCAGCAGATGGAGGCTTTGCAAGAAGCAGAGGATCCCCTGCCTTCTTGCCACCAGGTAGAAAGAGGGGACCTAAGCGACGGGGGGGGATGGAAACGGGTCACTGCTCGGCGTGCCAGGCGAACCCCCGCCCGGCCTCCCTCACCTTCCCGGTTGCCTTTACACAACAGATATAGGGCCCTGGAACTTGAGGGCGAGGCAAACGAGGATGTAGACGAAGGTCCATCCGGGGGGTCGCCTAGGGTGAGGCAGTCAGCCCCACGCATTACGACTGCTGCTGCTAAGAAAAAAAGGAGGGTAATTGTCATAGGCGATTCCCTTCTGAGGGGAACAGAGGGCCCGATATGCCGACCAGACCCGTCCCACAGGGAATTCTGCTGCCTGCCTGGGGCCCGGGTCAGAGACATCACTAGGAAGCTCCCTGGTTTGGTACGGCCTTCTGATTACTACCCGCTGCTGGTTATACAGGCTGGCAGTGATGAGGTTGCAGGGAGAAGTCCTGCAGTGATCAAAAGGGACTTCAGGGCACTGGGGCGACTGGTTCAAGGATCAGGAGCACAGGTAGTGTTTTCCTCTATCCCTACAGTGGCAGGGAAGGATACTGAAAGGAGCAGGAAAACACACCTGATCAACGCGTGGCTCAGGGGCTGGTGCCGTCGGAGGAATTTTGGCTTTTTTGATCATGGGGAGGTTTACATGGCACCGGGCCTGCTGGTGACAGACGGAGTCCAGCTGTCTCGCAGGGGAAAAAGGATCATGGCTCATGAATTGGCAGGGCTCATTGAGAGGGCTTTAAACTAGGTTCGAAGGGGGAAGGGGATAAAACCAGGCTCGCTAGAGATGAGCTGAGGGGTGGCGTGCCGATGCCGGGGGCAAAATCGATAGCCCAGCTCAAGTGCATCTACACCAATGCACACAGCATGGGTGGCAAGCAGGAGGAGCTGGAAGCCATTGTGCAGCGGGAGAGATATGACTTAGTCGCCATCACAGAAACATGGTGGGGTGACTCTCATGACTGGAGTGCTGCAATGGATGGCTATAAACTCTTCAGAAGGGACAGGTGAGGAAGGAGAGGTGGTGGGGTGGCCCTGTATGTTAGGGAGTGTTTCGATTGTCTAGAGCTCAACGATTGTGATGATGGTACGGTTGAGTGTCTATGGGTAAGGATGAGGGGGAAGGCCAACGAAGCAGATATCCTGCTGGGAGTCTGTTATAGACCACCCAACCAGGATGAAGAGGCAGATGAAGCGTTCTATAAGCGGCTGGCAGAAGTCTCTCAATCGCTAGCCCTTGTTCTCGTGGGGGACTTCAACTTCCCGGACGTCTGCTGGAAATACAACACGGCAGAGAGGAAGCAGTCTAGGAGGTTCCTGGAGTGTGTGGAAGACAACTTCCTGACACAGCTGGTAAGTGAGCCTACCAGGGGAGGTGCCTCTCTTGACCTGCTGTTTACAAACAGAGAAGGACTGGTGGGAGATGTGGTGGTCGGAGGCCGTCTTGGGCTTAGCGACCATGAAATGATAGAATTCTCGCTTCTTGGTGAAGTAAGGAGGGGGGCCAGCAAAACCACAACCATGGACTTCCGGAGGGCAGACTTTGGCCTGTTCAGGACGTTGGTTGAGAGAGTCCCTTGGGAGACAGTCCTGAAGGGCAAAGGGGTCCAGGAAGGCTGGACGATCTTCAAGAAGGAAGTCTTAAAGGCGCAGGAGCAGGCTGTCCCTGTACGCCATAAGAAGAACGGGCGGGGAAGACGACCGGCCTGGCTGAACGGGGAGCTCTTGCTGGGACTCAGGAAAAAAAGGAGAGTTTACCGCTTGTGGAAGAAGGGGCAGGCGACTCAAGAAGAGTACAGGGATCTCGTTAGGTCATGCAGAGAAGAAATGAGAAAGGCAAAAGCCCAGCTAGAACGCAATCTGGCCGCTGTCGTTAAAGACAACAAAAAAAGTTTTTACAAATATATTAATGAGAAGAAGAGAGCCAAGGAGAATCTCCATCCCTTATTGGATGCGGGGGGGAACATTGTCACTGAGGATGAGGAAAAGGCTGAGGTACTCAATGCCTTCTTTGCCTCAGTCTTTAGCAGGCAGACCAGTTATCCTCAGGGTACTTGGCCCCCCGAGCTGGAAGACGGGGACGGCGAGCAGGATGAACCCCCCGTAATCCAAGAGGAAGCAGTCAATGACCTGCTACGCCACCTGGACACTCACAAGTCTATGGGGCCGGATGGGATCCACCCGAGAGTGCTGAGGGAGCTGGCGGAGGAGCTCGCCAAGCCACTCTCCATCATTTATCAGCAGTCCTGGTTAACGGGGGAGGTCCCAGATGACTGGAGGCTTGCCAATGTGACACCCATCTACAAGAAGGGCCGGAAGGAGGATCCGGGGAACTACAGGCCTGTCAGCCTGACCTCGGTGCCGGGGAAGATGATGGACCTGTTCATCTTGAGGGCGCTCACAAGGCATGAGCGGGACAACCAGGGGATGCGGCCTAGCCAGCACGGATTCATGAAAGGCAGGTCCTGCTTGACCAACCTGATCTCCTTCTATGACCAGGTGACCCGCCTAGTGGATGAGGGAAAGGCTGTGGATGTGGTCTACCTGGACTTCAGCAAGGCCTTTGACACCGTCTCCCACAGCATTCTCCTCGAGAAGCTGGCGGCTCACGGCTTAGACAGGTGTACTCTGCGCTGGGTCAAAAACTGGCTGGATGGCTGGGCCCAGAAAGTTGTGGTGAATGGAGTTCAATCCAGTTGGCGGCCGGTCACGAGCGGTGTTCCCCAGGGCTCAGTACTGGGGCTGGTCTTGTTCAATATCTTTATCGATGATCTGGATGAGGGGATTGAGTGCACCCTCAGTAAGTTTGCAGACGACACCAAGTTGGGCGGGAGTGTTGATCTGCTCGAGGGTAGGAAGGCTCTGCAGAGGGACCTGGACAGGCTGGATCGATGGGCCCAGGCCAACTGTATGAGGTTCAACAAGGACAAGTGCCGGGTCCTGCACTTCGGCCACAACAACCCCATGCAGCGCTACAGGCTTGGGGAAGAGTGGCTGGAAAGCTGCCCAGCAGAGAAGGACCTGGAGGTGTTGGTGGACAGCCGGCTGAACATGAGCCGGCAGTGTGCCCAGGTGGCCAAGAAGGCCAATGGCATCCTGGCCTGTATCAGCAATAGTGTGGCCAGCAGGAGTAGGGAAGTGATCGTGCCCCTGTACTCGGCCCTGGTGAGGCCGCACCTCGAATACTGTGTTCAGTTTTGGGCCCCTCACTACAAGAAGGACGTCGAGGTGCTGGAGCGTGTCCAGAGAAGGGCAACGAGGCTGGTGAGGGGTCTGGAGAACAAGTCTTATGAGGAGCGGCTGAGGGAACTGGGACTGTTTAGCCTGCAGAAAAGGAGGCTGAGGGGAGACCTCATCGCTCTCTACAACTACCTGAAAGGAGGTTGTAGTGAGGTGGGTGTCGGTCTCTTCTCCCAAGGAACATGCGATAGGACAAGAGGAAATGGCCTCAAGTTGTGCCAGGGGAAGTTTAGATTGGATGTAAGGAAAAATGTCTTTACTGAAAGAGTGGTGAAACATTGGAAGAGGCTGCCCAGGGAAGTGGTTGAGTCCCCATCCCTGGAGGTATTTAAAAGATGTGTAGATGAGGCACTTAGGGACATGGTTTAGTGGGCATGGTGGTGTTGGGTCGACGGTTGGACTCGATGATCTTAGAGGTCTTTTCCAACCTCAATGATTCTATGATTCTATTATATGATTCTATGATTATTAAGCACAGTGAAAACATTCTGCATAGCTTGTTCAGTCACGTAACTGCGAAGGGTCATCTCTCTCTCTTTCTCTCAAACTAAGTAATGCTTGGGTGTTTCACTACGAGATGGATCTGTCCCTTTGAAAATAAACCCAACGTTTAGACAGCTAAGTGAGAATTTAGCAACATTGCATTAGTTCCTCATTCTTAAAAAAAATAGAGTTTGGACGCTGTGAATGAACAGTCTGTCATTGAAGTTGGGAGTCCAAAGGGAAAAGCTTAAAGGATTAACACAGAAAGAAATTTAATTTAAAAACCCTTCTTGAAATCTTACATCAAGTCCCAAAAGAGAGAATGAAAGATAGAGGCAAAGAAACCATGAAGGAGATGTGGACAACAGAACAACTTTACTTCACTGGGGTTTTTTAACTAGACTTTGTCATGTTTTGATTCTTGTGCCAGGAAAGTGAATACTGTTTAGTATCTTACATGTCCATGAGTTCTAGGAGCCAGCAGCCCCTAATGATGTGTAGCATTTAGAAACATCTATATAATACTTCTACAAAGTCCATAGCCAGGATTGTCCCATAACATGAAAAGGAAAACTGCAAGAAGTTAACTACAGTTTCTGTTTGGTCCATCTGTTAGATGCCTTTACATTTGTCCCTACTGGAAAGATGCTACAATAACATTTTTCTAATGTCAGTGTTTCTACATGTGAAATGTACACGTACATTGAATAGGTTATCTGTTACTTCCCACATTAACATCATATTTGAGATGGGGATCTCCTAGTCAGTCATACCACTCATTCAATACTTTATGCTTTTTTGACATTCCACCTTCTGTGAAATCTTGCTTAGGTTATGTGATTTGAATTCAGATTTTAGTTTCCACGTTCTCTTTGCTTTCTGAATTACCCCAGTTTTCCTGGAGAGCCATTGTAGAAGTCCTCCAGTCCTCTTATTTTCTTTAGGCTAAAAATGAGGAAGTTAGCAGAAAATTTCTATAATTGCGTCTTGGAAAGAATGTAAGTAAGCTTTATACAAGTCTTCATATAAGAACTCAATTCAAGATAGAACAGATTTAACCTAGTATTTTTTGACATTTTTTTATTTCTTTCCTTTCCCATGGTAGCATCTATTTTAGGCTGTGTTCCAGTCTAAACAGTCTAAGCATTATTGTGGGAATGAACAGTAATCTATGTAGCTGTCTTTTTTAGGACAAAAATGGGATTTGAAAGATTATTAATTATTATTATAAACACAAGCAATTAATTTGGGGGTTTTCAAAGTTTGACAACATCCCATTTTTGCTATGACATGAAACTGTGAAATATTTCTGTTTTTCATCTGAATGAAATAAGTCTATAACCAGAAATCTCATGTCATACTTGCAGTGTTGATTGCAGGAATAAATTTACATGCCTGAATTGCCTTCCTTTCTTTCGCCCTTTCTTTCTTTCTTTCTTCCCTCCTCCCTTCCCCCTTCTTTCCTACCTTCCTTCCTGAGATACGTACACAGAACATAACATTTCTGTTTTGGGACTTGTGAAAAAGCTTTAGGAATGTTGAAATACTTTCCAACTCTCCCTAAATGGTATTTTAACGTAACATTCTCATTTATTAAAAGAAGCAGTTTGAAGACACAGCCCAGTGCTTACTGAATTGTTCAGTTACAAACTAAATAGTTTTGACATTGACTTTGAACGATTCAGGATTCACACCTGCCTTCTCAGAAGTTTTGGTGATACCTGACATTGTAATATTACTCTTCTTAGAAGTGGTAATATTGTGGATTTTACTGTATTAACCATAACTATTTTATGTTAGTTGTGTGTGTTACCAATTAATTGTTAAATGTTTTCTTCCAGAAAATATCTACCATATGCGAATTCTGTAGAAGATCACAAAGCACCTTAAATTTATTTCCATTACTTCTTTTTTTTGTCAAATAATTTCAGCATTTACTTAGAATGCATTTACTTGGAGTACAACTGTATTGAGCAATAATGAGTGTAAGTTGTCAATGTTAAATCAGGACAGTGTGACCCACTTCACAGTTCATTTGGACCTTGCTCCTGAAGGAGGGGAGGGGAAGAAGACAGAGGATGAAGAGTATATGAGTAGATCGAAATAAGGAAGTGGGTTTGAGGGTGTAGCAAAGTCTTTACAAAATCTGTGACCTTAATTAGCACTGCCCTCTAATCTGCTCTAAATTTTAAGAAATGAAAAAAATTTACATCTTTCTGTACAAAGCCTGTTCTTTAAACTTTTTATAAAGCAATTATACTAATAAGCAGAATGCAAGCAGGTAAGACTTTTCAACTGAGAGTGCAAAGATAATTTTATTTTCATAATACACAGTTGCTTCAAACTTAAGCAAAATTGGCTATACTGATGTTCTCCATTTTGGCTCCTGGAAAACCTCTATCTGTACTTCTTGCACATTTTTCTGTCACTTTTTGCTCACAGGCTCTAAAGAGCTGCACTGCAACTCTTTATTCAGTATGTCTGGATGAAAAAAAAAAATCATTTTACAGTTCAGGGCACAAAAGACAGTTTGTTTAGCTGAGAAATCCTCAGTAGCTATTGTTTCTAATCATAGAAGGATAGTATTACTTAAGGTATAGATTTGTAATACATAGTAACTATTGTTATAGATTGGTATATTTATAAAATTTCATTTAGTTTAAAGTAATCAAGATTTGTTCAATATGACTAATGTAGAAAACTACTGTGCAGCTATAAACTGGCTTCTATCTTTGAAACAAGAATTCTTATTCCCCTGAAATTTAATTACAAGGACATTTTAATCTCTGTAACTAGTTGACTCATCTGTTCAGACTGCCTTACTTGTTCTTTCAAAAATAAATAAATCTCCTCACTTTCCCTCTCTCTAAAAACTCTCTTCCTATATACTTGCCTGACTACTTTGTACTAGATAATGAACTCACCATGAGATGTCAACATGCTTTTGAACTGTTCCATTGTTCACGTGTTACACAGATCCCATGTGTCATATTGTGTGTTACTTATATTAACTTGCCTGTCCATTAGGTGTTTAGCTGAGTTGTTACTCAACCAAAGCCAGGTTTAGATACATCTTATATGAGCAAGAGGAGAACAGACAAGGAAAAATGTACCATTTCACTTTCAAAAAAGGTTTTTACCTGTGCAAATTAAATAACCACAAACAAAGGTCTTAGTTGTTGAGAAAAATGTATGTCCCAGAAGGTATTAACACCTGGCAAACATTCCTATGCATATGAAAAACAGATCTGGAAATAGATTGCAAATGGGAAAAAGCAGCAGCAACATTTTGTATATTAGCCATGAAAATATTTTGTATTTTTTGTAAGAAATTTTATTGTGTTTTTTAATTGTTTTATACTTAAATTCATTTTGAATGAAAACACATTACTTTCTAAGACTGTTAATATATGTGGGGTACAAGAGTGTGATGTGGTATACAAGTGCACAATATAGACTACCTAATTTTAGAACATAATATGCACCTAAATTTTAGTTACCTCTTGAGAGACTGATTGCTTGCGTTCAACTGCTAGTTGGTGAAGAACAGTAGAAGCCGCAGAAAGCCTCCAGCAGGAGACAATGTCTGTTTAAATGAGGTCTGTCTTCATGAGGGCTAGGCTAGAAGCATTTTGGTTTGGCTTGCTCAGACTACCTGTTACAAAACCATGGCTTGCCTTCAGTATTCATCATCATCCCTTCTTTCCTTACCAGAAAAAAGTGCTGGGCTTGGCTTGGCTTGGCGAACTGCTCCTCATTTTCTTCCCTTACCTGCTCAGCTTGGATTCAGAAATGCTTCCTGAAAAAGCCATTTTGGGGATGCTATTTCAGAGGAGAAAAGTCCCTTTCTGAGGCACATATTTTATCTGGTAATGGAGGGCCAGCACCAGCACTTAGCTTCCATACACAAAGCAAAACAAAACAACATACAATACTCATATTGTTAGAGCATGTTTCATACAATAGAGACCAGCAAAAGATAAATAAATTTGTGAATACTTTATACTACCTAGGGCTTTTATTTGGAATTACTTTACATTTGTGTATGATGCTAAATGCTCTACCTGCTTTGATCTTCATGGAAGAGGACTCAAAGAGAACCATAAAAATCTGTTAAAAATTATAGACGCTTTTTCAGTACATAAAAATGTCACAGCTTTAAAGTTCATTATCTCTAGTCCTCTAGGTCTAGAAGTGAGAACTGGTTCCTATTTGGAAAATGTTTTTCCTGCTACAGTCATATAGTTCCCTGTAGCTGGAAAAATCTAAAATGCCTTCTTGAATATACCGTACCCATATTTTTATAGGACTTTTGAAAAAACAAACCAATCCAAACAGTAGTAAAATATTTGATACGCATGTTTAAAGACTAAATAAATTATGGGTTAAAGTGATCTGCTTCTGTGCAAAGTGTCATAAAACTCTACCATTTTGATTTAGTTGTTTTTTACAGCCATTTTGCATTCTTGCAGCAGTATATGAGTGTACACAGAGCAGTATAGGAATAAGTACTAGCGCCTGAACAAGAGAATTTAGGATTTGATCCAGATTATGGCATTGATACCAAAAGAAAAAAAGAAAATTAAATGATGGATGTCAAGGGAAGTAAAAACAACTGAATCAAAATAAGAAAAAGAACTAGATAAAGCTAAATGTTAGGTAAAATAAACTCAGGATGAGCTCTATTTCCCCAAGGAATAAAATCTCAGTGATAATTCATGAACACATCCAAATCAAGTGTACATGGTAGGGATATCTATGTTATCGATCAATTCTTCAATAGCAGTAAAATGAGTCAATGGTTTAATAGATATTTTCCATCACCAATTTTCATACTATGAAAAGTCACTTAAGTAATAGAACCATTTTTCTTCATGAAATAACCTTTATGTTACTTTATTGTTCAGTGCTCTCTTGGGAAAATAGTCTTTGCAGTCTGTTAGGAGGGCTGATGACATGCAATAGAGCAATACATATCTTGTGACTTACCAAAATTATATTAAATATCAGAACTCATATTACATGTTTGAGTCTCTTGTCTGTTCTACCACTTCACCTCCTGCCTTTTGTGGTTGCCTTGATATTTCTGAAGGCTTTGTATTGAAGATGTGGTTTCCTACTATTTGCCTCTTATTCTGTTTTTTTATCCAGCTGGCCTTTGAAAGGTGGCCCTCCCGCTGAACATGGAAACTGTACCATCTGGCTGAGAAAAGGCAAAGACTTTTGATCTCTAACAGAAGCCACTGAAGCTATAAAACCAATCAAAAACAAAGAACGAACACAAATAAAAGTAAAATTGTAGATTTAAGCATTAATCTTTAATTATGCAGTACTAATAATAGCGATAACTGAGAAAAGGAAAACAAAGACAGTAGTTCATAAAGATAAGAACATGAAACCAGCATTCAAATTCAATAATCCAGAATAATCCATGATCAACAACAAATTATGAAAAGTTTAATTTATACTATTTTCTGTAAAGATTTATTATGAGATGGTTTTAAAAATCTTGTATTATAACTAACATTTTTAAGTTTTTATTTTAAATGAGCTTAAAGGGAGGAGAATAATTGTAATGAAATTGCATTTTGGGACAGATTTTTAGTGAATAAAGAGTAAAGATTTTGTATAAATAAATCTGATTTTAACAGACATATTAAGAAAAATGGGTTTGAGTTAGGAAAGTGGTAGAGGTAGGCATTCTTAATGTTATACTTCATAAAACTTCTAGGCTGATTTTATATTTAAGGCTTCATGTGTATAGCTACAGATATTTGATATGTAATTTAGTGTGTGAATATATATACATATTTACATGTAAAGATATTCTGGTCAGATGAACTCTTAATAGCAAACTTCTGTATATGTATTTGCTTTGCTTTCTATTGGATTTGTATAAATTTGTGGGTTTTTTTCATAATAATTTGACAAACTATCTTAATTGCATATTTCATAATGCTTTACTTTAATTGATAGCTTTTTGAACATTTAGGTATGCTACACCCTGATTGGATGATTGGGATTTTTAAGGTGAAGGGAGGAATGCCTAATTAATTAGCCACTGCATTCTTTCAAAGAAAGGATATTCCTCTTTGGTTCTTTAAAAGTGAAAACTACATAAAGCTGATTCAGACAATCAAATGTCTCACCCATTTACAATCTATATGTAGATGTGTGGACAGTCTGCACACTAAGTCTGCCCCAATTTTTAGTGGAAAATCCTGCTTTTACTGTCACAAAGTTCTCTAGGAGTTTCATGGGCCACATTAAAAAGGAAAAAAGTTGTATTACGTCCATAGGAACCACTCTTCAAGAATTATCTGCAAGTACTTGGGTATGCTGAACACTTCCTTTGTCATTACTCTTCACAAATACTGTCCATAGGCTCTACTTTAACTCTTGAAGCCTGTTTGCAAATCTTGTGCTATCCATTAAACTTTACTAGACTCTGTAGGGTTATGCTTTACCCGTGCAAATCTACAAAACGCTTTTCTTACCCCCTGACTCCTGTAAAGGAGGGACTATTCACAGAAGCTGCACATGGCAGTTCAGAGTTGTTACATTTCACCCTTTGACAAATATTTATATTCTATTCATGCAAATAGATACAGAGAGTTGTGTGGGAGTTTTAAAGAAAAGTTATGAAAGCCTGAGAAACATAAAAGATTAAGTGAATCAGCTGATAGTTGGTGGGTTTTTAGAGATGACTTTACATATTTACCCCAAATTTTGCAGACATAGAATATAAACTACTGACTCAATGTATAAACATGATAAATCTTTCCACTTGAACGTGTATCTCTCACCACAGATATATGGTTAGCGAAAGTGGTGGTACCTCCTTCCTGAGATGGAGTGATCAGACCTGAACTAATTTAAACAAATTTGACCTTGAAAAATGTAAACCTCATTTATTCTAGTGAATGAAGCATATTTAGTTTAAGTTAGTTGACAGATGCATGTAGATTGTCTTTAGAGTCAGAAATCCTCGCTGTGCTGAAGTCAGTGTAAAATTCAGTGACTTCAGTGGAACCAGGATTTTGTCCAAAGTGTTGGAAGCAACTGGGCTGGTGACAGCCAGTTCTCTGAATCACTTGTGCAGATTTGCAAGTGTGTTTGATTTCAGTTGCCCTTGTAGCACCATAAATAATCTTTCATCTACTCAGTTAACATTCCTTTGATAAACAGTGTCTACAGCAATAATTATAAAGGAGCCTCTTCTTTGACATGGAGGAGAATAGTGCTCAAAGTATACTCCAATAGCTAATTAGACACCTCTTTTTCTCCAACATGTATCTCCCCTTCCCTGTCTCAAAAGAATTAAAAAGTAATCCAGCGCCACAGAAAATAGGAAGGAGATATGATTCAGTTCAGCTTGTCAAGCTACAGCTTTTAATGATGGGCAGAGTGTCCTGTGGTTTCTTTCGTGTGTGATGTAACAGCAAAATATATTTCAGCAGTAATTTCTAACTGAGAACAAGATTCTGCTGTGTCTGACATCCAACCAGCCATGAAGGGAGCTAAATACAGTGGCTGCCCTGGAGAGAATCCAGCAGCCACCCCACATGAGAGCAGTATATAACAGATGGGACTAGGATGACTGATTTAATTAGAATATTTTAATAGAAGAATGGAGAAACATTGCACAGCTCTATCAGTTAGTGAAAAACTCCATTAAATTCCCCAAATTAATTGTTCCATAGGGAGAATATGTCAAATAAAGCATATCTTACTGTAATCTCTCTCTCTTTTTCTCTCTTTCTCTCTCTTCACCTCTCCCTCCCCCCTCCCCCCCCCCCCCCCTTTTTATTTTTTCCTCATTTGGGGAAATTCCAGATGATCATAATGGAAAAGAATCTGTTATATTCCATTTTTAATACACCTAATACTCTAAAAGAGAAATAAGCATTTGGATATACTCAAATATTTATCTAGATCTATTAATTAAAATGCTGAATGGCTTAAAGCACTTGAATTGATCTGATACCTTCAGTTCCAAAGATATTTTATTGTAGAAATATCTTTCTTAATCATAAATTCAGAAGAAAAATGTCCACCTGCTAGTGACAAATTATTTGTTGTATTTCATATAAGATGTAATCTTTGTCCAAAACAAAATTAATTGTTTGCGGTTTTTTGAGGTGTTTTTTTTTGTTAATAGACAATAGGTTGTACCATGTATTTGAATTGCCTGTTAGGATCATATGAATTAAATTAAATGGACTTTTGTTTAGGCTTTTTTTTTTTTTTTAAGAAATGTTAAAAGAATTTCATGTGAAAGTCTTTAAATTCTCCCAGTAATATTTCATTATATTCATAGAATCATAGAATTATTTGGGTTGGAAGGGACCTCTAAAGGTCATCTAGTCCAACCCCCCTGCCATGGGTAGGGACATCTTCAACTAGATCAGGCTGCTCAAAGCCCCGTCCAACCTGAATATTACCACAGGACAGAGAATTCTGTAAACTATCTTTCCAGTTCTTAATAGAATCTGTATTAAATAATTTTAGCCATCTAATAATTTCATCTTTGGGTTTGAAAAAATGTTGTATTTTAGGAAATATAGCAAGCCTACTGATGGTAATGAAAGAATGACATACCAAAAAGCTTAGCAACACAATGCTTAATAGTAATTCAATTGTTGGAATAATGGAATCTATATCGAGTAACCATGACAGAATCTCCTATTCAGTAACTGTTCAAGTGCAAAGAAGAACAAATAGTCTAGCTAACAGCACAAGAACACAATCTCAGTATTATTTTGTGGGACCTTCCTATTAAATCAAATTATAAAGGGCTGGAAACTTATCGAAAGGATATTTAAAGAAGACAAACAGAGTATTTAATAATCATCATCATCATCATCATCAGAAGTGAGGACAGGTTTTTTTTTATTTAAAGAAAGGGCTTCATTGTTGACAGTGATTCATCTACAAAGGTCAGATTTTTATCTTTCCTATTGCAAAATGAGAATGTTACATTACTTGAATGTGAAATTTAGCAAATCCAGTTTTTTTTAAAGAAAATAAGGATGGCATGTGTTTTTCTGCCTATGCTACCCAGACATTTTCATTTTCATGATGATTTCACTGAAACAACCATCTTCAAGTTGCTTTTATTTTTTCTAGAGGATTTTTGTATAAGAATTTCGTTCCACATTTTTGTAGCTTTTTAGTTTACGTTATCCTTTGTTAGCCTTCAAGAATGGTCCATCACAAAAGCACATACAGTCACTCCCCATTCAGGAGTAGCTCATAACTGACCTTGAATTTGTTGGTTTCTACAGAATATTTGGAAGGATACTTATTAAAAAAAGGGAAAAGACCCACATTTCTTCCTATTATGTGGGCTGTCAATTTGAGCTCCTATGTTTTTCATTGTTGAATGATTCAATGTGACATATATTATTATACTTTCTCTTCTCTGTAGTCACTGAATATTTCAGCAGCAGCCTAGATTGGAATCCTGCAGAGCTTAAAGCTTGCACCTCTGCAATGTCATTCTGACATTGAGAGTACCCCAATAAAGAAATTAATGTAACATGCAGAATGCAGTTATGGTACAATTAATGCCTCATTCAGAACAGCAGTTCAGGTTAGAATTTACAACTTCTAATGCATCACTAAGTCCAAGTGGTTCCTTAAATTCTCTGAGTTTTGGGAAGGAATTAACTTTGCCTTAGTTTTTTATTAGTAACACCATGTTCTGACTTTTAGTATGCATACTCAAGCTGAGCGGTACCATCTCAGCTCTGGTTGCAATAAGGTTGCTTGTTAAATTTGCTAAAACCACTGAACACAGGTCCTTTACTGCTTTGGGGTATATTGTTCTCCTTGGAAGAGGTAATTTCCTCTTCATATACCTATTACTTTAGGATTAATTTGTTGCTGCCTGCATGATAGTGCATTTGGAAGGCAAACATTGCTCAAAGTTTAAGAATAGGAGGAAACCAAAATGTTAAGTATAAGCTAAATGGGTTGATCTTCAGAAAATGTGGAAGTAATTGTTACTGAGGTCAAGTAAAATGGGCCTCTGAAGAACTGTCAAACATACACGGTGGGAGAGAAATGATAACATGAAAGGTGATATTGGTTGACTAATAAGTCAACTTTTGCTTGGAGTTAATTTTCGATTAACACTTCAACTTCATCTTTCATTATAGTGTGTAGGAATATTTAAAATACAGAATAATCAATGAAAGATATGTGTATTTCATCACAGATTTGAAACTAGAGCCACCATGTGATGGAAAAAAATGTCCATGAAGGCTTCTACAAACATTGACCACCTATGGTCTAGGTGATGTTCCTTCTCTAATTTTCCATAACTTTAGAAATCTTGTAGTTTGAAGATCTGAGGGGAGAGGAAAAGAGGAAGAAATGAGAGGAAAGGGGGTTTTGTTTTTGTTTGGGTTTGGGGGGGTTTAATGTCTATAGAGAATAATTAGGGTCACAGCTGTGATTACAGATTTTGGATGCTCTAAAAATGAAAATAAATAATAAAGCTAAAATTTTGCTACAATGTGTATATAATTTTACTAATTGCTCTGTTACCAATGACAATGAGTCAGTATCTCAGTTGGATTATATTATTTATGAACATTTTTGTCTTCTTTTGTGTACTGAATTATATTTGCATTAGAATGTTTTTCTATACTTGAATTCATGTATTTCTGATGCAAAGTAATATTATTTTTTTTTAGAATTCCAAATTAAAGTAAAATGTGGTTGAACTGTGAAAATTTGAGGAATGAAACAGTATAAATTTTATGAAACAATAGCAGAGATTGTGGTTTTCTTTCAACTCCTAATAACTGGCTGTCTTTTCTGTGATTTTTCAGTTGTTGCTCTTGTTCTGATTAACTGAAACTAGGAAGAAATCTAAAATATATAATTACTGTTTTGCTCAAATTGCACAAAAACACCTGATATTTTTAAAGTAAAATAAGACAAGTTGTATTTCATATATAGGACTATCTTTACATTAAATATATAAGTGAACCTACACTAAATATTTCAAATATCTCATGATTAAAAAAATTAGTCACTGGTAAGCAGGAACATATATGTTGGATGGAAACTTCAAAGCATTAGATGCTGAAGTTTGATATTTGACATTAGCACAAGATCACAGGATCATTCAGGTGGGAGGGGGCCTTGGGAGGTCTTCAGTCCAGCCTTGTGCACAAACAGGATCAGCTGTGAGATCACACCAGGTTGCTCAGAGCTTTTTTGAGACATATCATGAGAAACAGGGAATGGAGACTGCCCAACCTCTATGGACAAATCTGGTCCACTGCCTGACTTTCCTCATGGTGACAAAACTTTTCCTCATATTGTCTGAACCTCTCTTGCTTCAGCTTATGTCCATTGTTTCTTGTATAGTCCCCTTTGCCCCAGTTCATGCTCCATTGTGAAAAGCACAGCTCTGTTCTCCTTGTTCAGGGGAACTTAGGTGCCCCTGAAGCCACTTCTGCCGCAGGTTGGACAAATCCCTCTCCCCAAGTCTCTCCTCATGGTGCAGTTGCTCCAGTCCTGACTGTCTTTGTGTTATCTGCTGAACTTGCTGTGGTTTATCAATGTCCTTCCTGTATTAGGGGGCTCCAACATGTTAAGACGTGATTTTAACAAGACCAGAGTAGAAGGAGATAATCAGTCCTTTGATCTCGTGCTAATACAATCCCAGATGCTGTTGGCCGCCTTTGCTGCTAGGGCATGCTTCTGGCTCATGATCAGTTCGCTGTCAACCAAAGTCTCCAACTCCTTTTCCACATGGCTGCACTCCAGCCAGTGTATCCCCAGCCTGTATTGCTGAAAGGCATTTTTCCTTCCCAGGTGCAGGTCTTTGTTGAGTTTCATAAGGTTCCTGTTGGTCCATTCCTTCTGCCTGCTTAGGTCCCTCTGGATGACAGCCCTGTCCTCGAGCATATCAACTCATCCCTCCAATCTAGTGTCAGTCACAAACTTGATTAGTACACTCTGTTTGCGTCCTTCAGGTCAGTGATAAAGAAGTTGTATAGTAGAGGTGCTAATGTAGACCTCTGTAGTATGCTACTTGTTAATGACCTCTAGGTACAATGCGATGGATTAACCATGATCATCTGACTCCATTCATCCATCCAACCATTTTTCCTGTATAGTCATCCATGCATCCAGACAGCAGTGTCCCAACTTGGATACAAGAATATTGTGGGAGACAGTGTCAAAATCCTTGCCCTCTATACTTTTGGGGTTTTTTTCTTTTTTTCTTTTTTTACACTGGAACTTAGTCTTGAGCCAGTCTCCTGATACAACTGTTTGTTTTCCTGAGTATCAAGATGCACTGTTCTTGTTGTCCTTAAGTACCCACAAGCTTTCCTGAGCTCCTTCACTGTTCAGACCTGATTATCATGTTCCCAGACACTATTTTCTTGTTTATGAACAGCAGATCCAATTGTGTTTGACCTCTGGTTCAAGCAGTATCAAGCAATTATCTTTGACAACCTCCAGTTACCTCTCAGATTGCTTGCATCCCTCCATGTTTCCCTTCCAATAGATGTCAGAAAGGTTAAACTCCTCCATGAGAATTAAGGTCTATGATCCAGAGAGACTTTTTCCTGTTGTTTAAAGAAGACTTCATCTGCTTCCTTATCCTGTTCAGGTGGTCTGTAACAGACTCCCACCATGACGTCACTCTTACTGGCCCCTCTGATTGTGTTCTATAAGCTCTCAACCAGCTTGTCATCTGTCCTATAGAAGAGCTCCATATATCCAATTTGCTTCTTCACATAGAGGACAATCCCCCTCCTTATCTTCCCCACCTGCTTTTCCTGAAAAACTTGTATCTGTCCATGGGAGCACTCCAGTTGTATGAGCTGTGCCCTCAACATCTCAGTTATTCCAGTGATGGCACAGGTCTGACACTGCACCTGGATCTCTGCTTCCTCCTGCTTGGTTCCCAGGTTGCGTGCATTTGAGCACACACATTTGACATGCCCCCCCTTGCATTCCTGTTTATTGTTCCTGAGGTCTACCTTGTTCCCCTCACCCTACACCTTTGTTTTCACCCCTGACTACCTTTTCCTTACTTAATTGTAGGATATAATACCATTCCCCTGCTGTTCCCAGTTTAAAGATCTCCTCACCAGGTTGGCCAGCCTGCTAGCAAAGATGCTCTTGCCTCATTTGATCAGGTAGATCCTGTCTGTCCCCAGAAATTTTCAGTCTTCAAAGAAGTTCTTGTGGTCATAAAAACCAAACCTTTCTGTAACTGCCTACCAGCACTGGAATAGTTTTTGGCCTGAGGAGATCTCTGCTCTTCCTCAAGCCTTTGCCTTTACCACAAGGATAGAGGAGAAGATCATCTCCTCCCTTACCACTTGTCATCATTATCTGGTTATTTCTGTCAGCTTTGGACGCATGACCATGATGGGAGTAGACCATCCACATGGAGAGTAATTTGAACTTGGTAATCTGCTCATTCAAACAGATATGTAATTTAATGAAATATAAACCTAGGAATGGCAATGTTGGCCCAATCTCCAAAATTGGAAATGAGTTCTGGAAAGGTAAGACTTTGAGTAATGTTTGTGATTCATAATGGGAAGTCTTACAATGACAAAGTTAAAGACACCGTGTTATACTCATTTTAAGAGGCACCTTGCTTAGATCATATACATATATTCTAGGAAATGATGGTAAGTGATAAGAGGTTTCTGCTTTCTAAGTAAAACATAAACAAAAAAGGGGGGAAAAAACTTTTTTTTCTTGTCATTTTACAATACTTCTACAGGAGCACCATTAAAATTTTGATCAAAATTTCATTTAAGATAATGGGAGGGGGTCTTTTATTTCTTTTAATCTTTCTTTCAATTTGAAAATATTCAAATCCTTTTTCTTTTTTTTTTTAATTCTTTAAAATTTCTCTAAAAATTTCTCACTTCATAGTTTTCAGCTTCACTGAGGGAGTTTGCTTCCTCCCCTTTTTTAGGACAGAATTAAAGTCACTATTAATGTATCAGTAAGGAGAATTTGAAGAAATATGTTATCACAAACAATTTTTTTTTTTTTTTAAATCAATGAACCAGCTTTTGGACTTCTATGATCATTATGAAATCAAAGTTAATGTGTTCGTCTATAATTTTTGAATATACCTATATTTTCCTATGCATATACACAGTCATTTTGTTTGTCAGTATTGGCACTTGAATGGAAGATTTGGATATCATTTAAGTAATGCATGTAATTGCAGGAATGCATGTAGCTTCTCTTACACCAGTGTCTTAACTATACACCTTTAAAAGAAGATAGTTTATGACTGGAATTCTTGCAGTTAGAGAGAGAATTTGAATTTCTTTTAGCTGGATTGGTATCTGTTCAAACACCAAAATAAAGCACTACCTAAAGAGAAAATGAATGAGTAGGTGCTCTGTGCTCCAGGATCACAACTATTTTCCAAGTTACTCTTAAATAGTTTTATGCTTGGTCGTAGGGTTCTTTGATTCAAGTCAGCTTTCATGAAGTGGAAATCTCAGGTTTCTAGTTCAAAAGTAAGCTTTTAGCCAAAGCAGCTTTGAAAGCATGAGTTGATTTCAAGTGAGTACTAGAGTTGGGGGAAAAAAAAAAAACCAAAACCAAAACAAACCACCCTGCAGCTGTGTTTTACTTCTGCAAGAGGGGCTTGTGAGATTTAGAGATATCCAGAAAAATTCAGTACATCTATTTTTTGCAAGAAAAGTATCTGAAATAACTGTTTCAGCAAACTTTCCTAAAAAACATAGAACTCCCCTGTTAGAGATGTGGTAATGGAGGATTTGAAGTTGCAGAGAGAAGTGTAAATTGTTACTTGACAGGCCTGTCCTAAAAGTTATGCAGTGGCTGTGCTATATGATTTCCTCTCTGTCTCTGAAAGCACAATTGTTTTTCTTGGGAGTAAGGTGAGTACAGATACCATAATGAGAGCCATAGGCAGAGCTGCACATGGTAAGTTAAGTCATTGGTTCGTTTTTGCCTATTTTGCTGCTGCTTTTTTGGTCACCAAGACATGGTCTGCAGAATTTAATGTTAGACCAACCCTTTCTTTTCCTTCTTTTCTACTAATACAGCTTAGCTGAAATTGAAGCCAGGCATTATTAACACTGCCTTAAGAGTTTCTATGCGATATGCATAGAGTTGCAGTTTCGCCATGTTTATAAATCTTCATAAACCAAGCCAAACTAAGACCCTGATAAAGCAGAAGGTGTCAAAATATGTAAAATTTGCCTCCAGGAGCTGTGAAGCTCAGAACAATTTTCTCTGGCTATCCTATTAATGAAGATAAAATTTACTAAGGGAAAAAACCTCTTAATGAAAAGTTTGATTAACAAATTTCTATTGGATTTCCTATGCAATATATAAATGGTAAGGTCTCCTGTGAAACAGCCTATTTAGATTGATCAAAGTTCTAAATAAGAGATACGGATTCAGCAAAAGCTATCCATGTATTGTAAAACTATCTTAGTGTAAGATGATCTAATAATGGCCAGGGAGAAGGGAGAATTGTTGTTAATCTTGCAGGTAACTCTTCTAACACCTGATATTCTGTTATTCTGTATCTCACACCATACCCAACTTCCCATGAAGACAGATGATAGAGGTAAGGTTTAGTTGTTCATTAAACTTAAACTCAGGTAATTTATTATTCACCATATTTAATTTTTTTGTAACAGGTGTAACAAATGCATGCAGATCTACTAAAGTATACTATGCTGAGTAGCAATAAAGATAATTAAATGAAAGCAGCAACAAAGAAACTTAAATGGCTGACTCAAATTTTCAGTGGGCCCCTTACTACTCTACACAATTTTTGAGGAAACTAGGTGACAGTCTTATTTCTAATATTTGCCAACTGGAAGGCTCATAGCTTTGTTCTTAGCTTCTATGCAATATAGAAAAATAAATCAGTGAAGACCTGTTCCTGAAGTATGGAAATTGCTGAATGTCATATCGGAAAATACTTTCTTCTGTTCTTTCTTTGAGATTGAGTGTTCACTTAAGCACACGATTTCTTCATTTTCTGCGAAAGACGCTGACAGTAAATTCACTGGCAGGATATGCCCAAGTGTGTTTAGTCTGAGGCACTGGAATAAGTTCAAGCCCATGGTATTCTGTAAAAATCTTTCCTTGTCTTCTATTAATCAAAAGACAAATAAATTTGTTAGCAATATGTGGCAACAGGAAATGCACAGGTTAAACAATACCTCTCTTACTATCTTTCTTTATTGCCTTGCTAATATACCCTTTTAATTCACCACACAGACCTTCTGAGACTGATCACTCTAGATAGTGTATGTCTCCATACATCTAATGAAAAGCATAACACTTCTTCTTTTTATCTAGCTCTATCACACAAATTCAATTCCATTTCATGTTTTACACATTGCGTTGAAAAATATCTCATAATTCAAATTATGAACAGTTTAATGTTGGGCACCCATTTCCATATCTCCTCAAAATAAATGACAAATGTTTACCTCTTCGCAACAGGGTCAGACAATTCAAAAAGGAAAATGTATACAGTGACCTAATTTGCAGTTTAAACTTTTCAAGGGTCATAATGTCTAGTGTAGTCATGACTGTAGAAGTCTAGAGAATAAAGGGTTTATTGTGTCTCTGTAGACTGTGAAGTACTTGCATACTTATAAGCAGGGAATGCTGAATTATTATAATTAATTAATTTATCTGGTGATTTATAATTTAGCCTTTGTTCTCATTTTGAATTATGCATGAGCCAGTGACAATTTTGAAAAAAATTGTTTATTCGTACCTTTTCTAATTTTAACCTGCAGTTATTTCAGTCATTGTTAGCTGCATTTGCCTATCCCTGCTTATGAAGTGGGAAAACAGCTCTGTAGGAAAACTTTCACAATGTATTTTACTCTTATTTTTCCTAGTTTAGGAGGGGTTTTTTTGAAAGGGTGATTTTACATTGTCAATGCTGTTCAAAGAGAATGGAATTATTAACTGACAGTGACAATCTTGGCATTATACAATACAGGGCTTTTAAAATCCCTAGCAAGAAGCAGCTTCCTTCGTTATTAGGGATTTTAAATCACAAAAGTGACTTTGTACAATTAATGCAGAAGATATTGCCTTTAGTGCATAAAATGAAACATTCCTGACCACCCTGTGGCTTGCACTATTTCTCTCATTTGCACTGTGATATCCCATATTGCCGGCTTCTGAAGCCTTTTTTCGTGGTCCACAGAGGTAATAACATCCAGCAAGAACAGTCAACAAGTGGAATGTATTTAAAAATCAGAGATATTTTAGTGCTGGTTTTAATAACTATTTTTAATTAGAATACTTCAGTATTCCATTACAATACAATACACAAAAATATCAGTGTTTGAAAAGTGTCAATTTATGGTTTTATGGAGGCTTTGTTTTGTTTTATTTTTTAATTTTACATCTCAGCTAACTCCCCTGCTCAGCAACATGCTTAAGTCTGGGTTTAAAACTAAATATTTGGTAAATCTCACTCAAGTCAATCCCAAATTTGCTGTGCTTTCTCACTAATTATACCTTAGACCTCAAAGCAGGTATGTCAGTTCGACAAGTGTTGTATGACATTATGAGCTACTAAAATTACTATAAAACACTTCATTTAAAAATAAGTGTTTTCATAATGAATAAAATTACGTCCCTGAGCTTTCTCATTTGAATGTTCAGTTAAGTGATGTGAACAGTGAAATGACAATGTTTGGCACTGTTACAAATTACTAAAGATGGTTCAATAAAACAAGACTAGTCACAGAAGAGTTTCACAGTACTAAGTGACCTGGCAAAAATTCTGGATGAAATTTAAGGCTGATAAAATCTAAACAATCTCCATAAGGGAACACACTGATCTTTTATATAGAATGATGATTTCTAAATTAATTATTGCTGTTCAGAAAATAAATCTTAGCAACATTGTGAATACAAGAAGCAAAATAGCATATTAGAATTTACCAGGGGAGCAATAGAAAACAAAGCAGTAAGTTCATTATGCCAATGAATAAATCCACAATAACCTATATCCTGAATACTGCATAAAGTTTGGTCCCTTCATCTCTAATATGTTACTTTGGAACTAGAAAATATATGGAGAAGGGCAGCCTCAGTGATCAGAGGTATGTAATGGCTTCCATACAAGGGGAGATTTAATAGAGTAGAGTAGAATGATTAAGTTTGGAAATTTGGAAAACATCAACACAGTTATCTCTGGTTTTATATACTTTTCTTAAGCATCTGCTAGTTCCTCTTAACAGTATAGGTGTATAGTGCTAAATAAGAGGTACGGGATCTGATCCTGGCCCAGTGGTGTAGACTGTCCTGTGTTCAGACTCTGTATTTGTCTTGGGGAAAGTGAGGTGGAACAGTCAAAAAAGAAACTAAGGGTGTGAGCTAGTGAAACAGCCAAAGACCATCCGGAGATTGAATGTTCTCCCTGTCCATCTTCTATTTATCTATAAATAGCAGTCCATCTACAGCAGTACAGATGTACTCCTAGAGGCAGGATCATGGTCTAGATGAAATTTTGTACCAAAGCACTTTGGCTGTTCTCACGTTCTTGTGCCTACTAGTGACAGGCAATGTGAGTTTAGATGTGAAGAAAAACGTGTATACAGAGTAAACCAAAGTTGCACAACTTCTAAGACTACCTGTTAGAGGACAGTTTTGGTAGACTATATAATGTTTTCTGTAGGAAAGTATGCAGGGAGAGTACCTTATTTTTGCTGTCAGAGATATTTTCAGATTCCAGTTTGAACAAACAGCTACTGTGACTGATCTTTTGGGAGGGAAAGTCTTTTTGCATAAACGTATTGCTTTGGAAAACAGGCTGAAGGGACAGATGAGAGGTCTACCAGGGATGGGATCAACCGTACTGGTTAGGGTGCACTTCTGATGATTTTGAGGGCTTCAGCTTGTGTCAGGAGTGGACAAAGTTGATGGACTGAGCATCAAAGCATCCCTTTCCTGTTCTTATGGTTCAGTCAAAAGGAGCTCTCGGCTGGACTGTAGCTGGCAAAAACCCAACATTCAGTTTATGCTCTAACCTTGCTTTGATAGGCTGGTCAAAGCCACCTTTTTTGACATTTAAGGCCCATAATAAAGCCTGTAGGAAACTGGCATTCCCCAGCTGGTGTGTGGGATAGACGTCTGTTGTTCACCAGCAAAACCAAAGAAATAGATGTGATTATAAGCAAATAAAGGTGTTCAGTTCTCTTTCAGAGCATTCTTCCACCAGTGTCTGAGGCAATCCTTAAAGCTTGCTGTAATTTAGAGCAGGCTCCAAAGTGCTGTAACGCTATGCAAGGAAACATCCATGAGCAGAGCAGCAGGACAATCAGGAAATTCAAAAGTGAACTGAAAGATATATTACACTTTGTATGCTTTATTAAATGAAATCATCTAGTAATGTGGTGGGTTTTTTTTCTTTCCTTATGTACCGCTTTTTCCTCTCCATTTTTAGTTTGTTTCGGAATTAATTTTTAATATATTCATTGTATTTTAATAGTCGTTTGACTAATCAAATGGAGAGGAATAGACATGGCTTCCAGCAGTTACAAAAGCTTAATTAGACATGGTGCTGATAGGGAAGTGGATAACAGTACTATGTGGATTTATGTTTCACTTGATATTTTACTCTAGAGGCAGCATGTTCTGAAAGTCTGTAAGTTTCAGAAGAAAGCACTGTGCAAGAGTTGCACTGAAAAAAGGCTAAAGTGCATTCGTATTGTCTTTGAGATTTTTAATCTTGTAGTCCTAATTTTTTTAAATTTCTGAGTGTCCATGAATTTACTGCTTGGTAAAGTCAATGCAGAATATTGCAAATGTTAGTTTCTGGGTTTTGCTGGGTGTGAATGATTTTTGCCTGTTTGTATTTGGTGCATTAATGAGGAGTGATAAAGTTGTAAATAGAAGTTAAGCTACAGTCTATATTTTAAGTAAAAAACAGATTGAGGACACCGATTGCTTTGTGGTAAAGAGAGACTTTTTCCTGTGGTGTTTTTTTTTTTCTTTTTTTTTCTTGCTTGTCACTTGTCTTGAAATATGCTGTTAAGTTCTTAGCAGCTGTTTCTTTTGCAGCAACCCTTGTTACCTTTCCAGTGTTCTAAATATGACATTTATTTTCCCATTTGTTAATTTTGAGGTTTTTAAATGGAGGCTTAGGTAGCACCTGACGAGAACCATTAAAACCAATTTTGAGTGTTATATTCTGCCTAACTGGCCAACAATGACTTGTGCATTCACTGCAATTAAAAAAAAAAACCATAATTATATGTGAATAAATCTTTGGCTTCTCCAGGCCCCTCCTTCTCAGCTGGACTGGAACTGTTTCCAGCAAAAATATTTACCATAATTTTATTAAAATTTAATATTGGTCTCTTGGATCAAACTCCTTTCTAAAAGCCAGTTTATCTGGTTAAAAAAGATGCATATTTTTATCCTGCTATATTTCTTTTCCATCTTGCTTATATTTTTTTAAGTTTGCATTTGTTTCTCCTTCATGATAGTCAGTTAATCATTTTATCTACTGTTTCAAATCACTATGTTATGTAAGCAATAACTGTTTAGATTTCAAATCTTTTCTGTAATATTTTTACAGTTGAACTGTTTGCTGTGTACTTTTTGATTTATTAGAGTTCTTTACAACTCAGTACAAATTCCATTTCAATTCAAAATCAAAAATTTTACCTCTACTGTACAACTAATAATGTTATAGACAGTTGACAGCTGACTGCAAGAAATAATCCAAACTCACCCTTCCTACATGTTTAAAAGTTAGCTCAGTTCCACAAGAGTTAAGCTGGAGATCCTTTCTACACTGGAGTTACCAGAGTACCTCTCCCATTGTGTACTGTAATAATTCAGGGCAGACTGTTTTGAATCAGAGGAAATCTGGTTTATAAATTGAACAAGGAAGTCAGTTAATAGAAAAAATACCAGAACCAGAAGACAACAGAAAATTTCAGTGATTGACTGACAGCTCCTATAAAACATCTTTTTTTGTTTTCAGAGATCTTTTTTTCCTGATTTTAAGTAAAATACCCAAATATGCCAAAACTGCCAGTTCACAGCTTTAAATACGGAGCATTACATCAAAAATATTTTTTAACAAATTAAAATGTGCACAAAGTGTCCATTTGGCTATTAAAAATAGCTATTAATAAGTTCTGTGTTGAGAGCTCCATTGCTTAAGTTTCTATCATTACTTGTTCAATTTCACAAATTAAGCAAATTAATAAAATAGCAGACCATGGTTTCTGGTCCTATGCATTGCCGTCACTGTCATCATATGTATTGTTACCTTGTAGAGTTACAGAATCATCTGAATATTTCACAAGACAAAAACTTATGGATCATCAATTTCCTCTCTAAAAGAAGAATGAAAGCAATCAGGAAACTTAACGTGGAAGTACACATTATCCATTGGAAAAACTGTTTCCAGACCATCTAAACAGAGGTCCCACTGGGATTTCGATAACACACTCTTCTCTACAGTTAAACAGTTTAATGGATTTGGTAGCTTAACAAAATCCATTTCTTTCTAACAACCATGAATTTGGGTTGTTTTTTTTTAACTCCACAGTGTAGCTCACACTCTCCTCACATAGAGGGCAGCTTATACCTCTCTATAGCAGATCCACATGCCATTTGAATCAACCTTTCCCCAGATAGGCAAAACTGACTAATGTCCAAAACATTATAATAACATTTGTATCTGTAGTTGAGGAGGGCCAGCACATATTAATTTGTCACTTGGTGCATATTTATCAACCAGATTGTACACTGTTGCCATACTTGGGCTGTTAAAAGCCTTTATTAAAACCAGTGCTGCTGAAATCAAATGGCCTTCATTATCTTTGTTCTAAGTGTATACATATTTTTAGAAAAAGTTTATTATATATACTATAGTGTGAATGTTTCTAAAAGACAGCAGGTTTTGAAAGGTTAATAAAAAATCCAGCACAGTGTGAGCAAGGAAGTATTTTCCTTTCCTTTGACACATTACAGCTCTAGCATATCCTTAATGAAACTGTATCACTGGTGGAACTGGTACAATAACAGCTGGCAGTTACCATGACAATCATAATTTTTAAATATTTTTTTTGCCCATAATCTTTCTGATACTCCATCAATTGAAGAAAATGTATTCAACATCAGGCAGGCTTATAGTTTTATAAATATTTTCTTATTTCTTTGCAATGGATTCCATTTAGAAAAATAGAGGAAACATGCATGTTGGATGATCTTCATCTTTGTGACAATTCTTACTTGATGAGAATGAGTCTGTACCCATTCATAGAATAAACTTTTGTACCTATGGGGAAAAAAATGTAATATAAATATTAAAAGGCCTATTATGCTGTAGCTGGATGAAAAATGTCCTCACTGCATTTTATCACACTTACTTTTACATACCATTAAGGTACCTCCTTTTGAAAGTATGGTTAGTGAATGCATAAAGATTTTAAAAAGGCAAACAAAAATGTTATATGTACAATCCAGATTATTGTATATGAATTTCTATTTCACAGCACACTGTACTCCTTCATTGTACCTTTCCCAAAATAGTTACAGTCTAAAACACAGATTCTGTAAATATTAAAAAAGGTTTATTTACAAATCAGAGGAACTGTTTTCTCATTTCCTGTTGCTCTTTATTCACATGAATGTTAAAGTATTGACAGGAAGATACTTTAGAGCAGAAAAAAAATGAAGGTATCAGTGTTCTCGTTGCCCCAAAGGTTTTCAGTGAAGGTTCTAGTGGAACAAATTGTGGGGTTTGTCTATTTAAATTAACTATATGCATTGAATACTAATCCCCTGATTCAATCAGTAGTGGTCAGTGAATCAACAAACCATCATATTCTTATGCATGCTTCTGCTTATTGTGTATACAGCCAGTTTTTCAGGTGGGTGCAATTCTATTATGTAAATATTTTTCTCCCTACAAATAAAAAAAAAAAAGCCCTATAATTTTTAAATATATGATTCTTCTTTAAAAAAAATCTTGGGACAAGATTGCATTTGCAAAATAACCTAGACTTATATGGATAGACTTCTTGTTCAGCATGCTTTAATAAGACCTTCAAGAAATGAAACAAGTATTCAAGCTCCAAAATTAAGATTTGTCTCACCTAATTTTGACCGATGAGGCATATAGTCTTATGCAGATTATCCCTATCATAAATGGAGAGAGGCAGGTAACTCCAAAGGTTGATTCCCCCCCTCTAGAGCAAATGCTACGAGAGTCTAGAGGAATAATTTTTATGCATGGATACATTAATTTGCTTATGATTCGAAATTATCCAGTAAATATTTTATGTGGTCAGATTATAACGTCTGAAAACCTCTCAAGTTGTGCTGTAGCAAATGCTCTGAGAGTGAGTGGCAGATACTGAATGATGAGTCACCTAAATCAAGGGACTTTGATGCTACCTATTGATTGGAAGACTAACATAAAGTATCACAGCATTTGGAGGTTTGGAGTAGTTTGCATAAACATTTTTTCACAAACGTTACAAAAAAAAAAAGTATAACTCTTCACTGCTAAAAGTAATTCGTAACTTTCAATCAAATAACAGGTTTGATTCTGTTTTATCTATTCACTGCTAGGAAGGGTATGTTTTCTTGTATAACTTCTCAACACTCCTCTGGATAAATTACCTTCAGGAAGTTTATTGGTTCATTTCTGCTGCTCAGGTCTCTCTGCAATGCATACCATCCTCCCCAATATCCATACTGAAAGGTAAAAATCATGAACACTGATTTCAGTGAAGGATAGGCCCGAATATGGATAGCTTCCATGATAAACTTGTTTTCTAAGTGAAGAAATTCCATCTCTAGATTTGTCTAGAGGATCAGGATTCTACTTAAGCCCTCACATAGCCTCAAATGAAGAGAAGAATATTTTGAAAATTGTTATGAAATGTATTTAGTTCTTAATGGAAAAAATAGAGGCATGGGCTCATATAGTTGCCTTTTCGTACATGCTGACTTCAGTGGCCTAACTCATGCTTGCTAAGACGTGTTTAAGATCTTCCTGTAGACTCTGTCTGGTAGACAACCAGCAACAAGAGAGAGAATTAAGGTGTATATAGAATCACAGAACGGAATAAAGTAGGATTGAAGGGATCTCTGAGGTCATCTAATCCAACCTGCTGCTCAAAGCAGTTAGACCAAGTAGCTCAGGGCCTTGTCCAGTCAAATTCTGAGTATCTCCAAGGGTGGAGACTCCACAGCCTCTCTGGGCAACCTGTTCCAATATTTCACCAGTCTATGTTAAAAAGATAGATAACACATTTACAGCCTATGTTTCTGTAATTTCTTTTACATGTATGACAGAAATAATTGGTCAAATATCAGGCAGTCATTTTGGGATTACTATAGTCTGACTATTCAATCACTGCTTGAGAAACTGACAGGTTAGACTACTCCTTTGCCTGCCTGCAAGTGTCTTAGATGTGGATCTGAATAACAGATATTGTGACTGCCATCTGGCATCTGACATAAAATGTACCCTGTAGCTAGAAACTTTCCATTTTAGACTGATGTATACTTTTTCGTTCAGTATAGCCCAAGTATTCCTCATGGAAACAGTTAGGTAGGGCCCCCCACGCTGCAGAATTGTAAAGACTTCATTCTTCTCTGATCTGGGACACATGCATCAAAGAACTCAAGCAACAACCAAAAATACCTGATGAACTTATGGTAAAGAAAAAAAAAAAAGAAAAAGAAAAAAAAAAGACTCTAAACATAAAATAACAACTTATGTAATATGAAAAGTCTATTTTTTACTTGAATAACAACAAATTAATCATGGCATTCAAAATTAAAACAGCAGTTATCATGTTCATGACAAGTAAGAAAATATAAATGGAGGAGTCTCTCAACAGGTAATATATATAGCTGGTGTTAATGTACGTGAAAATTTTATACAACCGAGGTAGTTACCGGAAAAATAAGTGAAAAACAGAGTGAATGCAGCTCAGGAGGAGAGTAGCCAATATGATACTATTTCATATTAAAGACAAAAAATTTTACTAAATTTTTATATGTGCATAATGCAAAAGTAAAGGAAGAAATTAGATATCAAAAATACATTTTTCCACTTTGCCTTATATAGAATACAAATATTTACTAAATAATCCTATTTTGTCTATGTACTATTGACAATTTCATTATATTTATGCTGGAGAAATGAAGAGAGGAACCCCATAAATTCAACAAGGGTAAGTGTAAAGTCCTGCACCTAGGGGGAATAACCCCATGCACCAGTATATGCTGGGGGCCACTGAGCTGAATATCGATTCTGCAGAGAAGGAACAAGAGGTCCTGGTGGACAAGTTGAATATGAGCCAACAGTGTGCCCTTGCCTCAAAGACATCTGGGGCTGCACTGGGCAGAGCATTACCAGAGGGTCAAAGGAGGTGACCCTTCCCCTCTACTCAGCACTGGTGAGACACATCTGGAGCGCTGGGTCCAGTTCTGGGCTCCCCTGTGCAAGAGAGGTATGGACTTACTGAAGCAAGTTCAGTGAAAGGCCATGAGGATGATGAAGGGACTGGAGCACATGCAGGAGGTGGGTGAGAGAGCTGACACTATTCATCCTGGAAAAGAGGAGGCTCAAAAGGATTCTTATCAATGTATATCAATACTTGATGTGGAAGTAAAGAAGACTGAGCCAGACTCTTCTCAGCGGTGCCCAATGAAAGCACAAGAGACAGTGGGCAAACACTGAAACACAGAAGGTTCCATCTGAACATAAGAAATCACTATTTTACTATGAAGGTGGTCAAACACTGCCCAGAGGCAATGGGCACACTCTGAAATAGAAGAAATTCCATTAAACATAAGAAAAAACATTGTCAGTGTAAAGATGGTTAAGCACAGGAACAGGTTAGCCAGAGAGGTTGCGGAGTCTTCATCCCTGGAGATATTAATTAACTTTTCCGATATGGCCCTGAGCAGTCTGTTCTAGTTTGAGCAGAGGGAGTTGGACTAGACAATCTCCAGAGGTCCCTTCCAACCTTAACCACTCTGTTATTCTGTGCAGTAGAAATTAAAATAAAAGCAGCATAGTGAACAACAATAATGGAAAGATTTAATAGCTAGCAAAATAAATTTGAGGCTTTACAATTCAAAGCTTACATTTTAGTAATAATGATAGTAAAGATAGGAAGAGAAAATGTCTGATAGAACTAAGAAATCTCAGGAAGCATATAAGCCTATCAACATGTAAACAAAATAATCTTGACAGTACTGTGCAGAATAAATAGGATAATTTAGCAACTGTTTATATTCTGTACAAATAAATAAAATGTGGGGTTTTTTTATTTTTAATTACTTCTTCCATATTTTTGTATTTGGGTTGGGCTTGTCAAAAATTTATGGTAGCAAATATCTATCAGTTCACTAATCTTACAAACCTTCTGATTACATCTTTAGTGAATAAGGATGATAGATAACATCTATTAGAGTTTTTTTTTTAATGAGCCATTTTATACAATCATTCTCATAAGCATGACACAAAATCAGTTTTGTACATCAGTGTTGGCAATAAGTTGGGTTTTTGGGGGATGAGTTGGGGAATGCATGGGAAGCTGTATGTACTACTGACAATACTGTGGAACACCAGAATACTGCTAAGGTAATAATACATAAAAAAATAATAGTTAGGTGACTTTACATTGGATAGATTGACATCAATTCTTAAACAATGGAAAAACTTATATAAGCTTCATACTTCTTAAGATGCTGACAGTTTCATCAACAGAGCTCTTGCTAAATTCATAAATAGTTGTTAGTGGTGAATTGTTGCAAAGGAATCTGTAAAGACTGGTACAAGGTTTAACGTTGTCCAGTCGTTTCACTGGCAGTTGGGATATAAGTGTATAAAAACATGGGGAAAAACATGTTCAGTTGTTGGGCAAATATTATAATGATCCACAAATGTCTCTGAATCTTTGATGTAAATCAACATAGCATCACCAAAGCTAACAGAGTTACCTCTTTATAGCAGATAATGCCTCTAAGAGTTAGTGAACTTGGGGAAAAAAATGAGATGGTTCATATTGTATGTGGGGAACAAAACTCCTGCATAGTCTCTCCTTTATGCGCAAGAGATTGAACAACTATAACAAATCTGCATAACTTGTAATAATTGCAAATTCCATCTTTCCATATATATATGGAAAGAATCAATGATAATAATAATCAAAATAAAAAATTAGCACAGAATCATTATATTGTTTGAAAATCTTAATGATTAACAAATCACTAAGAATTTGCCTTTTCTGTGTGATTCAGGAGCAGAAATCCTACTGAAATCAGGAAAAGTTTTTAATACTTATCTGTAATCTCAGAAGAACTCTTTTTAATGTTTATTTAAGAGCGGATAGAGATGTTCATATGAGTTTCATAGAACAAGTCTGTAAACAGAGAAATATTTTTGGCAGCTATGAATGAAGAATGAATTATTTTTTATACTTACTTGGTCTGAGAATGTATTATTCCCTTCTATGACCTTGCAGCATCCTATACCATCTCATCTTTCCTGCAGGGTTTTGGAAATCTTTTTTTGCTGTTCACTTGATGAAAGTCCTTGACCACCTGTCACTGAATCCAAACTTGCATAGAAATGGATTTTTGCTGTACCTTCCCCCTGAGCAGGTGTCATACCTAGTCCTGTCTGGAAGGTTTTCAAGGACTAGGAGTGGACAAATTCCTGCAGATTCTGTTGGAGGTTTTAATTTACTGAATTGAAAGCTCTGAGAAAAGTATTCCATATGTTTTCTTCTGTGGAAGAAACCTCAAGTTAACTATTTGTCTATTAAATGTTTTGCAAAGTGGCAGTAGGAAATATTTTCAGTTTTCCAACCTACAGCACTTACATATTTAGGAATTTTTTTCTGGAATGATTTTCAGGAATGTACTTTCAACTAAGTCTGCTTTAATTCTTTTCCATTCTTGGCCAAGCATTTCACAGAATCCAGTTTGACGTGTCCAGCTCTGTATACTCATAGAATCGTAGAATCATAGAATCATTAAGGTTGGAAAAGACCTCTGAGATCATCAAGTCCAACCGTCAACCCAACACCACCATGCCCACTAAACCATGTCCCTAAGTGCTGCATCTTAAATACTTCCAGGGATGGGGACTCAACCACTTCCCTGGGCAGACTCTTCCAATGCTTGATAACCCTTTCGGTGAAGAAATTTTTCCTAATATCCAATCTAAACCTCTCCTGGCGCAACTTGAGGCCATTTCCTCTCGTCCTATCGCTTGTTATTTGGGAGAAGAGACCGACACCCACCTCGCTACAACCTCCTCTCAGGTAGTTGTAGAGCGCAATAAGGTCTCCCCTCAGCCTCCTTTTCTCCAGGCTAAACAACCCCACTTCCCTCAGCCGCTCCTCATAAGACTTGTTCTCCAGACCCTTCACCAGCTTCGTTGCCCTTCTCTGGACACACTCTAACACCTCGACGTCCTTCTTGTAGTGAGGGGCCCAAAACTGAACACAGTATTTGAGGTGCAGCCTCACCAGTGCCGAGTACAGGGGCAGGATCACTTCCCTACTCCTACTGGCCACACTATTTCTGATACAGGCCAGGATGCCATTGGCCTTCTTGGCCGCCTGGGCACACTGCCGGCTCATGTTCAGCCGGCTGTCAACCAGCACCCCCAGGTCCTTTTCCAACAGGCAGCTTTCCAACCACTCTTCCCCAAGCCTGTAGCGCTACATGGGGTTGTTGTGGCCAAAGTGCAGGACCCGGCACTTGGCCTTGTTGAATCTCATACAGTTGGCCTGGGCCCATCGATGCAGCCTGTCCAGGTCCCTCTGCAGAGCCTTCCTACCCTCAAGCAGATCAACACTCCCGCCCAACTTGGTGTCGTCTGCAAACTTACTGAGGGTGCACTCAATCCCCTCATCCAGATCATTGATAAAGATCTTGAACAAGACCGGCCCCAACACTGAGCCCTGGGGAACACCGCTCGTGACCGGCCGCCAACTGGATTGAACTCCATTCACCACAACTTTCTGGGCCCGGCTGTCCATCCAGTTTTTTTACCCGGTGAAGAGTACACCTGTCTAAGCCGTGAGCCGCCAGCTTCTCGAGGAGAATGCTGTGGGAGACGGTGTCAAAGGCCTTACTGAAGTCCAGGCAGACCACATCCACAGCCTTTCCCTCATCCACTAGGTGGGTCACCTGGTCATAGAAGGAGATCAGGTTGGTCAAGCAGGACCTGCCTCTCATGAATCCGTGCTGGCTGGGCCTGATCCCCTGGTTGTCCCGCACATGCCTTGTGAGCGCCCTCAAGATGAACCGCTCCATAATCTTCCCCAGCACCGAGGTCAGGCTGACAGGCCTGTAGTTCCCCAGATCCTCCTTCCAGCCCTTCTTGTAGATGGGCATCACATTGGCAAGCCTCCAGTCATCCGGGACCATTAACCAGGATAGATCTGGATAGAAAATAGTCATAATTTCAAGTAACTTTTCATATTGAGAAACTTTTGAAAACTTTCTATTTGAGATGATAGTAGATTTTTAAAAATATTTAAAAGAAAACTTCCTCTTTTGTAACTAGGTTGTGACTGCTCATTTTCTTTATATTTTTGTATGTATAGAAATTTCCCATGACCTGCAGTGATGAATGTTTCACAAATGCTACTTAATCAATCTGCTGGCTACATAGCTTGCTGTATGCACTACACGGCCATCACTGAATTGTTTGATTACTTCTTAGGAGCATCACACACATAGAATCTTCTAGAATCTTCTATGTCTGGAAAGACACAAACGGGGGGGGGGGGGGGGGGGGGGAAGCGCTTCCTAAAGCAGAGAAAGGTTTTTTATTTTTACAGACAGGGACAAGTCCGGTGGCTGCTCAGGTGGGAAAAGTTAAGCCTAACATACAGCTCTGCTAAACTGAGAAAGGGTTGTAAAGTACATTGTTTCAAAATGATCAGTGAAGCAACACTTTAGCTGATTTGTAGCTCAGCTAATAGGACCAGCTTTTACAATGGTCACCTAGCACGTGGGAGATAGCAGTCAGTCCTTGAACTGAGGTCACCTACATCCTATAACTCCAACCTACACCCCATATTTCCAGATGTACAGATATTCGACATTATAGAAAGTATCATGATCTTTTTAAGCATAGTACTGACCCAAAATTGTGGCTTGGGCCCCAAAATAACTTCCTGCAGAAGCTAAAATTTATGTTCTTCTGGAAAATTTCATTTTATTAAGATGACATTTTCTGACATTGCATGGGTGGCACACTAGCTAAATAATTAGTGAGAAGGATTGTAGGAAAACACTGGCTGGAAACAATGGAATAACTGGTTATTAGATGACTGCTGTAGTGTTTCCTAATTCATAAACTAGTCTCTCTGCTCTTACCATTGCCTAATTTTTTATCAGTAATAGATGTAGAGTTAAATAGTATACATTTCTAATAGATCATGAGCAGCCTCTTCGTGGCACTTCAACAAGATTTTTGCAGCTTAAGTAAGGGCCTCTTATAGCTACAATGACAATAGTTTTTTGCATCACTTTCATCTTGGGCATAATTTTATGGAGTAGAAAGGAATTCTAATATAAAATGACCCTTCAGTGTAAGTTGCACAGCACAGAATGATGCTGAAAGCTTTCAAGTTGCGTAAGGACAGCCGTACTTATCTCCAAAGCTGTTTGTACTACCAGTGGAGTCTTTAGTATATATCCTCAGAAAGGCTTTCAGTATTTACGGGAGGTTAAGGCTGGTTCAGAAATTTAGAGGATAAGCCTGTATGTGTATCATATCTTCCCTTATTTGTCAAAGCCAAACTTGTTTCTACTCTGCATTTCAATTTCAGGCATGTTAAATAGCTTTCTGCTGTGTAGAAATCAAACACGAAAGATCAGAGATATTTGCCTTGGCTTCTAAGAGGTCAGGGTGTCATTTCCGTTTTGGGAGAGAAATGAAAGGATGAAGGCATATAATGCTTTACTGAGTCTGCTTTTATGTACAATATACACAACCTCCTTGATGACTGTGTTTTTGAACAGAGTTATGAAGTAATCAGAACAGACTTCAGAAACCATTTGTGTTTGAGTTCCCAGCGAGACTCTCTGTAAAGAAGCTGCTACAAACCAGCATCGTACGGTCTAACATACTGAGTCCTTGTTTTAATAACTAGATGCTTTTGTTATCAGTCAAAAGCAGGTGAGCTGGTGAGCCAGACAACAGTTAAAGCTCATGTTCATGGATTTGGACTTGTATTTCTATGTGAATTTTGCATCTTCTGTAACTATAGCAATTTTAAGTAAATAATTTTCAGTAAATATTTCCAGATAAATACAGGACATAATTTTCTGTTCTGTGAGCATGTGGCACTGATGTTATACTCCATCATAATATTCTGAGGTGTATTCTGCATAAAAGTATTACCCACAACTTGATGAACAGCAAATTTAATTATTCAAATAATTAAATTGATAAGTCAAGTAACAGCATTTCCTAAGAATTTTTGTATGAACTGTAATAGCAGAATGTTCTCTTTTTACTTACAGAAGGGAACAGAAGACCAAGTTAAAGATTTTCTCAAATATTTGTAAGACTCATTAAAAAACCCTATTTTGATTGTGTTTGTGGTTATGTGGGGTTTTTTTAATAAAAAATAAAAAGTATATTTTGGGTGATTGGAATAATTAATGTTACATTAAATTTAAAATATTTAAATATTTTTGTACTAGGAAGTTGATACTAAATGTTACTTTGATCTTAACAGGCAGCTAAATCATACAGGATGATTTATTCCTCCAATCAAAACAGACTGAATTCCAAATATGTAATGTTTATTATGAAAGCACAGAAGCTCCACACCATAACAGTTTTATTAAATTTTGTAGTAAATGATATGATCAATAAATTAATTTAAAAAGTTCAATTTATTGACAATATATGACTAAATATGCTTTTTGTTCTAAATTACTTCTACAATTCTAATCTCTGCTATATTGAATACATTTCATATTCACCAGGATAAATTTAACATTTTATTTTATAGAACAACCTGGATACTTGCAGCCGCACTCAGGGAAAAAAAATATTTTTTCACTTGCTGTGATTTCTCTGCAAACATCTGAAAAGAAATATGTTTCATATATCACTGAATTAACATGATTATACTTAAACTGTGTGTCCTGGCTTTAACTGACATTTTGCTTTACTTTAGTACTCCCACCGCTACCATGTAGATCTTAGAATTACATTACACACAGGCATATGGATCTACTTAACATGGTTTCACACTAAATTTGTACAGTGCTTGATCTTCCCACTATATAATGGCACTTTTTTGTTGCCAACACATTCATGGCCTACAGCTGACTGCTTTTATAGCTTTTAATTAAAATCTGAAGTAGAAAGTGTCTATTAGTCAGTGTGTGAAACCAGTCATAAAGAAGAGGTTGTACAAACCCTGCATAAGATGGATAGCAGTTACATCACTTTTCCCACCTTTGTCTTCATGATGAAGAGAAGCTCATTCAAGTTAATTACATCAAAGTGGGAGGTCTGGGAGGCAGAGCCTATTTTGACAAGTGCCCTCAATTATTAAGGGCCTACAAATAAATTTGCAGGCCAGGAGTTTTATCAATATTTTATTGGCTTTCACAGACTTGTTAGAGAATCTCTCCTACAGTTTGTGGACTCATTGTTATTCATGTCTTTTTCTTTTAGACAAGGTCAGGCAGCTGACCTTGTATGTCACGTTGCAGCTTTAGATACTAACTTTTTCTCTAAAATGTATGTTATCAGAATGCCTGGAATCTACACACACATTTCCACTCGTGAATTTGAAGAATGTTAATTTGTCACACACTCTTTAATACATTTCCATGTTTCTTTACCTTATATGTGTGTTTGACCTTTACATAGATAGTTTCAGAGCCTCTTCTCATGAGCAGCACTGCTGCTTCATTGCCTCAGTAAATGAGACTGAAATTTGTCTCATTCTCTTGTAGACATCTCCTCCTCCAATTCATAGGCACACTGCTAAAACACCCGCAATAGATTAGAAATAATTTAAGAAAAATCTTAATGTACTTTAACTGTCTTTGCTAAGTAAGTTTTTGGTTCCTTTTTGGAAAGAAAAAAAAAAATCACAAAAAACCCAACAGCAAAAAAACTATTGCACATTCTGATATTGCTCTGACTTTCAGATTCATACTACTCTCTCTCTTTCCTTCTTAGTCTGCAAATAACTTTCGGCTTTCTAATGCCTTTCTACTTTTCTTCCATAAATATTCTTTGCCACCTTCCCTCTGTTACGTTACTTCCCCTGCACGTCCCTTTTCCTCTGACAATATTTTGTAGCTTTTCTTCTCCTTCTTCTCTGGAATATTTTCTTCATGAAGGTGGTTGTTGTTCTTGGTGTCTCTGGCGATAGACTCTAATTTTTTTAATGCTTTTTGATTGCTTTTGGAATCTGTTTTTTTCTTTGCAGTAAGAGAAGTGGCTGTCAAGAAAGAAATCAATATCGTGGCAAATTCTTTATAAATGTTGGAAAAAACTAATTTCAAACAGTCTTCAAAAACAGGGTTATATAAAATGAAATGATGTCATTACAGTGCTCATAATTTTGGATCTCCTCATATTTAAATCAAAATCTGGATCATAATACGTTAAATCAATGTAAAATTATATATACATTAATAAGATCATTTAATCTCACTTTGAATTTATAAATATGTATATGGTGATATTTTACTGTTTTTTAATTGAATGAAACAAAAATCTGATTTGATTTTCTTTATTCTAATAAAAGGCACATTTTTATTCTTTTGAAGTTATCAGCCCAGAGCCCAATTTAAGTATTTCAGGCAATGAATGCCTATAGGCACAGCCTGGGGTAGTGAGTACAGAAGGACTGGCAAAGTAAGATGTGCAGAGATTATTACACTTAAAATGTTACATGGTATTTAACTTGATGCTTTTCAGCTTGGCATAGAAGATGAACTGTCTATTACTTAAGTCTACAGAGCTTGTAAATATTTGGTAATTATACAACATGTTATGTATTCCAGCAATTTCATTATGTAAACTACTTTTGGTATTTATTAGTGTCATTCTGTGCTCTTGTGGTCACTGGCATGCATCTAAATCCTAACTGACCAAGTCCAGTCCAGTGACAGGTTTTTGTATTTTTGATTAAAGGAGGCAGCTTTTCTGATTTTGCTTTGTACTGTGAAGGAAGAGAGATTGATTAGCTGTGGTCTATAATGCATTTTCTAGAGGTCTGCAAAGAATTCAGTCACATGGTACCAACCTTCCTTTTGCTCAGCTGTTTCTTTCATGGCAAAGAAAAAAAAAAAAGAAAAAACAAATCCAAACCAACAACAAACAGATGTATCCTAACTTTGACTTAATTTATGGTCACATTTCTATGAACATATAACTCCAAAGAAAGGAAGGTCTTCCCTAGTCATTTCGGGTAGATATTTTAGAATTACTCTGGTCTCTTAAATGACAAAATAAAAGTAAGATTGTATTTGGAAGAAAAAGGTAAATCTATTACGCATAGTAATTTTAATAAGAAGTCAAACCATAGTGTTCCTGAACATAAAAATATGCAATAGTGTATATGCAACATATGTCATTGTGTGTTAGTAGCCATTAATTTATCAGGCAACAAAATAAAGTATTTATGTCAAACATCAGTGAATGGGTTATTGACATTTTGGTATTAGAAAAACTTATGATACTTATTAACTTCTAAGCACCCAGAAAAAATAATGCTTTTAGTTATATCTGGTTTGGACTTTCAGAATCTTTACAGCTATTTTGAGGTTCAGAGACCCAATTTTACAACAAATGCAAAAGATACAACTTCATTATACGAAAATGGCTGAGTTTCTAATTATTAAAAAAAAAAGAATTTCATAGGAAAATATCTTGTAAGTACTGAATTTCAATGAGTAAGAAATATTATTTCAGGTGCAAAAGGAATATTGCTTTAATCGGACAACATGAAAGATGAAAGTTTGTTCAACAATGTACAGGACAGGTAGTAATTTAATTACCTAATTCTTGATCAAAGGGTTTTAGGAAGCTATTAGTAAAAAATATTCAATTATACAGTTCTCCGACAACCAGCCTATGCCAAGTCTTTACACTATTCAAAGCTACTAAATCTTGGATTTCATATCTGGAGGTCAAGGGAATGCAGTACTGGAGTCCCAACTCAGTCTGGCGGTCTGAAGAGTGACTGTAAGTCGAAAGAAGAGCCTGAGGCTCTTTATCACTTCCTTTGAGGACACTTGTGAGGACTGTATCAGAAGGATGTTCTTCTTCAGAATGGACTTGTGCAGGTGAGATTAATTTACCTAACAGTCCTTATTAAAAAAAAAAAAAACAACAACAAACAAACAAAAAAAAAAAACCCAAAAGAAACAAACAAAACCTTAACAACATAATTCAGTTCAGTAATAAACTTGAGTGCTAGAACTTTTAAATCTGAACCTATATTTAATATCTATTTCATTTTTCTACTCTTATTCCTAAGGTTTTGGTTGTTCCCCATCTTCAAGAAGGAAATAAATAAAAGAAAATGATGGAAATGCATAAGCCTCTCCACTGTTTGGCATCTGGCACAAAAGCAGATCTCAATGTGCATCATGAGGAATGAGGCTATATTTATTATAGCAGGAGTTAAGTAGAGTTAGTCCATCTGGGAGGACAACTTGGATGTGTGTAAAATATCTGAGAGACTGAAGATTCAGCACAGACCAGGACTGTCATGGAAGGTTATTATCAAGATAAGTCTGTTGTGTTTGCGAGTACAAAGAGGCTACTGTACTGGTAACTCAAGAGGGATTTGAGGATTGCACCTTTTCAAATAGCTGTGTTTTTTATCAACTGCCTTCTATACACCGCGTATTTCAAAGGAGTGTGTTTTGTAGAAGGTGCTACAGTGACTGATAGGTGAATACTTCGTGTCCATTCTCACAGAATGCAGTCTTAAAACAAGCAGATGCTGCCATGCAGACATTCCTCGAATTACAGGCTATCACCAGTAATTGTGGTAGAGAAGGCCAGAGAAGAAAAAGGATGTTAACAATCTGTATTCGACAAAAAAGGAGTCAGGGACAGTCTTTCTACAGAAAATAAGCTATGCTTTGCTTTCTACAGATTTTTTTCTTTTCAACTTAATGGGATAGTAGAAGAGCAAGTAATTTTTTTTTTTTTTTTTAATAACTTACTGAAAAGAAATGTATTATCTGCTACAGGTCTTCAAACAGTATGTTCTGTTTATAGTATTAGTTTTTTAAAAATGTGTTTCGCAGCTGATAGTTTTGACCAATTCCAGGAGTAGTTTTATAAGAGAAAAAGTGAAACCTGTTATGTTGTCACATGCACAGACTTAACTCTGAAACAATAAGAGAAGATGTTTATTTCCTGTTAATTTCTTTCAGTTGTAGTCTTTGTAGTTAGTCTATGTGGTATACTAAGCTCGACATTTTCAGATAGAAGCATAACATAAGCTGACAGCGTCCCTTTATATTGTGAAGTGGGAGCCACAGCGAAAGGGCAAAAGAAAATAGTTTCTGTGGAACAGACAGCCCATTTACCAGCAATAGCTTTCATTTTATATATTTCATGTATGACCTGTTGTGGAAAATCACTTTGTTCTCTGAAACATCTGTGGTATATTGCTGAGGAGAGGAGAGATGGATTATTGTGTTATACATTGTTTTTTTTATTTTTTCATCCTATGTGGGTTTGGTGCCAAACAGCAAAATTTAGGAACATACCTGGGACAAATCCAGTTGCTATGACTCTATTTTCTCCTCCTCCATCCTCCCAGAGAGTAGCATCCAGTACAAAATAAGCAGTAAACTTTCCTCCACATTGAACCACCACATTTTTTTAAGAGAACATAGCAAACAGCAAGTTGCAGAAAAATAAATACAAATAATTCCCCATTTGCTATACCTCGTTATATGATAGCTTTATTTGTTTCTCTTTTATATTGGATATTTCCAGGCCTTTGGTGACAAACGGATATCAACGGGCTTGCCACGGGAGTGCTGGAGATTTTGGGATTTATCATACACTAGGTTTGAGAAAACAGCCATCCCTCTGCTTCACTTTATGAACTGTCACTGCGAGCCCTGGAGCTGAATGGAGCTGAGTATTTTTCGTATTTGTCACCTTCCAGCGGTGGACACTGCAGGTAAGTGATATGGGCAAATCTGTCATGCAGCAGGAATGCCCAGTGATCCCTGGCAGGCCTGAGAAGAGGGTGTTGACTGGGGTACTTGTGGCAGCACATCATCCAGACCCTTTGTTGAATTTAGCCTGGGATCAGTGCCACATGGAGCAGATCTACTGCAAATGCAATTGGCATGTGTCCAGTGGGCTGATTGGTATGCCAACTACTGTTTCTATGGGAGTACTTGTTTTTTTGTGGTGTGGGGTTTTTGTGTTTGTTTGGTTGTTTTTTTTTTTCTTTTTGGTTAATTCCCCTAACAACCGTTGCCTTTTTACCAGTTTTCACTGAAAGGCAGATTGACTGGTTTAGTGTTTTCTTTTCCTGCTACAAAAACTTCAGTTTGTCATTTTAATTATGAATCTATGGGGCACCCATATACAAAGCAAGTTGTGTCCAAAAGTGCCTGGAGCACTTCATAATCTATGGGTAATGCATTTTTCAGTTAGTCATTGGTGCTGACTCCTCATGGAAATGGAAATTAAATACAGTTGGTTGGTTGGTCATTTAAGCATTGTTCTCATATTGACACATAAACCTTGCTATCAACTGAAAATAAATGATAATTTATGTCAATGCATATTAATAGTATCAGATTGTCGTGGCAACATTTACATAAACATTGTTTGTGACATCAGATGGTCATGTGACAGTTAGACCCTGAATAATTATGTCTTTTAATAAACCAGTGATTTAGCTAGCCAAACCTTTGCCCTTTTCATTCCATGAGCAATATTTGCAATTATAGGTGTTGTGTGCATATGAAGCATTTCTTTGTGGACAGTGAGGTTTTCAAAACATTGTACAACCCAGGTTTGCATATCATATTGAATGATGAGGATCTAAAATGCTCTTCTTTCATTCGAAAGTACACATACAATTGCAGGATCTTAACCTACGCAAATGGTATCCATAAGTAGCAGCCAAAGTTCTGTTATTCTCTTTCACTGCTGTGGCATTAAAAGTGTGATACAAAATATGTGGCCTCTACACTGTCCCAGTTCCAGATTCCGCCACCAAATTACTATTCAACTTATCGTTTAGGGGCTTAGCCATTGTAATTAATCATGTTGTAACTGTAGAAAGATGCCTAATACCCCATCCCTATGCATTATTTACGTTATTTCTGTAGTGAAAGGCACAGGCAAGAGATTAATTAAATCAAACACTTTGGGGTGTGTTTTCCTACTGATGAATAGAGGATTTATATGTAAAACTCAGGTTAGCATTAATGTAAGATTGTTGCATAAATCACCTAGGCATTGATAGGAGCGGTAAGACTTCTAGTGACTTCCTTACACACTTTTGTACATCACTGCTGCTTAGATGGTCATCGTTGTTAGTGAGTGAATATTATTATAATGTTTTATTGGACAATATAACAAGTAATTTCAGTCATGAACTGTAGGTGAAAACTCACTATACAGGCAAGCTATGCATACACATACAATAAATACAGGCACAAGCAAGCTTTCGATGCCATTATAATAGGAAATATTTTATACATAATATCTGAAAAATAACACTGGTTATTTTTTGCTGGGTTTTCCTCTGAAAGACGCTTTCTTTGCATATTACCAAAAAAAGTAAAAAGCAATTAATCATGTAAAGAGTCTTGCTGATGGGTAGCCTTTCTTCATATGTTGAACTGCATGATATGACCAAATAATTTGCAAGGTGAATCACAGTGAAATGAAACCCTGACCTATTTTCTGTAGATGCTTGAAACTTTCACTAACATCAAAGTCATTACTGAGTGTGAGTTAGTTACCATAACACTTCCTCAATTCTTTCTTTTTCTGAGACAAACCCTCTGCTCTGGGTCTTCATTTCTTGTTGGCTCCATTTAATAGCAGCTTTTTCACTGATCTCCAGATTGATATTTTACTCCCAGCATTTTTCCTGATTGTTTCTGTCAGGACTGATAATAGCAATAAGTTATCCTGTAGGAATGATACTAGCAATATGTTATCCAACATATGATATGATGAACATCATTGCTTTTCCATTTACTGCATTCTTCTGTCTTTCCATTCCTTGATCAAAAGCCTCCTTACTTTGCAGTGTTCTTTCTAATGTGCTTTGTAAATAAGCCATCTTTTCTTACACATCTGGGCATGCCTCTCTCCAGAGTTGGTCCATATCCCTTGTATTCTTATTAGTGAACACAATGTTTTGTCAAGTTCACAGTTTAAATTTGAATTTTGAGAAAGTGTGGGGTTTTTATTAAAAAAAAAAAAAGAGATTAAACAATTTGTTAATCAGATGTGAGTTTTTAGGTTTTGTCAGCTGCAGTAAATCACCTTACTCAACTACCATCTTCACAAGGCATATGTTTTAAAATATGATTTTATTTTTTTAAATGCTGAAGTTAAATATATTGGGATCCCGGTCTGTGAGTAACTGACTGCCAAACTTACATTTTTCAATGTTCTTCAGCCCATTCTTCAACCGCACATTTAAAAATATTATAAAAGATGCCATTCATTATTAGCCTAGTGTTTTTATGTAGTTTTAGACAGCAAACCTCACTCTCCAGTCTGCTCTTCATTTTTTCTCATAAAACAGGCAAAAGGTAAAGACCGATATGGTAGGGGGTCCCTTCATAGCAGTAGTTGCTAACAGATCAGGGGCCATTGTATAGAAAACCTAATTCTAGGGAGGAGACATTCCATCTTGACTATTTACTTAGCTAGTTTTGTGCTTTGTCATCATTATTTATTTGAATATATGTTGCTAGCCAGGGGAATGATCTGTAAAAGGAAAACTTATCTATTAGAAGTTTATCCAATGTCAGTATAAGGTTAACAGTTATTCCCCAGGCTACAATCATGACCATAATCATGACCTTCAGTGTGGCTCCTTCTGTTGCAACACAGATGAAGAATAGCTAGCTAAACAATCATGAAACTAGCATTACTCTGTTCCTAAGGTTCATTACTGTGCCTGTGTATGCATATGCTCTTGGAAACTTGCTTGCAAATAATTCATTCATTACCACCAGGAGTTCCACCTTCTGATTGTCGGCTGTATATTTTCATGATATTTTAAAGACAAGTACCATTCTTTAATGAAAATGCACAAATGAGATATCATAAGCTATTAAAACAAAAGTGATTATTATGCAAAGTGAAACAAATTACTTAGTATTGGAGGTGTACGTTTTTGAATCCTAAATTGCTTGGGGAATTGTGGGAATGTGGCAATGAATGCAAAATGTGGAAGCAGCAAAAAAGCTAGCATGTTTGAAAGATGGATGACAGTAATTATCATGAGCAATGACTGACTATTGGTCTCCACTTTGTCTCTCCATATTTCTTTCTCTTTTTTTTTCCTCCTCTTTTGAAACATTAACTCCAGACACTCATTTGCAAAATGTTAACATCTTTCAATAGTCTAAAAGGCATAGTTTTCACTAACACTTCCTAAAACTTGCTCTATCTTCTGCATATCAGAGAACATCTATCAATAAGCACTTAGTTTATAACATTTATAGTAGCTTATACTTTAGTTACCACCTGGTAAAGAATAACTTACAGTATTTTTTTCTCATACATTAGAATTGTTTTAAGCATTAGCTTTCGTGAGTTCTATTCCTTATTCAAAAGAAATGCTTGCAAAAACATACTTAAAATGCTGAACAATTTTGTCCATAAATGATTAAGTCTACATTCCTGTGTTTGTTCTTATCACGTTATCCTCCTCCTAGTCACATTTATGAAAACAAGAACAATGTTGAAACTGGTCCTTTAGTAAAGAAAAGAACAGTTTCAAAATGTGTTGAAAAGGGGGAGTTTACACAGAGGAATATGTCATGGAAATGTCTGTGGGTGAGACATAGCATGGGAAAAGTCTAGCAATAACTGTTTCAGACTCCATTGCCAGCAAAAGCGCTAACTCCTCTGAACCAGCCGTGCATTGTAATGAGAGGGAGTGGGAAAAGAAAGGATGCGGTGCTGAGAAGACACAGAGTGACAGCAAGAACCATTGGTGAGAGAAACACTGTGTGGAGGAGGGATAAATTATTGAAAAAAAACCCACCAACAACAACAAAAAGCAAACAAACAGACAAACCAACCAACAAACCTCAACAAAACAAAAAAATAACCCACCTGTTTTGGGAATGGAGTCAAGAGAAAAATCAGGGAGGACAGCTAAGACAGGAGCAATAGCAAAAAGAAAGACGACTCCATGAGAAACAGTAAGGGCTGGGAAGAAGGCAAATAAGACCTCAACAAACCAAAAAAGATAAGAAAAGGGGGGGAAATGGAGGAAGATAACACTAGAAGTGCATACAGAAAGGTAAAATAGTGGAAACAGATCAGCTTGGAAGAATGAATCCTCTTCCAACCATGAGACATTTTTTGTAGGGGAGCATTTTCAGGAAAGTGATGTGGAAAACAATGGCTTCTTTAGAAAAAATATATAGACTAACTGGAAGAAAACTAGAAGGCTGAGTTGGGAGAGGGGAAAAAAAATAACCAAGTGCAGAAAACACTTTGCTGTGATGTAGAAGACTGCATGGGAAGGGATGAGGGGGAAAACCTGATATGAAATATAAGAGTAAGGTGTATAACAAGACACAGTAAGAGAAGAAAGAAAGAAACAAATGAAAGTAAAGTGACATTTTCAAGGAGGGAGAAAACTAAATGAAGAGAAGACAGTTAGGAAAACCATTTAAAATAATGGAAAGCATCAGAAGGAAAAAAAAATATAAAGTGAGTAGGAAGTAGAAAAGTAATCTAAAAGAAAGAAAAATGGAGAAAAATGAAAAAAATGTACCCTCACAGCTTTATATAATCTAATCTTTCACAAATATGGCAAAAGCACAAATTTCTTTGTTGGGCTCAGAAATGGGCAATTTAAGCCTGTTGAAGGTTAGAGAGCGTTAATACTCTTGTTCTGGCTGTTCCCTGACTGCTGAGATTAGCATGGCTAGGGAAGTTGTTCTGAACTAAACAATTCCCCTGTCATCTGTAGTGTGTGTTGCAGCAGGGAGCTGTGAGTAAGTAGGTAATGTTGGCAACCAGTCTCTCTGGTGAGCAGTGGAAGGGAATTTTAGCTGGAAGCTGCTTTTTATGTTCAGTGCTCGCATCCTGGGAGGGAATAGTTTGTTATGTTTCCTCTGAAGCAGTTAGCACACTTCTGAGTGCTGTAAAACAATTAATAATTATATATTAAAAAGCTGTAAATGAGTTCCATTTGTGGATGTCTATGAGCTACTTATTAAAATCAATCCTTGAATATTTTAAAATCTATTTAGATTAGGCATTAGATGCATCCCAGCTTCTCAAGTTGTCATTGATTATGTTTATCAGACTAACTTCTAAAAGTAAGGAAGCAGCTTTGAAAAATTGCATTCACTTCATCAACCCATGAGGGCAGAATGAAAATACAGTAAATGATACAGTGGCAAGTTATTGATTCAGATCTTATAACTTAATTAATTCCAACAAGAAACAGGCAAATGCAGAAGTCTGACGCAGACTTTTTGCTTTTCCCTTTTTTTTTTTTCCCCTCTATGCTTGACTGCCACAGGAGCTTAATGTAATTCAGAGTTGGAAATAGCATGAGATAATATCTCTGTAGATAGTTTACTAGTTACTTCTTTCCTCACTCACCAGAGTTTCTAATAGTCTCTGTATATTTCTAAGATTATGAAACAGTAGTTATGATTAGAAAGGCAGTGTGGCATGTCTTCTAGTTGAACATTATTAGTGTTTCTCTTCCTGGTTTCTTTTGTCAGGAGTAAACCAAGAATCAAATGTTACAGACTGCTTACAAGGATGACTCTTGTTTTTCTTCTAATTTAGAATTACTTTGTTTTTAACAGCTCCCACAAATTACAGAGCATATTTTTCAGAATTTTTTAAGAGCTTTAAGAATCAAACACATTGTATTGGGTCTGACTGGGACGGAGTTTATTTTCTTCATAGCAGCTTGTATGGTGTTATGTTTTTGATTTGTGACCAAAACAATGTTGATAGCACACCAATGTTTTAGCTATTGTTGAACAGTGTTTACACAGCATCACGTCCTTCTCTGTTTCTCATTCTCAGTGAATGGATTGGGGGCATGCAAGAGGAGGGGGTTTAGGAGGTTAGCCACCTTTTGCTTGGGAACTGGCTGGACATCTGGCTACACGTGGCAGGTGGTGAGTGATTGCCATTGCATCACTTGCTTTGTTTTGTTTTCTTTTAATCTTCTTCCACTTCTCCTTCGCTTATCACAAACTGCAATTTGAGTTCTGCTTGGTCAAATAGACTTCTTTCTCTTATGTTTCCTTTGCAGTCCTAATGCATTGGCTCACTGAGCTGCACTACTCTGCATCATCGGAGTCTTTCCTTGTGCTTTGATAAGTCATTTATCTTTTTTTCTGAAACACTAAGTGAGCTGAGTTGTGCTGAGTGTGCACAACTGGAGTAGATGATGTTGTAGCCTTTTTGGAGAAGGAACAAGCATGGTTTTTCATGGCTGATTTAACTGAAGTCCTGTTCAAACCAGAATTTGTGTGGCTGCACTAAAGGTTCACTGATCCCAAGCTCGTACAGCCAGCCTCATTGCTATCTTTATCATTGCTGGCAGAGCACTGTATAATGTGCATTTACATACCTTCTTGCATAGATCTGACTTGCATGTGCCTGCTACTTGAACACAGTGAGAGTAAGATCAATCTAACTGGAAAAAGAAAATACTGTGCAGAAGTACTGATAGCTGTTCATCTGCAGAGATGTATATTAGCTAATACAGACCTTTTTATCTGCTGGAGAAAAAGTGAGGGAAAAGGGAATTTTTAGACATGGTTCAGCTAAGTACCAGGTATCACACGGTACTTCTTTATCAATGAGACAAGAGTCATCCACTCTTTTCTCCCTTTGTGATAAACTGTATTGTATTGTGGTGTGTTGTAATTGTGCAGTGGTACTTGCAGTTCAGACAGCTAAGCTATTATATCTGTGGCTTTTTGGAACAATACAATTTCTACATGTGGACACACACGGAGTTTCCATAATTTGAGTTCAGTTCATATAGCCTCAGTTTCCTGCATATTAATAGATGTTTTTCTCATAACTGATATTTTTTGATGCAGTTACTATACAAATAGAAGGGTGGACTCTTTTCTAATAATTAAATCAGTTTCCTGTTGTATTTTGTTCTGGTGGTGGTGGTGGTTTTGTTTATTTCTTTGGTTTTACAATTATGTTGTGTTCAGGAACTATTTTTTGAAAGTCTTATCATTACTTCTGAACTTAATATATTGTCTCAGCAGTGTGAGGTGAAATACAAATCTAACAGGGCATACTGTCACTTATGTCTTGTTCAGTAGATTATAGTACTGTTAAATGTACAAGCCATTAAATAAGATAGGAAAGAAACAAGAATGGAATGAATTTAGAAACAAATTAATAAATTACATCATCTGGCATTATAATCTAGTTCCTAGACTCTGCAGTTATGCACAGCCAGTCTCCTATGTCTATATTATTAAACATTAGTAAAAAAACAAAGTGTGTTTTAAAAATTAAGAATTAAGATCCGTATAATATATAAACACTGTTTTCAAAAGTCTATAAAACTTACAGAAAAGTATACTGAAACATCTAAGTTTGGTGGTTACAGTAGCTGCAATGTTTGCATATCATTGGAGAAATACTATTAAAAAAAATTCTTGCCTTTTGATGCAGCTGTATTGGTGGATTTTTCTATGGTAAACCTGTTCTTAGAGCTGGAAATAAGGTGTTGAATGTCAGAGACTAGACATAAACTGAATAATCCAGCTTAAATATTAACATGTATTTATAATGTCTTCATTTTGAATAATTTCTTTTTTTTTAAATCTCTAATTTTACTATGATACCATAGCAAATACTCTGAGTATTCCATGTGATGGTGAAAAAATTATCTGTGCTTTTATTCCATTCTTTCCCCTCCCCCCTTCCCCTTACTTTTAGCAGATCAGGAATGCATTGTTCAAAGAAAGATATGGTTGTTCTCCTTCAGTATATTTTGGGTGTTCAATCAGTCTTAGTTTTTTTTTTTCCTTTGGTACTTGTGTTCTTCCAGTTTTTCTGCAAGTGGCTTTATTGGCTCTGCCATTCTGTTGATTATCTGTCTGTGTTGATTCAGTTTCAAGACAGTGATTTGTTCTTCCATATCTAAGATACCTCCTTGTACCTCTGCAGTTGTAATGCTAATCTTCCCTAATTTATTGTCCATTTTAATTTCCAACGCGGTAAATTTTCAGTGCAGAATAGTGGTAGAATTAGTGCTAACTTCTGTGACAATTTATTTGCCTGCCTATCTGGGAAGTAAGGAACTTATCCTAAACATTTCCTCTTTCCTGTGAAAAAGTATATATATAAAAAAGATTATACCAATGATACTCAAAACACATCCTGAAGGCAGTTGTAGCCCAGCACATTTACCCTCTCAACTCATACAACGCTTTGCAGGTTTTGTTCAATATGAGCAAATGCTAAGACTTTTTACAGGCTTTCAAAGAGTTTCATGGGGTTGCCAGAGAGATTAAGAAAATCAGTATTGCAGCAGCTAATAAAGTTGTATATTTCCTACAGCTAATAAAGTATGTTCTGGGAGTTCCTTACAGTAAGCTGATATAAAACAGAATTATCCACGTAAGTGATTAATGTGGGGATGATCATACATGAATAACATAATCGTCTGTCAGTGTGAGCAGCAAACATGAGGCTTTATATATAATTCAAGGTTGATGCATAATTGAGTGTAAGTATTGGCTGATGTATAATTGACTACAAATTTACAATTTATAACTTCATTGTTACTGGAAACAATTCACAATTTTTTTTGTGCATGCCATTCTCAGCTTACTGTTTTAGCTACAATAGCATGTCCCACCTAAAAGTAATAAGATTGCAAGAAGTGGCCTCAATTCAAGTTTTTTTTTTTGTTGTTGGGTTTTTTTTTTTGTTTGTTTGTTTTTTTACTGTTATAGAAACTGCTATCCTCATTATCATTCTTAACAATGAAAGCAGTGGTGGGATTTTAGGAAAATATTCTTCCACAGGTACATCACTGAGACATTTGAAAATTTTAATAGTAATACTGGAAGGAGCACTTTCCACAAAATGAGGTTTTAATCCAAACACTCATTTGGTATGAATCAGCACAGTTCATTGAAGAGGACAGCACAGCTCCGGTGTCTTTGAAGTTTTCTCTTTACCTGGTTAGTTATGGGTTAGACTGCCTCTGAATGGAAAGTCATGTGATATACTTATTGCAGGACTGAAACGCTTTTTAACAGTGAGTAGTACAGTTACCAGATCTGTCTGTAGGAAATGAAAGGAAATAAAGAAGAAGCAGTTACATGAAACTAGCTGTGACCAACTCTCTTTTCTCCTAGTGAATCAGTTTGCACATACTTATTCAGAAACTACTGTGCTCATAGCTCACACCTATTCCTGGTGCCAGGAATGCTTGAACCTGACAGTGATTTCTCCAGACAAATAATAGGGATATTAGGTACTTCTTGAAAGTTATTATGACCCTGTCTAGACAAGTGCTTACCCATGAAGTAATAAGCCGCCACTTTAAAGTCAAAAAGATTCTTTATCTTTTTAAGGTTAAGCAGGTGGTGAGGTGCCTGTGACATCCAGAGCATTATGATTTCTTGTTCTCAGCACTTAAGCTGCCTTTTCAGATTGAGGTAGCTTTTCAGAATTTCCTTTGAACACATCCAAGTAAAGAAGATGGACGTATTCCTCAAATCAAGACCTGATGATATACATTTCTCCACTGCCAGAAAGAAACCATTTTAAACAAACAGAAATAGTTTTTAAATTTTCCATTGACCTTCTATTTGGAGTTTAGTGCTACTATCTTATTAATGGAGTACAGAAAAAAAAAGACCTAAGCAAAATTGAGTTGTAACAGTAGAGCCCATAGTAGTTTTCTTGGTCTCTATCCCTTTAATTCAGAAAGGTATAAAAATATATGAGGTTATGCTTTGCTCAGCAAATTGTTCTGTTTTGAATTTACTTTGTTATGAACATGAGAGTGCCATAAGAAAAAGGAGGTTTCAGCTGATTAGCTGTTCGTATCTGGTTGTCTACATGTCCTGTCTAGTCAATGGGAAGACATGAATACATTTACAAGGATATTTTTCTCACTCATTCTTATACAGAGGTCTACAATCAGGAGATTAACTATGATTAAGACTACCCTCCTTTCCTTTCCATTAACTGTATAACAGATATCTGAAGTAAACTGAGAGAAATCCAAACCACGATATCAATATTATAGTTTTAGGTGTTAATTTTTTAATACAAAATAGAGTACATACCATCTTAAAAAAACCCAAATATTTAAATGGCAGTGTTAAAGCTAAATGGAATTCTTCCAAGCATATTGTATGCCAGAAAATGGACCACTGACGTGTGTTAATAGGTTCCCTATTATGTTAGTATGCGATTGATTGCTCTGACACGATACACTGGCTTAATTACTTGTATTTGTCTCTCATGCTTCTCCATGAAGAAAACATTTAAATAAAACTTAGAATTTTTGCACTGGAACTTTTATGAAATATATTTTATATTTTATTTATACATTTTGGATTCATCTATTGGATCAAATTCACCCGTCAGCCAGTGAATCCTGCATTACCATTTTATAAGGCTTTGTAGAGTGGTCTATGTATAATTATTTATACTTTTTATAGAACAGCAAAAGTGGTGCTCCTCTGGCCAGCTTAATATTTGTTGTGTGTGTCTTTGGTGTATCAGGAGTTTTGTGTTTTGCATTTATAGTTAAATATTTATATACATAGTTCTTTATAATAACTGAACTTGAAGATTCATTGGTTTGGTTCAGATGATAAAAATAAGTAAATATGATGAGAATTTGTTAACTAAATCTTGACAAGACCATCTTTTCTGTTGAATTTATGTGATTCTGAAATGATACCAAGTAAGATTTACTTTTTTTTGTTTTAAAACCTACCTTTCACTTTAAAAATAACTGAGTATATCCATCATTAATTAGGAATAATTCAGTCCTGAGCATAAATCTTACAGACAAACCTGTGGCAATCGTGGTTGAGTTAAAAACTTCTGAATCGGCATCTTAATGGAAATTCTATTTCAATGTAAACTGTAGAAAAAAATGAAGTTGCTTCTGTAGCTATTTAAATCAAATAACTATTTAACTTAAAGGAATGAAAGACATCCAGCTCTAAAACCTTTTCACAAAGGAACAGTAAAGGTAGTGACTGAAATACAATGTTGCAGAAAGTCCCAGTAACAAATGTAAATCTCAGCTTCTCTCTCAGTCACATGTACACACACGCTTACATACACAGTCCCCAGCATTAGTTACTGCAACTTATATTCTGAAGAACTGTAAGCCTCTCTAAAGCTATTGATCCGCAGAATATCTGAAATTAAACTGCCAGGTATCACCGTTTTCTTGATATGTTATTGATTTTCTTTGGAAAGTTTTGGGGAAAAAAAAGTGACAGAGCTGTAGGACAAATGGAAGCTCTCAGTTTTATTTAGTAGACAACTTGATTATGCAGCAGCTGACCACAACATTTTTGCTTCTTTCCCCAGCTTTCCTTTGAAAATTGCTGTTAAAATGATGGTGGTTTTAGGGGGTTAAAGTGTCCTCCTGAATCATCAAATCTTTACTGATCTGATTCACAAAGGTTCTGAGCCCCTCAGGTGACCGAACTCTCACCTGTTGCTTTAAGGCAGTTTTGACTTTGCTTTACATCCTTCAGAGACTGGTGGGTGTGTGTAAAGAACATCCAACACATCCCAGACCTGCCTCTTGTTTACAGGCATTGTTCAATTCACAGCCCTGATAGTGAATTAAGTCTCACTCATCTGTAGTTCTCAGGGTCACCTTTATAAAAAGTTTTTTCACAACCAGTTTACTGAGGAAGTATTGCTGATTCAGAATGGATTGCATATTTTTGTTAGTAGCAGCAGAATCATTCTTTCAGAAGTCTTACCTGTTTCAGCCAAGGAACTTGTAGTTTTACAATTTTTATTCCATCAAATCTCTTTCTGAAATCTCCAATTTCTGACAACACTTTATCTTAATTACTGGGAATGAAAAAAGTTTGGCTAGATATTTACTCCCATGTTCTCTGGTGAAGCATGCTATGTGAGAATGAACACGTATATTTTGGTATTCATTAGTGTCTAAAGGCTTCACTTAGCTTGAAGTGTAAGCACCCTGCTATGAACTACTTGTAGAGTAAAGCAAGGTCTATTTTCTACTCATTTAGGATTTAATTAGGAAAAAAAACCAGAAAGTGAAATTAAGAATAACATGGAATGGGGAGAAAGAACAGGAGGTTCTTACAGTTGTGCAGATTAAACTTTTTTTTGCAGTTATTCCGAAGAATTTACTTTTTGCCTTCTTATAATTCCTAACCAAACAGCTATTTGCTGCTTTCAGTTTTCACAGCCTTAGCTTGTGTACAATTATGTTCACCATCATAGTTGACATCTATGCTTTTGTACTGGTTTTGGCTGGAATAGATTTAATTTTCTTCACAGTAGCTTGTATGGGGCTGTGCTTTGGATTTGTGATGAAAACAGTGTTGATAATACAGGGATGTTTTAGTTATTGCTGAGCAGTGCTTGCATAGAGTCAAGGGCTTTTCTGCTTCTCACTGCCAGCGAGTAGGCTGGGGGTGCATGAGAAGTTGGGAGGGGACACAGCTGGGACAGCTGACCCCAACTGACCAAAAGGATATTCCATACCATATGACATCATGTTCAGCAATAAAAAGCTGGAGGAAGAAGAAGGAAGGGGGCACATTCATAGTTGTGGCATTTGTCTTCCCAAGTAACCGTTACATGTGATGGTTCCCCGCTTTCCTGGAGATGGCTGAACACCTGCCTGCCCATGGGAAGTAGTGAATGAATTCCTTGTTTTGCTTTGCTTGCGTGTGCAACTTTTGCCTTACTTATTAAACTGTCTTTATCTCAACCCACAAGTTTTTGTACTTTTACCCTGCCAATTCTTTCCTCATCCCACTGTGGGGAGAGTGAGCAAGTGGCTGTGTGGGTCTGAGCTGCCTGCCGGGATTAAACCACTACAGCTTCTTAAACTATCTATAAATCACTTCTCTTGTTGATTTGCTTGCTGCTGTTAGTATAGTTAAAGTTTTTGCTGCTTTTTTTTTTTTTTCCTTCCCCAGTTTGTTTATAATTTCATGTCCTTTATTATTTGTTCTGTGAATTTCTTCCAGGTTAACTATTAGCAGCCATAGCTATTTTGCTGCTGAGAGTACGCCTTTCTTCTTGACTTATTATCCTGCTTAGGGTTATCTAAGGTGACATACATCCTGTTTATCTTCATCCTTTTAAAATTTTGTTGTCAACAAGAAGGAGAAAGATTCTACCAAGGAGTAATAAACCTTATGCCGTGGTAGGTTCTATATCACTGGGGTAAATCACCTTCTGGAAATACCTTTCTTTCCATCAGTTACCAGGAGAGCTCAGAATGACTAACTGCTTAACTTTAGATAGACAAAATATCTAACTTTTTGGTGGCAAGGTAAGACAGGTAAGATGGTGGCAACCGACAGTGTCTAAAGGACACTGGTTTTATCTCCTTCTAAACAACCTCTTTTTATTTTTTTCAAAGTTCTCCTCTTAAGTTGCCTTTTTGATTTTGTTTGCAATGTGTCACAGAAGGATACTGAGTGTAATTATACTGCAAATGTTGCCTTAATAACTAACTTTTGTTGAATGTAGTACGATATACCTGATCTAACTGTTGCCATCTAAAGATGAAGAACTGGGAAGGAAAGCAAGTCTCTTCAAACCTGTTCCAGCACTCTGCAACCCTCTGTACCATAAATCACTTATGGTTCTCACCTTACTATCTAGAAACTAGAGGTTGAAATTAGATGGTTAAGGCAACCATTATGTACTACGTCTGTATTTTAAACATAGTAGAGGTCTGTATTTTAGACATAGTAGAGGTAAACCACCTATTTCTTTCCAGAAATTAGTAGCAGTGCCTTGAGGAAGAGTACCTGGTTGAACTTGGATCCAGTCAAAGACAGGGCATACCATTTAATAATACCTCCCTCTATGCTTTTCCTTGAGTGTAAAATTCCTTAGCAGCTTCAAAGTCTTTGGCTGGTGTTGCAGTACACAGCATACTAAAACATATATCACTAGGAAAAGACTATTTCAACTCCTTTGTGAATACTATAAAAAATCCTAGGCTCATACCACATACTCAAATGTATCTAGCACCTGCAGACTGAATGAGTTTGTAAGAGTTCTCCATCAGCGTCACTGTCATTCACCTGTGCTATGTATGCAATTTATTTCAAAATCTTTTTTATAAAAATTCTGACCCAAAATATTATGATTCTGTCTGAGGTAAGAAAACATAAAAAATAATTATGATTCGATATTGAGTGAGTGTCCAGGAGAACCTTGTCCTATGAACTAACTTATGCTGCCATTGTGATTACGCAGAAAAACTGCCACCAACTGTAGTTATTTGGTGAAAGTGTAAGAAAATATACAAGTAATGTAATAAAAATTAGTCAAAAGGAAGCATAAAATTAAATACAAAGCTTTTACTACAACTTGGAAGTTTAGCAGGTATATGGATAGTAGTATCTTTTGAAAGGTGATGTAAATTTTTAGTTTTCTTTCTGCAAGCATCTCTCTTTTATGGCACTTTATTGTCATAACTAATGGTTAGTGCTTCAAAAGTTTTTCCTTGAATTATCACCATGTAAACAATTTTGTCACAATTTGGAAGGTACTGTGCATCTTCTTTGGTTTAAAAAATTTTGATATAGTTGAATAAATAACTGTACTTTGATGGGGAAAAAAATGAAATCCACATAGTTAATACTTAAAATTCTTTCTTAAAATGGCTGCATTATTTTGAGAATAAATAACAGCTGTATCTGTTTTATAAGCATTCATTTGGCATCACTGCCCACAGAAGGGCTTTTACTTTCCAGACCAATTTTGAGCTTTGTCAGAAGTGCAATTTATTTTTTGGTTGTTAGATAAGTCTTTGCTTGTTGATACAATCACGGAGTGCTGTACTTTCAAACTGAAAGAATGTATGCAACAGTGGAATGCAGCAGAATCCTCAGATTCAGGCATCGGAGGCAGGGATAAGTCTACACCTATAGTAAAATCTTGGATATTTTAGTTTCTGGCAGTGGTGAAAATGATATTGTTTTCAGTATTTGCTGTCTGTCAGTATGTGACAGAGCTTCACACTTTCTGAGGGTTTACAGTGACAGAAAGAGCTAATGGAAAGTTTTCTGAGTGGGAAAGAATTGCCTTAAGTCTGTCTAAACTGGCCGTGCATTTTCTGCAGGAACAAAAAAGCATTAAGTCTTGAACTTCTCTACCTACAGGTCCCCACATAAAGACCTAGGAAATCTTAAAGTGATAGTAGGATTGTGTTCAAGCTGAGGTTTTAAGCTCCCTGAAGCAAAGCTTAACCTCTGCCTTGGTAATGGCCACAGCACACATCTGAATACATATGAAAATCATAGTATACCAAAAGCATGGAAAAAATTTGAATAAGCATAGTATAAATCTGGAAAAGAACTTGAAGTAGTACATGTGGTTGTAATCTTTTTTTTTTTTTTTTCTTGCATGCTGAACCTCTTTGTTTTGAATATCTGTTCTTGTGTACAGAGAGGCAATTATTTTTGTTATTTGGCTTTGCCTCTTACTCTCGTGGTAAGGACTTACACACTGTGCTGTCTCCTGGAGCCTTTTTATTTTATTTTTTAATTTTAATTAGTTTAAAGTGACTGATCAATCTGTCTTACTAGCATAACATTTTCCTCACTGTAAACAGTGATTTCTGAAGACAAATCAAGAATACTAAGTAGCTATCTAGTGAAATCACCTAGCAAATCAGACTTAGAAATAGCTTAGTCAAAATGCTCTCTCTAAATAGGGTATGTGAAGTTTCTGAACATACTTACAAATTTGAGCTCTGAGTTGGATTTGTTTGGATTTAAAGAGCTAGTTGTTCACATATTTCTGTGCTCTGTATAGACAGGTAATGCCTTTCTGCCTTTCTTACAAACCAAACATGTAATAGATTGTTTATCTTGGGCTACTTTCCCCCTTTCTTCCCACTCTACACAGTACAGTTTTATGAACTAATGTTAGATAAACTATTTTCACACATAAGTTTAGATGTGTCTAAGCACCTTGTAGCACCAGAACCAGTTTCAGAATTTTAGGGGTCATTAAAATCATTTCATCATATAAAACTATTTAAACCAATTAGTCTTTGTATATTTTAATTCCTTTCTGTGATGGATGTTACTGATAATATTTTTATAATATTAGAAACATGGGCCATATTAAGAATATACAACATGTCACTTTTGAAGCTATAGCTAATTCTTTAAATAGCTGTCCTACATCAAGACTACAGTTATTTATGTAATAAAAAGATGTCTCATAATCCAGCTGAGTTAGTGTTGAAATTGGTTAAGTACAAGTTTCGCTTAACTGTGTTATGCTTAGCTTTGGTATTTAAAGTTAATTTGTAACAGCTAAAACACGTGCCCTTCCAATCCCTTTAATTGCTGGGCATGCTATACAAGATATCAGACATTCAATCTCTCTCCCAAACTTATACTCTCTTGCTACAGGGTAATTAATCCTTATCACACATTTTTGAAAGGTCAGGTTTTGAAGTCAGATAAGGAAAAAAAACTCAGTGAAGTGTGGTGGGTTTTTTGTGTTTTTTTTTTTTTTTTTTTTCCTATCTTTCTTTCTTTCTTTTAGCATTAGCAAAAGGAACATTTACTGGTTTAGAATTGCAGATACATTTAACTAATTTCTAACTGATTGTATCAAAGGCATTCCATTCTCTGATTATTCAAGTCTTCAAAGAAAAATACTATAGAGAAAAAAAAGCTGTCTTTCAACCATCATTGAGCTGCTCATGCTAGTAGAAGTCGGAAGTATAGTATGAGAGCAAAACCTACAAGTGCAAACACTGAAACACGGAAGTAATATATTATTCCTTTGCCCTTTAGTATTTGGATGATAAAAATCTAAGCCCAATACCAATCACCCAATATCTTGATATCCCACCTTTTCTCTTTATTCTTTTGCTTTCTGATGCATGAACTATTTCTAAAAGAGCAGAATAATTTCTTCTGACATGTCGTGCTTCATATATGTTACTAATTCAAGGGTTTCAGAAGGACTGAAGTATTTCTTTCAAAAACAAGGAGATCAAAAAGGTGGGTAAGTGCAACAAAGAGAGATGGGCCACGAGGGGAGATTACACCAGCTTTTATTTTGGTGGCCAAGTTGTTAATAAAGTCAACATTGTGAAGAAGTTAAGTTTAAAGTGTGTGCAATGAAGGTACATTCTACCTAGAAAAAGGAATGTAACTACTGTTTATGACTTTTACAAGAGGCCATATGCAAAAAAAATTCTAACATTTAAACTGAAATCTGAACTTTAAAGCAAACCAAAACCCAATTTTCCTTGTAAATAGTCTCCATCCCCTCTAATAGTCAGACTCTACCAGTAAACAAAACATAACAGAACTCTGTAAGGGAGCATTGGTTTGCAAGTAAAGAATAACTTGAAATTTTGGAAGTATTGTAATCAGCAGAACTGCATTTACCATAGGGGAACTATAACAATATGTCAAATAAAAAATGGAGGAGTGCAGTGTTTCTGATATAAAAGAGAGGATGATGACAAGGTTGCTGTGATTACAAGACAAAACAGTTTATAAAACAAGCTTATTGACATTGAAGATATATTTAGAGAGCTACTTATACAGAAATAGGAAAGGTTAGATGGAAAGCATGCTATCATATATAAAAGTGCACAAGATTTTATGTAATGACACTCTGCCTCTAAAATAGTATTCTAGTCAATTTATCTCAATACTCAGATTTACTGAATTGATATAACAGATCAACAGTGACCATGGATAAGGTGAATCAGATAATACAGAGAATCTGTTAGTTGTTTTATACACGTGTGGTTTCAATATTTTTGCTTTTGTAAATATTTGGTAGGAATGTCAGGACAGTTTCTTGATACACAATGCAAAATATAATATTTCCTACTTTTATAGTGGGAAAAAAAACAATCCAGCCCTCCCAGCCCCTTCCCAGACCCCACCCCCCCAATAATTTGTTTATTTGATATATAAGAAGTGACCAAACTCTTCTTAATTACAAGAGTGCAAACCCCCTTTACCTGCATTTACTCTCAATGGACCCTCCCATGTATAATGTAATTGGAAAAAATAGTGTTATAGAAATGTATAATCTTCTTTAGAAAGAGTAGTCAAAATTTTGTTTTAATTAGTTGCAGATCTATTCCTTTCCCTATTGACTTGAAACAGAAAATAATACTTTCTGTTGTGGAAGGCTAGCACAAGTGTAGTTGACCTAAATATAATTAATGAGCAATGAAGTGAAGAAGGCATTAAAGATGAAGCTTGTTGATGACAGAAAACATTTGTTGCAGGTTAATAATCTTCCTTTGATTGGGTTATTGATGCTATTCCCAAGATGTGAGCATGGCAATTTACAGGAAAATTAATACTTCTTTGTTTCCACTCTTAAATAGTAGTACGTCATGACATAACAAAAGAAGATATGCCACCTAAGTAATTTAGTTGCAGCTCCATTCCTATGAATCACAGCCAAGTAATTAATCTTTTACCTAGGAGACAGTACTAGTGATATTAATAAAACATGGGAACAATAATAATTTTTACATAAGGAAAAGAAAGCACCTGCTTTAGGGGGGGATTAATATTTTGGCAGAAATATGGAGAAATGGAATTTTGCTATCAGTGTATCAAATGTCTCATTAATGGATATTGCTACTGTACAACAGATGCACAGATGCAGGAACTGAACCATATACAAAATTTGTAAGTGTTGCAACAATGAGATTTGTAGAAAGTTTGCTACTTTGTATGCAGCATGTACTGCATCCAGTCTAATTGGGTTTTCATGGATTTGGAGACACATTCTACAGATAGGAATGCATCTGTTTTCCCCAAGACACACATTATTCTGATTAAATATTTGAAACTAAGATGGAGTGATTTCATGTGTTAGTTTTGATTATGCTGGTTGGTTCAATGAAAAAAAAAAAAAATTGGCAATCTCTTATAAGTGTTTCAAAAATCTGAAGTGGCATGACTTTATGATTAAAATTGTTCAATTAGCATTTCCTGAAATAGTAGGAATTAGCCAAAGAACAGAATTACTCTAAGAATTTTCTGAAAGTTTTACACTAAAAAAAGTGGGGTTTTACATTTGTGCTTTTTTTTCTTTTTTTTTTTCCTTTTTTTCTTTTTTTACATACCTGTATCAGAAGGAGACCAAAGTACTTAATTCTGTCTCTATAAGTGAGGTAAATTTTCTTGTTATTTTACAATATGTGTTGATTTCTAAAATGTGGCCCTGTATTCTTTACAGCCTCTCTGTCTGAGAGGATTTTTTTAAACAATATTTTCTGAGTGTCTACTATAGGATCTATTAAAAAAAACAAAGCAGAACAAACTCAAATTCTTCTACTTTCACAAACAGAATCATAGACTCATAGAATCACAGAATATTTTGGGTTGGAAGGGACTTCTAAAGGTCATCTAGTCCAACCCCCCTGCCGTGGGCAGGGGCATCTGCAACTAGATCAGGTTGCTCAGAGCCCCGTCCAACCTGACCTTGAATGTTTCCAGGGATGGGGCATCCACCACCTCTCTGGGCAACCTGTGCCAGTGCTTCACCACCCTCAGCGTAAAAACTTTCTTCCTTATGTCTAGTCTATATCTATCCCCTTTTAGTTTAAAGCCATTCCCCCTTGTCCTGTCGCAACAGGCCCTGCTAAAAAGTTTGCCCCCATCTTTTTTATAAGCCCCCTTTAAGTACTGATAGGCTACAATAAGGTCTTCCCGCAGCCTTCTTGTCTCTAGGCTGAACAACCCCAACTCTCTCAGCCTTTCGTCATAGGAGAGGTGTTCCATCCCCCTGATCATTTTCGTGGCCCTCTTCTGGACTCGCTCCAACAGGTCCGTGTCTTTCTTCTGCTGAGGGCTCCAGAGCTGGACGCAGTACTCCAGGTGGGGTCTCACCAGAGCAGAGCAGAGGGGCAGAATCACCTCCCTCGACCTGCTAGACACATAGGGTAAGGGAGGAAAAAAAAAAAAAAAAATGTTTATTAGAAAAATCAATACCAAAAAGAGATTACTGACCTTTCCATTGAGCAGTTCTAGTAGCCCCATACTTGAAAGTAGGAATTTGACATTTTCCAAGTATTATTTTTATATATCAAAATCCACAAAATATTGGCCAGATGAAAAAGTGCTGAAAAATGGTTTTGCTGGTGTTTGCTGGAGGCTTGTTAGACTTTTGCATCAAAAATCTCCAAAGACTGCAACAAGTTGAGCTGGATTTTCTCTGACTATTCCTAGATGCTTCAAAATACATAGCATACAAACATCAAAAACAAGAGAAGGAAACTGTATTACTTGCACCCTCCATTAACTGCAGAGTCCAAGAAGCATAAGCTGGTTTGAATACAGAGAAGAGAGGCACCAGGGTTGGAATAAGGTATGTAATACAAAGCTTGAGTGAGGATCTGGCATGGGAGATCAAGTATAGGAAGATGGAGGAGAATGCTTGGAGAATTACGTTAAGAAGTAAACAGAAACATTGGATAAGGAAATAACAACTGAAAAATGGATGTTAAAAAAAGGAAATATATGACACTGGGCACCAGATTGGTGATGAAAAGTAACAAAGTTCAGGTCAATACTTTTTCTGTGAACTAATTTTCTCTGAAAGTCACCAGGTTCTGGACTAAGAAGGACGTTCAAGTGAATGGAAGATACAAACCTGGGGTTATCTCTGCTTTGAGAGCTATTTCACCCATCTTTCATATCTTTGAAATTAGCATTAGAAGTTAGAAGAATGTACCAGTCAGGAACAACTGATGCACTACAGAAGTATGTCTTTTTATATACTTAAATCAGTCATTTTTTTCCTAATTTTTCCCTGACTTCTTTCACCAATATCCAAGTATTGAGACTTCTCTTTGTGAATTACACATGTAAGTGTATTGCCAGGCTGTAGGAAGGATACAAATTCAAATGTCTTACAGTCATAGCAAAAGTAATAATGTCAATTACATTGTACACACTACACAGAAAACTCTTGGAATGTGTTAATGAGAAACAGTCAGAGGTCACTGCACTAACTGGTAATTTAGGATGATGCATTTTGGCAAAAACTGGATGAAATAATTCAACAGATGCTTCAAGCACTACATTAAATATAGCTAGGTGCTTCTGCTATAGAAGTTATTTTACTAATATCTTTTCCAGAGGGAGACAGAGTCAAGTCACATTCATTTAATCTTAACTATGGTTATGTGAAAAGCAAAAGTGCTGCAGATATTTTATTTGCTAAAAGAAATATAGTTTGTTTGGTTTGTTGTTTTTTGAGTTTTCTTTCATTTTTGATCATTATGAAAAATATTACCAACACAGTGGGTCAAACCACTCCATTCATAACAGATTTGAGATCTCTTGTTGAGAGAGATAAAGGAAGTTAAACCACATTTAGAACTGTCCTTTTTCCATTATACACCTTAATTTTAAAATTAGGAGATTATTACGTTTCTTTTGCAAATAAAGGGGTAATGGCAGCTTACAAGTTCCTAGTTGATCAACTGTCATAGTTAAAACCCTGTAATTTCAGGGGGGTGGGGGGAGGATTGAGAGTTTAAATATTTGCCTATCTAGAGCTCTGACAATAATAAAAAATAAAATTTATAAAACTCCTGATAATTTTATTGTTTATATCTGATGATAATGTCACACTATTGTACCATAAATAGAAAAAGCCAATCCCCATCTGAAAGCATTCACAGTATAAAAATTCCAACTTTGCATTTCATGAAGGCATTCTGTAAAGAGTGTCAAGAGTGTCTTATTGTCTGCTTCCTGTCTAATTCCTATCTTATCTAATCTTGAGTAAGTAATTAACTGGAAGTCAAGGCATGTGATGTTGAGCAGGTGATGCATGTGTCAGTGTATGGGTGGGAGGGGAAGGAAAGACAAGCGGTTGGAATATGCAAAGCACCCTGAACATCCAGCAGCTAGCCACCCTGACAGCTAGCAGAACTTTCTGAATTTTTAGGAAAAAGAAAAAAAAAAAAACAAAGTTGAAAAGATGTGAGCTTGGCAGTACAATTGTTAAATGTATATTTTAATTAAGCTTTGTATTATTCTATTTCTTCATAAAAAAATCACAAATGACATTCTTGTCTTCTTTGTTATCTATGATTTTATTACAGAATTTCTATTCAAAGTTAGCCAAGACTTTTTCTTTTCAAGTCTTTCTGTGAACCAGAATATCCTCAGACAGTGAAATAGTAATTCAAAGCAGAAATACCCACAAAACCCATTAATTTCTTAGAGCATGCCTGTGCATTTTCAAGATTTATGCCACCAGACAGCCCTGCAATGAGGACTGCTGCAGCGACATAACAGTTTCAGCTGACGGTTCAGCAGCAGGGAGCCCACATGTGCTGGGAGTCCTGGTAAAAATGAGCTGTGAAGGTGTTCAGGGATCTGGCTTCGCAGTCTGATGGTGTGATAGCCTGTTGACCACATCTGGGTTGAATTGAGCATCCAGGTGGACTACAGCCAGCTGGTGATGGGAGGGTCTGGCTCTCAGACAGATCTATCAAGGGGAAATCTCAAGACCAGGGAAGCACAAATTTGAGGTTTTCATTATATTTTACTGGATATTTGGGGGAACCAGCTTAGGCTTATGATTCAGCACTTCTGCCTCTCAGTCCTCAGTGATATAATTGCACCTTCCATTTGTCTTGTTGAACTATCAAGGTTTTTTTCTCTTGGCTTGTTTTTTTCTACTCAGGACCAAGTAGGATGGGCTCATATATAGTTATTTGTGGTAACTACTTAGTCAAATATAAAAATATCCTCTTAATTTACATTTTATAGAACAATATATACAAAAGAAGAATTAATCTATACTAGACTTTCCTGCCTTCCTAGCCTTTCCCCCTTCATGTCATTTCATCGGTCCCTGAAAGGGGGGAGCAAGGAACTAAAACCTTGGCTTTATCCAAGTTACAGAGAATGCAGTCATAGCAATTTTAATGTAAATGGTTTTAAAGTATGTCTTTGCACATTCCTGTTCATATCTATCCCACTGGAACACATGGAGGTCAGTTCTAATTTATGTCAAGCTGCTGTGGTCACAGAGAGCTGAAAATAAAACCCAGCACTTATTGCCAACAGAAAAGGCTTTTCTTTACTTATATGGGGGGAAAAAAAAAAAAGAAAAAAAGAGTGAAGTGAGAGTCTTTGTGGGAGGTCTATGCACTGGATATTTATCCTTGATCTAGGATGATCTTCCTTAGCTACCCAATGTCCATCTAAATATAAAATATGTTTGTTGGTCTTCAAAATAAGTTTCTACCAAAACTGGCTACTGAAGCCCTCTCTCAAACTGAGCAGATAATATTGTTCTTTGAAAATTGCTTTCTATAATACTAGTCACAGAAGACAAAATATCCTGTCCCCTACATATTAAATTGGACTCCTAATTGTGTCAGGACAGAGAAAACATGAAACCAGTAACTCACAGAGAGACCAGCTCATATAAAACTTTGTGTAAGGTAGGGGATTTTTTTTTTTTTTTTTAGAATAAATTCACTTTTACAAAATTTGACAGTAGGTCAAATTACTTGAGCATCAGTGGACAAGTGAGTGTATTAGTCATGTAGAGGGGATAATGCCTACACTGCCTTTAGCGTGTACGTTGTCTGTGTTCTGCATTAGATTTAATATTCAAAACTACCTTATCCTCATCTTTGTTATCAGCCTGTGTACAGTAGTTGTACAACTGTTCATCATTGTTCAGTATAATTCTTCATTGATTAAAATCACATTGGAAAATTAAAGCCTTTCCTCAACCCTGGACAAAAGTATCTTCAGTTCCTGAAAAGTCCTTTCACTATGGCAGGAGGTTTTAAAAAAATAATTCATATTTATGTTCCTTTCCGACAAAATTTCTTGAGAAATGACATGTACTATGGAACTGGAAACTTTATCTTCCTGTCAGAGCTGATGCGGTAAAGTCAACTGAACAAGATAATAACATATCTCTTGTAAAGGTGGAAGGTGAGTCAGCACATGGGAAGAAAGATGAAAGAAGCTTTCAATCTCAAATCATTTTGGAACAAGCAATGATGTGTTAGCCAGTCTTAGCTGCTAACATGATGAGTGCCAGTTCTAAAAATATTTGATATATAGGTAAAGTTAAATAAGTTGGAACTGAAACACAGGAAAATCCCCCCAAAGATATTAAAACTATGCCTCTTTGGTACTATAAGGAATATTTTCATTTTGAGAATGGCACTTGATTGTTATTAAAATATATTATCTATGGGATACACTTGAAAATAATTAAAAAAAAAAAGAATTAGTAAGTGTGGGTTTTTTTTATTTTTTTAATAGTAAATGGGAAAAAACATTAAATACATTGGGGAGAGATTTAAAAATATCTTCAATAATTAAACTTTCACTATAGGCGTACTAAATGTTGTATATTTTTGGAAGTAAAGGTTTGTCTTGGAAAGCGGATATGTAAGTTTTGTAAGCATTCTGAACAAGTGATTTCCTTAATGTTTCCTGACTATTGTGTATAAAACGTAGGAAAAATTGCTGTGGTTAAAGTGGAACAGTATAGCAAATTGGATGATCTTGTTGCACTCTGCTATGAATTTTCTTAAGCGAGAATATACTTACTCATTTTCTCCGGTGACCTCATTACTCAGGGCTGTGAGTCGGTTGGTCTCCGAGAATTTACCCTAGAAGTCTAGGGGGTTGATCTTTAATTTTTTTCCTGTTAATCTCCACTAAACAGAATTCTCTTCAGAAGTTGAGGATCTACTTTACTCTTCCAGATAAACCCTTGAACATACTCTCTAGAGAAGTTCACTAGCCTGCTCTTAATTTTCCCTAACATGACCTTGAATTCATTCAGAATGACACTGTCAAGTTTTAAATCCTCCAAAGATACCCCAGCCCCATATAAGTTCATATAACCTGTATGGATAATAAAAAACATTGCCTTTCAGTCAATGGGACAAGTTTACATTTGGGAAAACTAAACGAACAAAGTGAAAAATCAACTGGCTAACATTAGATGTCTATAAAATGCATTTGTTGTGGTTAAAGAAAAAGGCTGTATGGTACTTACACACTGAGGAAGTATATAACAAATGGTGCCACGATTAATTCCTTCTTCCACTGTTATTGGAAAGCCAGAATTTCATATGGGTATGATTATTTTCTCCCTCCTCAGCAATGATGTCTTTTGCTATGATGGTAGAATCTAAACCTCTCCTCAGTCAGTGATGGTTTTATGTTTCTAAGTGTTTGGAGTTTTTGTTGGTTTGTTGGTTTGGTTTTTTTTCCCCTGTTTCTTTCCTAATCTGTGGTATGGGAGAAATCATTAGGGGTTTGTTATTTTTTTTCCTCCTCATGAATCAGTTTTATGAAAATGCTGTTATTCTACTTGAGGCTGCATAGCTCCTCTCGTGTCTTGTAATGCAAGGTAAAAGCTGACAGTCATTTTCGAAGCAGCTCATCCAAACCAGCCTGAGCGATCCAGCCCAGAGGGGACTCCTGGAAAAACAGCAACCAGGAGAAGGCTACATGAAACAGTATGACAGCAACAAACTGTTCACAGTTACACTTTTTCATAGAAAAGCCAATCAGGAAGAAGTAGGGATTGTTTTATGAAGCAAAAGATATGATAAAAATGTGCAGATTCTGTATACATTCTATATATCCTATGTACAGTCACGTTTTGAGAAGAAAGCGGGGAGGCACAAACTTTGGATTTCATAAGTCACTAAAATAAGTTGTATTGCCTTCCTATTTTTGGACCTGTATAGAGAAAATTGTATTTGTATGGGCTTGGTGACTTCTCTAAGTGGAAAAAGAAAAAGTATACTGAAAAGTTAAGGAAGCACTATTTTTTTCTTCTTTTACAAGTTTTCCCTGTCTCTTTGTGATGTGTTTTACAGAGTAAGTAAGAGTTTTAGACATCTGTGGAAGTCTGCAGGTGGTAAAGATTCAAAGAGTTTCTGTGGATACATTATTCTTTATTATTCAAATGCTAGAAAACAAATATGGAAAGTGACATTTTTTTCTATGTCTTGTTTTTAGATGTCTAAAATGAAGGGGAACAGAAGATGGCATGGGCTGTTAGAAGAAATCGAAGGAAGGAATGTGGAAACTCATGGATTTGATGATGTGGAATTCTAACTACACATAAAGCTGTGAGAGTTGAACACCTTAAAATACAGTTTATTTTCTTATTTAAAAGAAACCTTTTGGAAGTAGTTATTATATCCTTCTCTGTAACGTCTCTGTCTATCTCTACCTACATATTTTATATTTAATTCTTTGCATCTATTCAGTGTCAAGTCTTATTTCACATTCAGGACTTTCAAATATTCTATTGCCTTCTCTGGATTATTTGACTGTTCTCATCTTTAAATAGGTTCATGTGAAGACCTGACATTCTGGAAATATTTAGGAAAATCTGCAGTGGTAAAATTGCCAGTTCTTTCTTCCAGACCTGGATAATTTGGATTAATATTTGAACTTCTAAGTACTTAGAATTAAAGCAAAAAATAAGTCAGACCCCTTTTTCCATATTTCATAATCACTGTGCAACACATAGTTCAGTCCACAGTTCAGAAGAAGGTATCCAAACTATCTAAGCTTTTGTCATTAATCTAAATAGGAAAAAACTAAGAATAGTATAGCTTCCTGCTGAGACAGCAAAAGGTAAAAACTGATCATTCTATTACATAAGAAACCTTGAAAGTTGCTGTTATTCAAATACTGAGAAAAATTCAAAATTAGTGAAGAAGTGTGTATTGCACTAGAGAAGTCCACCAAGTTTCCACATTCAGAGGACTCACTGAGATGTGAAAGACAGTTTTCCTTGGTCTACCTGATGTTGAAGAGAAGCTTGGATTTCTCTCTGCCACATCTCATCTCACGATCCTAACCACTAAGAAAATGAATGTTACTGCAGGAGCAGGGTTCTTCTGTCTCAGTTTGACTGGAGAGCTTGGATATGAGGCGGAAATTATGATGTCAGTAACCTGGCATTTTTAAGAAAATGGTGTGTTCAAAGCTCCTGAGAACTCTGGTTTCTAGCACAGCACTTTGTTTATTCTGTTTTGAAATGTTATATTGGAGTAGTGGACCTATTTAATAATGATAATTACACAAGTCAATGTCTAAATGAGAAATACATTCCTATTTCAATGTTACTGTTCTTTTCCAGGTTATTTCCTCCTGCCAAGGGCGGGCATGGCTGGTCATTTAGATGATATGGTTTTTGCCCTCTCTTGGATCAGTAACTTAACCATAGGATTTCATTTTAAAGAGGACTTACAGGTCTACTACTGTCAACAATAAGATGACCTGGTAACATTCGGAGTTCAAAGTTTAATTGCAATAGATCAATCATTGCAAAGTTCAAAGAGCATTATTAAGCAAGCTGCATATTCTAGGTCTTGAGGCAATATAGGATTAATTGTCAGGAAAACAGTGGAAAAGGAAAGCAATTTAATCTTCTTTTCCTCAGTGTGACATATGTCAAGTTTCCAAATATGCAACGTGATACCATAGCTGCAGGAAGAGAGTCCAATCTAACCAGGGAGAAGGTGCAAAGTGACCTGGTGGAGCTTTTGTTTTTTTATTTTGAATTTACTAAAGCTAGTAATATTTAAAGGTGCAGTACCCAAATTTTCTTCCAAATTTTGGCCTCAGACTCTGAAGGTATTTACTGATACTAATTCTTTTCATTTTCTCATGCTCAGATAATTGAGTTTTTCAGAATAATAGTTCTCTTTGAAAATTCATAATAATGAATTCATAATAATGAATTAAGGTTGAATTGATCTCAGTATTAGAGATCTTAGCTCTTGCTGGGACTCAGGAAAAAAAGAAGAGTTTACCACTTGTGGAAGAAGGGGCAGGCGACTCAAGAAGAGTACAGGGATCTCGTTAGGTCGTGCAGAGAGGAAATGAGAAAGGCAAAAGCCCAGCTAGAACGCAATCTGGCCGCTGTCATTAGGGACAACCAAAAGTGTTTTTACAAATATGTTAATGACAAGAAGAGAGTCAAAGAGAATCTCCATCCCTTATTGGATGCGGGGGGGAACATTGTCACTGAGGATGAGGAAAAGGCTGAGGTACTCAATGCCTTCTTTGCCTCAGTCTTTAACAGGCAGACCAGTTATCCTCAGGGTATTCAGCCCCCCGAGCTGGAAGACGGGGATGGCGAGCAGGATAAACCCCCCATAATCCAAGAGGAAGCAGTCAATGACCTGCTATGCCACCTGGACGCTCACGAGTCTATGGGGCCAGATGGGACCCCTGCAAGAGTGCTGAGGGAGCTGGCAGAGGAGCTCGCCAAGCCACTCACCATCATTTATCAGCAGTCCTGGTTAACGGGGGAGGTCCCGGATGACTGGAGGCTTGCCAATGTGACGCCCATCCACAAGAAGGGCCGGAAGGAGGATCCGGGGAACTACAGGCCTGTCAGCCTGACCTCAGTGCCGGGGAAGATGATGGACCTGTTCATCTTGAGGGTGCTCACAAGGCATGAGCGGGACAACCAGGGGATCAGGCCTAGCCAGCACGGGTTCATGAGAGGCAGGTCCTGCTTGACCAACCTGATCTCCTTCTATGACCAGGTGACCCGCCTGGTGGATGAGGGAAAGGCTGTGGATGTGGTCTACCTGGACTTCAGTAAGGCCTTTGACACTGTCTCCTACAGCATTCTCCTCGAGAAGCTGGCGGCTCACGGCTTAGACAGGTGTACCCTGCGCTGGGTCAAAAACTGTCTGGAGGGCCGGGCCCAGAGAGTTGTGGTGAATGGAGTTACATCCAGTTGGCGGCCGGTCATGAGCGGTGTTCCCCAGGGCTCAGTTTTGGGGCCAGTCTTGTTCAAGATCTTGATCAATGATCTGGATGAGGGGATCGAGTGCACCCTCTGTAAGCTTGCAGACGACACCAAGTTGGGCGGGAGTGTTGATCTGCTCGAGGGTAGGAAGGCTCTGCAGAGGGACCTGGACAGGCTGGATCGATGGGCCGAGGCCAACTGTATGAGGTTCAACAGGGCCAAGTGCCGGGTCCTGCACTTCGGCCACAACAACCCCATGCAGCGCTACAGGCTTGGGGAAGAGTGGCTGGAGAGCTGCCCAGCAGAGAAGAACCTGGGGGTGTTGGTGGACAGCCGGCTGAACATGAGCCGGCAGTGTGCCCAGGTGGCCAAGAAGGCCAATGGCATCCTGGCCTGTATCAGAAAGTGTGTGGCCAGCAGGAGTAGGGAAGTGATCGTGCCCCTGTACTCGGCACTGGTGAGGCCGCACCTCGAATACTGTGTTCAGTTTTGGGCCCCTCACTACAAGAAGGACGTTGAGGTGCTGGAGCGTGTCCAGAGAAGGGCAACGAAGCTGGTGAAGGGTCTGGAGAACAAGTCTTCTGAGGAGTGGCTGAGGGAACTGGGGTTGTTTAGCCTGGAGAAAAGGAGGCTGAGGGGAGACCTCATCGCTCTCTACAGCTACCTGAAAGGAGGTTGTAGTGAGGTGGGGGTCGGTCTCTTCTCCCAAGGAACAAGCAATAGGACGAGAGGAAATGGCCTCAAGTTGCACCAGGGGAGGTTTAGATTGGACATGAGGAAAAGTGTCTTTACTGAAAGAGTGGTTAAACATTGGAAGGGGCTGCCCAGGGAAGTGGTTGAGTCCCCATCCCTGGGGGTATTTAAAAGATGTGTGCATGAGGCGCTTAGGGACATGGTTTAGTGGGCATGGTGTTGTTGGGTTGATGGCTGGACTCGATGATCTCAGAGGTCTTTTCCAACCTCAATGATTCTATGATTCTATGATTAGAAAAGAAACTGCTGCATTTCTTACAATGAATCACATCTATCACACTTGTGAATCTTCTGGTGTGTGTCTAAGCAAACTTTTTAACTGGGTATGCTGTACAGATGGATCAAACAAAGCTAGCCTCAATTTATAAGACATATGAAAGCTTAAAAAGCCTTAGCTTTGGGAATACAGTGACTTTTCTTTAGAGTCTTGAGAGGGGAAAAATCTGACGAAGAAATGTGATGATATTTTAATCAAATCTTTCTCTGTTTATTTTTGCTTTGTTTTGTTTTCTTCATGACACCTGGGATTATCCACTGTGCATCAAACAAACATCATGGTTTTCTAAGGTAAAATCCTGTGAATGACCTCCCCACAAAATGAAAGAGTTGGAAATGTCAGATTCTTGGGTTAAAAAAAAAAAAAAAAAAAAAAAAAAAAAATACACAGTTGTTCATACATCTTATGCAATCACATACAGAGGTATGAATAATTTTCCAGTTTACTAATAAAGTTTTAGCTGCTGTAATATGTTGACTTTTGGGAGTCACTTTTAAAGAATGATGGAGAAAGTCCAGAAGAAAGCAATATGAATGAACAGTGATATAGAACAACTCATATCTGAGGAATACTTGAAAAAACAGAGGTCTGACTATTTCAAAGGAAAGATAACTAAAGCTATAACTAAATCATCACTGGAATTCAGTTGAGAGCCTGCATTAATATTCTAACATGTTTTGCACAAACATATCGGTCACTCTAGCATGTACTATACCCAAAACACAGTGGATGGAAGCTGGGGCAGGCAAAATGTAAACCAAAACCCTACTCTTAATACTGAACATGCTACTTCATGTTCATGGGCATAAAATTCAGTGGTCTTTTGCCAGTTTTGGTTTCTTAATTGAGAACCTATGTAATCACTGTATGAACACTTTTAGTCATAGAACAGACTAATATCTCACAACAAAGTCACACTAGACTGGTGTAAAACATCTGTGGATTTGGTTTAATCTAGCCTATTTGCCTTCATACCGAAATGGATTTACATCATCAGTTACATCTGAGAAACAGTTTAAGAAAAAAGTATGTCAAGTTGTTGATGACTTCCTCTAAGATGAAATGGGGCATCGGACCATCTGTATTTTTAGTCCCCTGAGAATGGTTTAAACGAAATAGTTTAAACTGATTTGTTCGACTTTACTTGGAGGCTAACTAGAATCACTTAGAGAATACGCATTCTCAGCCTCTCAGGAGGTTATAACAAACTGCTGTTAAGCATTATCTTCTTAAACTGTTCTTAAGAGGAATTCATTTAGGTCTGCTGGGTTATGAAGAACGGTGAACTCAAATGTGAGAAGTTTATATACAGCAATGGAACACAGAAGAAATGTTCCTAAGTGCTACAGTAGGAATGGACAAGCCACAATATCCTGTGTGGGAATGACAATGGTGTTTTAGTTGCAATGCTTGATTTTAGGATCAAGAGTTTACCAGGGCTGTTATATGGCTTGAAAGGAAATGCAATAAAACCCTCCAAGTATGTATAAGGTTTCAGCAATAAATAATTTTTTTTTTTCCTACATATAGGACAAAAAATAATGGGCATTTGTTTCAGCAAGAGAGAAACATGTTTCCTGATCTTTCAATTGCAAGATCTTTGTCTCTGTGAGGATTTTTCCTCCTGCTGTATGTTTCAAAACCACACAACGTTAGAACAGGTAAAGCTTTCAAAGGCTCTGTCTCTACAAGGCTATGGAGCGCATAGCACGTTGCATAGTGATATGTAACTTGATGCTAAGAAGATCTCATAGGTCGTGTGTAGTGTTATAAATGCTGGAGGGAATTCCTGTGGCTTGCAGTAAAGACAAGGATGTACCCATTGTCAAGGCTATCCCTGCTCGACAGTGCATTGGAGAGGCAACATGGTGATGACAGAAATGAAGCTGGTTTGCATGTAATCTAAGCTAGGTTATTGTTATGGAAGTTGTTCTCAAGAACAGCTTGTTATGTCAGTGTAGATGTAGTTAGTCTTGTCCAACACATTGTGTCAACCCTTAAGGAGCAGCTACTTATTAGAGACACTTTAAACAATTATTGGTCATGAATGAGCCACTGGAGACACAAAAGGCTGTAAAAGACATTTGCACAAAATTTGTATTATCATTTAAACAGTAAATATGTATTTTTCACAGCACATTGCACTTGAATTAGTAAAAATCTTGTATCAACTTACTTGTCTAAACAGGAGTCAATAGTCAATTTTTCTCTGAAAATATGGCTTCAGTTATTTATACTATACATTTCATCCATATAGTGTGAAACTGCAGTTTGAATTGACTTCCCACAACATCACAAATTAAAACAAATAAACAAACAATCAAACAACCTCAGAGTGAGAGAAATATACTTTTGTTACTCAGTGTATTAACTTTACAATATCAAATGGAATTTAAACTATAATAATTTTAATTAACTTTTAACATTATTTTAAAAGCCCAAACAGAGCTTTGGAACATATTCTTTTGACAGTATTTTTTAAGCCTAAATTATGCATTCATTTCTGAGAATTAATGTACTTAAGTAAGAAATCTATTCCAGCTGAGTACTCTTTTTAAGATTGTTTAGGCTGAACATGTTTGCAATAAAGTTAGAACCCCTCTTCTCCTCAACAATTAGATTTGCAATGGTAAAGTTAATGTAAACCTAACTCTAAACTTATGATGTGTCTGTAGAAAGTATTTTAAATGGCATTATACACTGTGTCTGTTGTTTGAAAGTGGTTATTTGAATTATGGCTCATTTCTGCAGCATAGAAGCTTGTAAAAAAGCACAAGAAGACCCAAACTCAAACCTGTTTTTGTTTTTTGACTCTGATCTAATCATTAATTAGGGTAGTTTAAAGTTTCAGTAGGGCACACGGAGACCATTTTAGAGGGTGTTTTAAATGCTGTAATTAAGTTGTAGGAGCAATATTCTCAAAAAATAAAAATCTTAATGGGAAAAAAAAAAATCTTGCTATTCCTATTTGGCCAACTGCCTTCTTGTTTTACCTCCCATTTTCACAGCTCTGACATGTAGCAGTGCATATTTTAACATAAAATAGCAAGTCTGAAACTCTGACATGCTGTATATTTATTCTTGTGTGAAGTAAAACTTTTTTTTTAAATAGTACAGATGATTATATCTATTTTCTTTCAAATGAAGTGTTTCTTTTAAAGTGTAAGGTTTATTTTCACACTTCTGATTGCCAGAGAAGCAGGAAACAGAGCGCTGTACATCAGACATTTAAATCCAGACATTATGCAATCATGATAACAAGGATTAATAAAGATTAATTTAGCTCCCACTTAAAAGCCCTGGTGTTTCAGAAGTACAACTGTCTAGCTCGTAAAAGGGGAATAATTATAATTTCCTTTTGAAATGTGCCTCTTTGTTGCATAGTAGAAAGTTGTCCATGATTTGAAGATTATTTGTGCCAAACTCTTCTCTAGCAACTTATTCTTTAAGATGTGGCTCTTCAAATAAAATGACAGTTAAAAAAAATCAAATACCCTGAATAGCTTATTGCTGTTTCTTAGGTGCATGGAACAGATTTTCTTTAACTGCAATGTAAAAAAAAAAAAAAAAAATTCTTCATTGCTCAAAACTGTAAATGATACAGACTTAATTTCCAAGGACCTTAATTTTAACAGTTCAGTCCTTTCGAAGAAGATAGCTATTGATGAATATAATAATTGTATTCTCTTAAAACCACTCTGGGAAATAGGATTTCTGTATAACTGGATACTCTGTGAGAATGTAACAGGTGGCCATAGAAATAACATGTCATGACACCTATGTATGCTTGCAAACAGAAGCACAAACTTTCTGCAGTATATCTTTCAACATCACTCCTTTGGATTAAATGCTGTTACATATTTTCCATTTTAAAAATATTACTGTAGTATGTGCTATTTACCCTCTCCCTACAAGGACAGTAGTAACACTGTTTATTTTTATTTAAAGCAGTTTTGCAGAGATGATCATGTTTCTTTTAAGAACAAGAATGAACAAGTTGTCCCACCAACTGCTGGGATTTGAGGTTGGCAATGTAAACTGATGATGAGCAGCTGAAAAATGTGTTTCCTTCAAACAGTACACCTGGGTCTAGAATATGTCATCTTCTGTGGGGCTGTAAGATATTCTGAGATTATTTTTCTTAGAAGTCAGGAACCTGGATTCAGGGTTCCTGATCTGTCAAGGCCATAGGATGTGCTAGTGTGGATTCAGAGAGATGCTGTATTGAGGAATACTGACCTATTAAGTAAATATTTGGCTATTTGCTTATACAAAACAGACTTCTCAAAACTTTGATAAAAGCCTAGAGTATTCACCCTGGCCTTACACTTATTCTTGAGGAAAACCAAAGAAACATAAAATTACCACCAAATTCTGTGTTGACATTAAAGAAACTCAGTAAACTGACTTGCCATGAATTGCCAATGGCATTGATTCTGTAATCAACACTGTGATCAGCACTGGATCACAGAATTGGGAAATTGAGGTAAAAAGAGGAGAAAAACCTCCTTTAGCAGTAAGAAAAGGTCCATGGCAAATCAAAGCGATGCCTTTTGGCTTATGCAATCATCTAGCACCTGTAGAAGGTCACTGCAGAAGTCTGAGGCACAGCACGCTTCTCAGCCTGTTTTCGTCTCTTGATAATAGGATGGTCCAACTAAAATCTTTGAATAAAAACTGATGTTTACAAATTATGTGTAATTGACTCACAGCTGTCAATCTGAAACTGATTCGTAGCTGTTTCCCAAATAAAAGAGTCAGGAATTCTGACTGAAAAACAATATGAAACTGAGAAAATGCAGAAGTTTATATCTTCAGAGACACAGATATATGAAATGTTTTCTATGAGTCTACTTCTACAACAAGAGGTTTAGTTTTAGGTTTGCCTAAACTGGAAAATTAATGCCATTCTGGGTTGTCTGTCTCCATCCCAGTAGACAATAGAACACATTAAGCATTTCGGAATGAATTCATGTCCCCAAATTTCTTGGCCTGCCTCAAAAATGCTTTTGAAAAGAGTGAAGGGATGGACAGGTAGACAATACTGAAAGAAAGTAAAGAATAGAGTAGAAAATCCTAAAGTAGTTTGGCTAACTACGTAACAGGATGGAAATATAATTGAATAGGAGCCACACTAACAATCTCCATTCCTTGCATAGTATGTTTTTTTCCAAAAATAAGTATGCGGCCTTCATGTAGATGGAGCCCGTTTCACTGGTAAATAACATTTGTGGTCACGAAGGAGCTGCAAGAAGTGTCTGACAGAGGATGCCAGAGCACTGCTGGTGCAAGTCCTGGGCACCTGGACCTGAGACAACAGCACTGGGAGAGAGCTTTTGGGGATAACAGTCGGTGAAAAGAGACTCTGAACTCTCCTGCTTTTTGACTACTGTGTTGATCTAATCCAAAGAACTGGGAAAGAATTCATTGTCTGACTTTGAACTGATTTGCACTGTGTAACATTAACTTCTGCAAAGTACAGTTACAACCAGCTTAGGTCAGAGATACCAAAAACATTAATTTCCTAAAATTTCTGCTGTTTTTTTTTTTTTCTTTCCTGTTTACAAGGAAAGACAGTTATGTACTTCATTAGTATGTTAGTAGGATGTCATCAACAACAGCTAGCCCCTTGGTCGTCTTTTTTTCCTATCTAAACAGTCACATAAGACCATGCTATTTTTCTATGTTTGAGGTAAAAGGAAAATAATGCCACGAGGTGGGGGGGGAAGAAAAAGAAAAAAAAGGTCAGGAACAGAAAAAGAATGAATAAATAAATAAATTTAAAAAACAAAACAAAACCCTACTCCACAAAACAAAAATGTGTATCAATGGTAGCAAGAAAGTTAGAGCTAGGAGGAGCAAAATTTAAATACAGAAGAACTATAAGAACTATTCTGTATAAATACAGAAGACAGGACTATATTGTAAAAGAACAGAAAACAAAAGACCAGAAATTCACATCCACATCAGGAAAAGTCAAATCTGCATTACTAAAACCTGCATGTTAGGAAAAATTAGCAATCTGACCCTAGAGCTGATTCAGGAAATTGAACTTTCTGCTGTCTGCCACGAACATGGTGGTGGATCTTGCTAAGGTACACCTAAGATTGAAATGGATATAACAGTGGGGAAAATGCTGCTGAACTGCTTGGTCAGTGGAATAACCGGCACTGCAGGAGGAAATGTCTACCCAGCTGTAGTAATGGAAGCTCAGGAGACTTCCTAGAGGCACAGAAATAAAGAGATTTTAAGGACTAGAAGCCAGCCCATACATTAAAGCTATGAGAACAGTTTAGGGATATTTGATTATTGGGATGCAAAAATTAAAAAAAAAAAATATTTTTTTCAGAGTGGGCTCAACCTGTGTTCCTGGGAAATAACTTCCTGGAATAAAGGTTGACAAGAAGAGCCTGACACTAAGACATGGCAGGAAGCAGGGGAGACAGGCACTGATGAAGGGTTTTGAGAATTCTGAGTTGTCCATAAAGGGTGGATTATGTTAACTCTCTGGATTGTATCAGTTAACAAAATGTGTTGAAATTTAACAGTCCACAGTGCAAGGACTACTAACAAGAATTTTTGTTATAAACTTAGGAAGAAGAAATTGTATACGATAGTTATCACAGGATGACTATGATATGCAGCTGAAAAATAATGTGATTCCAAAATATATGATCTGAGTGGGATCTAGTAACAATAAGAATTATTACCTAAGATTCAGAGTCTTGAGGAAGAACTACCCCCATCTTTTTCCTGAAATGAGCAAACTAAAAACATTTCCTATTTCTGAAGTTAATTTGTATGAAAACAAAAATCTAATCTAAGATAAACTTGATGCATATGACAAGCTTAAAATGAGACCTGAGGACAAATGTGTCTCTGCACCTATGTGGCCCCTTCTGAGTCCTTTCTTTCACTCCATCTTTCCAGTTGAACAATTTTCAGTGATTGCCTGGATTAGATTCGACAACATACCTATGAAATGTTCTTGTTCCTCTCCCATCTATCTTACCTTCACCTTCAATATTCTCCCAATAGAATTAACAGATTAAAAATTCTGAACTAACTATAATACAGAGGGAAATATATTTATGTATCATAGTATCTGTGATGGCAAAGGATTGAACTTCTTGATGCACTGAGCTCCTCCCAGTTCCTCTATTCTAGACTAAATCTAGTGCTAAACAGGTTAGCAGATACAGCAAAGCAGAGTTTAACCTCCTTCCTTTCTCAAAACCCAGTGAATTCAATGGATGACACTCATCTGATACGTAGGCACAACTCTCATGCTAAGCTGGTGCTGAGTAGCAAAGGGCGAGACAGACTCCAAATTGCTGCTGATACTCCGTCTATGGTAATATGCCTTAAGGAGAGTTGTTCTTAACAGAAATGGTGTATGGAGGAGCCAGATGCTAGCCAAGGCTAGCTGATCTAGAGTCTGATATGTGGCTAGATTCTGGTGAGGAAAAAAGACCCTGAACTTAATTTTGTATGTAGGTAATATTACTGGTATAGATGTGATTAAGTCTACCAGTAACAACAGGAGTCTTGTATAGCTATAACACTACAGAATATCATGTGGTACTCATGTATTATACTTTTTATTTGTTTCATAGTTTGTCTGCAGTTTTGTCTAAGTACCTGGATGTTCACTTGCTAAGTATTAGATATTACTATTCCAGTTCTAGAGAAAAAATGCACTGGTTTTTTATAGTAAATGGCAAGTACGGGGAATGTTTGAAGCACAAGACAGAAAAACAATGAAAATACAGTCCGAGTCTGATCTAGTAAAAATACTTTTGGGATTATTTCTGTTCCTGTTCTGTAACTTTTTCTATCTGTCTAGTCTGAAAACCTGGTTCATTTAGCTGAGTTCAAAGAATTCAAATATTTCATTTTTCTGTTTAATTTATACAATAATATGAAATTACATAAACTTGCACATGTGTGTATATATCGTGTATATATAAACACACACACACAAGCATATACGTACACACACAGATAATTCTAATACTTTATTTAACTGAAGTGTGTTCCATTCTCTAGTCCTTTTCCTGCCTGGTTGCAGCTATTGCTCCAGAACGGCATAGGTCTCCAGTAGTTCCTGTGTCCTATCTACCAGCCCCATGTGAATGTTCCAGAGGGACATGTTAGATGCCACTAGATGTGTATGGCTAGTCACATTAAGTGCACTGTCAATGTCTTCAGTTAACTGATTTTTTTTTTTCCCCCCTTTGATGTCACTTCTGGCCTCACTTTTATTTACCAGAAAGCAGCTTTTCAAAACTAGATGGATTTTTTTGTTTTTGTTTTTTGTTATTTTATACTTTATATCTGGGTCAACTTATTTTTAACTCCTGAGACATAATTATTTGGCATATTTAGTTCTATATTTGGGTGTGTGTACAACTCCATTTCTGTGGACTAATGACAGCTAATGACAGAGTGAATTTTAACCATATTCTAACCATAAAAAGAAAACCAAACAACCTTTCTCCTCACTTTTAATAAACATTTCAAATAATGGCAATTCCACATTTTGGCAGGTCATACAATTGTCTTTAATGTAACCAACATTATCATGCTTCTGTGACTCATTGCCTGGCCTTGACATGAGAGAATAGGGAGCTGTGGGTACAGTGACACTTTGGGAAGTTCAGCACAGGCAGAACAGCCAGCTAGAAGGTCCCTGAGCTCCTGCATGCAATAGCTATTTAGTTCGATTTCTCTTTCTTACTTTCATCCATATGGTCTGCTCTATTTGACAGTCTGTCCTGAATTCCCAGACTTTGGGAAGTAACTGTGAATAGGTTTTTAGGACCAGGGAGTGGTCAGTATTTTGAAGAGCTCTACACCATTTAAAAGTAATGCACTTTTTAAGTCACTCACATTTTAACTTGAAATTCATCATAACTAAGAATTAGCTATGATGCATCATAATTAGCATTGCAATTACCCAGAATGTAAAAAAGCTTGGCTAAGTGGGCTGTTTAATAGCCATTGTGTTAACTTCAACAAAAATTGGCATGTTACATGTTAAACCACAAAGTTTTGGAGGTACCTCTGATTATGAAGGTAGCTCAGTAATCATTAGTTAGCAACTGACTGCTAGGTGACATTATTTTCAGAGTACTCACCTTCCAGAAATGATGCTTCTCTTATTTTTTATAGCACTCTAAAAGTGGTTGGTGCTTTTCAGTAACTATGAAAACAAGCTCACTGTGCAGAAGATCTGACAAATAGGTAGATAAAATTAAGATAAAGGGAGAAAAATAGAATGTGACTGAAAACAATTGAGCCTATATATGCAATTAAAGATATTTATGCACAAACACCTACAAAGTGTTTTATTGCATCATACAAAGATTGCTTTCAGTATCTGGCCCTCCGTATGATGCGTGTAATTTCCTCTCATCTGTGTTCTTCCTTTCACGCTCTTAAGATTTTTAAGAATTTAATTTTCTAGGGTTTCAAAATAAAATAAAATTTAAAGAGAACCAAACATTATTTCATTTTTATTGAGGGTGAGGGGCAGAAAAAATTCATCCTTTTATTGCCAACTGGTAAAAGAATTGTACATCTTACAAAATGTTAACTTTGTCATTCATAGGCATATCTTAAGTGTAGCTAGAACAAACCTCTAGATATTTTAGAAGGAAAAATAATGGGAAAAATAATCAAACTTCATATGTATTCCCTAGTGAGTGAGGAAAATGTGTTTTTATCTTTAGAATATTAAGAACAAAAGCTCTTCAGTGGTAATGTTTTAGTTATCAGAGGGCATAGTCAATTATTTTTCTTCAGTAAGCTTATACTATCAAGTATAAAAGGGTGTGAATCAAAACACTAGATTTAATACCCTGAACTCTGGGGTGTACAAAATCTGATTTTTGCAGCTTGATTGCACCTCTATAACTAATGTAACAAAGCTACATGCAGAGTTTCTTAGGTTTTGGAATGCATTTTATTTTCCTTTTTCCTTTTCCTTCTCATTTTCTGTAGGCCATTTCTCTCTCTTTTGATTTGTGATGTATTTGCTCAGGTGTTTCCCATTTTTATGGCAGTGTCAATTAACTCTCTTAAATTTGCTCCTGTTGATCTCAAAATGTCTTGATGTTCCCTTTGAAGCCTCCCTCTCCATTATCCACCATTTTCAGCATCAGAGACTGATCTCAGTGAGAGGAAAGTTTGCTGCCAATAAGCCCTGCCCTGCTAGTAGATGTGTGTTTAGATGAAAGAAGTGAAATTATGAAATGAACCTAGAAAGCAGCACTAGTACAGTCTAAGTACTCTAGACAAGAGTCAGAAATAACTCAGATCCACACTTACTCTCCCAGCATTCAGGAGTGTTTGGGTATGGGGTTCAGCCTCCAGTGTAGTAATTAAAGATAGTGTTATGAACATTTAACATTACTCTCCTTGTATGTTTTTGAGTGAAGAAAGGGGGAAAAAAATAAAAAAAAAGATTGAATATTTTAAAGACTTTTAAAAATCCCCTATTCAATCTGTATAAAAGAAAATAGTACCAAAAAAAGCAGTCAACTTAAACAAAAGTTTCCTATAAAGAAATTACAAGAAATATGACTCATTTAGGGTTGGCTTGATTATTTTTTTAATGGACCCATAGGAGCTCAGAGTTGGAGAACTGGCATAAAATTGAGTGCAATTGTGTCTGGTCTGACTTTTTCCTCCTGAAATGACCAATGTCTTGCTATCTAGTAAGTTTTACAGATTTCCCTTCTGCCTCCGTTTCTCTAACATGACTTTTTCTTTTCTGAAAGACCCTGATGCTGAACTAGAAACAATTATTGGGTTATAGATGATTGATTATGGGATATTGCTCATACAAAACATGGCATTTAAATGAGATCTTCACCTCATTTCTAACCAAAAAAATTTTTCCTTTCCTGTCCTACTTCACATTATGGTGCTGAAACAGATGTGTAGATTGCATGGACTATTACAGTTCTTAAGACATAAAGGGTATGATGTCTTATTAAAACTCTCTATGGCACACAGCTGTACAGTAAAACATGGCACATATAAAGTGGCACACTTAAGATTTTATTACTGGGGGGAAACATAAGTCATGTTGTTAAAGAGGGAAATTCAGAACAAAGCTCCTCTGTTTTAGTTTTTATTGCTCTCTAACATACTTGTTGCGTGATCTTAACTGAATCACTTGTGGTAAAAATTAAGTAGATCCAGTAGCTTCTCTCTACTAAAAGGTTTGATTCCTATCATCCTCCTGCTCCTTACTTCCAACACAAGCTATTGCCACATACCTTGCACCAGCTCTGGCACATTTCAGAGCCTGCCATCAGATGGTTCAACTTCTTAGCCTTAGAGAACGCTTGCTACAAAGTCAACCTGAGCGAGTGTTGTACAGGCTTGCAGAACACACAAATGGAAGCACATGGGAATGCAGTGGAATTGCAAGGCAAGGAATAAGGGCAGAAGAAAGGAGCAAAAAGGAAGCAGGACCTTCCTCTTTTGTTAGCTTTTAGCAGTTAAGGGTTTGCCATCATTATGTAGCTTCATTCTTAGAGTAGAATTTTGGAGCTGTTTATCTGCCACTGACTTTGAGATGGACCATCTACAGCATGCCAAAGCACTAAAGGGATGACAAATCTACTATTTCTTTCAAGATTAATGAAATAAGATTAATGTGGAGATTAATAGAATAGGAAGAAGAAGAAGTTAGGCAAAAACCTGTTGGGTAAAATATTGGAGTATGATTCCTGTTTCCAGAATTGTTTCTGGTTCTTCACCCAACAACTAAGTTTAGTACAGAGTTTGACTGAGGAGTATTTGGTAAATTCTGTGAGGGAAATTGTGGAATTTTGAAAAGTGTCCTCACTTAATGGGGATTAAACCCTGCATGCATATGGAGCTGCTGGCATTTGAGTCATTAATGGATTTTTGAATTGCCATTGTATGCTCCCAGTTCTTCCCCACTCTCTTTACAATATACTTAGAATACATGTGCATTCTCTGTATTTATGCTTACTATTCACATTCATTCTTACAGAATAAGTATCTCTCTATTAAAAAATCTGTATCTGTATTTATCTATATGTAAAACTATTCTATCTTATTAAATTGTTTAAGAAATTTCAATCACTGCTACAAGTGAATAACCTAAGTATGCCAAAAAAACACGTGTGAAAAGTATGATTTATCTTCTTGAAACACAAGGTAGAATTTCTGGGCTTGCTTGCCCATTTGTTTACCATTTAATATGTCTAAGTATAACAAATCAGTAGACTGTGTCTGGCAGTTTATGCAATTTATCTCAGCTTCATGTTTCATTTCATATTGTGAGTAAAGATATTTACTGTTTGTTTTTAGAGAAGAAAGTTTTATGATTGCTTTGCTGCTTGTTTTTTTTCCCCTCCTTCTCTTTCCCCTGTATTAAATCTCTAGTATGATTTCCCCTTCCCTTCCCTTCCCTTCCCTTCCCTTCCCTTCCCTTCCCTTCCCTTCCCTTCCCTTCCCTTCCCTTCCCTTCCCTTCCCTTCCCTTCCCTTCCCTTCCCTTCCCTTCCCGCAATTAGATAAAAATATAAATAGGTTTTGTTTTTTTGAAAGGAACATGACGCTGTCTCTAATTTAAAATATTCTGTTAGGTAGTGTCATAAAAGCGAGAAGGATGTGGGTAATGAACAACTAAAAAAAAGTAATTTCACAGATTTAAATATCAATACATCTCTGTTCATAAGACAATATTGCAATTACAAATTTTACATCATCATGTTCTGTCTTCTATATCTAGGCTGACTGAGATCAATGTTATACGTAATGTCCTTAGGTATGTGTTGTTACTGTTCATCTTCTCAGTCTTTCTTTCAGCTTCTAATTACCTTTATTAGATTGTATGATTCAGAACACAGCAAGGAAAGTGCACAGCCACTGCATTCTCAACAGGTAGAAAATGAGTGTCTCAAGCTGTGTCTGTTGTGTCCTTCCAGATTTCTGTCCTTACTAATTATCTTTTCAGAGGACATTCACTGGTTGCCAAAAAGAAAGTTACTTCATAGAAAAATGTGGCTTCTGAAATACAATCAATGAATAATAAATGTCTGAAAGAGTAACTTTCATTACACCTGCCCAATCTTGTTTAAAATTCCAAAATACCTGTTCGATCTTAGAAGTTTTGCAAGACCACTTATCTTAATGTATAGCAGCATCTTTTCTTGAGGAGAATCAGTTGATACTTTCAAATGCTGCGTGTATCCCCTTCTGAATACTTAGCTTATCTTGTAGTGCAATTTAGGTATCACAGAGTTTCTGGTGTGTGTTTAATTATCAAAGAAGAGTCTCAATTAAAAAGTACAGAAAAATCCCAATGCATTTAGACCATGCATGTAAGCTATACTTCTCTGAAAACAGTGAAAAAAGGTTTGTATACCTACCTGACTTCCATTGTAAGTTCCACATTTGCCTTTGGGATCTTTCCAAAGACCAGGACAACTGGGGTGCAATGTAGGCTTGCTGCTCATCATCCTCCCTTCAGTCCAGCCTGAAGATGTGTCTGAAGACTGCCATACTTTACTGTCAAACTATTTCTCTGCACTGGAGAGACGTAAGGTCCCGTCTTCTTCTTGTGCTCTAAATGAAGTCCAATCTCAAGGTCTGAATTTCTGAGTCTACCTAAATGTTGACATGTCATTGGGAGGAAGATTTCTTTTCAGGGCCTTCAACAGACATTTGTGTTTTAGGGCAAAACACTAAATATAAATTGATCACCTGGCAAACACATGACTTGTTTGCCATTTTGGAGGCTGGAGTAATTCTAGAAGTCATTCAAATTCTCAGCTATATATTTGTTCCATCTCCTGGAAGGGATTCATCATGTACGGCAACAACACTGAATACTTATAGAAAATCATAGAATCATAGAATCATAGAATAATTTGGGTTGGAAGGGACCTCCAAAGGTCGTCTAGTCCAAACCCCCTGCCATGGGCAGGGGCATCTGCAACTAGATCAGGTTGCTCAGAGCCCCGTCTAACCTGACCTTGAATGTTTCCAGGGATGGGGCATCCACCACCTCTCTGGGCAACCTGTGCAAGTGTTTCACCACCCTCAGTGTAAAAAATTTCTTCCTTATATCTAGTCTATATCTACCCCCCTTTAGTTTAAAACTATTATCCCTTGTCCTATTGCAACAGGCCCTGCTAAAAAATCTGTGCCCATCTTTCTTATAAGCCCCCTTTAAGTGCAGATAGGCTGCAATAAGGTCTACCCGAAGCCTTCTCTTCTCTAGGCTGAGCAATCCCAGTTCTCTCACCCTTTCTTCATAGGAGAGGTGTTCCATCCCCTTGATCATTTTTGTGACCCTCTTCTGGACCCACTCCAACAGGTCCGTGTCTTTCTTATGCTGAGGGCTCCAGAGCTGGACGCAGGACTCCAGGTGGGGTCTCACCAGAGCAGAGTAGAGGGGCAGAATCGCCTCCCTCAACCTGCTGGCCACGCTTCTTTTGATGCAGCCCGGGATACGATTGGCCTTCTGGGCTGCAAGCGCACATTGCTGGCTCATGTCCAGCTTTTCATCCACCAGTACCCCCAAGTCCTACTCGGCAGGGCTGCTCTCAATCCCTTCATCCCCCAGCATGTATTGATAGTGGGGCTTGCCCCGACCCAGGTGCAGGACCTTGCACTTGGCCTCATGAGGTTCACACAGGCCCACTTCTCCAGCTTGTCCAGGTCCCTCTGGATGGCATTCCATCCCTCTGGCATGTCGACCGCACCACTCAGCTTGGTGTCATCTGCAAACTTGCTGAGGGTGCACTCGATCCCACTGTCTATGTCATTGATGATTAAACAGTACTGGTCCCAATATGGACCTGTGAGGGACACTCCTTGTCACTGATCTCCATCTGGACATTGAGCTGCTGACCACTACCCTCTGGATGCATCCATTCAGCCAATTCCTCATCCACCGAACAGTTCACCCATCAAATCCATATCTCTCCAATTTAGAAAGAATCAGGACAATATCAGTACTGAAGGAAATGTTATTTGTTCCCAATTAGAGATCATTGTTCTAAGGTGCTTCATCAGTTAACATTTGTTAAAGCTTGTTGACTCAGCCAATTTTGAGAGGTTATTTAAAAGCTGATACATAATTAATTTTGTAAATTACTTTTTAAAATATAATGTGAAATTTAACAATTTGAACATAAATTAAGAGGTGATGTTCAAAGACTTAATTTCCAGAAATAATTCTATAAACAGGTAAGTCTTATAACATTGTGTCTAAAGACAAAACCAAACCTATGTCAAAATGTTATAAGCACACACATCATGGAGTAGTTAGAATATGGTACAGCTAGATAAATTATATTAAAATAGGCTGGTTTGGATTAGGGCTGAATACCTTGATAAGTATAACATAAAATTGTATCTATTCCCTTTCAAGAAATATAGATAACTTGGTAGACCTGATAAGGAATTCCAGATAAAGAAATGTTGCTTTGTTCTTCATAGGATAAATAGACTAAGAAGAAAAATGGAAAATAGCCTCTGTACAAAAAGAAATACTTTGGAGAACAGACTGCCGATACTTTTTAAGTCAAGATACTGAAAAAATGATCTTATTGGAAACCACTTCTCAATTTCATCTTAAAATAAGCAATGTTATATAATAACTTTTTATTGTATTATTTCTTTTCACTTCTTTGAACTTCAATCTTCAAAGGTAAATGGCATGCATTAAATGAGGATATGCTATTCTACCCTCATAACAGTGACAGAATTATAAAGAATGTATTTCATTTTGATGTACAGCTCTAACGTACATCTCTTTCTGACAAGGATAAGGTCACCTGCCATAAAATTGTATTTGCTGTCCAAAAATTGATACGTAACTATTGAAAATTGTGAAACAGTTTAAAACTTAAGATATGTGATAGAGCTGTTGACCTTTTCTTCAGTAGAGGTAATAGAGATACCATCATCAATGTGTGTGTTTGTTATTTTCTTAAAATATATGCAACAATTCTATTTGCAAATCAAAGATAGAGACTTTTGGCAAGTTGATTATACTTTTTTTTTTTTTTAATTTAGACTTTCCTTTATCTTTATGTGTACATACATTTGGAATATGCATATCCCATCATGGTATTATTTCTCTCTTGTCTTTCACAAGTCAATTGGAAAAAAAGGGGGTTATTACCTCAGGGACAGTGCCCAAGACCCCAGATCAATATTGAAAATGCAAGAAGACTCCACATATGCAGGGTTTTTTTAATTGTTTTTTAAGTTGAACAGAGCAGACATGAGCCATAGAACACGATGAATATGTAAGTTGGAAGATGTAAATAACATTTACTGTTTTTTTTTTCATAAAACAAGAAGAGACAGCTAAAAGCATTAAAAGACAAGTTTAAATTTGATAAAAGGAGATAATTGTTTAGCCTTTGGGATTTTCTACCTCAAGTTATCATTGAGTTTATCATGATTAAGAGAAAATAGTGGAAACTAATACAGAAAATGAGATCATCCATAATCTACATTAGTCTTAAAATTCTAGTAGGAATACAAACTCCTGTTTCAGGGCCTGAGGTAACTCCATTTGGGGGCTAGTAGAGAAATTTCCTGTAAATATTATGTTCCTTATATTTGTTACCTGTGGGGTTTCTTTTACTATGAATATACACTAGGAAATGAATGTCAGATTAAAAGGACCTCTGTTTTGATTGTCTGTATGACAGAGAATCATAAAGTTTATGATTCTTTGTTCTGTATGGCTGAAACAAGGAGATTTTAGCATTGGATTTATTGGAAGTAGGACAGAATTTCAAATAAGCATATAGAAGAGAAAAGTTAGAACTACCTCTTAAAGGCAGGGACATCCTATATTTAGGTATCACCTAGGTATTATCACTTTGTTCTATGTTTCAATACTGACTAATGAAATTTGATTCGTTAGGACTCAAAGGTCTACCTTACATTTTACAACACTACACCACTCAATCAATACAAAAAGCAACGTTAGTTCTAAAACGAAGGGAAAAATACCCTTTCAATCAACAATACAACAAAGTTATTCTTATGAAAAATCTTTTTTCTCCTTAAATGAATTGACTGTGGAAAAAAGTGGTCCAACTTCTAGTGCATGCACCCAGCTTGATCATCTCACTAACTTGTAGATGCAGGTAAACATTAGATAACGTAATGCTGTTCATCTTTACTGAATGTTTCCTATGAATTCATCTGGGAGAGGGAGCATTACTGAAGGAGCATGTGGAGCAGTCCACCTATGTAAGGCATTCATCATTCTGCAGGGACTATGTAGAGAATGAGTAGGAAAACTTAGACACCTAAATCCAGTCCTCCCAACCATTCTAAGGATAAATATTTAAGGATGAAAGTTTTTTAAAAAGAAGATAATGGCAACAGCTATCACATTTTGCATGATGTGATCAGGATGATTGTACAGAAACTAGGAGACAAATTCTAGCAAGATCTCAATCTTTGGGAGCTTTGATCTACATCTCAGGAGCGTATCTTCTCACCAGACCCCACTAGTACAGTTCAAAGTGCAAGAATCAAAATGTTGCCCTGCAATAGAAAATAAGCAAGACAAGCCTCAAGACTGGGTTCAACAGGCTTACTTTGTCTGGTGTTGTCTTGTTGTTTGGAGCTTTGTTTTAGCTTGCTTATTTTAACAGCAATTACCTAACTACCAGGAGGCTATTACCTTAGCTGTTTTAGTTTTTGTTTGTTTTGCATAATTCTGGACTGGAACATCTATTGTTAAAAATTTTGATATAGATAGGAATAAGAAGGAATCATGCAGTGTAGAGTGAACTGTCTATGATGCCAAGATAATGATGCTGCATAAAGAAGGAGTAAGGGCCTAGGATATCACCTTGAAGGATGGTCCTGGAGTCTTTAGTAACAATTAACGAGAGACTCAACAGTGTTCAGCTGCTCTTGGCAATGGGAGCTTTGGAGCTGGGCAAAACTGATTTTAGGAGTAACAGAAAAGACAAAGAAGAAGCACCTAACATAAGCAAAAAAAAAAAAAAAAAAAAAAAGCAACAGAGTAAATTCAGGTGTAACACAGAGTTACAGATCAATATAGAAAGAACAAGGTGAAAAGTATGCTATAGAATATAGTTTTGATAAATATGTCCCCAAACAGACCCAAAACTGAGGAGAAAGAAATTGTCCACATCAACATCAGGGACCTCCCAGCAAAGAGAAGGAAGAACCACCTGATTTTAACATCTTACTCCTGATGAAGGATTCAGGACATTGCCCCCCTTCCCCAGCTTTGACTGTTGAGTTTAAGACTCAGAAGAGCAGCAGAACAGGAAGTGTAACAGAGAGGTAGATACCAAGAGACATTTTCCTCTACAGCAACTTTTAATTGTAATATTGTTAATGAGATTTGTTTTATATTAATTAGATAATGTAGACTGTGAGTCTGTTAGTATCACTGTAACTGGATTAATAATAACAGTTTAATTACACTAATGATAAATTCTTGGCTTCATATATAAGATGTGTTCCCATTTTTGCCCATAAGAAGATTATGAATATAACAACAGGGTTAAAAAAAGGGGCAGGTCTGAGAGAGTATTGCTTGAATATTTAGCATTAGGACCATGTTTAGATAAAGAACAAAAACAATATTGGGAAGAGGGACCACAGCCCTACATCTCTTACATACTGCATTAATGCATTAAATAAAGCATAGTATGGAATTAGTCATTGTCCTGGAGGGTCAAATTTTTTTGAACTTTCCTAGAGATCTGCTAGTCTGGATAATAAAGGACTCTGAGATCATAAGTAGATGAATGTCCATCAGAAGATAACAGTGCTTACCTGTCTAAATTTAAATAGATGCTTAAAATTAGAAAAGCTTTGAGGATATCTAGATAAGTGAAGGATACTTGATTCATGCTTATTTTTCTGGCTTTGCTACATGGGTAAACTTTGTGCTGAAAATGTTGATGCTATTAAAGAATCTCTGTAGAGCATACAAACCTGTGTAAGTGGGAGTGACAGACACTGGCAGCAGTTGGGATAGGGGAAACTTGAAGAGCTTAGAAACACAGACCTGAAGGCTGTCTGGCATCCCAAACACTTTAAAAGGTATAACTTTGAAGAGATATCCTGATAGATTTCTTTAGAAATATGCATGACCTCATGCTTTCAAACGCCTTTATATGGGCATATTTTAGTTATTCTGGTGTTCCTATGGTCTTCTGGTTTCTATCAGCTTATTCAACAGCCATTGTCAGCATGGAAAGAAAAATCCAACCAACCAACCAACCAAACAATGCAAGTCATTTTAAGATTAATCTGTATAAATTCTGGATATTCCTATACAGCATAGTTGCCTGCACCTGAGGATGCACACATTGCCTTCCTATGTAACTTGTGCCTTTAATCCTATTTGCCTCTGATGAGCAATCCTCAGATCTGATTGCTTCTAACTCTCTGCCTTTGATATCTTCACAGTAGCTACTCTGAGAAGCAGTCATGCCTTGGATAACTTTACTAACCTTCATGCTTTAGAAAGGTTAGAGAGAAGGAGCAGCAGGATCGAGGTAGGGGGTTTTGATATTTATCTTGTTGAACTCTGTGCAACTACAAATACATTTTCAGTCTCCATTGCTTCTCATCTATAATTAGGCTAGCAGTATGGAACAAAAAGAAGAGGAGCTAAACAGCAGCAGCAATGCAAAAAGTAATTGGAAACATCTGATTAATGTCACAAAGAATGTCAGGTCATAACTGAAGGAAAATAACTCAAATAAAGGCCAGTAAAAGTGCCAGTAGTTCTAGTCATTTGTAGGTATCCAATATAATTTTACATAAAAGTTTACAGTTGTATTAAACTCCAGCAGTGAATGAATTTAGCTACTTTATGTCACAGTAGCAGCATTTATCTGAAAACCAATGAATGTACTCTAGAATAGAAGCTTGCTTGGCTGAGGTTTTCCTTTTATTTTTATTGGTTACGTTACAAACTTGTGTTTGACTTTTATTTATGTTCACAAGGTTTCCATTGTGTCCAATTATTTTTTTTTTCTTTTTCCCCCCCCAAAAAATGCTTATCTATCAAAAGAAAAAAAATAATTGGAAACTAAAGAACTGCTATACTTAAATTGAAGTATCATTGATATGCATTTTTAATGGGTTATTGGATACCAGCAATAGTTAATTCTCTATTATAGTTATTGATCAGTTATGTTAAATATTCTCTATTAGTTTAGAACATAACACGGGTGGCAAAAGGACAGTTTTGATTGATAGGGCTTTGAAGATAAAAATGTTTACGGATCATTCCATCAGTAAAGGCTAGAGAGCTAAATGAAATATAAAACACACACAGATCTTCACTAATGAACATTACCAAATCCAGACGTCTTTATCTTTTTATGGAAACAAACTTTTTGCTGCCAGCTGCCCTGGCACATCAGCCAAAACAGTGATGGTTATTACTTCTCTTGCAGCATTCACTGGGTTAATTCAAAAACATGGTTGCAATGAAAAAATTTGTTTCATAATTCCATCTGGTTTAAATGTGTGTTTTTAGTTACACATAGAATCAAAAAGCTGCCAAAGCTCCAGCTATGACCCCTATTACAATATCTACAAAATTAATGATGTTGGCTTATTATTTGAGCAAACAATACACTTGAGCTTTTTCCTTTATTAATTCAGAAGCTGCCAGAATGCGCACCATGTTGACAGATTTTCTGATTCTAGCCTCCAATAAAAATCTTTCCACTGATTATGATGGCAGTAGGTCTCAGCCTTACCAGCTAAAAATACTGTTTTATAAATTATGAACAGTATAGATGCTAAGAAGAAAAAAGGGAATTACAAATGTGCCAGAATAATTTCTTAAATGAATCACTGTTGTAACACAATAGTAACCATATAACACTTTAAGATATTTTAAAATAAAAGGTGGAGTTAAGGATTAATTTCTTAATTAAATTAAACAACATTAGGACAGGACCCAAGAATCTTAATAAAAAATAGGGATAAAGGAATGGTATTCTTGGTTAAAGATGTGAAGAAAAAGCTTCCTACCCTGGTATGGCCCTCGGATTATTATCCATTATTGATTTTTCAGGTAGCCAGTGATGAAGTTGCAACGAGAAGTCCGAGGGCAATCAAGAGAGACCTCAGGGCCTTGGGACGACAGGTTAAGGGATCAGGAGCACAAGTAGTGTTCTCCTCTATCCTTCCAGTTGCAGGGAATGATGAGGGAAGAAACAGGAAGAGCCAGCAGATCAATATCTGGCTCCGAGCCTGGTGTCACGGGCAGAATTTTGGGGTTTTTGATCATGGGTTGGTCTACACGACACCAGGCCTGCGGGCGACAGATGAGGTACACGTGTCTCAAAGGGAGAAAAGGATCTTTGCACAGGAGTTAGCAGGGCTCATTGAAAGAGCTTTAAACTAGATTTGAAGGGGGAAAGGTATAAAACCAGGCTTGCTAGAGACAAGCCTGGGGGTGGCACACCAATATTTGAAGGACGGTGTGCTAGCAAGGTCCTTCGGCCTGCTGTTTCAGTGGAGGTAGGGGATGGAGATGCATGTGGCAGCAAAGATGCAAGGGTTATGGATGTGTTAGAAACCACAGAAGTGCCTGAGAACGGTCACGTAGGAATTTAGGGCTTCTTCCCACAGAAAGGTGGCAGGATCAATAGCCCAGCTGAAGTGCATCTACACCAATGCACACAGCATGGGCAACAAACAGGAGGAGCTGGAAGCCATTGTGCAGCAGGAAAACGATGACATAGTTGCCATCACGGAAACATGGTGGGATGACTCTCACAACTGGAGTGCTGCAATGGATGGCTATAAACTCTTCAGAAGGGATAGGCAATGAAGGAGAGGTGGTGGGGTAGCTCTGTATGTTAGAGACTGTCTGTAAGTTTTGATTATCTAGAGCTTAATGATGGTGATGATAGGGTTGAGTGTTTATGGGTAAGAATCAGAGGGAAGGCCAATAAGGCAGATATCATGGTGGGAGTCTGTTATAGACCACCCAACCAGGATGAAGAGGCAGACGACATATTCTATAAGCGTATTCTATTCTCTTATGGAGACGATCACTAGCCCTTGTTCTCGTGGGGGACTTCAACTCACCAGATGTCTGCTGGAAATATGATACAGCAGAGAGGAGACAGTCTAGGAGGTTCCTGGAGTGTGTGGAAGAAAACTTCCTGACACAGCTTGTGAGTGAGCCAACTAGGGAAGGCACCCCGCTGGACCTGTTGTTTGTGAACAGAGAAGGACTTGTGAGTGATGGGATGGTTGGAGGCTGTCTTGGGCATAGTGATCATAAAATTAGATAGTTTTTGATTCTCGTAGAAGTAAGGAGGGGGGTCAGCAGAACTGCTACCTTGGACTCCCGGAGGGCAGACTTTGACCTGTTTAGGAAACTGGTTGAGAGAGTCCCTTGGGAGGCAGTCCTGAAGGGCAAAGGAGTCCAGGAAGGCTGGACATTCTTCAAGAAGGAAATCTTCAAGGCGCAGGAGCAGGCCGTCACCATGTGTCAAAAGACGAGCAGGCAGGGAAGAAGACCGGTCTAGCTGAAGAGAGAGCTTTGGCTGGAACTCAGGAAAAAAAGGAGAGTTCATGATCTTTGGAAGAAGGGGCAGGCAACTCAGGAGGACTACAAAGATGTCATGACGTTATGCAGGGAGAGAATTAGAAGGGCCAAAGCCCAGCTAGAACTTAATCTGGCTGCTGCCATAAAAGACAATAAAGAATATTTCTATAAATACTTTAGCAACAACAGGAGGGCTAAGGAGAATCTCCATCCTTTACTGGATGCAGGAGGAAACATAGTGACAAAGGATGAGGAAAAGGCTGAGGTTCTTAATGCCTTCTTTGCCTCAGCCTTTAATAGTAAGACCAGTTGTACTCCAGGTACCCAGCCCCCTGAGCTGGAAGACAGGGATGAGGAGCAGAATGAAGCCCCCATAATCCAAGGGGAAATGGTTAGCGACCTGCTGCACCATTTAGACACACACAAGTCTATGGGGCTGGATGGGATCCACCCAAGGGTACTGAGGGAGCTGGTGGAAGTGCTCACCCAGCCACTTTCCATCATTTATCAGCAGTCCTGCCTAATGGGGAGTTGACTGGAGGTTAGCAAATGTGATGCCCATCTGTAAGAGGGGCCGGAAGGAGGATCCGGGAGCTACAGGCCTGTCAGTCTGACCTTGGTGCTGGGGAGGGTTATGGAGCAGATCATCCTGAGTGCCATCATGTGGCATGTACAGGACAACCAGTTGATCAGGTCCAGTCAGCATGGGTTTATGAAAGGCAGGTCCTGCTTGACCAACCTGATCTCCTTCTACGACAAGGTGACGCGCCTAGTGGATGAGGGAAAGGCTGTGGATGTTGTCTACCTAGCCTTTAGTAAAGCCTTTGACACCGTTTCCCACAGCATTCTTCTGGAGAAACTGGCTGCTTATGGCTTGGACGGGCGTACTCTTTGCTGGGTCAAAAACTGTCTGGACGGCCGGGCCCAGAGAGTTGTGGTGAATGGAGTTCAATCCAGTTGGCAGCCGGTCACAAGTGGTGTTCCCCAGGGCTCAGTGTTGGGGCCAGTTCTGCTTACTGTCTTTATCAATGATCTGGACGAGGGGATCGAGTGCACCCTCAGTAAGTTTGCAGACGACACCAAGTTGGGCGGGAGTGTTGATCTGCTCGAGGGAAGGAAGGCTCTGCAGTGGGACCTGGACAGGCTGGATCGATGGGCCCAGGCCAACTGTATGAGATTCAACAAGGCCAAGTGCCGGGTCCTGCACTTGGAGTCACAACAACCCCATGCAATGCTATAGGCCTGTGGAAGAATAGCTGGAAAACTACCCGACAGAAAAGGACCTGGGGGTGTTGGTCGACAGCCGGCTGAACATGAGCCGGCAGTGTGCCCAGGCGGCCAAGAAGGCCAATGGCATCCTGGCCTGTATCAGCAATAGTGTGGCCAGCAGGAGTAGGGAAGTGATCGTGCCCCTGTACTCAGCACTGGTGAGGCCGCACCTCGAATACTGTGTTCAGTTTTGGGCCCCTCACTCCAAGAAGGACATCGAGGTGCTGGAGTGTGTCCAGAGAAGGGCAACGAGGCTGGTGAGGGGTCTGGAGAACAAGTCTTCTGAGGAGCGGCTGAGGGAACTGAGACTGTTTTGTCTGGAGAAGAGGAGGCTGAGGGGAGACCTCATCGCGCTCTACAACTACCTGAGAGGAGGTTGTAGTGAGGTGGGTGTCGGTCTCTTCTCCCAAGTAACAAGCGATAGGATGAGAGGAAATGGCCTCAAGTTGCACCAGGGAAGGTTTAGATTGGACATGAAGAAAAATTTCTTTATGGAAATGGTTGTTAAGCATTGGAAGGGGCTGCCCAGGGAAGTGGTTGAGTCCCCATCCCTGTAAGTATTTAAAAGACGTGTAGATGTGGTGCTCAGGGACACGGTTTAGTGGTGGACTTGGCAATGTTGGGTTGACAGTTGGACTCAATGATCTTAAAGGTCCTTTCCAACCTAAATGATTCTATGATGCTATGATTCTATGAACTGGTGGACCTGCAGTTTACCTCAATAGTGTAGAAAGTTACAAAATCATTAAGTCAATCATAGCATGAAAATTATTTTAATATATTGGCAGTTGACTGTAATAAATATAAATGATGGCTGCTAAATGTTGTTTTGTGTTGAAGCTAAAATGTATATTTCATAACAAGGAGATTGACAACCAACAGTGATTTAAGCTGCCAGTTCTAAAGATCAGCTGACAAAGCTGAAACCCCTTTTTTGTAGGGTCAAGGGATATTTTATAGCTGCTAACACTAACCTTGAAGTATCTAATATTATATCACACACATGTAAATCCGTCTCGTGTCTGGTTAACTTAGCTTAGCTGAGTTTGCAAGATTTTGTTCTGACTGCCTAAAAGTGACTTAAACAAGTATGCACTTAAAAGGCTGCATCTGAACAGAAAATAACTTTGTATAGATGTCTCCAATTTGGTAGTCTTTAGTTATTTTTAATTAGTACACTGTTTTTTCCCGGCTTTTTTTTTTCCTTCTGTGTGTCTCCTAGCAGTAGCATATCTAATTAAATTATGCTTTCTTTGTGTGTGTTTCAAAGCATTCCTTAGTATATCAATAAGAGGGGGTGGATTTCCTGTTCATCACAAGAAAAATCCTGAATCTGTTTTAATATTTTCTGGGAGCTCCACATCTTTCCATATGCCATACTTTTAACACAAGTAATTTAATTATCTCTGCTGTCTTATCTATGTACATATCAAGAAAAATATTTTGAATTTTTGACCGCAGCTTTAATAGACACTACAGTGTGGCAGTGCTTGAGACCACTGCGTTTCATTACTAAAATAATATTTCTACCATCTTTCTGTCTAATGCAAAGCCTCCACTCGGAGCTTTGTATGACATCTATAAAATGCCTATTAATAAGGTTGAATGTCCCCTGGCTGACCCACTCCTCCCCTTGAACTCAGTGTTCTTCCATAGACACTGTGCAGTATACATTTTTTAATCAACAGGAAAGCAATTGGAAGATAGGAAGAACAGAGGGTTTTGACACAGAGATGCAAATGGAGAGATGCTCTCTTCCATGTGTACTTTGCTAAGAACAACTGGTCTTTCAAATACACAAACAACAGGACTGGCTGAAAATTTCCACAACAGTTCATTTTCAGTGGAAAAATGGAGTTTTGCACAATAAGGCTCTTTTAAAATTAAAAATACCTAATTTCCACAGAACTTGTAAAAAAATGATTTAAAACCCCCTAAAACTCAAAATACAGAACACTGCTGTCTCTAAGTTTTAGATTTTAATGGAAAAATTATGTACTCATTAACAAAAAAAAAATTCAAAGCAAGGCAAAAATAAAAATCTTACTAGCTATAATAAATAAATGTGTGTATGCATATATATGTAAAATTCCTATATTAACATTTCAAAACCATAAAACTCTTGCGCAAATCTTTCATTAAACGGAATTTAACATAAGGAAAGATTTTACATGCGTATTACTAATGACTGATTTTATACTTTCCATTCATACACGAGGTCCAAATATGACACGATATGAACATTTGCTACCAGGAAGACTTCCAATTTCAAGAACTAATATTTTCAGATCACAGGCAGTATAGTTCTTTATATAACTGTTACATGTTGTGAATGGCCTGCTGAACAAAGGGCAAAGTTAGGAATGGCTGGATGGCAGAAGTTTTCTGATTAAATCTGTAATTGTCAGTTTTATAATAAAAAGAGATAGACACCAAATATTATTGGAGTTAAACCCAAACCTAGAGATAAACCTATTTGAGTTTTTTGTTGGTTTAGCATTCTTTTCACCTTTTCTATTTTTCTTTTTATCTTGAGGGAAGGAAGAAATCAGGGAAGGAAGTTGTACGAAGACTAGTCTTATGTTACAAATAACTATCACTATGACTGTTTTCTTCATTGTAGTCAACATGCATTTCAGAGTAAAAAAATGCTTTGATTATTTGTATTTCCTTTTTTTTAAACTTTGATTTATAGGTGGACTGTCAGTGCTGCAACAGAAACCTGCAACATTTCTTTGAAACACTGACATTTGTGTTTAATATGAACATATCATTAGAATGTCATCTGACCACAGAGCTTGTTTCCTGTAGAGAATACATGTGGCAGCATTTGGATTGGAAGACATTTTTCAACAGTTTTTTTGTGTGTCTGATTTTTAATTACAGAGTTAGCTAGAGTATGAAGATGACTGCTATACAGTAGAGTAAAAAGATTTGCTAGTCAGGGTATACTGTGTAGCAACACTGTTTCCCAAAGTTTTGTATGAGTTTACTTCGGAGTAGAAATTAGCATGTAGAAAATGGTCTTACGTTTCCATTAGCACTGTCTCCCACACTTATCCTGGAGAAGTATATAAACCATCTAAATGTGTCAGTATAAATACTTTCATAGCTTTCACTGAATTGTCCTGACCTGCTGTTTTCATTATATTTGCCAGTGGCTTAATATGTGGTAGTATATAACATTGCTGAATTCAGATTATCCTCTTCCTTATTGAAATGTTTACACTATTGTCTTTATAAAGAGACACATGCTACTCGAAATCATGAAAATTCTACATTTTTACATTTTCTAAGCACAAATCTGAGAGATATTACTCTGCTTTTGCTTTCATTATTGAAGAAATAAGTTGTACAGCACCTAATTTTTTAACTTGGCTACTGGTGTGATCCAGAAATTGTGACTGGAGAGACATTGAGCATAAAAAAGTTCACCATAATCATGGATTTCAAATTTTAACACTTTTTTAAAATTCTAGATTTTTCACATCAACATCAGCATCTAGCCTTAAATGGAGACTGAGATAATAAATTAGGCAAAGAGAAAAACTCTTTAAGAATTTGCTAGAAACATTGCAACAGTTGAAGTGTCAAGGTAGAATTTTTACACATATTATAGCTGAATTCTTGTGTGTGAAAGAAAGCACTGGACCAGAGGAGGGAAGAACTAATTAAGGGTCATTTTGGTTTACTGGCATTTGATTAATCATCGGAAATGAACAGGAGTATAGTGAACTTGCAGTTGCCTCTAATAATGTATTATGTTTCTTCTTGACTAGGTGATGTTTATTGTATGAATACAGTCAATTAAGTTAGTGGCAGAATTGTCAAGAAATAGAGCCACAGAGGACAGTATGGATGCTGACCTATGGTTGCCAACAAGTACTTGATTGACTTAGTGCTCTGCATTGCTCCTGCTAGACAGCTTTCTCCAACAGTCTGGCCTGTGAAATAGGAATGCTTAAAAACTAAAATTTAAAGGTATACAGCCTGAAGGAAGCAATTTTTATTTTATTTTTCATTTTTTGAGAGTGAGAAAACAATGTGCATTCTTATACAGGGCTGTAGGGAGGTGTCTTTATTGCATCCAATTCCGAAGTGTGAAACTTTTTCCTGATGGTAGAAATTGATCTGAGTTCATAGTTTTGTAAAACATTGTGGAGAAGGAGATGTGGAGAGTCAAACTCTAGGGGTCTTCCTCTGGCTAAAGAGCACCTTGAACTAAATTTCCTTGTAAGGTTCCCTAATCAATGGCTTATTATATAAAATAATGTCACAGGTGCAACACTTTTCCTTCTCTGTAAAACAAAAAATGCTGCAATGTTTTGCAAGCATCAAGTTTGCTTCTCTGTGAAGTATGCTTATAGTAAATTGGGTGATAGATCAAATCCATTAGAGATGTTGGCTAAAGAGATGCTTAGGGTATGATGAGATTAGATGAACTTTCTCAAGACCGGAGTTTGGCATATTCTGGGCAATTTTTAAGAGTTTGTTTGGAACGGCATCTAAGTCCCTCCAGTGTTAGGTAGTAACTGAATTGACTCACTCTTTGAGTCCCATTATGTAGTTTAATTATACTTATATATTTATATGTACACAAAATAAGGAAAAGGATTCATGTCATTGTACGTATTCTTGTCTGGTATACCCTATATAGTTCTGATTGTTCACGTTGTTGTAGAGAAAACTTATTGAAAAGAAACTCAAACAGATAAATTAATTAGAGATTCTTGTCCTCTTTTTGAGTGGAGACTCAAGAGAGCTGCTTATTAAAAAAAAACCCAAACAATAAACACAACCAAAAATGGAGGAGGAACATTAAGTGGGTAAGCAGCAGCAGTGGAGCAGGAAGTTTTATGTGAAACAGGGTAAGATTTAAGATATGTATAAGATGGAAATTCAAAAAGGCTCCTTGACAAACTGCTCACAGATCTCAGTTCTGGAACAGAAGTGAACTAGTGAGCAAAACTAGTGAGCAGAAGCAACTTGCTCTTCTACAGCTACAGCTTCATATTTTCATGGGAGGTGTATCTTCATACCATTTAAACTTTTTCTATAATGTAAAGGCACAGTGACAGAGGGCTGGATCTGAGGACTTAGGAGACCTCTTCCAGTCCTATGAGGCTATGAAGTGTATATACTACATGTAATATAAGTAGTACAAGATAAAGAGCAGTGTATAAAATGAATGTTAGGATTATTGCATCATTCATCCATTTTCAAAACTTCATTTATATCCACAAAGAGTTTATCTATGCTTGCATTCAAATATGATCATTCTTAGATTCACATTAATTCCTTTAAAATTGTTTTTCTGTTAACTTACTTGCAGTGAAATCATGGCTAATTAAGTACCTATACACCTGGGATTTAAAAGGAATTTCTTATGTTACAGTGGCTATATTTTATCTAGTATGATCTAGACACTTAGTCTGATAGGTGTTTTGAACTTCATTCTCAAGGATAAAGAATTATGTTTTATCTAACTTCTAAAGAATCCATCTGGAAAACTGCAGCAAAATGCAAGTCCATGTGAATCCTTGACAGGTATAAGGCCTGATCCATTAAATTATCTTTTAATTATTTCAGAACCATGTTGTTTCTCCTATACATGAAATCTAACATTTTGTGAATACCACACTAAGGGCAGGAATTTGTTTCACTTTGAAATGTTTCTTTTTTGCCATACTCTGAAGCCTACGTTAAACTTGTACAGTACCGTGTACACAGAACACACCTTTATCTCTAATTCTGCTTAGTTACTGGACAGTGTTTTGATAATTGTCACTTAATATTGGTTACAATTTTATACGGGTTGTACAAAAGACATTTTCATTGATATCCAAGTTTTTGTGTTTCATCAGAGTGCAGTATAGTTTATTGTTCCTGGATAGAAGCCTATATGATCCTTAAGATTTCTGTGCTGCCTTTTGTAATTCCCTGACAACATATTGTCTGATATTACTCTCATTTCATATAATCCTTATTATGGGACGTTCTTTCATTGTGAAGATTATTTTATCCAATCGTAACAGAAGTGTGGCTCACATTTAAGGGACAAAATGTAAGACTTCAATAAAAAAAAAAAAAAAAACAACTGTGTCTAACTGGGTAAGCATAGAAGTCAGTTTCTTGAAAGTCAAACACTACTCAGATAGACAATTCTGTCTTCCCTTCTCAGAGAAAAAACATCACAGCCTTATCTTTTGATAATCAAGCTTATTGAGAACAAAACTCTTATCTGGAGACACAGAAGCAAAGAAGATATACCTTCAAGTAAAGAGGTTTAATTATGCAGGTTTCTGTGGAGGAAAAGAGTGGAATGTGTTAGAAACAACTATAATGTGGAAGGATAACATCCAAAAGGGGAAAAACCTGAAAGTTTTATACCTAAACAGTTTCTAATAAAAAGCTATAATCAAACCACATAAATAAATAAATAGAATAATGGAAAGTGTTTGCCTTTGTCTTTTTAACAAAAAGAGATACTCCTGAGAACTGAAAGTTTTGTATATGAAAAATACTGTTATAATGTTTCCTGGGAGTCATATTTTTCTTAAATTAGCTTAGTCCACTGCATGTTCCATGATGTAGATTATGTATGTTTGTTTCTGAACTATACATCATACTGTATATAGGATTTCTGTTTTCTATTTATCACACTTAGATTTCCTTTTGAGGAACAGAAATAAGGAGGAGAGCAATACTGAGAAATGTTGTTGGGTGTATTGAGAAGGGGAATGGAGACTCTTACAAGTAGTGCTCAGGTAAAAGGTGATACTTCACACTTCTCTTAATTGGTATAATCAGTAGTGAATAAATGTCATATTCCTTTTGCAACAATATTAATATGATTTCCAGAGGTCAAAATTGGTGGTTATGGTAGTTATATGGTGCATGATTTCTACATATCTATAATTGCTATCAATTACATCATTCATCCTGGAGAAATAGTGACAGGCTTTTCAATGAACATGTAAATTCTTTAGCAGCATTGTTTACCCAAAGAGTAGTTGATTATTACAGAATACCTCCAGGAAGACTTACCCAACAGTCGCACAGGACAAAAATTAATTAGTTTCTTCTAAGTCAACTCTCTTCTGTCCACATACTGTATCCACTGTGTAGTTTATTTCCCATTTTGGGGGGGCAAGGAAGGGGCAGGAATTTCTTTATCTCCTTTGGAAAGAACGGTTGTAGTAACAGAGACCACCTTTCCCACTGAAGAACTGTTTGATGCTAGGGGAGTGATGCCAGCTTGAAGATAAACCAGACAGCTCTTAAAAGTCTCCTCTTAAATAATATCTGCAGTCTATGTTTAATTCTACTGTGTATCAAATTTTATGGACACTTTTGAGAGTTTGCAGGGTATTTGTTTTCTCATTGCAATTCCCCTGAGAAGAACCATTACACCAATTAATTTTCATGATAAACTATTTTTTCACACCCTTTTTTTCTTTCCGCTTATGAGAGCTAAGTCAAGCATCTCTCTATCTCTTCTGATACATGATCTAAGCTTCTTTATTCTTGGATTAAGTAGGATCCTACGTTGTTTACATGAACAAAGCCAAAGATAATTATTTTTATTTTTTAAGAAATGTCAAGCCCATTAAGGTTATGATATGCTTTCAAAGTTATCTTTTATCAATTTTTATACTTTTAAGAAAAGTATAGCATTCAGGCCTGTTTTGATGGCAATTTCTGAATAGTGACAGGTCATCAGAGAGAGATGTCATCAGCTCCTGCTTCTGGATGGATGGTTAAAGTGAGCAGCTGAAAACACTTACCTTGCTGGGAAGTAAACCCACTAAATTTTACAGTGTTTAAAAAGTAGGTCTAATTCAAATCTCCAGAACAATGAGACATAGAAACAAAGTTGAAACAAAGAATATAACAGCATAGATCTAAACAAAATATTATAACCAAAATAACTTTAGCAGATTTCATGGCTAAAAGACTTTTAATCATTTAGCCTGACTACTTCCATAACAGAAGTAACAAGTTCAGCAAAACATTCCCCCTTTCACCTGCATGAGTTAGCAGCAGCATCAGTCAGGCTTAATGGAGATGTCCAATCTTCAGTTTAAAACTTCTAATGAGGGAGACTGCACTAATTTTAATTTGCTCTGGTAGCTAATTATTAGGCCTAGCTGAAAGTTTTTGATTAAAACTACTTTGACAGGCTCTTGGATTTTCCACTCAGTGAAATACTTTGAGAAACATTTGCTTCAGCCAAATCTGCCCCCCCTCCTTCCCCCTAATGTGGATTAAAGATTTTTCTTACAGAACTGAGTCTACAAAATGTCATGCAAGCTTTTTTGTTTCTTTTCTAATCTAACTTTTCTAGAGTCAGACTTCAACCACTGGCTCCCCCAGTATGTTTTTTTATCATGAGTCCTCTCTCACTTTAATGTATTTAAATTGTGTCTGCTGCTTTGGTCTTTCAGTAGAGCATCAGTGTCCTTACACCCCAAAGTAGACATGTCAATCTTAAAAGTGAGACAGAGTGCAAAGCCCAGATTCTGAAAAGAATTATGAATTCAGTGTTTGAATTGACACCACTAGATGGTAAAGGTGGAAACAGAGGCAGTTTGTACCTGAAATCAGAGAACACCTGGAGAGGTTCCAGTGAAAACGCAGTTGGAGCAAGGAGGATTAAGGACAGCAGCAGGAGAGATTAAGAGAATGAAGGCAGGGTTCTAGGAGGCAATAGCTGGTGTGTGAAATGTCAACACATCTGTGATAAGCCTTAAGGAAGAGGAGATAAAGAGAATGTGGGAAATAATAACAAATCACGTCTAAAGAAACTCTAAATGTTAATGAAATTATAGCAAAATATTTTTTTCCAGCATGCCAAGGCAACGACTGCTGTTCCTGAGACCTTTAACAGAGGATTTTATGGGTAGATTTCTTTCTGGGGTAAAACTGAAGGTTAAAGTGTGATGATCACATGGTTAATCAACTGGCTACTCACCTGAGGCACTATCCTGTTAGCTTTACAGTCCCTTGGGTACGTGGAGAAATATGAAATGGAATAATTACTGACCCTTTGATATGAACAATATGGAGATTTTAAGACTGAAGGGAAAAAAGAGGCACTGGGAACTGTATTCTGAAAACTGTTTTACACTCTAAACTTCTATTAATCTAAACTTCAGGTCTTCTTTCTTCTATGTGGGGACTCCAGAATACAGGGCAGTGCTGACTGTTTTTTCTGGGAGCCTATGAATCTTTTTGGAATGTGAAGAGCAGGATAAGAATACATGTAACTTACTTTCTCAAAAACCTCTTCCCATCACTTCTACTCTCTCACCAGGAAAATCAGTGTCAGGGATCGGAAGTCTAGAAAGTGACCATGTAAATGGTCTTGACTTCTCTGTGCAAATAATCATAAGGCATATTTGCGTGGATGGGTGCAGATTGACCCAAGGTGGTTGGAGGCAGTTCTGGTTCAGCAGCAGTGTACCTGTTTTAGCACAGTTCTGTGCCCAAATTACTATGCCCAGATCTCAGTAAGACATAGTTGAAATACTGACTAAAATACTAAAGTACTAACTGCTTTTCTAGCCCATATAAAACAGAAACAGGAAATAGAAAAAGGAATCTTACCAACAAAGAAATTAAAATTACAGAGGTGGACAAGGACATGAAACTGTGCTTGAAATAACAAGGAACAGTGAAGTAATCAATTGAATTAAACCATGAAACACAGTAAAAGTAATCACAGAATCATAGAAAGGTTTGGGTTGGAAGGGACCTTCAAAGATCACCAAGTCCGACACCCTTGCTATGAGCAGGGACATCTTGCACTAGGTCAGGTTCCTCAAAGCCCCATCTAATCTGACCTTGAACACTTCCAGTGATGGGGCATCCACAACTTCTCTGGGCAACCTGTTCCAGTGTCTCATCACCCTCATCATAAAAAATTTCTTCCTTATGTCCAATCTAAATCTACACTCTTTCAGTTTAAAACCACTGCCCCTTGTTTTGTCGCTACAGGCTTGATAAAGTCTTTCTCCATCTTTCTTATAAGCCTTCTTTAAGTATTGAAAGGCTGCAGTAAGGTCTCCCCAGAGACGCCTTTTCTCCAAGCTGAACAATCCCAGCTCTCTCAGTCTTTCTTCACAGGGGAGGTGACCACCTCTCTGATAGTTTTCGTGGCCCTCCTTTGGACCTGCTTTAGCAGATCCACGTCTGTCTTGTACTGGGGACCCCAGAGCTGAACACAGGACTCTAGGTGCGGTCTCAAGAGAGTGGAGTAGACAGGGCAGAATCACCTCCCTCAACCTGCTGGCCATGCTTCCTTTTATGTAGCCCATGATACAATTGGCTTTCTGGGCTGCAAGAATACATTGCCGGCCCATGTCCAATTTTTCATCCACCAGTATTCCCAAGTCCTTCTCCACAGGGTTGCTCTCAATCCATTCATCCCCCATGGACATGATTGCTCCAACCCAGGTGCTGGACCTTGCACTTGGCCTTTCATAAGGTTCATATCGGCCCACTCTTCAACCCTGTCAAGATCCCTCTGGATGGCATGTCTTCCCTCTAGCAAATCAACTGCACCGCTCAGCTTGGTGTCATCTGCAAACTGGCTGAGGGTTCACTCAATCCCACTGTCTGTCACTGATGAAGATATTAAATAGTATTAGTCCCAGTACTGACCCTTGAGGGATATCAGTTGGTACTGGTTTCCAAATGGACATTGAGCCACTGAGTGTAACTCTACACATGACCATCCAGTCAATTCCTCATCCATCTAACAGTCCATCCATCCAACCCGTATCTCTCCAATTTAGAGATAAAAAGGGACCGTATCAAAGGCCATACAGAAGTCCAGGTAGATGACATCTGTAGCTCTTCCCTTGTCCAGTGAACTACCCTATAAATCAGAGGTTACTCCTAACCTCACCATTTCTTCTGTAAGCACACCTTTACTAAAGCTTGAAGGGTTGTTTTTTAAACAAAATGTAACTAAGGAGGCAGTGCCTGGTAGAGAACTCATAAATCACCAAAGAAATACCTCACATTCTCTTTCTCTCTCAGATTCATTATCAGATAACTGAAAAAAACCTTTTTGTCAGTGACTTAAATGCTCTACTGTATAAATTTCAAAACAAGTGTTGGTCAGGAATTGGGCAGAACATAATATTCAGTACACCAGTGCAGAAAACTAACTTGTTAAAGAAGATATCTGACCTCAGCAAAACTTCAGAAAAATGAAAGCATCATCTCAAAATCAGCCAGGTGCAAGGCCTAGGTCCAATCTTGCATTCTGTAAATATCATACGTTAACCAAATAAGAATTTATTGAGGGTTCAGGAATGCTTCCCAGGTTGGTCAACTCCCAAACATGTCCCATCTCCACGTCAAGCTAAAACTTTTGTGCACCATTACTAGTTTCACGCCTAGGCATAAAACCTAAGCATTTCGGAAAAGAGAACGTTACATTCGTGTCTGATTTGAATGACTGGAGAACGACATTCTCCCAGTGTGTCGTAACATGTGCCAAGAGGGATTTCTTCTTTTGATGTCATTAATTTTTCCCTATCCTTGACTTCTTTCTTCATAATCTGCCTTTTCTGCACACTCTAAGTCATCCAGGTGGGCTTTTTTTCTACCACAAAATCTCCCAGAGAATGCCTTTACATACACTTTATTGTCCATGCCTACGTTAGTAAAGTAAACATTTCCAAGGAGACTTGGTCACTGGATCGTGAGCATCCACAGTGCTAAATCTTTAATATGCTCTCTGGTATATTTTTTACTCCTGCCTGTTTTGCAGGCAACACTAAGTATATTCTGAGCATACTCCAGGGATCATTCCCAAAAGGCAGTTTGGTGACAGCCACACTGTTTAGCGCTTGCGATGCAAAGCCATATCATTTACTCTTAGAACTAAAGAATTGCTGTAGTCCTGTTTTATTTATTGGCACAGATGTAAGCAATAACTGGAGATGTCTCAGGTGTCAGCTCCATTCACAACCATTCATAAGATGATGGAAAAAAGCTGTAATACTACTAACATGAAATAGCCAATGAACATCTTTAAGTGGTAATCAGTAAGTGGAAGAACAGAAAAAAATATGGGAGGATGGACAGAGTACATCTTCCCTTGGTCTTTGGAATTTCTTGTTGACTTTATAAAATTGTTTCTGTGATTGAAAGATGTTGTTATTACTCCAGACCCACATCATTAAAAGACCACAAAAAAAAAAAGAGAGAAAAGAAATCAAGAAGTACTAATAAACCTGGGGATAGAACTATATAAGGCACAGTTCTGAGGCAGTAACAATGATTTACATGCTGGGTCATGAAATACTACTCATTGAATTGTTATATATATCTGTAAACAAAATCAGTATATAAGTGAAACAAAAAACCCAAAGACATATAAAGAAAAAAAAAAGTCAATAGGTAAAATGTATGAAAATATGCATATAACTTATTTATGCCACTTTTATATGATGGATCATATAGGAGGCATTCATAGATTTCAGTCTTTTGTCATTTTAGTTTTTAAGCGACCTACACTTTGAAGGTTACACATTTCTATTTCATTATAATTTTAAAGCTGTGAAAGGAACTCACATAATATGATTGAATATCAGAAGTATTTTTTTTTAGTAGAGATTAATAATGAGATCTTATCATGAAGATTTCTGTGATGTTTTGACTTCATTCAAACACTGAATCATCTCTGAAGGACACTGTAATTTAATCATAATGAATTCATATCGATGTTTCTTTACTTTGAATATTATATTTCCTTTCTACAGATGTAATAATTAGAACACAATTAATTAGCTTAAGTAGATGATTTTGTAAATAGAACAGTTCAAGCATCTTGTTGAAGAATGAAGATTTGAAGTTCAATTTCTTTGTGATTTTTTCTTCAACATATTTTGAAATAAGATTGATAGAGTGGAACTTATCTGACTAAATGATGACATCAGCACAGTTGAAGATGCGTATGTGGTAGTCACCTGATGTTGTTAGCGAGAACGGCAAAAAATTATAAACACTTCTAGAAAACACTTAATTCATTCCAAGTAGATGCCTAGTATGTGTCAGCTGAATTGTGTTATAAACTGTATTTACTATGTGGGGATTCTAAGGTGTCAGATTTAGACAACCAGATTTAGTCAAGTGAATCCACTGAACAGATGCACAAATGATATTGTAATTTGACCACCAAATCTAGTCACCCTCCCTAGCACTTAAGAAAAAACATTTTAGAAGCAAATTAAAAATAAACAAATAAACAACCAAACAGAAAACACAAAAAACCAAACAAACAAACAAAACCCAAACCCAAACCAGGGAATAAGCTCTCAGATATGTTTTCACCTTTCTTGCAAAAGCAAGCAAGATAAAATGCAGACACAATGCCAGGGATTACCAATTATGAATTCTAGAAAACCTAGTTTAATAGAGCAAAATTAATGAAGTGGTGAGTAGCCAGAAAACCATAATGGAGTTTTATTACAGCTCCCTACATTACCATATTTACCCCCAGCAAGGATTTCCAAATATCATGGCCCAAAGTTAGTAAATGAACCCAGAATCCATAATAACAACATATCCACAAATAATAAAAGTCTTCATTGTCTTTTCACTGAAGTTATCCCAGTTTAAAAGATCAACAGATAATGAAATGTCACTCACCACAAATTCAAATAAAGCTTTACACTTTAAAATAAACACAGTCCTTGGGAAATTCCATCTCACATAACAATAATGTACAAATCAAGTGAATAATCCAAGTCATTTTACAGAGAAATAAATCTTGGAAACTAGGAGTTGATAGTTACAAAAATGACTCAAGTCTAAAACTATGCAACTCCCCATCAAAGAAATAAGGAGCCTGATGCCAAAACTGAAAACACTCTGAACTTCACATTCTTTCAAATAGACTCCTGAAGTAAAATTAGCTGTTTAGTCTCATTTTCAAATTTGATTTATTAATATAGCTGAAGTCAAGCAAAAATGACAGATACGGTCAAACCCAGGCATATTATAAATCGCCTTCCAGTAAAATCAGCAGTTTTAGCAGTTAAGCTTTCATCATTTTAGAACAGAGCAGTACAGATGACCGCAGAGTATGGCATATTTGGTAAAATGCACGAAAGATAGTAATTTAGATGAGTGAACTTGGTAGAGAGACACCTGGATTTGTTCTGTACTCTGTCATTATCTTTGCATGTGGCCTTGGGAAACCAGTGCCACTCTCCCTCCTCCAGTTTTTATGTGCAAATAAGAACCGTAATACTTTCCTGATACCACATTCTGTCGTCTCCTAAGATCCTGCTTCTGCAGAAATAAAATAACTTTAGCTATGCTGACAGAGTTAAAACAGCAAAATTTCTCCATATGGATGGAGTTTATTGTTAAATTAGTTTTTTATGCAGTTATAATCTGCTTCTGTTCAAGAAGGGTAGCACATTATGCAGAAGTAAAATATCTTCTTGAGAAGATAACTACATACATCCCTCAGGTGTTTATCAGTGTTTTTCTATATCCTTAAGTGTGGCCACAAAGGTGCTTCAAAGCCCAGCAAGATGCCTGTGTTGCATGCTGGTGAGTCATCCTCAGGACTGGCTCCGGCTAATGATATTCCCAGAGAGGAATGGTAGGACAATAATCTAACAGTGCTCATCACTTTCTGGTGCTGATGTATTTTGAAAGTACTTTGACTTTGTGATCATGTCATTTCTAGCTGTTACCACCTTTCTGTGTCTCATGACTTCAAGAGAAAATATTACCTATAGTTTTTCCTTGCAGGATTTCTGGGATTTCTCTATCTGAGCTTTGATATTACCTACCTCAGAGGCAGATGGGATTTGTATGCAGCTTAAATTTAGTATGACAGTCACAGATATCAGATCTCTGGAGACTGTAGTTCAGTGCACTCCCCTCAGCCCCTTACTAATCCAGTCTACTGATGGACAATGTGACCATTTTTGTACAAAAATGCCCCACATCTTCCAAATGAAAACAGTACATATATTACACACATATTTAAATGGCTTGGCTTTAGACTGTCAGGATTTCAGAGTTTTAGAGCTATAGAGATTTATGGCTCCTAGCTGTTGTTCTCATGAATGCAGTCTGAATTTTCTCATTAGCTCTCCCCTCCGCTTTTTTTTTTTACTTTTTTTTTCCCAAGAGTCATTGTTATGTCTTAGGTATAGATTTCAGAATAATTCTTTTTATAGGTTGAATAATTCTTTTTATAGACTAATTCTTATAGGAATTAGTCTGCATAGTATAAAAGAAGGTAATTGTCCTGGTTTTGGCTGGGATAGAGTTAATTTCCTTCCTAGTAGCTGGTATAGTGCTGTGTTTTAGGACGAGAATAATGTTGATAACACACCGATGTTTTAGCTGCTGCTGACTAGTGCTTACACTAGTCAAGGACTTTTCAGCTTCCCATGCTCTACCGACTGAGAAGGCTGGAGGTGCACAAGAAGCTGGGAGGGGGCACAGCCAGGACAGCTGACCCAAACTGGCCAACGGGATATTCCATACCATATGATGTCATGCTCAGCATATAAACTGGGGGGAGTTAGTTGGGGGGCAGTGACCACTGCTCGGGGACTGGCTGGGCATCAGTCAGCAGGTGGTGAGCAATTGCTTTGTGCATCACTTGTTTTGTATATTCTTTTATCATTATTATTATTATTATTATTAATAATAATAATAATAATAATAATAATAATAATAATAATAATTTTACCTTCCTTTTCTGTCCTATTAAACTGTCTTTATCTCAACCCATGAGTTTTACCTTTTTTTTTTTTTTATTCTCTCCCTCATCCCACTCCAGGGGGAGTGAGCGAACGGCTATGTGGTGTTTAGCTGCCTGCCGGGTTAAACCACAACAGTAATTAATGTTAGAAATTACTTGTCTTGATCAAAGTGGATGGAGGAATGATAATACACAGGATTTAGGGTAGTGTATGTTGACGAAATTATGCATAATTCCCTCATCAAAACTTTAGGCTAAACGTAAATGCTAGAATGAGCATTGCCTTTATATCCATAGCAATATGTTACATTTGATATTAAGGTAATAGAAACAGAGAAAAGAGAACAATTAAATGGGTAGATTATACTAAGACTTTGTCTAATAATTATTATTCTAATAATTATTATTTGATTTTTCTATTGACCTATCTTTTTTCCATTGTCTCTGCAAGTGTGTGTATACATATAAAAGCAGGAATATAAGAAGGGAGACACTGACAAACCCATTCTACAGTGCAATATCATTGTTATCTAATGAGTAAATTTATAGCCTGTGTGGGAATCTGCTGAGGGTTTTTTCCTGGTTGGTTGTTTTTTGGTTGGTTTTCTTTTTCTTCTTCCTTTTCATACACATACTTCAAAGAACATTTATTTGTTTTTAAATACATTTTGGACTTTTTCCAATAAATTTTTTAATGATTCTTACCTATATTTCAAGCTGAGTTCGCATCATCAGTATTTCCTGCCAGCATCCTTTCAGTATGTCATATCTGGTTTGACATAATATACTGCATCATTTCTGGGGGTTTCTCTGGGTGCACTTACAATAGCATTTTAGTTTGGAACAGGAATGAGCATTTGACATACAGCCAAAATAGAGCTACTCTGAAGCAAACCCCACTGAAATGCTTGTGCGTTTAGCCATGAGGTCTTCAGCACTAAGGTTTGCTCTGCAAAGCCATTCATATTTTGACATGCTACTTGCCAATGGGGAGGGTCTCTGTAATGAAAACCCCACATAAACATAATCCCTCTTCCACACATACAAAAGATTGTAACATTCTTTTTTTTTTCCATTGACTGCAGTCAGGTTTTGGCTAGGTCCTGAATGTCTTCCCTGCAAAAGGCCCCTGCTGTTTTACTTAGCTTCGTCAGCTCAAATGCAAGGGTCACCCCTACAGAAACGTTTGTCTTCTCTTTGGGCTCTGTACTTCATCTGTCCTGTTTCTTTTCGCTTTGTTTCCTTTCCCTACAGATGCCTAAAAGCCTTTTTTCCCTATGTTCCATCAGTCTGGATCTGGTGGCAATGCACCTCCTTCTCAGTGCTCAGCTTCCTCTTTCCGCCCAGCTTGTGCCCCAGGTCCCTTCAGGAATGCTCAGTTTAATGCTCTGCAGCAAGGCCTCTGCTTGCACTTACAGAGAAAGTTACAAAAGAAAAGCAAATTGCAATCAAAAACAGAATGTAAATTGAACTCAGAAAAAAGGGTATTTAGAAAAGGTAGGAAAAATTGTCAGGCAGCAGAACTCACTGAATTTATTTACATCTCATTTTTGCTATCATTCCCTATGTCTTAGATATTAGCATACTATGGGAAAAAATATTTTTCTGAGTGATTACACCATTACATTAAACTCTTTCTTCTTATATTAATTTTCCCACACTGGATTCTACCCACAGTAATAACATGACTGTTGTATATGTATTCTTGTTAAGAAGTGTAGTATTTTTATACTTGACTTTTATATATAAACATGCAAGTATTTTCACCAAGTTATTTTGTGCATTGCCTTTGCAGAAATGTTATATATCCAACAGATGTTATATGTTCAAAGCTTATTTATTTATTCATTGTTGCAGTCAAATTTTCTATGAAGCATGAAAAGATATAAATATCTAAATTTAGATATTTAGAGCTCTTTCCCAAGAAGGAGGTAACTATTGGTACTTGTAACCATAAAATGTCTCCAATCCTAACCTGTGCTTTTAAAAGACTTATACAGAATATCCCAAATATGACCTGCTTCTCACTTAAACAACATAGATGGGATACAAAATAGGTTAATTAAACAAATTTGGAGTTTCTCAAAAAAACCAAACAATGCTAGATGAATGATAGCTTCATATATCAAATAATGTAACTGGTAATATGATGAAATTTAGAGAAAACTCTCTGTTAATTAGAAATGTGCATCATTTTTAGGAGAACAAAATTGTTCTTTAAATTAAACGTTTAACCGAATAATAAGAATTATTTTTATTTTATTTTATTTTATTTTTAATCTGAAGCGTAATATGAATAACATACAGACATTTTCACTTTATCTTACTGGTAAGATAAACAAAGTTTCTGCCTTTTTGTAACCAAACAAGTCCTGTGGAAGTATCTTTTATTCTTCCACATTTTGTGAGCAGGTAGTGTGTGATCTTATCGCTTGGCTAGACTCATTAATAAACGATTAAAGTTTGGTATAAACCGCCATCAAAGTTCAGCAGTCCTATGTTTCTGTCTTTACTGCCAAGACATGCACTGTTGACCTCAGCTAAAGTTCAAGTTGACAGCCTGTGCAAATGACATGTACAGGTGGGGACTCTTTTGGTACATATTAGCTGATTGCTCCAGTGAGAAACATCAAAACAGGACTTGTGCATACTTCCATGGAATGGACTTGAAAATACATGACTCCCAGCTTAAACAATTAAATTAACTTTAACTTTACCTTCAGTGAAGTCCATGACTGAAGTCCATGGCTAAAGTCCTTTCTTAGACAAAACTGACAGTGACTGAAATCCATTTTATGTCAGCAGTGAACTGATCTCTGTGTGTTTTGCCAGAGAAAGCTGGTATTGTAATGCTTGCTTATGTTAGTTTAATATTCTATTTCATACCAAAGTAAGCTATACTGTTGCATTTAGATCTTACAGATTTATGAGACAATGTTTTAAAATTCTTTAATAGGAAACAACTTAACATTAAAGAATTCATATTGCAAACTAAGTGCAAGGATGTCTAGGCTAAAAGATTGAATTAACCAATATAAGCCTGCATTCAACTGATATATTTGTATTATTCATTTGAAATGATTAGCTATTTGGATGTTTACCAAACAAGAACAATCCAAAGACCTAGGTGACTCATTTTAAAGAATAGCATAGTTTGCTTAATTTAATGGGCAATTGTTTTTCTTCCCTATACCTGAGTATACTTCTCTGTATTTCTTTTTAGAATTTTTAAAAATGCATTTTATCTTTGAAAACGTATCTTATGAAGTGTACCTTTAAACTGTATTCTAAGTTTTCGGGGGGAAAAAAAAATGTTACTCATATCCTGTTTCATTAATTCCGCTCCAAATACAGACACAAACAGAATGCTACAAATGTCACCCACTCCCTTCAAGCATTGAGGAAAATATGTAATAAACATACGGTGCTTTTATCTAGTTATTATGGTACTACTGTAAATCATTGCTAAAGCTGGTGAGATATTTTTGTCGAATGTACCATTACAGATTGGAAGTGTTCCATTAAAAATATCTTGGGTTCAGTTTGTTTTTTTTAAAAACAGAACAGAAATTCATTGGGATCCTTCCTGAGTTCCTCTTGGGGTTGCCCTGTTGTTAAAATCTTAGGAAGCAGAGGAGATGGCACAGGAGGCTCAGTGAGCCCCTGGGTTGCGGTACAGTTCTGCGGGGCGCAGAGCCCTCACCTCAGAGCTTCTTCCAGCCTCTCTGTTGACACCTCAGCCCCAAGACCACCTCTCTGTGACCAGATTTGGACTCACCTCTGGATTATTCTAAGTGTCCCAATGCAATCCTAATAATGCAGCCACCTCATCCCTGTCCTACCACCGTGACTTTTCCATAGCAAGAAATTAGGCGTGCACACTGGATAACACCTGTGGCATACTAGAAATTTCTGTGACCTGAATATTTGAACTCTTGACTCAGTCACTCTTGTGACTCTAGACAGACAAAATGTTTTCAAGGTATTTTATGAAAATCTGGTAAGATTGACAGACACCTGGAACAATTGACTATCATATTCCTATGTAGTACAATGGAACAAACCTTTTAAGTGCTGGCACATCCATGGTGTACAGGAAAACAGAGTAGCACATTGTCATGGCTTAACCCCAGCTGGCAACTAAACACCACACAGCTGCTTGCTCACTCCCCCCGGTGGGATGGGGAGAGAATTGGAAGAGTAAAAGTGAGAAAACTCATGGGTTGAGATAAGGACAGTTTAATAAGTAAAGCAAAAGCCGTGCATGCAAGCAAAGTAAAACAAGGAATTAATTCATTACTTCCCATGAGGTGTTCAGCCATCTCCAGGAAAGCAGGGCTCCATCATACGTAACGATTACTTGGGAAGACAAAACTCCATCACTCCAAATGTCCCCCGCTTCCTCCTTCTTCCCTCAGCTTTATATGCTGAGTATGACGTCATACGGTGTGGAATATCCCTTTGGTCAGTTGGGGTCAGCTGTCCTGCCTGTGTCCCCTCCCAACTTCTTGTACACCCCCAGCCTACTCGCTGGTGGAGTGGTGCAAGAAGCAGAAAAGGCCTTGACTCTGTGTAAGCACTGCTCAGCCATAGCTAAAACATCTCTGAGTTATCAACACTGTTTTCAGCACAAATCCAAAACGTAGCCCCATACTAGCTACTATGGAGAAAATTAACTCTAGCCCAGCCAAAACCAGCACACACATGCTTGAACCTTTGCCCTGATCATTACTCAATCTTTTTAGGTACAATAAACTGCAATAAAAAATAGAAGTGACCACAATTTAGATCTCTTGAGCATCTTTCCCTTTGATGATGTAGTAAAAGAAGATAATTATGTCAATCTAGTTATAGTTACTGGTAGTGTAATAACTACACTAAAAATTTACAGGTGAAAGAATCAGAACAATGAAAAGTCTACTGGCTACAGTACTGCAACCCGAATTAAGGAAAGATAAACAAATATTTAAAAACAAGTCTTAACCACAACGAGAAAGTGTTGTAAATATCCAAGCACCTTACATATTCAGTTATCAGTTATTAATGTCATCAGTCTATTCTGTCTTGCTAGTAATAGTGCAGTTGTGGAAAGGCCACAGCTTTGAAACTATTGCATTAAACATAACTTTCATGTCTATGGATACTTTTTCACAAATCTTTTGGACAGATGCACAAGCATTTATACTTAATTGATATATACTTATGTAATTGATAAAATAGCCTCTGGTTTATCAGGAATCATTCAAAACCACTACAACAATTTAAAATAAGTTTGCATGCTTAAGTACCTTCATTTCTATGAAAAAGAAGCAAATGAAAAGAAAGGCTAGAAAAATTACAAACCGTGTATAGTAATTAGTTTTGCAACTCCACTGCTTGAACAATTACCAGCAAGCCTAATGAAAATTCTTTGTCTTGTAATCCTGATTACAGTGCTATAAAAACTCCCAAGAACATGCTTAACTTTGAGGACCAGTGTAGATCACACCAAAGGTGCCTTATGAGAGTTTTTAGCACAACACAGCTTACATGAATAAGATTATCTTGCTCAGTACATAGGACTGTTGTCCCTACCTTATTCAAATCACATGCACATAGAGAAATAAATTCATAACTTGCATAATATTGTGGCAAAAAATGTCCTGTAAATGCACCCACAAGTACAACTCTGATTATGATTAAAGTTTATCTTATTATACTCTAGCTAAGAAGATCATTATATTATATACTGTGCCATGATTAAACTGCTTTTTCTTAAAGTACTTTGAATTTATGTTCAGACAGCTTTTATATTCATAAGCTCTCAGCACTACTCCACACATCCCCAGAGAGCAGCCCAGGAAAGACTAATCAAAGTACTGGCACTTATTTTACTATAATGTGCATTACTCTCAGTACTGTAGTAACTCTAAGTCAAATCCACATAAGCTCCTCTATATAACATGTTCAGTTTCAGCTGTGATCTGGATTAACCTTTAAAATAGAAAGAAAAGGTCTCCTGCAGAACTGCATAAGGGCTTTGGCCATTTGAGTCATATATTTGGCTCAGTCCCGTCATCTGAAGGCAATAGAGATTTTGGCTGAGCCATGACTGTAAGACTGTCCATAAGTGGTAACAAGAGGAGGAAAAAAAAAAAGTAGTTTCAGCCTCTGCTTTTCTCTTTTTTTAATCAGAGTTTTTTTGTGCTAAGAACAAAATGATGTCTGTAGTCAGCCTCTTGGCTTCAGATGTAATAATATTCTGTTGGGTGTTACAAAGAGCAGGAATAGCCCTGGACTATGTGTGGACTTTCATATATTCAAACATTCAATATTTGTGACTAGCTGGAACGAATAGAACAGGTTTTCAAAGCAAAACTTCCATCCTAGCAATTTAAATAAATTGCTAACAGCAAAGTTTTTTGATGACATCAGGTAAAACCTTGAAAGGTTCAGTAGTGACTTCAGGCGTGTTTAGACCCTGTAATGGAGCACAGGCAGAGAGCTGACCTGAGCTGGTACTTCCACTTGATGCAGAACAAATTGGCGTGAAAGGTAGTTGTTTGGTCCCAAAAGGAGTATAGCTGCATAAGAATAGCTCCATATCTACACTAATAAACCTTGCTTCACAGATGTTTTCTTAACAGTGCTTTTACAGATGTGGGTATTATGCCACATATAATATCACATAATAGCAGATACAAAGCATTTTTTCTAGTCCTAAAATGAATATAGCAACTCTTGCACATTTAGGTGAAGTCTGAAACACTCTAACAAAAGCAATCATGTTATTTTCAGTCTTGATTATTTCCTTTTTCTCCTTCAGCCACTAGCTGTATTTCTAATGAGGCTTAATCTTTACGGTAGAAATTCCAGTGCTCAGCACATTATGTAGGTGAACAAGGCCTTTGGTATTTGGCTATTTCTGTCCTTTGAACATAAACAGAAAAACTCAGCATTCCAGATTCTCTCTTCTGATACATTCACATTTCTCAGTTGGGAAGCTTGTCCTATATGTTAATACACATTTATTTTTTAAATAAAAGGGTTTGCCAACATACTGTGAAAGTAAAACATGCTGTGGCTAGACATGGACCCAGCAGAGGTATGTATTTCCTTCTTTCTCAGGACCTAATAGGGCTTCTGATTATGTTAAATTTGATAAGTCCTTTTTTTTTTTTCCTTTGCAGTATTTATCGAATAGCCCAAATCTCTGAACCTCAAGGCAATCTCACCATGTTTATCCCAAACGCTAAAACTATTAGAAAAGTGCTGAACCGTTTATTCCTCCTCCTATAGGTTTACATGTGACATCCTACAGGGGTCATTTTTCCATTCATCTTGTTCCCCGTAGCTTCTAAGGTTAATCAGAAGAGTGGGAAAGTTGCCATATCCTTATATTACACAGAAGCTGATCATACTTTTTTCTCCATTCTATTTGTTAAAGTCAGATTGCTCTTTCTTCTCTTTCACTGTCTGCCAGTCTAGGGTAGATATGTGACTGGAGAGATCAAGCCTGGTATTAGTACTCCCATATGTTATCAAGAATTTTTCTGAGTTCCGATAAATCCAAACCTGCTTTCCAGGTTCAAATAGTAGCACAGAAAAACTTTACTATTTCTGGGACATCTAAAGTTTATATCTCTTCTTTCTGATGAGATCCAGTCAAAGAAATATGAATTTATTATTCACTGAAATCACTATGTACATTATGCTGAGATGTTTCCATAAATAAGTAAATAAATTCTAACTGACAGTAGATTTCCATAAGACAAATCCCGAAGTCAAATCACCATCCAAAGCAAATAAGAAGCAGAGCCTGCTTCCTGAGCTCAGGTTGCTGCAAGGAGAGGCTTATGTTTCTACAACTTCTAGTTATGTCCATGTAGAATCATAGAATCATAGAATAGTTTGGGTTAGAAGGGACCTTCAAAGATCATCTAGTCCAACCCCACTGCCATGGGCAGGGACATCTTGCACTACATCAAGGTGCTTCAAACCCCATCCAGCCTGACCTTGAACACTTCCAGTGATGGGGAATCCACAACTTCTGTGGGCAACCTGTTCCAGTGTCTCAACACCCACAGCATATAAAATTTCCTCCTTATGCCCAATCTAAACCTACGCTCTTTCAGTTTAAAACCATTGTCCCTTGTCCTGTCACTACATGCTTGGTAAAAAGTCTCTCCCAGTCTTTCTTATAAGCCCCCTTTAAGTATTGAAAGACTACGATGAGGTCTCCCCAGAGTTTTCTCTTGTCCAGGATGAATAACCCCAACACTCTCAGCCTTTCCTCATAGAAGAGGTGTTCCAGCCCTCCGATCATTTTCATGGCCCTCCTCTGGATCTACTTTAACGTGTCCATGTCTTTCTCATACTGGGGACGCCAGAGCTGGATGCAGTACTCCAGGTGGGGTCTCACCAGAGCAGAGTAGAGTAGAGGGGCAGAATCACCTCCCTCGACCTGCTGGACACGCTTCCTTTTATGCAGCCCAGGCTATGGTTGGCCTTCCGGGCTGCAAGCACATGTTGCTGGCTCATGTCCAAATTTTCATCCACCAGTATACCCAAGTCCTTCTCCACAGGGCTGTGCTCAACACAATTCATCCCTCAGCCTGTATTGATACTGGGGACTGCTCTGACCCAGGTGCAGGACCTTGCACTTGGCTTTGTTGAACTTCATGAGGTTCCCATGGGCCCACTTCGTAAGCCTGTTAAGATCCCTCTGGATGGCACCCCTTCCTGCAAGTGATGTATTGAGGTTTTTCTGTGTGGGATGAATACAACTGGAATGTTTGTTTTGTGCTTTTATATCCCTTGCCTCCAGAGCTGGTGTCATTTCTCCAAGTTTTCATATATTTCCAAAAGTCTTCCAAAACATATGTTACTGGAGATAGAGCAGTTGCACTTTGAGTCAGAGGAATAAATACAATCAAGGCTTACAGGTTGAGGCAACTCTTTGAACTCAAATATGACTCATTTCTGCATGGCCATTACACCAGATGATGTGAAATTAATTAGTCTCATAATTATCTCTATGAATGTCACAGTTTACATGATAGACATTACCAACATCAGGTAAGATAAACAATTACTCTGTGAAGGACTGAATTGCAATGAAGTTTTACTTTTACCCAGGCAGTGAAATATATATGAAAAGATTTTTCTCTTCCACTTATTCAACAAAAAGTGGGTGCTTTTTTTTCATATATTATTCATTATTTGAATAAAGGATGAAAATAACTTGACATCTTTTGCGATAAGAGGTCATTTAAAAGTAATATTTTTTTCTTTAATTCTGAATTGTATGTTATGAGCAGCCTCTCCAAAGATTGCTGTCCATGTTTTGAACAGAATTGTGGTCACGTGTACTGGAATAATGAGATAACTTTTGTTGTCTAACCACTTTGTATTTCATATCTTTCAAAAGGTTTGTCTATAGCTCACTCACAGATATATGATTTTAAAGGTACACTTCCCTATGGATCTGCCGCAGATCAGAGCAATGTTTTGGGAATATACAATGTGTTATCACAACAGTAGCCTTTAAAAAAAAAGAGAGAAAAACAAAAAGGAACACTTAGTTTGTACATACTGAGAACCTCTTAGGCAGAACTAGTTCTGATAAACCAGCATACCACTAGTTACTCTCTTATTTTTTTCTCATCGTGGATTATCTCACAAAGGATTATTCCATTAAAAGCCAATGATTCCTGTTTCAAACTTTGAGTAGGCTATTCAATAACATATATTTCAACAGATTCACAATTTTTCTTTGTTTTGAAGGGAAGGTAACTATCATCCTGATTTAATGAAATTTTCTTTTTTTTTTTAATTTTTATTTTCAGCCTATGCCTGGTAAAGTAGTTTCTTGGCTGTATCAGTTCATAAACCAGTCTTTTTTAATGTTTATGTCAAATGAGCTTTTTAGCAAGCTTCCCAGGAAGAAGTTTGGTGTTTAAAATTAAACTATCATCTTTTAAACAAATGAAAGCCTTACCAGGAGGGTTTCATGCCTTTTAAAATTAGAGTTAGCTGGCTCATATGATTTTTAAAATAATTTGCAGTAAACCTAAACAGACAGATGAAATTCTGAAATCTTTCCAGTCCATATGCTACACTAATGGCATTTGAATCTTTATTTCTGGAACCAAATGTGGCATTTGCAAGTTTCATATAAAATGATTGTCCACTATTGCCTTTGGCGTTCTTTTGTTTTGGATAAATAACATGAAGTAGCTCAGTGGAAAAGCATCAGCAATGTGCCAGACTTTGAAGTTCTGTGAGAAACTCCTACATTCTTGTCTTGCTGTTTGAATATGTCATTAACAACTGGACTGCTGCAATGGATGGATTCAGGCTCTTAAGGACAGATGGACTGGGAAGGCCAGGAGGAGGATTGGCCCTTTACATAACAGAGCAGCAGGAATGCATGGAGCTATGCTTTAAGATGAGTCAGGAGCCAGTTAAGAGTTTATGAGTCAAGATTAGCGGGCAGACCAACATGGATGCTGCTGTTGTGGTTATCTGCTATAGACCTGTACTGGTTTTGACTGAGATATAGTTAATTTTCTTCATAGTAGCTTGTATGGTGCTATATTATGGATTTGTGATGAAACAGTGTTGATAACACAGGGATGTTTTCGTTATTGCTGAACAGTTCTTGCACAGCATCAAGGCCTTCTTTACTTCTCACACCACCACACCAGGAAGCAGGCTGAGGGTGCACAAGAAATTAGGAGGGGACACAGCTGGGACACCTGACCCCAACTGACCAAAGGGATATCCCATACCATATGTGATCCTGTTCAGCAATAAAAGCTGGGGGAAGAAGGAGGAAGGGGGGATGTTCAGAGTTATGGCATTTGTCTTTCTCAGTAACCGTTACGCGTGATGGAGCCCTGCTTTCCTGGAGATGGCTGAACACCTGCCTGCCGATGGGAAGTAGTGAATGTAATCCTTATTTATTTTGCCTGCATGCACAGCTTTTACTTTACCTATTAAACTGTTTTTATCTCAACCCACAAGTTTTTGCACTTTTAGCCTGCTGATTCTCTCCCACATCCCATTGGGGAAGTGAGTGAGCGGCTGTGTGGTACTTAGTGCTGGCTGGGCTTAAGTCAGAACAAGATCTCCTAATCAGGCAGAAGTAGTAGGTTAAGCCTTCTTCAGATGGCTGGAAGAAGCCTCACATTTGCAGGCCCTGGTCTTCGGGGGGGACTTTAACCACCTTCTGCTGGAAGAACAGAACTCAAGCGACCTTAGAAGACTTCTGGAGTGCACTGATGACAACTTCTTGGCACAAGTGATCCTGGAGTCATCAAGGAAAGGTGTTTTGCTGGTCCTGATACTTATAAACAAGGAAGAACTATCCAGGGATGTGCAAGTCAGGGACAGCTGTGGCTGCAGTGACCAGGAGATGGTGGAGTTCAAATCTTAAGAGGAGGGAGCAGGGCAAAAAGCAGGACTACAGCTCTGGATTTCAAGAGAGGAGATTTCAAAGTCTTCAGAGATCTGCTTGGAAGAATCTCATGGGATATGACCCTGGAGAGTAGAGGGGTCCAGGAGAGCTGGCTGATCACCAATGTGATCAAGAATCACCTCCTTCAACCTCAGGAAAGGTCTATCCTGACGATCAAGGATCACCTCCTTTAACCTCAAGAAAGGTCTATCCCAACAATTAGGACATCAAGCAGACCTGCCTGGATGAGCAAGAAGCTCTTAACTGAACTCAGAGGTAAAAAGGAAGTGTGAAAGAGCTGGAAGCAGAACGAGTATAGAGTTGCTGTCCGACCTTGCAGGGATGGGGTTAGGAAAGCCAAGGCGAACCTGGAGATGAATCTGGCAGGGACATGAAGGGCAACAAAAAGGATTCTAAAAATACATAAACAGCAAAAGGAGACTAGGGAAAACATGGGCCAGCTGCTGAGTGGTAGAGGGGACCTGGTAGAAAAAGACACAGAAAAGTCTGAGGTACTCAATGCTGCCTTTGCCTCAGACTTTACTGGTAGTACCAGCCTCCAAGAATCCCAGGCCGCTGAGGTCAGAGAGAAAGTCTGCAACAAGGAAGACGCACTCTCAGTGGAGGAAGACCAGGTTAGGGATGCCTTAAGCAAAATGCACCTATCCAGTTCCATAGGACATGATGGGGTGCACCCACAAGTGCTGAGGGAATTGGCTGATGTCATTCTGAGGCCAGTCTTGATTATCTTTGAAAAGTCATGGTAACCAGGAGAGGTTCCTTAGTACCAGAAGGGAGTAAATGACACTCCTATCTTCAAGAAAGGCAAGAAGGAAGATCTGGGGAACTAAAGGCCAGCCAGCCTTAACTCAAGTCCTGGGAAAGTGATGGAGAAAACCCTCCTGTAAAACATTTAAAAACACAAGAAGGACAAGGAGGTGATTGGAAGAATTCAGCATGGATTTGCAAAGAGGAAATCACGCTTAGCCAACCTGATAGCTTTCTAAGGTGAGGTGACTAGCTTGGTGGATGACGGAAGAGCAGTTGATGTTATTGACCCCAACTTCAATAAGGATTTTGATACTGTCTCCCATAACATCTTCATAGGCAAGTTGTCAAAGTACAGGTTAGATAGTGGACAGCAAGGTGGATTGAAAAACAGTTGAACAATTAGGCTCAAAGATTTGTGATCAGTGGCACAAAGTCCAGTTGGAGGCCAGTCACTAGCGATGTACCCCAGAGGTTGATACTGGAGCCAATACTGTTTAACGTCTTCATTAATAACCTGGATGCTGGGATAGAGCACATTCTCAGCAAGTTTGCAGATGATACAAAACTGGGAACAGTGGCTGATACACCAGATGGTTGTGCCACCATTCAGAAGGGCCTTGACAGGCTGAAGAAATGGTACGATGGGAATCTCCTGAAGTTCAACTACAGTAAATGTGAAAACTTGCACCTGGGGGACCAGTACAGCCTGGGGCCAGACTGCCTGGAAAGCAACTCTGCAGAGAAAGAACAGCACACCCTGTTGAGCAACAAGCTGACCATGAGCCAGCAATGTGCCCTTGAGTCAAAGAAGGTCAACAGCTTCCTGGGCTGCATTAGGTAAAGTGTTGCCAGCAGGCTGAGGGAGGTGATATTTCCCCTCTACTCAGCACTGGTGAGATGCACCTGCAGTGCTGGGTCTAGCTCTGGGCTCCCTAGCGCAAGAAAGACATGAACATACTGGAGCAAGTCCAACAAAGGGCTGTAAAGATAATGAAGGCACTGGAGAAGAGGAGAGGCTGAGAGGACTGGGACTATTCATTCTGGAGAAGGCTCGGGGGATCTTATCAGTGTATATAAATACCTGATGTTAAAAAAGATGGAGCCAGGCTCTTCTCAGTGGTGTCCACTGAAAGCAAAAGAGTCAACGGGCACAAACTGAAATACAGGAAATTCCATTTAAAGAAACTAGAAAATAAGAAAAATTCTTTTGCTTTTTTTTTAACTGTGAAGGTGGTTGAACACTATAACAGGTTACCTAGAGAGGCTGTGGAGTCTCCATCCTTGGAGATATTCAAGGCATGACTGAACATGGTCCTGGATAACCCTCTCTAGATGACCCTGCTTGAGCAAGGGGGTTGGGCTAGGTGTTCTCCAGAGGTCCCTTGCAACCTAAACAGTTCTGTGATTATGTGATTAAATTACTCTTACTCACCTTCCCCATAACATATGTGCTCAAATACACACACAGACACATACGCACACATACACACATCGTACGCACTCCATATATATTTGCTTGTTTCTAGCAGTTTTTACTAGTGTAAATGGGATTATCTCACTGCTGGTTTAGATTAGTCAAATAAGCACACAGTGACAGTGCTATAAGCAAGCTGGTGGTAACATCTGACACGAAAAGTTTTATTTTTTTTAAATTACAATATTTACTTTTATGATTTAAAATAAAATATCAGTCAGTTTTAGTCAACCTAGTGACTAATTCTTACAGTAGATTTCATTCCTGTTCTTTGTTTACATGTTTGCATATATAAATATTTAATATGTTTTCATTTACTTGGCAAAGAAATGGTCATAGAACCAAAGTTTCAAAAGGGAAATTAAGAGGTCATCCAGCCTGTCTTGACCAAAAAAATTAAGCAACTAAAAATTCATATACAAGATGACTGCTTGTGATAGTTCACCTCTGAAATAATATGTATTCATTGTTTCAGAAAACACACACATAATGAAAATTTTAGTGACTTACATGAAGAATTGATGCCTTTGGGAACAAAGCAAATGTTGAAAAATGCTGTATCTGTTTGATCACACATCCCCCATGAGGAGTGTGTTGTCTACAAACACAGTTGCAACTGATATCAGAGGCACATCTTTTACTGTGGTATGAGGTTTTACTAATATATGACTCCTGTACTCAGAGTACTGCTGAACTGGTTTGAGTATACAGCTAATATAGTTTAACACATCAGTTAAATTGCACAGTCCATGATTTATTAGTTTGTGGAAGAAACAGTTCAGTGAAACTATAAATGTTACAGACTAAAAATACATAAATAGTTGAAATTGTCTTGCTTGCCTGGGCTTTTTTTTAATATGCACTGTTTTCCTTTCCTCCTTCTTCTTCTTTTAAAATGAGGACGTGAACAGCTGTCATAAGGCACAGTTACATCACGACATTCAATTTATTTATTTTTTTTTTACAAATTCTTAATTAATCCAAGTGATAAAAACTATTGTTTTGTCAGTTGTGAATTATTAAGAGGTGTGTTTTTCACCCTGGAAAAGTTTTTTTTTTCTTTTTGTCACAAAGGTTTAATTTCGGTAATAGTAACAGACACTTAAAATTACGTACGTTCAGAACTCTAGTAGTTGTAGCACTTCAACATAAAAATTATGCCATATAATTTTTGAACCCGAGAGTATCAAAGACCCTTCCATGATGAACCTTCTATTGAGCAGAGCATGGACAGTCCATGATGCTTCCCTCAGAAGTCCTTGCCCCTGTGACCAGTCTGATGAGAAGGAAATTGATTTCTCTATTACACCACAAAGACAATTATTTTGTTGTTGAAGATAAAATATCAGAACAGTTACGTTTCAGGCCTTGAATGTTTTGAAGAGCTGAAGAAAATCTTGGCAGACATTGTGAGAAAATGGTAGAAAGTGTCTCTTCAACATCTAAGTGAGCCAGTTGATTTTTGCTGCGATGGATGATTTAATATTGCTGAAGAACAACTATTTTCCACATTAACCGATTTCCAAAATGAGTTCTGGTAGAAAAGTTTCATATTGCATCCCAATCTGAAGTTGACTCATCTCTAAAGTTGTGTTTCTGTTATGTTGTCATGGAAATCTTTCTGTTGGAACAGGTTAAATGCACCTGTATTAAATTACTAGTTTTACTAGGGGTTAGCGTTACTCAGTTTTGGGGGTTTTTTTGTGAACTTTGGCTTTTACATTGAATTATTTTTTTCTTTCTAAATAAAAATAAATAATAATAGTCTATCATATTATCCTATTGTTACCCCAAAATATCCTTTGTATCTGCTTCATCAATGTTTCAGTTTTGTATTTTCAATGTGCGCTAGTCACATATTAAAAAAATCAGCTGAAGGCAGTTGTTGAATCTGAGCTTTTTACCTGGGGATGTACAGAGAAGGAAAATTTTCTAAGTAATAATTTACAACACATGACTTCTGCAGAAGAATAAGAGTAAATTATGACTGCGTGCACATCTTTCACTTATCATCACAAGATGGATATAATATTGGGTAAATTAGTAATAAACTCAATACAAATTAACAACTATGTGACAACTGTACATATCTTCCTAGATTCAAAAACCTGCTTTTTCATAGGTCTTGTGTCTACAGTATTGGGTTTAGGTTATTATTAGACTGTGTTTGAACTATTATTCATGTGTCAACAACATTGCAAATATAGCTACAATATCTGACTCATTTAGAAGATGGATTATAAGCACCAAATACTAAGTTCTCAGTCTTTTGAAATCTAAAAATTAAACGACCACCATTTATAATAGTGCCTGTTCTTTTAATGACAACATTCACATACCAGACTAAAAATATTGCAGTAGAGCAAGTACATCAGATTTGCCACCAGCTTGCTCATATATATGACAGGAACAGAGAAATAGCAGATATCGACAAAGAAAAGATACTAGCAAGCTTAGTATCCAGAATTTATTAAAAGTTCCTTTTCTTGTCAGATAAACAGAAAATGTCCCTCCAATTATTAGTCCAGTTCCAGGATTCCAGTGTCAGAATTGTATTCCTCAAAATAACACGTTACTATTACTAGAGAGACTTCAGCACGGCTACTATAAGGCTGTACAATCAATAGGAGTAAAAACATTTTATAAGATGAAACATTGCAAATTTATGCCTTTTGTAGTGTTTATTTATTAATCTATTGATAAAGACAAGGAAAATAAATTTAACATTTCTGCAGACCTGAACTAGACACTGCATTTAATCACTTCATGATTACATAGATGGAAATTAAAAATTCTATTAATAGTATAGTATCAATTTTCAAAATAAAGCATGGGGATTTAACTGTGTGAATTCTAGTAATGTCAAAGTGAGTCACAAATCTGCAACTTTGGAAATGTAATGTCTTTTGTCAGAAGAAAAATTCCATGGTAAATACAAAATGATCTGAAAGTTAAAGTAAATACATTTGAAAGTAAAATTTTAACAGAATAATTTCACTGACATGTACAACTTTATGAAAGTGAACTGGAACAATTTCTTGGAGTATATGGTATCAAAACGAAAATTTTGGACAGTTTCACATGGTACTTTCAAATTATTTGCAACTATGAAATGTACTATGCATACTATTCTTCATTTCTTGAGTATATTTTGTTTATATCTCTTTTTTTCCAAAGTAATAAGAAGGAAAGAGTAGTTATACTTTGTACAGTTTTCATTTCTATAGGTAGTGTATCATCTTTACTACATAAAGTTAGTAAACATTTAAATACTCTGGGCTACAAATGTAATACCTTAATGAGGAAGGAATAGAATTCCATTTTGTGTGTCTCCTTATTTTATGTTAATATAACCACTATTTGAATCAATGGCTATTAAAATTCTAAATTCAGTTAAACATGTATCAATTAACTCTCCTTTTAACAATAAATTGCTTTCTTAATCTAAGATAGGCTAAGAGGACATTATTTGTAGCTGAATATATACTTTAAAAATATATGCTGTTTATAAAGCATAAATAATATTTGAATTAGCTTCCTCATTTCCGTCTTTTATGTTACAGGTTAATTTAGAATAAAGTCCAGAAATTTGGATGTCATGAGGTGAAAACATCTGTCTCATGCTTTTGATTGTAGGTAGGTTTTAAACAATAAGCTAGTTAGACCATTTAAGTTTTTGGAAATTATGTTGGGTAATATTCAAAACCACACAAAGCTGGTCTTGGGGATGGAAAAAGTAATGAAGTGGATAAGTAACATTTGTTCTGTGTTAAAGTGATTCATGCACTGCTAGAAGACAGGAACGTGAAAATACTTTCAGAAGTGGAAAAAGAGCCATATTGGTGTTGTTCCTGTAGATAATAAAAATTACATAGTTAGCATGGTGTCCCAAATCAAAACATTCTCAGAGTCAGATTTGCAGACTAAAGGTGCCTATACATATGCCCATATCCAGATGAAATTATTCTTTGATGACACACAACTAAATTCCAGATAACTTCATATTTGCATTACAAAAGGGAAGATAAAAATTTAATGGCTATGTCAATTTAATGATTATCAGCCTTTCTTCTGGAGCAGGATCTTGAGACAGGAATAGGAAACATACATGGGAAAGCAGCTAAGCTTCCGGAGTCATGTGAATAACATTTCTGGAGGCAGGATTTGGCTTGAATATCTCTGAGGCAATCCTGCTTTCTCTTGTCAGACCTCCCTGATTGTGACTAGACATGGTGAAAATGCAGCTGAAGCTGTAATGGGTCCAATACTGAAAGTGAGTAGAAGGAATCTGCACATGGCAACTAGCCTGATGTGTCCTTGGTATGCCTGATCCATGTTCACTGGCAGACCACTTCAAATATGTCCAACACAGACCACCTCTGATGGGGTTTTTGCACCCGTTAAAATCAAGGCATTTATAGACTTCTCTGCTTTGTTTGCTACCTTCAGACAAGTTTGTAACTGGAAAATGTAACTTACGGGTGAACTGAATCTTTACACTGAATTTTCAATTCCCAGTGATATTAATAGAAGCTACATATGCACAGATTGAAGTATGATTTGAGCTTCAGAAAGTAAATGCATAAAAAATTTGGCTATGAAAAAAAATTAACTCTTCCTGTGGTTGCTCTGCAAAGTCCTATTTCTATCAGTTTTTACAGATAAAACTTGGGAAACCATTCTTCGCATGAGCATGCATGAGCTCATCCCCCTTCCATTTACTGAAAAATATGCCAAATATCTTCTGCAGCGGAAACGCATGAATCTCTCTCCTGATGTGTTTAACCATGCCATGGGCAGTGAGTCAATGGATAAGAAACTACTGTTTGTTTTGAATGTACAGGAGTGAAGGGGAAGTAGGAGAAGATATTCTGTGCCCTCATTCTGCTTCCCAGACTAAAGACTATAACTAAAGACTAACCAAGTATAACTACTTGTTCAATTTAGGGCCAGTTATACTTCAACAAATATAACTACTTGGTGAATTTTAGGGCCAGTGCTCTTTAATGTTTTATAAATGACCTGGACACAGGAATCAAATGTACGTTAAGTACCTTTGCTGACGATACTAAACTAGGAGGAGCTGTGGACTTCTTCAAGGGTAGACAAGCCTTATGGAGAGATCTGGATAGACTAGAGAGCTGGGTAATCCCCAACTGTATGAAATTTAACAAGAGCAAGTAACAGATTCTGTACCTGGGATGGGGTAATCCTGGTTATACATACAAATTTGGGGACGAGGGGCTGGAGAGCAGCCCTGCAGAAAGAGATCTGGGGGTTTGGGTTGATGGCAAGTTGAATACGAGTCAACTGTGTGCCCTGGCAGCCATAAGGGCCAACTGTGTCCTGGGGTGCATCAAGCACAGCATAGCTAGCCAGTCGAGGGATGTGGTTGTCCCACTCTACACTGCACTGGTGTGGCCCCACCTCGAGTACTCTGTGCAGTTTTGGGCACTTCAGTACAAGAAGATCATCAAACTGTTCAACTGTGTCCAGAGGAAGGCGACCAAGATGGTGAAAGGCCTCGAGGGCAAGACTTAATAAGAGTGGCTGAGGTCACTTGGTTTTTTCCACTTGGAGAAGGCTAAGGGGGTGACCTCATTGCAGCCTACAACTTCCTCAAGGTGGGCAGCGGAGGGGGAGGTGCTGATCTCCTCTCTCTGGTGACCAGCGATAGGACACGAGGAAATGGAATGAAGTTGTGTCAGGGGAAGTTTAGATTGGAGATTAGGAAAAGGTTCTTCACTGAGAGGGTGGTCGGTCACTGGAACAGGCTCCCCAAGGAAGTGGTCACGGCACCAAGCCTGTCAGAGTTCAAGGAGCGTCTGGACGACACTTAGTCATATGGTTTAGTTTTAGGTAGTCCTGCGAGGAGCGGGGAGTTGGACTCAATGATCCTTATGGGTCCCTTCCAACATGAGATATTCTATGATTCTATGATTCTATGATTCTATACTGTTCAGTGTTAAGAAACAACTAGAAAAATTCTGGTACTGTCAGTGTTATCTACTATACGACCAGTGCCAACAAACCAGATATAAAATGATAGTATGTGACATATTATTTCCCAGTCACAGAGACGGAGACATGTCTTGTTGGAGGTGTTAAACTTGAAGAACTAGAAAAGAGCCAAGAAAATAAAATAATGCTGTAGAGAGAGTAGTGCTGTAGAGACTTGCAGGGTAGTCTTCCTCAGTAGGCAGGTCTCCACTTACAAAGAAGTTCAGAAGATCAAAGCTAGCTGATTTTTTTTTTTTTTTTAAATAACTGAAAGCAACTGAATGGTTCTAAGTTTGCAGACTAATTTAGTTCTGCATCAAATAAGCCAGCAATGAGTCAGCATGAGCCAGCAACGCACCCTTGTGGCAAAGAAGGCTAATGGTATCCAGGGCTGCATTAAGAGGAGGATTGCGGGCACGTCGAGGGAGGTGACTGGTGAGGCCACACCAGGAGTGCTGCGACCAGTTCCGGGCTCCCCAGTACAAGAGAGGCATGGACATACTAGAGAAACTCCAGCAAAGGGACAGTAAAATGTTGAAGGGACTGGAGCATCTCTTCTATGAGGAAAGGCTGAGAGACGATGGACTTTCAGCCTGGAGAAGACAAGGTTCAGGGGAGATCTTATCAATGTATATAAATACCTGAAGGGAGGGTGCAAGGAGGATGGAGCCAGGCTCTTCTCAGTGGTGCCCAGAGACAGAACAAGAGGCAATGGGCACAAAATGAAACACAGAAGGTTCCATCTGAATATCAGGAAACATTTTTTTACTGTGAGGGTGACTGAGCACTGGCACAGGCTGTCCAGAGAGGTTGTGGAGTCTCCATCCTTGGAGATATTCAAAAGCTGCCTGGACATGGTTCTGGGCAACTGGTTCTAGGTGGCCCTGCTTGAGCAGGGGGTTTGGACCAGATGACCTCCAGAGGTCCCTTCTAACCTCAACCATTCTGTGATTCTGTGAAATGCCACCAGCCGACAATTGTGTTTAAAACTCCAGTAGTGAATATGCTGGATATGCCATTTCTAGGAGATGTGGGTAGGCTGCTTAATAGTGTTTCACTTATTTTTTGTCAATACAAACATATTTTTAATGTAAACAATTCCTTTTGGAATCAGGAACACTTAGTTTGTTCATTCATCATAAAAGTTGATATAAATTCTCATAGTTTTAATTATATGTACATATTTTCTGTTGTGTGCTGATCAAACTATTGGTACCAAGAGGAATTGTAAGGAACGAAAATCCTAAACACCAAAAGAAGAAAAAAATTACATTAATTGTAAAATAACCAGTGTAATAAACTCTCAATTTTTTATCATAGCAAGAAAAGTAGTATAATACATTCTTTCTGTGAAAGATAAGATTATGAAATACACAGAAATATGATCCACAAAATACACAGAGTATGATAAATAGATTATGAAATACATAGAATACATGTACATACATTAAAATACATAGAACCTCTGGAAAAATGCCCAGACACCATGTTTTATTCGGACAGAAAGAATTCCAGAGAGGTGCCAGGACTCTCTATTTTTACTTGCTTTAATGGAAGCTGTGCCTTCTTAATGTTCCTTAAAAGGCAGTCAACATCATACAAAGATTGGGCCTAAACTATAATTTGGGTGCATTTTAATTTGTCAGATAAGGGAATTAGAGAGTAGACATTCTGAATTCAACTTCCTTAACAGGTTCAAATAACTTCATCCTTACATAATCTAGGTCTTTTTTTGACACACTTCTGATTAAGAATGTCCCTCTTTATCAATAGAGTGAAATTTTGGTACCCTTATAGTTAGTGGAAATTTGGTCATTGATTTCAGTGGAACTGTTTTTTTTACTGCTCATGGCCAAATGCTGTGTTATGTAATAACTGCTGCATTAACTACTGCTATTTTATAATTCTCTGTAGAAAATAACTCCCTGTTTCTAATATTGTCCTTTGTTCATGTTTTTTTAAAGATAATATTAAGTTATCTTGAAATTAGAATCTTGAATAAACTTTTGAATTTTACTCACAGTCAAACATTGCTCCTTAAAGTTCATCTTACTTTTATCTCCAGAAAACTGGGGATTTTCTTATGTAAAAAAAAAAGACTTACTTTTTTTCTGAAATCCTGAAGGAACAGAAGAAATTGTGTACAGTTCCTTAAACTTAATTTCTTATATCTTATTCTTTTTCTTTTTGTTTCAACGTATACGTAAAATACATGAAAGCATTTTTTTTCTTTCTTGCTTTGAAGAAGAAAATAGGGAGAGCTACACTGAACCATTTATGAAGTCTAAATCATTTATAACAGCAAATGGCTACAGTCTATCCAAATGTAGAAAAAGAGTTTCTCAAGAGTATAGACCACTTATAAGATTTTTTCCTGTTTACATTCAGGCAAGAGGAGCTGTTACTGTGTAGAGTATTTCATCTGCTCAGTGTAGCATTAAATAAATATATCTCTGCAGTTTATCACTATGCCAGCAGGGAGCTGAGATGCATGTGTGCACAATTGTTCTCAGCATATAAAAAAGAAGAAGAAAACCATATGTTTGAATGTAGAGTTAAAGAGGTAATGCAAAGAAATATGGAAGAAACCTATTACTGCTGTATGTAATATACTTCTGTATGTCATATACTGTACACCCCAATCGATGTGCTAGACTGAGATTTATATTAATACAAAATAGGGTTAAAGACACAGAGAAAGCACTCATGCTGGGATGTCTTAGCATGTCAAGTTTCCCTCAAGACGAGTCAATACATGCACCTGGCGTCACTGAAGAATCTGGTTTAATTCTGAATTATACTTTTTTAATTGTCAGTCACAACTTTTTTCTTTTGATTTAAGAATGTTTCTTTCTATCACTTTCATAAGAATAATTGATTTTTGATTACCACATGACTAAGTAAAGTGAGAGACTTTGTATGGACCATTATTTTATAACTCATTCCTCTGTGAATTAGGAAATTCTGGTTCTTATGCCTCCTCACTGAACTATTTTAGTGTCTAGATTTTGGGTGAGGAAGCAAGACAACATTTAAGTGATTTGAGACATGAAGAAGATTAAAGGTTAAGCAGAGGATAGAGCTAGATATGGCTCACTGGAAATGTTTATAAGATAAATTCTTAGAAAGCAGGTTGGGAAAAATTTCTTATTAACAGTGTAATCTAGGGTCCTGCCTCTAAACCTGCCTTAAATCTATAGATTGTCCAGTTCAGCCTTCTTCCAGCAGAAACAGAGGTTTGATGTGCCTAAAAGGACATAAGGGTAGGTCCAAACCAAGAACTTACATTGAATGTAAGTGTCTGTGTTGAGCTATGTGGCTCGAAACCTCACTGCTTACAGTTTAGGTCCTTAAAGATCCTAAGTTTTCCCAATAAAATTTCTTCACTGCCTTCAGCCCTGCATGTAGAAATGGCAGCATCTCAGTGGGGCTGAGTGTTTCCATATCTGTGTCATGCCTAGAGCTATCTTTGATTCAAAGTCTGGTCACACTGAACAAAAAAAATGTCCAAATCCAAAATCATATGAGACAACTGATCCCTAGTGTATCTGCTGAGAACACTTAGCATAGCAAAAATCGTAATAGTCACTACTTCTACTTAAAACGTGGTGAAGAAGGAAACACTGCCACCTATCATTTAATATCATTGTGATTAAAGTGCTTACCCACCAAGTCACTCATATTTTCAGCATTCTCAGCTGTGTGATGGTGCTTTTCCACAAAACAGTTAGGGACACTTTCCTGGATAAAGTTGTGGGTCAATAAGACTAAGGCTAGTACTGAATTCTCACTTCCTTCTGACTGCTCTATTAAACAGGTTCTGAAAAGTGGGCTTTTCATACTTCATTCTTAAAGAAATGTATGAGTTACTATGACGTGATAATTTATATTTCTATGTTCCAAAAGGAATTTCAGGCTCAGATATACTATAAGGCTATTTCTGGACCTGTTATGTCTCTTTTTCCAGTTTTTAAGAATATGAGAGATCTTAGGCTTTTAATAATATGATGTATAAATTCCATCTTCACCATACATTACTCTTTTTAGGACATTTCTTTCCATAACATAAAAGCTTAATATACTGCAATTTGTAATATTTACATGTGCAATGTAAACCAAAGATATGATCTAGAATCTGTTTCAGAGGATAAATATTTGTTAAATAACTTCGCATGCCTACAGATATTAATAAATCATTTTAATTAAAAAAGGGCAGAAGGAACAGATCCAAAGTTGGAAGTAAATACCAGTACACTGCAGATCTAAAAAAAAAAAAAAGCTATATGAAATAAAATTCAAATAATAGCATCTAAAATGAGGAGGAAAAAAAAGCTAGATTTTGAAACAAGAGGACAAAATAAAAGATAAAGTGGCTGAGTAGCTCTGTGAATTTTTTTTTGCTTCAAGAAAATTTCATTAAAAGAATGGACTTAATAATGACAGAGGCAAAGCCATTACTATGCTCCTGTAATTAATCTTTTATAAAACATCTTTTATCAACCTGAAATAAAAGCTATTCAAAACAAATAACCAGTTAGGCAGGTATCTGGCACATTATATTTTTACTTTTTGCATCAAATTTACATCAAATGTTTTGACTTGGGCTCAGTAGATTTAGGGTCCTTCAGAACCCATACTTGCAAGTTGGAGGGGACCAGCAGGTGTTGGTATATCCTCAGCCTTGCCAAGTGTTCAATAGCTTGTATTCAGCTACAATATGCCTTTGAAATTATTCAGTCCTGTACTGAGGATTTCAGCAGATGAAGAATCCATCGTTACTGCTGGAACTTTGTTGCACAACTTGGAAATTCAGTTATTCTTAAGAGTCTATCATCTAATATTTTCTGCTGACATATGTACCCAGACACTAATTAAATCACCTTTCTGTCTTTCTTTTGATAAGTTAAATGGATTAAGCTCATTAAGTCTTTGACTGAAAGACAATTTCTTCCTCTCTGGAATAATTTGTGTTAAATTTTGATTTTTTTTCACTCTTGTAAGAATTTCAATATCCCTTTTAAAATATGACACTGGCTTCCATATCTTGATATCTATTTCAGCAATACTTCCTTATTCTTCTCTTACTTACACAGCAAAAGATCACACAAGACCTTTTTGTCACGACTTTATCTTGGGAGCTCAGGTTGCTTTTCTGTGTGCTGGATCGCTCTCAGAATTATTTTTTTTTCCAGAAGTCATTGCTCATTCCTAAAAAATGTAACTTAAACATTTGGCTGTGTTAAAGCCATTTGTTTGAATGGGTCAGAGTTATGAAGTACTTTCAATGACTCTGTATGACTGCTTTGTCTTGCTCATCAATTTACCATGCTGCCAATATTTGTGTTATCAGCAAATTTTATCAAGAAGTTCTTTTTTTAATTTACTTCCCGAGAACTGAGGGGAATGGTGACTGTCATTGTCTGGTACCAATCCTTGTGAAATCCTACTAGAAATAACCATGTTCAATTCTGGGGTGATATTTTTTCCATTCATAATGGACTGGAAAGCCCTTCATCATTCTTCTGAGTACATCAACCTGCTTCTTTCTAAACACAGAGCAGATATGTTTATTGAAGATTGCAGCCATTTTTCTACAGTTGCAAATTAAGCATAATGCTTAGGTTTTCTCCCCTAAATATTGCCATGTCTCCCATTTTCCTGTTGCAGTATCATCAGTGGCAGTGCTGTGGTTTCTTTCTGACTCCCTGACATATTGGATGTAGGGTGCTGGAGACACAACGTTGTGCAACAGGTAGGAAGTATATGTCCCTTTCTGACTGGAGTGTCACAGGCTGATTTCCCAAGAAAGCATGTCCCTACTTATTGGGGAGAAGGAAGAAATTCTTTCTTTCATCATGATGTTCATTACCTCTTCTTCATGTAACTGAATTTATACATGTGTATGTGTTTATACAAGATTAGACTGGATATTGACACTTTAAGAATGACTATGCTTTTGAAAGATAGGTTAGATTTTTTGTTTGTAAGTTAACTACACATTGTTTTTTTATATATCAGAGGAGATGACAACACAAATTTCCTAAGAACACAGAAGACAAAATATAAATACCCATTGCTGAATACCGAAGACTGAGCACTGCTGAGTTTGTGAACTCTCTGTTGGGAAGAGCAAGGTTGAATTGTTGACAATTGTATCAGCAGCTTTGATTCACCAAACTCATCCACATAGTGAATATTTTCTAGTTGATTGGTTGCACCTAGGAGTTACACTATAATTCAATGAGTTGTTTACATTTAGCACATGGAAGTTGCACACTGACAATACATTACCAACAGACTTTTTGTGGCTACCAGCAATAATTAATACGTGACCACCGTGCAGAAAATGGGAATAATATTTTCCACTACAATGAGGACAATTACTTGCATGCTTTTTAAGACTGAATTATAAAAGTCTACATGTCTTAGTACCCAAAACAAATTAGACATTGTAGGTCAGATCTTCAGATTGTATAAATCAGCACAGGATATAAACTTTGAAAGAACTATGTGCATTTAAATTAACTAGTGGTTCAGCACAAATAAAATGTGAGCACATCAGGGTGTGTATTCATGGTTCTGTAACAGTTAGTCTACCCATGAGAAAATATTTATGGAGAATATGAGGTGATATTCAACTGCATTCAAGCAACAGAGCTGGATCAGGATTTATCCTCAAGATGGGGATTTTACTTTGTGTGCATTATGAGCAGAGTTTTCCAAAGTGTGACCACCTGCAGCATGAAGAGTTTCCTTCTGTTTTCCTAATTGTGCTATGAATCAAACCTTGCTCTTTCCTCAAGAAACAAAATAAAAAATGGAGGATTCAATTTCTTCCATGTATGCTTCATATCTCAATCATCTTTTTTTTTTTTTTTCTTGTAAATATACTATGCATACCTTTCTGTTACTGTCAGCTGGTAAGCTGTTCTCATGATAGGTTGTTAGTATCATTTTTACATTATGCTACATCAATGTGGTCATATGTGATAAAAAGAAAAGAGGTTTTGATTCTTCTCAAGAATTTTCTCAAGAAATTGCTCCCTGTGTTATCCTGTGAACTCAGTATCAATGAAACAGTCACAAATATATGTAAGTATTTAACCAATAGCCAAGTACCAAATGCTAAAGCTAATCTGAACAATCTTATATTAATTCAAAACATGTTAGGATAAAGAATTAAACATGGTACAAAATAAGGAAAAGATCCACTAATTTTTCTAGAGGAAGGAATTGGGGGAAGGTAGAGGATACATCAGTAGAATGGGAAAATAAAACTATAGACAGACAACTGTGACTATTTTTGACTTCTGGTAAGATTCCTTAACATATGAAGTCCCCTGTGTGAGCTAAAGAGAGTTTCTCTCTTTTTCTTCTTCATCCTCCAACCAATAGAAATGCTTTAAACTAATAGAAATGCTTTGGGAAAAACAGTTCTGTCTTAATAAGGGTGATAAATGAGTGCTGAAACTTTGCAAGAACACAAGCACTTGGAAGAGTGAAAATTTGAATATAGTATCAATGAAAAATGAAAGTTTAGTATAATGAAAAAAATTCAAGCCAGCTATGCTAAGTTTTAAGAGGAAAAAGTCTTGCACTGGCTTAAAGCTATTTACACTTACGTATTACATAAATGACTGTATTCTGATCTTAATGTATATGGATAAACTTCACAACAAAAAGAGAGTTATTTCCTCTGTTGATTGTTGTTGATTGTTGGTAGTCTCTGTATAAATAATTAAGCATTTCAACAAGTGCTGGAACACAAATGTCACATCACCTCTCTTTAACCACAAGTTATAAAGTCACTTGTTTCCTCCGCTTTAGTTTATGGCTGAGTGACTATATTTTTAAAATGCCTTGAAGTAGCTCCAAGAGGAAAAAACTGAGAGTCAGTCAGAACACACTAGAAGTTGGTAGCCAAGGTATTTTCTAGGAAAATGTCAAATGTGAATCAGAAGATATTTCTTAGTCACAGGGAAAAAAATCCAATATTCCTAAATGAAGATATTTCAGAACCTAAAGAAAATCCATAGTCTTTCTAAATCTAGGCTTTCATATACTTTGGTTTAGTTTCTTTTTATGAATGAGGGAAAATAAAATGTTTTAATTTTGGCTAAATAAAATATTTATCTTTTTTAATGAAGGAAACAAACATAAACAATTTCATATAGTTCAAGCAGAAGTATTTAAAAATATTTTTGTTCATTAGCCAAACCAATGAATCACCCAATATGGTCTCAACACGAAGCAACAAGCGAGAAACAGTTCAACAGAGATGGATTTGCTTGAATATTGCTAAAGCCAAACTGAGAAACTGTCACTGAGTCCAATTAGAAAATTCCAAGAACTCTAAGAAATCTCAATAAAGTTTAGATCATGGTCAAATTTTGCCATCTGGATCTAAGTGATATAGCTGTGACTCTTCAACCCAGCTCCAGGACTTCACTGTTGGAGCAAAATCTTTGTTCTAGCTCAAATCTAAGATATGCCCGACCAGCTCACCTGTCTTCATTGCTGCTGCTCTGAGCTGGGATAACCAACTTGTCTTAGTTCTGCAGAGTGAGTTCTGTTGCCCGGGATCTGCTGTGGTAACAAGCACAATGAGAAAAAGACATGGGTGGTAATGGTTTTCCTAGTTTTTTCTAAAGTCAATGAAAGTTCAAGTCCTTCTTCATGTTACTTGACTTTCCCCACAATTCATTCCAACTGAGACAGCTTTTCATTTTTCCTTCTGTTGCAGGAGCTGGGATTGACCTAGGGAAAACAGAACTATGTCTGAAGTCCTGTTTCTTTGATGCATACCTCTTATTTAAATCAAAGTTTATGTTTAACACTCTCCAGTGCAAAGCTCAAGGACTCTTTATTTCTATTTTTTTCATGTTAGGATTGTCTTTTTCCTACCTTGCTTGGTTCCCTTTTCTCTTCTTTTTTTTTTTTTTTTTTTTTTTTTAATCCACTTGCTTTATGGTGCTTTCCTGTTTGAAAATAATGAACTAAATACATACCTGTATATTTCAGCTGATTTGCAATTCTATAGCATTACAAAAACAACAAAACCTAAAGTTCTCAGAACAAACTAGAAAACTGAACTCACTGTTTTCAGATGTTGGTGTGAAAGCACTTAAACAGTGGAATCTGATACATCTATATTTTAATATTTCTTTCCCTTTATTTTTATTCCTGTTCCTGTTCCTGTTCCTGTTCCTGTTTCTGTTCCTGTTCCTGTTCCTAATCACATTGTTATAACAGCTGATATACTGTCTGAATCTTGTAGAGACTCTGAATGCTCGTGAAATTAAATACAATTATTTAAGTGATATCTTGAAGAAGAAACAAACCTGAAGTGATTCTGAAACCAATCTCATAATAAGAAGAGACTGAAAGAAAGATACTGCCTGTCTTAGCTCTAAGCATTTCTGAGAATAATACTTTTGGCCATGAACAAAAATCCAAGATTTTTGTTGGCAATAATTTAGAGAATTTCCAGAAAAGGAATGATATGAATAGGAACTGAGAAGTATTTGTCTTTGTAACTGAAACTTTCAACACCAATAGTTGTCATAGAATCATAGAATAGTTTGGGTTAGAAGGGAGCTTTCAAGATCATCAAGTCCAACTCCCCTGCCATGGGCAGGGACATCTTGCACTACATCAGGGTGCTCAAAGCCCCATCCAACCTGACCTTGAACACTTCCAGTGATGGGGCATCCACAATTTCTCTGGGCAACCTGTTCTAGTGTCTCACCACCCTCATCGTAAAAAATGTCCTCCTTATGTCCAATCTAAGTCTACCCTCATTCAGTTTAAAATCATTGCCCCTTGTTTTGTCAACTACACACTTGGTAAAAAGTCTCTCTCCACCTTTCTTATAACTCCCTCTATACACTTAAGGCCTTCCCAAATCCTTCTTTTCTCCAAGCTGAACAACCCCAGCTCTCTCAGCCTTTCTGCACAGGAGAAGTGTTCCAGATCTTTGATCATTTTCATGACCCTCCTCTGGACCTGCTCTAACAGGTCCATGTCTTTCTTGCACTGGTGGCCCCAGAGCTGAATGCAGTACTCCAGGTGGGGTCTCATGAGAGCAAAGTAGAGGGGAAGAATCACCTTCCTTGACCTGCTGGCAGTGCTGCTTTTTATGCAGCCCAGGATATGGTTGGCTTTCTGGGCTGCAAGCACACATTGCTGTCTCATCTCCAATTTTTCATCCACCAGTATTCCCAAGTCCTTCTCCGCAGGGCTGCCCTCAATACATTTATCCCCAGTCTGTGTTGATATTGGGGGTTGCCCTGACCCAGATGCAGGACCTTACACTTGACCTTGTTGAACTTCATGAGGTTCCCATGGCCCCACTCCTGAAGCTTGCCAAGATCCCTCTTGATGGCATCTCTTCCCTCTAGCGAATCGACTGCACCATGCAGCTTGGTGTCATCCACAAACTTGCAGAGGGGGTACTCAGTCCCATTGTCTATGTCATTGCTGAAGATGTTAAGTAGTTTTGGTCCCAGTATAGACCCTTGAGAGACACAATTCTTCACTGGTTTCCATTTTGACATTGAATCATTAACTGTAACTCTTTGGACATGACCATCCAACCAATTCCTCATTCATCTAACAGTCCATATATCAAACCCATATCTCTCCAATTTAGAGGTAAGAATGTAGTGTGGGACTGTATCAAAGGCCTTACAGAACTCCAGGTAGATGACATCCATAGCTCTTCCCTTGTCCACTGATGCAGTCACTCCTTCAGCGAACGCAACTAGATTAGTCAGGTATGATTTGCCCTTGGTAAAGCCATGTTGGATCTCTCTAATCACCTCCCTGTCTTCCACATGTTTCAACATAACTTCCAGGAAGATCTGTTCCATGATCTTCCCAGGCAGTGAGATGAAGCTGACTGTTTGGTAGTTCCCAGGATCCCCCTTTTTATCCTTTTTAAAAATGGATGTGATATTTCCCTTTTCTCCAGTCACTGGGGACTTCGCTTGACTCCCATGACTTTTCAAATATGATGGAAAACAGCTTGATAACTATATCTGCCAATTTTTCCTGGACCCTGGGATGCATCTCATCAGCTCTCATGTCATAGAAGCCTACAGGATCTATGTAATTTGGCATTTTCCTTCTTTTCCCCTTTTTTCCCTTTATTTTTCTTGTTTTCCTTTTTTCTTTTTTTCTTTTTTCCTTTTTTTTTCTTTAGTGCACTGACAAGCATGGGATCATAGATTTGCAGGTTTTACAGTTCTTATGAAAACATCTGCCTTCCATTATCTATTGCTGTTTCAAGTTATTTCTCTTACTGTGTGTATGTTCTCCTGTGAAGACTGCTTTGATTGTTTCTTTTCCATTTTAGATAGTTGATATATTTCATGACTCAGAGAGATGTCTGTGTGACCATCTCTACTTTGATGGGTATTGACTTCCTTTGAATGGATCTAGTAATGTCTTTCTATTTTGCTGTCTTTTTTTTTTCATCTGACTGAATTGTCTTTATGGATTGAGGCAACTCATTCTTTGTGAACAGAAGGTGAATGTCAAGGGCATGATTTGTCTCACCAAAACCAGAATTTGCAATGTAGATATCTATGCCTTAGCAAGTCACCTACACTCCTAATAGTTATATGTAGAAAAACATGCCATTCATAGGGTAAGATTCCTCTCATCCTAAAGTAGATCTCTAAAGTGACTCTGATATATTATAACCTGCATCTCTACCCCATTTTCTCTCCATTTATTACAGAGAGAGATGATCATGAAAGGCTCAGATGCAGACAGCTGCATTTGAGAAATCTGAGGTGAGCTGAACATGCAAACATCTCCAAGTTGGTGGTGGATTTTATCCAGGTAAGTGGAAAGGAGAAACTGAAGTGTATGGTACGAACACTGATATAACTATTTGCCATTATTACCAATTGATTAATTGGTCTTTTTGTAAAAAAACCCCTTTTTTCTCCTGCTTTTTGTTTTCTGTAAATCCCCAAACCCATCTTGCTCTCTTTTATGTTTTAATACTATGACTTACAGAGAAAAGCCTGTCTAAAAATCCTACCAGAAAAGGCCCTTCTTATTCTAGCATCTTCAACATCTGTGGGAAACAAAAATAAAACACAAAAATTAGACCCTGTTAAAGAACCTGGCTCTGCAGGGAGGGTTTTACTAGTGTGTGAATAAATAAAACCATTTGTCCTTATGGACTCATGCTGATTGTGCACAGAGGAGGTTGGGGTTGCTTCCCACCCCCACTCAAGATGTTGCTGTTAGAATAACGTTATCTGTTCACCAGCTTGTTTTTGTTTCTTTAAAAAAACCCCACATAGACAGCAACCTTAAAAAAATAAGCCAGTGGAAGCAAATGAGAAAACAACTATATAAATAGGACATATATTTATAATGCTCTCATAAATAAACCATCAGCTGCTCTTAACATATATTTTCTCTAGAAATATTTTGATTCTCATAGAAAAGCCATCACTGACCCTTTTTTCATATTTCTAACAGGTTTTTCGTCCTACGCGTGCCTTGTAGCATCATTTGTTATTAGATTTGTCTGACACTTTCTTTTTAAAACATTATTATTAGTTATATGTAACTTCATACAACTATAACTGTGCATGCCCAGTTTTCCATGCTGACAACCTGCTTAATGAGATTTTATTTTTTTAATGGAGGGATCTTGTGAGTCTATTTTTATTTAAATGAATGATTTTACTTGCAGTTCCCTTTTAGCTCTCCTCAACTCCTTCTGGTCAGTCTCTTCTCACTTTCTTAATGACATGGTTTCAGAGGAAAACCTTGTCTAAATATCCTATGATGGATTTTCAGGCTACCTTTGATCTAACATTTTCAGTTTGTGTAGAAAAAACAAGAACAACATAAAATGAAACCAGGTTGGCTGGGGAAACTTTATTTAACCATTTAAAAATATTGCTTAAAAATTTTTTCCTGTGTTTCATATTTTTGGAATACTAAAAGGCACAGGCTTGTGGAAATCCACCCAATTTGGATAGGACTTTTGAAAAGTTACTGTTTGTACATACATTGAGCATGGAATCTCATTTTTAGCAGCTAAACATTCTTGGAGTCTATCTCCACTGAGCATATATCTATTTCTTGCACCTTCTAGTGCTGATCTAATAGCGTAAGCAAAATCTCTGCAAACTTTCAGAACTTGGTGAAAGGGCTATTAGATAAAATTTCTGGATGAGTAGTATTCTTAAGAGCTGGCCAAGAGATAGAATAGGGTTAAGCAGTAACACAAAGTTCATTAACAAGAGACACAGAATCCCCCAAAATATCCTGAGTTTAAAATTTTTTTCCCTCATTTTCTGCCCTTGAAAGGAAAGCACAAAATAAAGGAGGAAATGCAATAAAACAAAACCAAAGCAATTCCCCTGACAGCAAGCCATGATAGTGCCTGCTTTGCCATCTATCACGTTTGATGCTGCTCTCAGAGATTTCAGTGAATATTTTTTCCTTCTATTTCAGTCTCCTCTCTTCAGACTCTTGTACTGTTCTCATCACTTTGGCAAGTGCTTCATTTCACTGATTGAACAGAATTTGTCTGTACCTGAGCTTAAAAAATGGGCTGTGTTCTGTCACTCATCAGCTTCAGCACGCATTCTATATAGTTGTACATTTTAATCTTTTTTTCCTCTTTTTCCTATTGTAAAAAGAGCATTTTTTGTGGTAGCTACATTTTTCTGTACAGGTTACAGGCACATGCACAGCTTTTGCAAGTGCAAGGGTAATTGTTGTTTGTTTTTCCTAAAGTGCTTTCAGGAAGCTAAGACATTGCAAAATACGATTCTTTCTATATGAAATGTTCTTATTCATCTGTAGAGAGAAAACGTAACGATTTACATATTTTAAAAAGAAAATGCCTGCTATATAAAGGACAGTTCTTTCATATGTTAAGCAAGATCAGTCCATTTTTATCGTATTTTTGGTTCCAGAAAATCACAGCCCTGTCTTAGGAATTCTTTGCAAGAGGAGATACAGGAATAACGAGAGCCCCCTCCACAGCTGCTGCTTGTCAATAGCATTGCTGTATCAGCAACATGCTTAAACAATCTGGGATGACAGGAATGCTATTTCCTTTCTCTCTCCAGGTGGGAGCCACTCCCCACTCTTTCCATGATTAAAGAGAGTGACCCTAATGTCAGCTGCCTGGGATTCAGGAAATATACCACCTTTTTGTAATGACAGTCTGAGGATTCCAGGGTTTAGTACATGAAAGTTGGTGTGGTTTGTTGTGTTTGTTTTTTTTTTTGGGGGGGGGAGATAGAGGAAGGGGGAGCTGGTTTGTGTAATCAGTATGTTCACTGGGATAACTCTTACCTTGTTTTTAACCGAGAAGCAGTACATAGCGATGTGCTAGCTCAGTAATGAAGTACATTCACAAAGGACTTTTCAAGTGCTTTTCACCAGTAGTACCTTGGTGCACATCCCACAAAACGTGCATGGCTCTGCTCAGTATAGTTTTATATCCGTCTCCTAAGTCATAAGAGGTACATCAGGTAAAGAGTAATCTTACAAAACAAACCAAACAAAAAACCCCATATGTCATAATTAAGTGAAATCATGTTAACTTCATTTTTTTGACTTACTGATGACAAGGAAGTCCCATGGGGATGACACAAAGTCGTAGGCTGACTCACATTTTACCGTAAGCATATTGTCTCTGCTCACCAAAAACTTTCTTCTCAGCCCTTGATATGCAGTGACTTAGACACACTAAGTTTCATCTTGATACATTGCATCATTTGTATTAATTGTTTCCAAAGAAACTCGTATGTATACCAAGTATGACCTACACTTTTTAGATGCACTTGAAATTAGTGGGAGAGATAGCTGCATTATGTTTATGGTAGCAAATAATGCAACTTGCTAGGAGCAGATATGCGGAGCAAAACAGTCTTTCTGAGGACCAAATGCCCATCCTATACATGATTCTGGGGGGACTACTTCAGAATAATCTAGTTTGGTTGTGTAGCCTTAATGTTCATTAACTGTTAAGGACCACAGAGAGATGTCAGTCATCTGACTTAGATGCCTGAACTAGACACCTTATGAGTGCACGAGCTCTCTCTGAAAACCTTCAAAGCACCTGTCTGTCATAGACTGTATGGATTAGACGCAAGTCTTTTTGAGTATACAAAATGCAGAAGCTTTCTTTAGAAGGACTGGTTCACTAGGCTTTTCAAGATAGCTGAAATTCATATGCAAAAATTGTATGCGTTGGCTTTTATATTAAAAGTAGTTTGAAAAAATCTTGCAGATGAAATCAGAAATGTAACCTAAAAGCTTTAGTCTATTTTTTGGTTTATAAATTTCATTTCCTAGTTCTTACTTGGAGAAAATACTGAAAATTGAGGTTGCAAAAGATAGAGGGAATATTAAGTGTATCTGAACACTAAACTATAGATAGATGCATAAAAGATATGTCAAATACTTGCAAAAGTCAAGTAGAATTTAACAAGTGAATAGAAAGCAACTCAAAGGATCAGCAAAATTAAATGTTTCCTATTCCTGAAGAAAAAGAGACTTTCTGCTTGAGGAATAGATGTGAATACTTCTTTTTATCCCTCCCCAACTGACAAACAAATTACCTCTATACTAGGCATGCAGAAAGAAGAAAAAAAAATTGGTTAGATTTCTAACCTTGTAAACACCTAGCTACTAAGATCTCAGATATTTTTCTTCTGTTTAAGAATAAATCTTTTGAAGATTAGAAGGAATAAAGCGGGACACTGGATTTGATAAATGTTTCCAAATTCGTCTCCTATACAAGACTTCTTGAACATTGTGTCACTGAGTGCTTTCCCAGAACCCTAGCGTTACAAAACTGAAAGTGTATTTACAGCCCGATTTAGATGGATCAAAACAAGATACAACTATTTTTTCTGAAGTTGACCTTGCGAACAAATTGCAAGTGGAATATCTCCAAGATCAAATAAAAAACTAAACTCAGTTCCTCAACTATTATCTTTTCATTACAATATCATTGGACTAGGTTCAGGCTGTACTAATTGGTACATGCCTGTTATAGAAGTTGGACTAGCAGCCTCACTCTTGCAGCAGCAGGAGGAAGAGTTGCTATGAAACTAATTACAGCTATCAGCAGCGGTTCTGTTTTAAATGGTCTATGAATTAGGCAGTCTCCTAGAAGCACACACAAGTGAATTTGCCGTTAACAATGAACAGCTCTGTGAAAAGAACGCAGTATAAATTTACCTAGTCCATCCTGGGATTAGGCAGACAGCTCTACTCTTATTTGGCCTCTGAAGTAAATTTCAGTGGAAAACTTAAGAGGCTTTTCCCCAGCAAAGTGAATTTTGCCAAATACTTGGTGCCTTATTACAATACAGACCGTATTCCAAGTCCAATTACACTAATGCAAGCTGTGAGTAACTTCATTGTGCTCGCTGGAATTACTCTAGATTTACAACAGTGTTATCTGAGATTTACAACTCTATAAATTAATCTGAAATGTGGCCACATGGTCTAGCTGGTTGTTAGCTTAATAGGAAAACTATAGTTGCATAAATAGTTGATGTCTTTCATACTAATTTGGGACCTCCTCACAGCTGCTTACTTACCCATTTATATTAATTTCCTACAACAGAAACATGTCCAATTAATAAGAGAGGTAATTCACTCACTGTTCATGATTAGCAAAACTTTTTCCTTGACATTACACCTATCCCTACATAATATTTATCTCCCTGCAATTTTTGGTACTATTCTTAACACCTTAAAGATGGTGGAGGTTTGTTGTATTATGGCATCTTGTTTCTAAGACTGCTGAAGTAACTTTTTTCATACTGGTGGTCAAACAAATCAGAGCTATGGATTAGAACTGATTTAGCAGTGAAACCACAAATTGTATGTATTCAAGGGACATGCATAGTGGAAAAAGGACTGTAATATTAATTAAAATTGTCACATGGGATATAGGTCTCACAGTCACTCTAGATTTCTTTAAAAATCTCATTCCTATTTGGGATCTAGAATTTCTGCAGCTATAGTTACAAATAAGACAAACCACATTTTCTTTTATCTAAAGTGGGTTGCTTCTAAAACTTGCAGGAAATTAGATGTGCCCTCTATCTCCCTTCTTGCACCTTCCATTGATTTTTTACTAGCTTTTTGATAGGAGAATTTCATATAACAGAAGTTGCAGAAGAAAAATAATGCAAATTATTATTACACTAAATTAAGCTGTTCTCAGCTCTATTAGTGAGCTAAGACCAGGTTGAGTTGCCTCCCAGAGGCCCCATTGTTCACTCTTCTAGGCAATAAAATAGTTGCTCCAGAGTCATTACCGTATATGAGACAAGTTGCTGCAGCTCCCCTCAATGAGGAACCTGATCCAAGGACTTTATAGCAACAAATCATCCCATTTCTACACAGATACCTTAACTCTTGTTCCTCTGAGTCCAACAGAGTAAAACAACAGTGATGCTACTAGAAATGGGCTTTCCTAACCTACATGTAGGGAAAATGTCCTTTCTTAGAAATGACAGTCATGCCACCATACGGGTGTAATAGCGTGTCAAACAATCCACTCAGTTTTATGATCCTTTCAACTGGGTACTCCAAAATAAAGAAACAATGTGCACCAAACACCAAACCTGCCTTGGGGGGCAGGGTGGGGGAGAAAGAAAAAAGAACAAAGAAAAAAAAAGAAAAAAGAAAAAAAAGAAAAAAGAAAAAAGAAAAAAAAAAGAAAAAAGAAAAAAGAAAAAAGAAAAAAAAAAAGTCAATGCCAAAGGAAATGTGTAACAGGAAATACAGGTAATTTGTCATCACCTTGAGCACTGTATGACTACTTGCACAGGTACAAAGTTGAGATCTAATGTTACTACTTTGATTTGTAGGATTATAGTACTTTGTGTTCTCACAGAATAAATATAGTGTAAAGCAAGAAGAGTAAATATTCAGCAGCTATAAACTCCTGAAATTTTGAATTTTAAACTTCCTTATGTCTTTCATAAAGTGAATTAAATTGGAGAAATAAGGTGGAGTAAAGAAAGCTCTTTTTCTTTGCTGTTTTGAACGGTACTATGAAACATATTTCATTTTCTGTTCCCTAGAGACTGGTAAGTATGTTTGCATACCAGAGAACTTACTTCTATCTTGTCTTACTGATGGTGGGACAATGAAACAAAAAAAAATATTTTTCTTTGTCTCACACATACATGTACAAAAGCACAAATATACCCTACTTAGGTAAGTTAAATTCTTAATCTTTTCTTTTTCCCCTGAGGTAAGAAGTCATGAAGACAGAACAGAGGAATATTATTTTTTTTCCTTTTATATTTGGTGAAGAAAAAGATGTAGGGAGAGTTCAAGGATGGAAAAATGTCTTTGAGTTATACACTATTGCTGCACAGTATTTTGATCAGGATGTTCATTAGTGCACTCTCATTACAACTGTTTTCATCATTGTTATTGTTATTGATGTTGTTATTATTAATAATAATAATAATTGTTAACTTGTTACTTAGTTTCCAAGGTCAGCTCTATTTATATGTATATATAAAGTGTTGGGTTTTTTTTTTTTCTGCTTTTTATATTGCTTGCAAAACTGCTAAGTTGGCTACATGCAAACTGCTCCAGAAATCAAGAGTTAGCAAGCAGCTAACCAATGTACTGTATCCAAATGCTTAGTCTGCTTGCATACCATAAAGCTTCCACCAGTTTCCAGAACACAGACAAAGTAAAACCTTAGTGCTGGCTATCCACTGGAAAAGTGACAACTCCTGGAGGAAAAATCACGATCAAAGTTAAACAAATGGGGCAAACAAAAGCACCTGCAAAAATTACTAAAGGCCACATCTACACTCACAAGATAGCTCTGGCATGTTGCAATTATGAACAAATCAGTACTATGCCACCTCATGAAAATAAACAAAACACACTTTGGACCTTGTACCTTAATCAGGTGGAAAAGACTTGGTACTAGACAACTAAAAAAACCCAAAACATTTGCCAGTTAAATTATAATGGTACTTTATCCTAGTTTAGATGTCATTCCTCAGATAACAACAGTTTAATTTGCCTGCATAGCTTATGTCAGTTAGCCTAGTGGAATAAACTGTGCCGGGGGGGGGGGGGGGGGGGGGGGGGAGTTTTCTCTTTATTTAATGGGTATAAAAACGTAAATTTTTTAAAAAGAAAAGTCACATGTATTATATCAGAAAGGGTTTGTGGTATAGATGTGGTCAAAATGGTAGTAAAGAGCTTGAAAATAACTAGTAAAATAAAGTTTGAACATCATAATTCTTATATTATGATTTAAATTGCAATGTTCAATATCCTTTATGAGTCTGGCTTTCTATTAGAGATATTAATTTACTTGTACAACTGCTTTCTCCCCACCTCCATGACTATGTTAACTGAATATTCCATAGGTAGTAAAGTGTTGTTATTATACCTAGCTTATGGGCAGGGAGCTGAGACTCAGAGGATACAATGGGTGGATTTACCATACATCACAGGCATCTAATTGTGAAACACAGTGCAGATCAGAATACGCACTTGGTTGCTATTCATTGCATACTTAAGGGACTTAAGTCCTGAATATTAAAACTTTCCAGGCATCCAAAAAGTGTATTTCTTGATATGCCCAATAGTCTTGACAGTGCTTAAAGACTTGATAGATTACCTTATGCTAAAGGTCCCTAAGGAACTACAAACTAAATATTTATCTCCCTGTCTCTTCCATGTACTCGCTCTATTAGATGTTCCCAGAACAAGCCAGCTAAACCACACCCTGTGCAAGAAACAGCTGCCAACCGTGGTGCCATCGCTATCTCCTCAGAAGGTAATAAGAGCAAAACTGTCATTCATATATGAGAAGTTATGTTTAATTTCCTCTTCTCACTGGGCGAATTTGAATGAGTGTCTCTGAAACACTGGAGTATGCAATAGCATGCAGCATAAAATATATAGTAGGTTCAGATGGGACATTTTTTCCTTTCAAATCTAATTTAATTTGTACAGAATAATTAGAAAGAATAAAAGTAGCAAGTTAGAGCATGAATACAGGAGTGGGTGCAAACAGGCTCGATCACAGGTTAGCTTGACAGTGTGGGTATGCTGCTGTGGTGTTTTGTCCCCATAACACTAAACTCAAGCTGGCTCAACACAGCTGCCACAGGGCACTGGAAGAGCAACCTCACGTCTACCAGCAATTGGTTATGGCTCTATAAACTGCTGGTTATTATACCTGCTAGAGGGGCTATCCTGCCCGCTAGTGTTTCCTTAACGTGGAATACATTTTTGAGAATTAAAGAATAGATTTGAATCTCTTGATTACAGACTAGTAAATGATTGGCTATGACTGTCCAAAAGGAAGTTCATTCTTTGCTTTTCTGTTTGTATCTGGGGCAGAAAGACAGAGACTACAAATTATGAGCAAACGAACTATGTTTTCTTCAGAGTTATGAAAATGTCAAAGCCAGTATGTTTAGCCACCAACTGAACAAGAGCAGGTGTCAAAAGGAGAAAAAATACATCACAAGTGCAGGAGTCACTGTAAAAATCAGTGCTTAGCCATGACTATGTCAGGGATATTTCAGCTTCTTACTATAACAATCATGAAAAATCTATGTGTATATATACGTATATGTGCTACCTCTGGTCAAAACCTACTGCTTGGTAAGAAGCCAATATATGTGAGAAGATATTTCTTTCAATGCATTCTTTTACAGTTTACAGGGATGTTTGCTGGAATTAAGCTAGGAGATGTCAGGCATGCTACAGAATAAGAATTCATTGCGGACCATGTCATCTTTCTGACATTTTTCAGGTCTCAGCATGTGCCAAGTGCTTTCCTGGCACACACTAAGACTCAGGTTCTAGTGTACTTTCATCAGGAAAAAAAAAGAGATGGATATCAATGACCTACTTTTTGAAACCCAGGAACAGTCACTCAGAACTTGAGTAAACTGATCCAGCTGACCATCTCTACATATAATTGTCCTTCAGCACTGATAGCTAAAGCTCTAATTCCAGTGGGGAAAGAACTCACTTGAAAACCTAGACATGGGCTTTTAAAATGTCAAAATGTAAAGCTAAAAAAAAAGCCAAAGAAAAAGAAGTGAACTTGCAAATGCTATTTTTGCTGACAGCTTTAAAGAAGAATAACACTCCTTTTGACCTTGACAATTATCAGTTCCCTATCTAGCTTTTCTTTTTTTGTGTGTTTTGCCAGGTTTTACAAAGTTTCGACACTAAAGAAGATAAATGACAATGAACGGTATCAGGTGTCCTTCAGTATTTTCTGCAGTGCCCAGGGGTCCCACTTTTTTTAGTATTCTCAGCACAGAGATGGGCTGTGCTAAGCACTTTATCTAATTTGTAGTCAAGGTGCCAGTGCAATAATCATCTTCTGTGTAATTTGCCTTCTGGGACAAAATTTGTTAGCCAAATACCCTCTCTTCTCCATTCTCTTTTAGTAAAGCTGAGCAGCTTTGAGTGAAACTGGAAACCTGAGCAAAATTATTCCTCAATTTCTACTGTCCTCATTTCAATGTAAAAATATTTTAAAGTAGTTCTCAAGAAAAAGAACCAAAGGAAATCTTTCTTTTCCAATATTCCTGTCTGAGGAAAAACCAGAAATATTAAAACTGTAAAAATAATACACTGGAAAATGTATCAGCTTCAATGAGAGATAACTGAAATGCACACGTTGGCCAATAATTCACTCAAGAAGTTTTGCTCATGTCATGAACTGTGAAAATAAGATTGAAAGTATAAAGCAAATAAATAAATAAATAAGATCTTCTATTGGGGATCTGAAAGATCTTTAATATTATGGGCACAAATCATGCCATGGAGGGTATGTCTCCATATTTCAGGGCATATGTGCTTTTTTAGATCATTTCCAATGCTGTGCTTTCTTAGATAATTTCCAGCATAATCCCAGAAAGTTTTGACCTCCCATTTAATCTAGAGATTCTCTCCTGCCATACTTCAGTATATGCAATATATAAGCAGTGTTTTACAGTGTACAGATATTACTCTGGCTAGCTGCAGTACAGCCTTCAAATTATTTCAGACACTTTGAACTAAAAAAAATGAACACACAAAAAACCTAGTTATGACTATAATATTTTTTGAATGCCACACATATGAATCAGAGAAGACGCAAATCCAAGGGCTATATGGTACAGACATAGCTATATGCTTCCTACAGGGAGCTAGTGCAGTGGATGCAAACCAGTCTAAATAATTTGCCAGGGATCACTCCCTCAGACAGATGAATTTAGCAATGTAGATATAAATGTTTCTCTCTTAAACTGCTTTCTCCTCTATATAAGTATTTCATTTGGTGTTTACCTCAGTTTATCCGAGACGAACAACTCAGAATCCTTTCCCGTGAGCAAGCAGTGTATCCATTCTTGCAAAAAAAGAGGTTTTTCTGTCAAAAAATAAATTATGCTTATGTTTTATATAAGTCTGTTTGATTCAGAAGTGGATGATCAGGATTAACTGCTTTCTTGAGACTGCTGGAAATCTCCCATAGAACTGCTTTGTCAAGCCAATAGTCTGATAGTTCTGAAGGTAGAATGACTTCCATTCCTCCTATATTGTGGGTTAAAAAATGATAGATTTGGTTGGTCAGAAAACCAGTACAAGAACTAGCTGAAGGAACAGAGAATAGGAAGAAAACTTCTTCCAGCTGAAGTGCTGAAATCAGTAGGCAAAAATGTTCTGACCTCCTGAGGGGAGTGGGAAATATGATGCTCCTCCCCTCCCCCACCCTTGCTCTAAAAAAGTTGCCATCCACACATGTTATGAGATGGCAAAATCTGTCAGTATGAGTCCCAGGCCAGACTTGGCTTTGCAAGAGAGCTGGGTCTGCTGTTTGTGCAGGTAGGAGATAGTCACTAAGTTTCTCAAATGAGGGAAGCTCTTGCAGACATGGAAAGAGAAGGTAGCTGAGAAATTCTGAAGGTAACATGAAGATGATAGCTGCAGTTGTCAATGCCTTAGTTCTGTATTAGTTTCACTAAATCTTGTACTGTTTTCTGGAATATCACTGGTTTATGTGTCAGTATGTGGTATTTATTTGATTGCAAGAGTCCAAAACCACAGTCAGTTTCATCTTCCACAGTATAACATTCACATTCCTTCTTTCACAGACATGAGCTAGGCTCACCCCTCACTGAGCTCATGACTATGTGAGCTCTGAGTCACATTATACAGCAAAACTACTGTTCAAGTCAGTAGAGCTGGGATTCATCTCCCCTAACTTCTGGAATGTGATTAATCTGGCCTGGTTTGGATGCTGGCTTTAGGATGAGATGAATCACCTTGTAGCAGTGACTGTTTTTCTCCACTGACTGCAAAAGAACTCTAGATAATTGGCTCAGGTGCAGATTTCTACTCTGTGGATGTCTAAAGTTAGATGAGCTAAGCCCTAGTTGAGTGTTTTGTTTGTTTCAGTAAAAGCTACAGTCAAAGTACGTACAGCAGAGGCTACAAAGCCTACCTTTTTGCTTACTCATTCCTCGACAAAAGCACAGGCTTCATCAATACATCTAGCTAGATTTTTGAAAGAAGTACCGGAAAGCTCCTTTCTAGAAAAAAAAAAAAAAAAGAATAATGATAGTATACAATCCTCTGTGTGCAATAATGGCTGTTTTTTCCAGAAAGTTGTCAGCCTTAAGTAACTGTCAGCAAGAGCTTAGAGTTCCAAAGGAGGATCAAAGAGAGTTGACATAATGCATAAAATGTGTATGTTTCTAATACATCACAAACATTCAAATTGCAGTGACTACAACACATTTAGTGCCTTACCATGATATGTAATAGGCGTTGTTAGACCATTTGGTTTTGTTTTGGGGTTTTGATTTAGAACATTCCAATTTAGGTATTGCCATGCTGAGCATTGGTTTCTAATCTAGCTGAATCGCTTTATTCATCACACTGTAATTCTGTTTTTCCTACTGTATTTTGACCTACAGTGAGACCTTACTGAAAGAATAAAAGTTGAAGGGTTTGAAGGATTCTCAATCAATTGACAGACTGCCATCAGCTTCACAGTAATTTTCAATTCTTATGCATGAATCTCATGGCAGAGCATAAATATATTTATCACAAAAAAAGGTAATATATATTTATTGATAGCAGAACACATACATAATGTTTTTGAAATTCTGAAATCTGTAGAAGCTGTTGCCTAGAGAAAAATACTTTGCATATAGTGCATGTAGATATGCATATGTATGCATATGTACACATATACACACAAATACACACATGCATACATATGTTTATATGGCTGCATGATGGAAGGAAAACAGAGACATTTCTTATGAATTACAAGTGAAAGTTTAATCTTGACAAGGCTTTATTTGTTCAAGAATCAAATCCCTTCCCTGGTTCCTCAAAAAGCCAATTATCAGAAAGATTCTCTTTCGCTACTGTCATTAACAGATAGACATTGATGACAGTTTAACTTGGTTTCAACATAGCTCTTGGGCCACAGCTGCTTACCAGGCAATCTAAGTACCACTCGAACGCTCAGTTGCAGATTGACCTTCTGGTAATTGAGGTTATGAAAAGGCTCTTGTTCTCTAAAATCTCAAATGAACACCTCTCCCTCTGGGAGACAGCAGGGTATTCAGCAATAACAGCCCTGCTGAACCTGTAAGATTCTTTCTGCCGCTCTGGTCTGTGCCGAGGTCAGGATGAGAAACAAATGTCTATGATGGGATATGAGGAATGTAATAGAGTAGCAAGTCAAGATGAAATTATCTGGACTGCAATTATTTTCCCTTAATCGTGCCCTATTCTGCCACCCCCAAAAAGACCTGCTAAGTATTTGAAAAAATATTTTTAACACTTTTCTCACTTGTATCAAGAGGAGTACTTTGTATTCTTATTCTTGACTTTGTTGGCATTTTCTCTTAAAAAAAAAAAACAAGCAAAAAAGGGAAGTAATGACAGGTTAAGCTCTCATTTCTTTAAAGCACAAAACCGTCTGCTGAAGTTATCAACGACTTCACTTTGCAGCATGAGCCAGCATTTGAACATCTCTGCCCCTGCCAGTAATTAACATTACAGTCAATGGGAATTAATGTTGAGGCTTTCAGAGGAAATGGGGGTAATTAAACTAATCACAAGAAGTACACAACAATTATTGTCATCATTTAAAATCTCGAGTCAATTAGCTATGCTAGCCACTCTTTTTGGCAAAAGCTCGCTGTTTATGGTAGCTAAATATAAGATTAAAATTAGTGATGGTAGAACATATTTTAGCTACTCAACTTAGGCCAGGACTTACAGTATTGTTTTGATTTAAATGTTATACACAAAATTAAGAGAAGACTGTCCAAAGGCAGAATCTTTTTTTAATGACCTATTAACAGTTACTGGGCCTGAATGTCCTACTGGAGGTACAAAAAGGGGTTAACTCCAAAGAAGCTGAGGACAGGCACGGATGCTCAACATGAAAATCTCATCAACGAGCACCATGAATTTAACAGGCTGACTTATCTGAAGATTTTGATCCATGTAACAAGTATGTTAATATACATTAATCATTCCTCAATAAGTGAAGTCAGTCACTATCTTGTATAACTAAGGGTTTATTTAAGTCAGTTATTTTAAACGATTGTGTGCCAAGACTTTGTTGTGATTGGTTAATTTCATTAATCGGCCTTACCCTCTAGATTACATTTGCAGGCAGTCTTATGCTATAGCTTTAACAAAAATTTGCTTGGAAGTATGTATTATTATTCAGTTTAAAGCAAAAAATACAAATTCACTAGGAAAACAAGAATGTAAGGATCAGAGCTGCTGGATATCATGGTGTCTAGGATACAAAGAAAGCAGTTGCCTTTCCATCCACTACAGCTGCCTGCCATATAGGCAAGATATTTTCTCCATAAAATGTTGCCCCAGTAACTCTGAATCTAGACCACAACAAGAAATGACAGCCTGAACTCCTGCATCAGACCTTGGAGGATGCAACTTCCATTGCCTTCTGAGCTCAGCAGAAAGTGGATGCCAGAAGCACCTTCTTCTCTCATTCCTTTGCCTGCCTCCCTTCATATTTTTCAATTAAGGTTTCATGAAAGGTTGCTCTGGGCAGGAATTCCTCTGAAAGGAGAGTACATTGTTTGTATGCCTGTGTGCATGTGTGCACGTATGAACTACCACTAAAATATTTCAAGAGAGCAGCCTCTTTGTCAGTCTTCTTGCAAGAACAAAATAATTTTTGCTGCTATATCATACTCCATATGCTGATATGGACAATGCTGGTATTAAAATCCATTCCAAGTCCACTGAAAGAGGACAGATGCCATTTGTTTTTCTGGAGGTGGGCTGGGATAAGGGGTTTCAATTCTTTACAGTACTAGAAGTACACATAGGCTGATTGCACCTTAATGTCAGATATAAAGATAATAAAGCTGGTTTTGTCCAGAAATATTAATTTTTTTTTTCCTAAGTGAAAGAGCATCTTATACAAAATGAATTTTTTTAGTGAAAATGTTCATTTGGATTGAATTTTTTCAATATTGCTTTAGAAAAGTTATCCTTTTCTCCTCTTTTTTACTGACTAGTGTTTTAAAAATACTTTTATTCATTTCCTGTTTAAAAATTGACATATTATGACATGTTTCATGTGTTAGCTTTTACTTTCCTTCCTGCACTGCTGCTTCCTAAATCTTAGAGATTACATTTCTAAGAAATTAAATGTTAATTTTGCCAAGATAGTCTCTGTTTTCCATATGAGAATTTTGTTAGCTTTGTGTGAAATTTCACATTTTGGTGAAATACAGCAAGCAGAATACATATTCTAGTTCTGTTCTAAATTATAGTCAGACAGCTATTTTCTATGTAGTGCAAAAATTACAGCTTATTGTGCTGATCAGACTCCAGCCTTCTTTTCTTACATTTACAATCTCTCTCCTCGCCAAAACCCACATGTACTATCCCAGTTCACAGAATAAACACCTTTAGACAAGTATTCTCTTGTCTCTTTTTGCTTACTTCTACCTTGTTCTACATCAGTCTATGAAAGGGTCAACAACATTTTGTTCTGAGGTGAAGAAGAAAAATAGTCTTGTTCATTTTTCTAAAAAATAGTAAAACATTCCCCCACCACACGGTCTTATTATCAGTTTACACATTGAAGCATGTTGCAGGAAATGATGAATGAAAAGATAATAAAATGGCTTTCGACTGTCTCAGTAAAACATGTATGCTGCCAACATTTTTGTCATCAATAATTCTCTCATAAACATGGGTCTCTTCTTTCATTATGCAGGCTGTCATGCTTTATTGAACCACATAATTTCACCTAATTAAAATAAGCAGTGTGTAGTTTCCTCCCCCTTCTGTTTTTTTTTTTAGCTGGACAAGTGCCAGTAACGATGTTTAGAGTATCCTAAGTAGATATCCTATTAAATATTCATTCTTATGCTCCTCTTTGCAGTCAAAAGTATAGTAACTCCCGCTGATTTCCTTTCTGAATCCCAAGATTCACTCTATTTATCTGATCATTTAATATGTAGTAAACAGTCTAGGACTTACAGTTAAGGAGGCTGGAAAAGGTTTATGTTTGTTAAAATGGGCAAAAAGATAGGAGACTATGTAAAACAGTTGACTGATATCAAGCCAGAAAGATAAACCGTTAAGTCTCTTATAAGTAATTATGCTACAAATCACTACATAATCACTCATCTGCTACTGCAGCAGGTTTTTGTTTGGGCAACTTGTCTCAGACAAAAATTTTATTTTTTTCTCCTTTGAGAACAAGTTGACTCCATAATTTCATGCACACAAAAAATCCAAACTAGAATCATATTCTAGCTGCCATATACCATTTGGAGCAGAAAGAAATCTGATCCAACAATGGTGGCAGTCACCAGTCTATATTTGGCAATGTAGAAATCAGTGACTGCTTGTGACAACACATGCTTTTTATTTTAAGAGGTGATATTTTTAGTTCATTTTATTGAATTAAAGTGTGTTTAGGCATAAATATAGGACAGAGATGGTTTCGCAAAAAGAAAATCAGAATCGGAGAAATGGTTAGTGAAAGGACTGTTGAGCTAGTGGACAAAAGGAAAGAGAAGTGTAGTGTATGTTTCCAAAAGGGCTTACTGTCACAACTAACATTTTCATCACAAAACTCTGCTTCGTTTTACACACACAGACATGAAAAAAAGATGGCAATAATGTATGCTAATACTTTATCAGATCCTGCTATGAGTCACTTTTCTGAAGTTGGCTTTATAAATAATGGCAAAAGTGTGCCACATGACATTCATTAGAGTCATAAGTTTTCTTCATGCTGAAGTAAGATACTATTGTTCAGGAATGAAAGGGAGCTCAGATTTACCATATTGTCACATTTTTTCCCCATTTGTTCACATCCATTAACAGCTTTTAGCTTGTAACTGAATTTCATTTTCAGAAAGATTAAAACACAGATGGATAATCAGAAAGAGAAAACTCAGGAATATCAGAAGAATCACTCTTTAGAATGTCAGCTATGACATGACTATCACAAGTCCCAAATTATACGAGTTTAGGGGATTTTGAATCCAAAAGACTGTATAGCTTTCATTCAGGTTGGTAAAAGCTTTATCTGTTTACACTTTCTGTTTATAACAGGAACTTCTGTTGAGGTTTGGTCCTGTAGGAATTAAATTACTGGAAGCATTCACTTGCCTTGCATAGCAGTGATGGGTTTATGCAGATGCTTAGAGTTCAGCATCTGCTTAGAAGCCCTAGAAGACTATGTTTGAAATGGGATAGCAATACTTCCTTTGCATGGCCCCTATTATCATACTGAATACCTTACAATAATTAAAACTTTTCTCCTCACCAAAATTCTGTGAAAGACACCGGTGCTTTCACTGCCATTTTACTGCACAGATGAAAGGCAGAAGTAAATTACCCCAAGTGACATAATAAATCTGCAAAATAATACTTAGTCCTCAGTCTATCATATTATAGGTTACAGATTTACAAGAAGTTTTTGGTGAATTCTGTTTGATTTCTCTAGCTACCTAAGATTCATGAAATAAGAACAGTTATTTATGGTGTGTTTTGATAGTACCTATAAATCCTGTTCATACAAGACATAAGTAATAATAGCAAAAATAATTATAATGTATTTTTTAATGACTGCTTGAACATGTATTTGAGTTTTTGCTCTTCCTACATACAAAAAATGCACAGTCAAAAATCATGATAACTTACAAGTGAGCAAATCTTTGTTAAAACTGATGGTTGCCTACTGAAACATAGATGTCATTTTTGATAATCTGTAAATCATCTTTCTTATGGAATGACACCACATTAATTCTTCCAGTACGAAAGAAGGAATAAAGTACAGAATAAATTTGAATCATTTCCCAATATTAGCTATTGATGGATTTTTCCTGTTTCAGATGAAAGATCTCCCCCTAGTTAAAGATTATACAATAGAGAGATATATATCCATATATTTATATATATAATCATTATACAATCCAATAACAGTGCATTATGTAGGTATGATTTCATTAATAATAGTCACTCCATGTTTTCATAACTCAGTAAAATATTATACAATTGATACCTTATTTTTCTAAGTTGTTTAGTTAACAATATTTAGTAACTTCTTTATAGTTTTCAGACTTAGATATGTAACAGAAAACTGACTGTGCACAGCTGTATTTTAAACACTGTAAGTTATGCTACCATTTTCAAGCAGTACTAATTTTATTTAGTGAATAGGAAATTTAAATTTCATCTCTCCATAGTACAATGCACATGGACTCATTTAAACATTGAAGCAATTTAAACAATGCATACAGGCTTGAAAGTATTATAAAGATAGCATTAAGCATATGAATTAAAGTCCAATAATGAAAAGAACCTTTGGATCATGCCTTGCATTAAGAAAATTCCTTTACCAGATCTGAAAGACTAAGGGGTCTTGGGTTTTGACAGCTTGCTTGTTTGTCTGTTTGTTTATTTCAAACTTTCTGTTTTGTTCTTTTTTTTTTCCCAGTATCATAATGAACTCATTTAAATTATAAAATAATAGAAAAAACTTCCAGAACTTGTGTCTATTTGTGTTTGTACATATAGTTTTCATTACCTCCTGTAAATATATATAAAATATCTAGTAAACTTTTGTATTTTACTTATGCTAAATTATAAAGCTCTAGAAAAAGAAAAGGCACCATAAAACTCAATAGGGCTTGCTATAATAAAAGAAATATTTGGAAATTAATGCAAAATCAATAATAGTAATAATATTAGTGAAAATTCAGTATTAGTCTTACTTTTGACCAAGAACGATAACATTACAAAAGCTGTGAGAGAAAATGGACAAAGAAAAATTGAGCCCTTAACCAACTTCCCTCTGCTTTTGAACTCAACAAATTAATCCTGCTGAGGCAATACCTATGATTCAATTACTATTTTCTTGATCCTCTGCACCCTACTGAAAGCGTTTTTTTCTTATGTCATTGAGCTTTCTCTTAAGCCTCCTCCATTTTCTATCAGCACTTGATTTAACAATCATTCTTCAACAGCATTTTTGCAAAGCCCACTCTAGGGGTTTTAACCTTGCCTCTTGGGCGAAATGTTGGAATAAGAGTAATGATATCTTATTAAAGTTAGTTCTAATAAGAACAGCTCATCCTTGCCCCGTGTTGCCCTTCAGAAACACAATGCTAATGTAAGAGAGAGGCTATTCCTAGTGTGTGATGCTAACTTGAGTGTTCTCAGACAGTCTCCTGTTTATTTTCCATTTATAAAATATTCACTTATCTTTATACTGTTCTTTTCATTCTTCTTCATAAATATTTGCTTCTCTGTTTCTTTTCCCTCAGGAACATGGACAGAAGTGACCCAGATGTTGTCACAGATGCAAAATAAAGATGACAGTATGTTGTACAAGGATGTGTTTGGATTATAGAGTAGCATCAAATGTGGTAAGGAAGGAATTTCCTTTCCTTTATTGTGTGGTAAAGTGACAATGTGGATTACATTGTTTGCTTTCTCCCATTGTTTCATCACACTGTATTGCATGCAATTTTTCATTATTCAAAACAATAAGTGCAGCACAGGGCATTTTTGAGCCTCTTTTTTTTGTAGTGCATAAACTTATCTGTGAAAAAAGTTTGTCTAACTACAAGATGTGTTGATAACATTAACTAACACTCATACATTCAGTTATTTAATCACAGAAGGCTTTGAGGGTTGATCAGGAATAATTCCCCCTTCATAAATCCATGATGATCACCCCTAATCACTTTCTTGTTCTTAAAAAGTTTGGAAAATGGCTTCCAGGATTATTTTCTCCATCACTTTTCCAGGGATTGAAGTGACAGTGATAGTAGGATTGAGGAACAACCCACTTCATCTTCCATGCGCTTGACCCTCACCCCCAGGGCTATGTTGCCACACTTCATACATTCCAGGTCTCCTGTGGCACTATTGTTGGTGCCTGTACAAAAAAGCAGCAGGGGGTAGTAGAATCATAGAATGATTTGGGTTGGAAGGAACCTTCAAAGACCATCTAGTTCCAACCCCCCTGCCATGTTGCACTAGATCAGGGTATTCAAAGTCCTGTCCAACCTGACCTTGAACATTTCCAATGATGGGGCATCCACAACTTCTCTTGACAACCTGTTCCAGTGTCTCACCACCCTCGTCATAAAAAGTTTCTGCCTTATGTCCAATCTAAGTCTACCCTCTTTCAGTTTAAAACTGTTGCCCCTTGTCCTGTCACTACAGGCTTGGTAAAAAAGTCTTTCTCCATCTTTCTTATAACCCACCTTATACATTGAAAGGCTGCAATAAGGTATCTCTGTTGCCTTCTCTTCTCCAGGCTGAACAATCCCACCTCTCTCAGCTTTTCTGCATAGGAGAGGCGTTCCAGCCCTCTGATAATTTTCGTGGCCCTCCTCTGGACCCGCTCTAGCAGGTCCATGTCTTTCTTGTACTGGGCACCCCAGAGGTGGACGAAGGACTCCAGTTTGGGTCTCATGAAAGCAGAGTAGAGGGGCAGAATCACTTCCCTCGACCTGCTGGCCACCCTTCCTTCTATACAGCTGGCTTTCTGGGCTGTGAGCACACATTGTCGGCTCATATTTAATTTTTCATCCACCAGTATTCCCAAGTCCTTCTCTGCAGGGCTGCTCTTAGTCCATTTATCCTCCAGTCTGTACTGATATTGGGGATTGCCCTGACTCAGGTGCAGGACCTTGCACTTGGCCTCATTGAACTTCATGAGGTTCCCATGGGCCCACTTCTCAAGCCTGTCAAGGTCCTTCTGGATGGCATCCCCTCCCTCTAGGATAGCAACGGTAGTAGTTCAAGGGCTGGACAATTTTGACTAGTCTCTTCACAACGTCTTTGATTCAAGCCCCCTGGCCAGCAGTAAACCCCACCAGAAAACAAGGCAGGATGGCAGACTGGGGCCTCCACCCCCCACAACAGAGTTATCCACTGCAATCCCTTGCTTCTTTCCCCTGGAGCTGCTCTGTGGCTCAGGCTCAGCCAGCTCTGGTTCTTCATTGGATGCAGCTCCCAGCCCATCATCTGCTACCAAGGCACTGGCCAGATATTTCTTTTTTGTGTTCTAGGCCTCTGCCTAGCATCTGCTGAAGAGATGCTTGACCCTGCTTCAAAAGGAATCAGGTGGGAAAAAAAGCTCAAGGCACTTTTTGATCAAGAGCAGCTGACAGTTCTTTAAGAGCAGCTAGAGTTTCTAGAAATCTCAGCCTCCTGTAGCTATCTTTTTTCTGAGGTTCCTTCAGGAGTGTGATGATCCCAAAAGATATTGTCAAAAGATCCCGAAGCTGTGGCCAGAAACTGCTATTTAAACTGCTGCATCTGCTGGTTGCCTCTGTTAGCTACAATTTCTGACATGGGATTGGAATGATACAAAGCATGCACTTCAGTGACACTCAGTGGCTGCTCACTGGTGGATACTGAGAAATTCTGAAGGAAACATGGTTTGATCCTCACAAAATTAGATTCTGACTGCACTGGTTTTCTCTTCTGTTTATGGAGGAGTAAGTGCTATTAAAATCTCTTGAGCTGTAATTTAGTTAGAACATTTATACTAGTGCTTTGGACCCTTAAATTTATTATATATTGGTTATTACTACAGTAAAACAAAATATATGTTACTTCATATTTTGGCAGTGATATATAGTTGATTTTGGGCATTAGTTTTACTATAATATCGTAAGCACCAAATATATATTATGATGCTGTCACTGATGTTAAGTAGTTGGACGTTGACGTTTGGTGCAGAGAGACTGCAAATGCTCATGGCAAACTAACATCTTGAAACACTTTTACTTTTTACTGGAAGACACAAAAAAGAAGAAAAAGCAAACAAAAATAATTAAAAATGAAAAAAAAAGCAGGTTTCAGTTCAACAACCCTATTTTCTTTCCTTGTTATATTCAGAATGAACATATATTCAGAATGAACAGGCACAGTCAACATGGGTTCACAAAAGGAAAGTCCTGTTTAACTAATCTGATATCCTTCTATGGTAAGGTCACCCGCCTAGTGGATGAAGGAAAGGCGGTAGGTGTAGTTTTTCTGGATTTTAGTAAGGCTTTTGATACTGTCCCTCACAGCATCCTTCTGGACAAGTTGTCCAACTGTGGGATGAGAGGGTTCATGGTACGCTGGGTGAAGAACTGGCTGAAGGGCAGAGCTCAAAGGGTTGTAGTGAATGGGGCTACATCTGGCTGGTAACTGGTCACCAGCGGTGTTCCTCAGGGTTCACTTCTAGGGCCAGTTCTGTTTAATATATTTATCAACAATCTGGATGCAGGAGTTGAATGCACCATTAGCAAGTTTGCTGATGATACGAAACTGGGAGGTACTATTGACTCTCTCAAGGGACAAGAGGCCTTGCAGAGGGATCTAGATAGATTGGAGCATTGGGCTATGATTAATGGTATGAAATTTAACAAGTCAAAATGCCGGATTCTGCACCTGGGATGGAGTAACGCTGGGCACAAGTATGGATTGGGAAAGGAGTGGCTGGAGGGCAGCCCTGCAGAAAGGGATCTGGGGGTGCTGGTCAGCACCAGGCTCAATATGAGTCAGCAGCATGCCCTGGCAGCCAAGAGGGCAAACCGCATCCTTGGGTATATCAAACACAGCATAACCAGGTGGTCAAAAGAGGTGATTATCCTACTGTATTCAGCACTGGTGCAGCCTCACCTTGAGTACTGTGTGCAGTTCTGGGCCCCACAATTTAAGAAGGATGTGAAGGTCCTTGAATGCGTCCAGAGGACAGCAACAAAGCTGGTGAAAGGGTTGGAAGGCATGTCCTATGAGGAGCAGCTAAGGACTTTGGGTTTGTCTAGTTTGGAGAAAAGGAGGCTGAGGGGCGACCTCATTGCTCTCTACAGCTTCCTGAGGAGGGGAAGTGGAGAGGGAGGTGCTGATCTCTTCTCCCTGGTATCCAGTGACAGGATGCGTGAGAATAGAATCATAGAATCATAGAATCATTGAGGTTGGAAAAGACCTCTAAGATCATCAAGTCCAACCATCAACCCAACACCACCATGCCCACTAAACCATGTCCCTAAGCGCCTCATCTACACATCTTTTAAATACCTCCAGGGATGGGGACTCAACCACTTCCCTGGGCAGCCTGGTCCAATGTTTCACCACTCTTTCAGTAAAGACATTTTTCCTCATGTCCAATCTAAACCTCCCCTGGTGCAACTTGAGGCCATTTCCTCTCGTCCTATCACTTGTTACTTGGGAGAAGAGACCGACACCCACCTCGCTACAACCTCCTTTCAGGTAGTTGTAGAGAGCGATGTGGTCTCCCCTCAGCCTCCTTTTCTCCAGGCTGAACAGTCCCAGTTCCCTCAGCCGCTCCTCATAAGACTTGTTCTCCAGACCCCTCACCAGCCTCGTTGCCCTTAGTTCAAAGCTGCACCAGGGGACGTTCAGGCTGGACATTAGGAAGCATTTCTTTACTGAGAGGGTGGTCAAGCACTGGAACAGGCTTCCTAGAGAGGTGGCCGATGCCCCAAGCCTGTCAGTGTTTAAGTGGCGTTTGGACAATGCCCTTAACAACATGCTTTAACTTTTGGTCGGCCCTGAAGTAGGCAGTTGGACTAGATGATCATTGTAGGTCCCTTCCAACTGAAATATTCTATTCTATTCTATTCTATTCTATTCTATTCTATTCTATTCTATTCTATTCTATTCTATTCTATTTGTCTAATTAAGTCTACTAAGATTACCAAAATTTTTGGTAGTTTTGATCTTGTGCTGAAACAAAATAAATGCACATGAAAGGATGAGGTGAAAAAAATGTCAAAGGTAGAAGTTACCTTCTGTTTCAATGCTGAATCCTGCTAACAGCTTCCCTGCAGGACAGTTGTAGTATTGATACATCATCTTGACAGACATTTGGACCTGGTGGAGTTCCAGTAGCCACGCCTGTTTAAGACATTCATCTTTGCTGTAGTTTAGCTCACAGGTACACAGAGAAGTGTTGGAAAATCTTATTTGGTTAGTAAAGTCAGTTTTATTTTTTTCAACAGACAACAAAATGTGAGAGAAAGGCAATAAAAAAAAAAAATACAGTCAAGTTAAAAAGATAGGAGGAAAAAGGCAGTGGCATGATCAAAGTCACAATGCTTCCTTTAGGTATCTCCAGCTGTCTACATATAAGCTAAATGTCCAAGTTCGCAAAAGCGAGCAAAAGCTTCACAAAAGTGAAGAGAGGCAGTGGATAGAGCTCCAGTCAATGAAACCTAGAGAGCCTGTAAGGTGACAAAATGTGATTGTTTACTTTAGGGTAAGTTAAACAGCTCACTAGTTTCCATTAACTGTTTTCACTTCATCTCTGTTGCCTTTGATGGGAGCTTAGATACCTAGCTCATGCATAGGCAGCTCTACTTTAAAAATCTACATTTCAGGGCTCTGAATCTTACCTGGACTGTTGTTCATGACTTGGCTGAACCTGTCGGTGTCAGCAGTGTCATCCAGGTTCTTTGTTGTTGGTCTGTTCTTGCCATTTCACATGATAAAAAGGTGAAGGTCTAACGAAGACTGCTGGCATTTAAGGAGACAGTGAAAATGGCAGATGTGACAGTAAAGCCTGTTTGTTTTGGTTTTTTTGGTGGTGGTGTGGGTTTTTTGTTGGTTTGGGGATTTTCTGCACTACTATCAAATTAAGGAATATAAAAGGGATTACTAACACTATAACATATCCTCCTTTTCTGTGTTCATGAATAGGATTTAATTTTAATATGTCTTTATCTTATCTGTTTCTTGTACTATTCTCTTCCTATTTTGCCAAATTATCTTAGTGTCTTTTTTGACTATTTATGTTAAACCTGAGATTTGGGTTAATTCCTTATGTTTTTCTTAGTCTTTATTTTCCTTGCCTTTTAAAAAAGTTTTTATGTAACAGGCTGATAGTCTGAGCTGAATGTTTGTTACTTTATACATTTTGTAATATACAACTTTACTCAATAAATTTCATAGCTCTTCCCTCCCTTTCCCCCAGTTTTTGAAAAGATAAGTCCACAGGAGTTTCAAAAACACTATTTGCATATGTAGATCTAAAATTCATTCCTGTACATGTTCCTGGTGTGACTCTGAAACTAAGGTTAAATGTTGCCATAGAAGTATTAATGGCCAGTGAATATGAAAAAGAAAAGAGAGTACCTAAAAACAGATCAATCAAAAAATGGGCAAAAGATATATTTGATAGTTTCTAGTTACAATACATCTATTACAAGAAGCACTAGTTAGCATGTTATATAAACTCTTATGATTTTTTTTTGCTTAAAATGCAAAAATAATGTTTATATTTGAAGAAATGCATATTGTTATTAGTCCTCATATTTATTACTCTATAGAAATAAAAACTCTGTCAGATTAAAGAGTTTGTCCTTAGATTAAGTTTCAATATTCAGATATTATTGCCAGGATTTAGTATCCTTCCTGAGGCTGAGTATTGGTATGTGGTTGGGATCTTTTTTTGAAAGCACAGCTTGGGGTTTCTCTCCATTCCAGTTTGCTGCATGCATGTAGATGATCTAAGTTGCATTTAGATGGTAAGTATTTACACTCCAGAACAATGGATATCCAAAAAAGCAACTTGTAATTCTGCTAAGAAAGACTAGTGATTCTGGACTGAAAAGCAGAGTATTGGTACTAAAAAGAGAGTAAGTGATAGTGTGGAATTTGGCTGTTCACTGTGTGCTTAGTTTAGAATGAAGAATGTCTCTTTCTATCCTTATTTTGCTGACAGCCTAGATTGCACAAGCCTGTCTTTTGTAAGCTCTCTGGGTAACCTGAATGTGTTTCCTTGCTTTTCATATGGCACATTAGATTTAAGAGGCTATAGAATACCAGCAGATGGATTTAACACATTTTTTGACACTTCTGTTACTGGGAACTTATGAACTATTTATACCTAAAACTGTGTCAAATTATGTTAATTAAACAGAAATTATCTGTTACCCCAGGTATTTCCTGGTATATTTGAAACAAACATTGTATACTGTGTATTGAGGCCTAATCCTTCTTGAGCACAGAGTAAATCCTATACATGTTTGGGGAGCAAAATCTAGCAGATCGTATCCTGTCCCTGACACAGTTGGAAGCACAGAAACTAGAAAAACAGTTACATTCTTGACTTTCCATATCTCAGAAAAAAAACAGTCAGATCAATGGGTCACAGTTTCATTGGAGTTCAGCATATATCGGGATGCAGATAGGTTTTAGAAGGGGACAGAGATTGGATGGGACTAGCGGATCCAGGAGTTGTAGTTGTAAAAACTTCCAGTACCTCTCAGTGTGGTTAATTTGTCTCACTTATTTATTGTCACTTACCACTCTCCAGGGAGAAACTCATTGAAAGAATTGCAGTGTAGAGAGCCATAAAATTTTGTAAAATGCTCCCATGAAAAGGAAAAATAATTTCTTCCAGCTAAACAAGTCCTGAATGGATAGCACATGCACCTTCGCTTGACTGGCCATTCTTTGAGATAAGTGCAAGAAGAAATCTGTTCCTCTTTGTTTCCCATCCTTGAAATAAAATGCACTTCAGCTAGAATGCCATGGTCAGCCTTATTTGTGATAAATACAGCTGGGTGTATAGATACCCAAAATTCAAAAGAACTTTGTTCCTAAACATACATAGATATTCTCAAACTGTTTTGAAATTTCCTTCTAGGTACATTGTGCATTCTGAAATCATAGAATCGCAGAATTGTTTAGGTTGGAAAAGAGCTCTAAGATCAAGTCCAACCATTAACCTAGCACTGTGAAGTCCACCACTAAACCATGTCCATGAGCACCACATCTACACATCTTTTAAATACCTCCAGGGATGGTGACTCAACCACTTCCCTGGGCAGCCTCTTCCAATGCTTAACAACCCTTTCGGTGAAGAAATTTTTCCTCATGTTCAATCTAAACCTCCCCTGGTGCAACTTGAGGCCATTTCCTCTCGTCCTATCGCTTGTTACTTGGGAGAAGAGACCGACACCCACCTCGCTACAACCTCCTTTCAGGTAGCTGTAGAGAGTGATAAGGTCTCCCCTCAGCCTCCTTTTCTCTAGGCTAAACAGTCCCAGTTCCCTCAGCCGCTCCTCATAAGACTTGTACTCTAGACGCTTCACCAGCCTCGTTGCCCTTCTCTGGACACGCTCCAGCACCTCGACGTCCTTCTTGTAGTGAGGGGCCCAAAACTGAACACAATATTCGAGGTGCGGCCTCACCAGTGCCGAGTACAGGGGCACGATCACTTCCCTACTCCTGCTGGCCACACTATTGCTGATACAGGCCAGGATGCCATTGGCCTTCTTGGCCGCCTGGGCACACTGCCGGCTCATGTTCAGCCGGCTGTCGACCAACACCCCCAGGTCCTTTTCTGTCGGGTAGTTTTCCAGCTATTCTTCCACAAGCCTATAGCATTGCATGGGGTTGTTGTGGCCGAAGTGCAGGACCCGGCATTTGGCCTTGTTGAACCTCATACAGTTGGCCTGGGCCCATCGATCCAGCCTGTCCAGGTCCCTCTGCAGAGCCTTCCTTCCCTCGAGCAGATCAACACTCCTGCCCAACTTGGTGTCGTCTGCAAACTTACGGAGGGTGCACTCGATCCCCTCATCCAGATCATTGATAAAGGTCTTGAACAAGACCGTCCCCAAAACTGAGCCCTGGGGAACACCGCTCGTGACCGGCCGCCAACTGGATTGAACTCCATTCACAACTCTTTGGGCCCAGCCATCCAGCCAGTTTTTGACCCAGCAAAGAGTACGCCCGTCCAAGCCATAAGCAGCCAGTTTCTCCAGAAGAATGCTGTGGGAAACGGTGTCAAAGGCTTTACTAAAGGCTAGGTAGACAACATCCACAGCCTTTCCCTCATCCACTAGGCGCGTCACCTTGTCGTAGAAGGAGATCAGGTTGGTCAAGCAGGACCTGCCTTTCATAAACCCATGCTGACTGGACCTGATCAACTGGTTGTCCTGTACATGCCACATGATGGCACTCAGGATGATCTGCTCCATAACCCTCCCCAGCACCAAGGTCAGACTGACAGGCCTGTAGCTCCCAGATCCTCCTTCCGGCCCCTCTTACAGATGGGCATCACATTTGCTAACCTCCAGGCAAGTTGCAACTCCCCCATTAGCCAGGACTGCTGATAAATGACGGAAAGTGGCTGGGTGAGCACTTCCACCAGCTCCCTCAGTACCCTTGGCTGGATCCCATCCAGCCCCATAGACTTGTGTGTGTCTAAATGGTGCAGCAGGTCACTAACCATTTCCCCTTGGATTATGGGGGCTTCATTCTGCTCCCCGTCCCTGTCTTCCAGCTCAGGGGGCTAGGTACCTGGAGTACAACTGGTCTTGCTATTAAAGGCTGAGGCAAAGAAGGCATTAAGTACCTCAGTCTTTTCCTCATCCTTTGTCACTATGTTTTCTCCCGCATCCAATGAAGGATGGAGATTCGCCTTAGCCCTCCTGTTGTTGCTAATGTATTTATACAAACATTTTTTATTGTCTTTTATGGCAGTAACCAGATTAAGTTTTAATTGGGCTTTGGCACTGCTGATTCTTTCCCTGCATAACCTCATGACATCTTTGTAGTCCTCCTGAGTTGCCTGCCCCTTCTTCCAAAGATCATGAACTCTCTTTTTTTTCCTGAGTTCCAGCCAAAGCTCTCTCTTCAGCTAGACCGGTCTTCTTCCCTGCCTGCTCGTCTTTTGACACATGGTGACGGCCTGCTCCTGTGCCTTGAAGATTTCCTTCTTGAAGAATGTCCAGCCTTCCTGGACTCCTTTGCCCTTCAGGACTGCCTCCCAAGGGACTCTCTCAACCAGTTTCCTAAACAGGTCAAAGTCTGCCCTCTGGGAGTCCAAGGTAGCAGTTCTGCTGACCCCCCTCCTTACTTCTACGAGAATCAAAAACTCTATCATTTCATGATCGCTATGCCCAAGACAGCCTCCAACCATCCCATCACTCACAAGTCCTTCTCTGTTCACAAACAACAGGTCCAGTGGGGTGCCTTCCCTAGTTGGCTCACTCACCAGCTGTGTCAGGAAGTTTTCTTCCACACACTCCAGGAACCTCCTAGACTGTTTCCTCTCTGCTGTATCGTATTTCCAGCAGACATCTGGTGAGTTGAAGTCCCCCACGAGAACAAGGGCTAGCGATTGTGAGACTTCTCCCATAGGAGAATAGAATACGCTTATAGAATATGTCGTCTGCCTCTTCATCCTGGTTGGGTGGTCTATAACAGACTCCCACCATGACATCTGCCTTGTTGGCCTTCCCCCTGATTCTTACCCATAAACACTCAACCCTATCGTCACCATCATTGAACTCTAGATAATCAAAACTTACACACAATCTCTAACATCCAGAGCTACCCCACCACCTCTCCTTCATTGCCTATCCCTTCTGAAGAGTTTATAGCCATCCATTGCAGCACTCCAGTTGTGAGAGTCATCCCACCATGTTTCCGTGATGGCAACTATGTCATCGTTTTCCTGCTGCACAATGGCTTCCAGCTCCTCCTGTTTGTTGCCCATGCTGCGTGCATTGGTGTAGATGCACTTCAGCTGGGCTATTGTTCCCTCCATCTTTTGGGGGGAGAAGCCCTAATTCCTACGTGACCATTCTCAGGCACTTCCATGGTTTCTAACACATCCATAACCCTTGCATCTTTGCTGCCACATGCATCTCCATCCCCTACCTCCACTGAGATGGAAGACTGAAGGACCTTGCTAGCACACCGTCCCTCAAACATTGGTGTGCCACCCCCAGGCTTATCTCTAGCGAGCCTGGTTTTATACCTTTCCCCCTTCAAATCTAGTTTAAAGCTCTTTCAATGAGCCCTGCTAACTCCTGTGCAAAAAGATCCTTTTCCCCCTTTGAGACACGTGTACCTCATCTGTCGTCCGCAGGCCTGGTGTCGTGTAGACCAACCCATGATCAAAAACCCCAAAATTCTGCCCGTGACACCAGGCTCGGAGCCAGGTATTGATCTGCTGGCTCTTCCTGTTTCTTCCCTCATCATTCCCTGCAACTGGAAGGATAGAGGAGAACACTACTTGTGCTCCTGATCCCTTAATTGGTCGTCCCAAGGCCCTGAAGTCTCTCTTGATTGCCCTCGGACTTCTCATTGCAACTTCATCGCTGCCTACCTGAAAAATCAATAATGGATAACAATGTGAGGGCCGTACCAGGGTAGGAAGTTTTCTCTTCACATCTTTAACCTGGGCCCCAGGGAGGCAACAGACTTCCCTAGGAAGCAGGCCCAGTCTGCATATTGGGCCCTCTGTTCCCTTCAGAAGGGAGTCTCCTATGACAATGACCCGTCTTTTTGTCTTTATGGAAGCAGTTTTGACAGAGGGCGTAGGCCGACTTAACCTCAGCCACACCTCCATGCTAGATGAACCATCGTCCTCGTTATTGTTCAGTTCCACTCGCAAAGCCTCATACCTGTTACGCAAGGGCACCTGGGAAGGTGGGGTAGTCACAGAGGAGACGCGCCTGCTGCGCTGAGCAGGAACTTGTCGCCATTGCCCCCTAGCCCTTAAGTCACTGTGTTCAGCCAGGCAGAGAGAGGCTAGGGAATCCTCCATATCATGCGTCCTGCCTGCCTGTTGGGCCTGTCGCAGGGAAGGTAGGGTGCGATTCCAGTAGTTTATCTCTCTCTCGCACTCCCTGATACTCCTCAGCCTACTCCCCTCCTCCCGGAGCTCTGTCACTAGGCGGAGGAGTTCCTCTCCCTGGGCGCACCTCCCACAGGTGTGCTCACTGCTGCCGTCCCGTACTGGCATAAGAGCAGGGCACAGCCTGCAGCCTGACACCTGGGTGGCAGCGTGTCTCCACCAGAGCTCTCTCTGGGCAGCTGCATCAGTCGTGGTGGGTGCAGAGCTTAGAGAGGCCATGGCTTTCTGCCGGGTGGATACCATTGCTCCCTGGTCAAGCTGGCAGAGCTTCAGCGCCCTTCTGCACAAACTGCCACTCCATGCCGCACCCTGCTTGTCAGCGCTCCCTAAAGGCTTCTTTTATGCGGGGGAGGGGGGGCTTGGCTGCTGTTGCTCCTGGCCCCGCCCACGTCTCATCAGCCACTGTCGTGCGAGTTTGCGCTACTGTCCCCCGGTTCGGGAAGCCCCCCTGTGCACCGTGCTAGAGCGCTCCGCTGCCGATTGTGCTGGCACCAGAGCTGCTGGCCTCAGTGACTGAGTGCTACTTTTGGTTACACTCCGTTTAAATCTCCCACCGTTGCTCCTGGCCCCACCCAGGTCTCATCAGCTGAGTTACATCTTTCAGTTCTTTTAAATAATAAAATTGATGAGAAAGACAATTTGAATTTCAAGTTATCCTGTCTTTATTGTATTGTTCATGTGTTGTGGTTTAACCCAGCAGGCAGCTAAACACCACACAGCCATTCGCTCACTCTCCACCCTCCAGTGGGATGGGGGAGAGAATTGGGGAAAAAAAAAGAGTAAAATTCATGGATTGAAATAAAGACAGTTTAATAGGACAGAAAAGGAAGGGAAAATAATAATAATAGTAATAATAATGATAAAAGAATGTACAAAATAAGTGATGCACAATGCAATTGCTCACGACCCACCGGCCGATGACCAGCCAGTTCCCGAGCAGTGGTCACCGCCCCACAGCTAACTCCCCCCAGTTTATATACTGAGCATGATGTCATATGGTATGGAATACACCTTTGGCCAGTTTGGGTCAGCTGTCCTGGCTGTGCCCCCTCCCAGCTTCTCGCTGGCAGGGCATGAGAAGCTGAAAAGTCCTTGACTAGTGTAAGCACTACTTAGCAACAACTCAAACATTGGTGTGTTATCAACATTATTCTCATCCTAAATCCAAAACACAGCACTGTACCAGCTACTAGGAAGGAAATTAACTCTATCCCAGCTGAAACCAGGACATCATGTTAGTCTAGATGATTACTTGCACAAGAGAAGCCTCCAAGTCAAACAGAAGTACTTGTTTTAAAAAGCAAATTTTGCCAATGTCACTATGAATAGGCACTCCAGATACTTTTTACTTCTTTTATAATTATTTTTATTCACATTTCATACAGGATGTGAACATGTTGACAAAGAAAAATAGGTTGATTTGCCTCTGATAGGCTTAGGGAGGAAAATAAGATAATGTAGGAAAGCAAATCAAAGAAAGGAAAGAAAGAAAATAAAGGTCCAGAATAAATCTGAAAGATCCTTATGCCTCATACACATTTCTTTAGGATACTTTTATGCTTAGGTGAATAACACTACATCTGTTTTTCATACAGCACGATATATTCTGTTTTTTAGATTTGCCCCTTTCAGATGTGGGCACATCATGGATTTATCTAGTGCCAAATTGATGTTATCTGATTTCTTTTCCTTCCCTAATAATTCTTTGCATTCCTTTTGATCTTTTGATCACTTCTGAACTGTGAGCTTAAGTTTTCACAGAACTATCGCAACAGTCAGGTCTTATATTTTAGTGGTTATGGTCAGCACAACTTTCATGGCAAACTAAGTAAACTTAGTATTGCTTTTCCCATTTGCATCACTTCACATTGGGGAAAAGAAAATATTACCTTCACATAAGGAATCAGGGCTGTTGGGAATTACTGTGAAAAAATAATAACTTTTCCTCAATATCACCTCATAAACTAGGTAATTTATTTGGGTGCCTACACTTTCAAATGCTACTGGGCAGATCTTGCTTCTCGGGCACAGATCTGGGTGGATTTACATCAGTAATTTAGATCAGATGATGGGTGAGCTTTTGAAGACTCTCCTGTTTCTCTTCACCCACTCACTTTGCTTTATGGTTCTGCTCTTACTGAGCTGCAGAACTTGCCCATGTAGCCAGTGTTTCTTCAAATAGGTCCTGTATAGAATGAAACTTTCATGCAGTCACATGGAAACATGACATTGTTGGCAAACAAGACAAGATAATCACGTTTTCACTATTGAGCAACACATATGAAGAATTATGTGCTTCATATGTGTGCTATATATAATGCTTCAATATTTGTAAGAAGCTATTAATTTAACACAGTCTTGATATTAGTATTGCTGGTGCATGAAAAAACAGTAACTGATTTCAAGGATATTTTAACGGAAAGAAAATGTATGTTGAAAAGTTATTGTCTTGAAAATACATAAATAATACTTCCATTCTAAGCATTTATTTTTGTTGCCTTCCTTTTTATTCCATGTCCTGGATTTTTGAGTGTGTAAAATGCCTTTAAAGTTTTATGTCAGGTAGCCAATGTTAACTAGTTTGTTCAAAAAATCTTAGCCTTCACTGAAATCTTAGCCTTCACATTAAACAACTGCTTGAAATTATGCTCTTTCTCTAAAATTGTTTTGCTCTCAGTTTGGACACCAGCAAATAGCTGTGAGCAATGAAAATTAGCTTGATTTGTAGTTTTAAGGTAAGCAGGTATCTCACAGTTTGAAATGCAGATGTATTATCATAAGCCAGTTTGGATTAAACTAAAGCCTATTTGAACCTTAAATCTTAAAGTAATTAAGATTTTAAAACTAGACAACATATGGACTTTGCTTGAGCCTGTATCAAGAGGCTTAATCTGATAATGTCTATTGTGAAAAATGTGAACATTCACGTATCACAATGTACCTTAGAACACAAAGAGATAATGTGTATTGTATCAGTTTTACCTATCTTCTTGATAAATCATCCATTATTAAAGACTGAGTTAAGTAATCATATCCTGAGTGACTTTTAAAAAAGAATATCTCTCTCCCAGAGTTGTAGAGTTTTCAAGGATTAAAAAATGTTGACCAACATCAGTAAATTAAAATACTGTTTTTTCTTGTCATAACAGATCCCAGCTATTCTAGCTGGTACTAAAAAGATAATATATATGAAACAAAAAAAAATCTTGGAGGGTTGTTTTTTTTTCCTCTCACATAAAACATAAAAAACATAAAGATGTTAAAAAAAAAAGAAAAAAAGAACAACTTTGGAATTGCTCCTAACATTTTTTCACCGTGAATCTTATTCTTCTAGCAATTATTTCAGTCGAAATCAGGCATAACTCCATTAAAGTAAACTAGTCAAACAGTCCTAATAATCCCACTCACAAACAGGTGAAAGTATATCCATGGCAAAGAACATTGAATTTTTTTTAGATATTGAATGTACATGCTTATTGCAGTATAATCCTATTACTCCTTGTAAATAGTATAAATAGAAGCTACGGGCTTGGTATTATCTAGATACTACATGCATTTTTGGGTTTTTGGTTGTGGGGTTTTTTTGAGAAAGCACATTTTCTTATGGATGATCACTGAATGTGTTAAACTGAAAGTGAATTGGTAAATGAAGCTTTCTTTTCTTTGTGCTACGGAACTGAATTAAGTAAGGAACTAGTAAGTAAATATGCCTATTTTGGGTGCAATCCCCGTGAAATTTTAAGAATCTTTCTATTAGACTAAATGAATTCTTGACAAAAGTAATGGTTATTTTCTTCTTTATTCAAACTACATTCTACAGAAAAGAAAAAAATAATGAACGTGGAATATTTCATTTTTGAAATTAATTTTTCTTTCTTTTTAAAAAAAAAGTAGTACCTTTTTTTTTTTTTTTACTGTGCGTTCTTTCAAATAATGAAAACTTAGATAGCATAGCTACAGTTTTATTCCTGCAGGTGGACAAGATTCAAGCTAATATATTCAAAGGTACGTGAGCAACCATTCCTAGTAACACAGTTTTGACAATAATGATTATAATCTGTTAGAATAACCATGACTATCACAGTATAGTTTACACTCTGTTTACAAACAGAGAAGGACTGGTGGGAGATGTGGTGGTCGGAAGCCGTCTTGGGCTCAGTGACCATGAAATGATAGAATTCTTGATTCTCAGTGAAGTAAGGAGGGGGGGCAGCAAAACTGCAACCATGGACTTCTGGAGGGTGGACTTTGGCCTGTTCAGGACGCTGGTTGAGAGAGTCCCTTGGGAGACAGTCCTGAAGGGCAAAGGGGTCCAGGAAGGCTGGACGATCTTCAAGAAGGAAGTCTTAAAGGCGCAGGAGCAGGCTGTCCCTGTACGCCGTAAGAAGAATGGGCGGGGAAGACGACCGGCCTGGCTGAACAGGGAGCTCTTGCTGGGACTCAGGAAAAAAAGGAGAGTTTACCACTTGTGGAAGAAGGGGCAGGCGACTCAAGAAGAGTACAGGGATCTTGTTAGGTCGTGCAGAGAAGAAATGAGAAAGGCAAAAACCCAGCTAGAACACAATCTGGCCGCTGTTGTTACAGACAACAAAAAGTGTTTTTACAAATATATTAATGATAAGAAGAGAGCCAAGGAGAATCTCCATACTTTATTGGATGGGGGGGGGAACATTGTCACTGAGGATGAGGAAAAGGCTGAGGTACTCAATGCCTTCTTTGCCTCAGTCTTTAGCAGGCAGACCAGTTCTCCTCAGGGTATTCAGCCCCCTGAGCTGGAAGACGGGGACAGTGAGCAGGATGAACCCCCCGTAATCCAAGAGGAAGCAGTCAACGACCTGCTATACCACCTGGATGCTCACAAGTCTATGGAGCCAGATGGGATCTACCTGAGAGTGCTGAGGGAGCTGGCAGAGGAGCTCGCCAAGCCACCCTCCATCATTTATCAGCAGTCCTGGTTAACGGGGGAGGTCCCGGATGACTGGAGGCTTGCCAATGTGACGCCCATCTACAAGAAGGGCCGGAAGGAGGATCCGGGGAACTACAGGCCTGTCAGCCCGACCTCGGTGCCGGGGAAGATTATGGAGCGGTTCATCTTGAGGGCGCTCACAAGGCATGTGTGGGACAACCAGGGGATCAGGCCCAGCCAGCACGCGTTCATGAGAGGCAGGTCCTGCTTGACCAACCTGATCTCCTTCTATGACCAGGTGACCCGCCTAGTGGACGAGGGAAAGGCTGTGGATGTGGTCTACCTGGACTTCAGTAAGGCCTTTGACACTGTCTCCTACAGCATTCTCCTTGAGAAGCTGGCGGCTCACGGCTTAGACAGGTGGACTCTGCGCTGGGTCAAAAACTGGCTGGATGGCTGGGCCCAGAGAGTTGTGGTGAATGGAGTTCAATCCAGTTGGCGGCCGGTCACGAGTGGTGTTCCCCAGGGCTCAGTGTTGGGGCCGGTCTTGTTCAAGATCTTTATCAATGATCTGGATGAGGGGATCGAGTGCACCCTCAGTAAGTTTGCAGACGACACCAAGTTGGGCAGGAGTGTTGATCTGCTTGAGGGTAGGAAGGCTCTGCAGAGGGACCTGGACAAGCTGGATCGATGGGCCCAGGCCAACTGTATGAGATTCAAGAAGGCCAAGTGCCGGGTCCTGCACTTGGGCCACAACAACCCCATGCAGCGCTACAGGCTTGGGGAAGAGTGGCTGGAAAGCTGCCTGGCGGAAAAGGACCTGGGGGTGTTGGTCGACAGCCGGCTGAACATGAGCCGGCAGCGTGCCCAGGCGGCCAAGAAGGCCAATGGCATCCTGGCCTGTATCAGAAATAGTGTGGCCAGCAGGAGTAGGGAAGTGATCGTGCCCCTGTACTCGGCACTGGTGAGGCCGCACCTCGAATACTGTGTTCAGTTTTGGGCCCCTCACTACAAGAAGGACGTTGAGGTGCTGGAGCGTGTCCAGAGAAGGGCAACGAAGCTGGTGAAGGGTCTGGAGAACAAGTCTGATGAGGAGCGGCTGAGGGAACTGGGGTTGTTTAGCCTGGAGAAAAGGAGGCTGAGGGGAGACCTCATTGCTCTCTACAACTACCTGAGAGGAGGTTGTAGCGAGGTGGGTGTCGGTCTCTTCTCCCAAGGAACATGCGATAGGACAAGAGGAAACGGCCTCAAGTTGCACCAGGGGAGGTTTAGATTGGACATGAGGAAAAATGTCTTTACTGAAAGAGTGGTTAAACATTGGAAGAGGCTGCCCGGGGAAGTGGTTGAGTCCCCGTCCCTGGAAGTATTTAAAGACTTAGTAGATGAGGCGCTTAGGGACATGGTTTAGTGGGCATGGTGGTGTTGGGTTGACGGTTGGACTCGATGATCTTAGAGGTCTTTTCCAAGCTTAATGATTCTATGATTCTATGATTCTATGTACCATCATTGGTCCATTTAAGCATAAGCACAATCCACATAGGTTTCTTCTGAATGACAGAAAAGACATATGAGTGACAGCAAAGATATATGATCACATTTTAACATCATCTTTTCAGTCATTCAGCTTGTTCGCTTGGTTAAATTGACTTAAATAAAACTATCTGTAGTTATCTGTAATCACACTTCTTTCATTTCTTCCACAGCTGCCCCGGTGTAGCTTCCTGAGAAGGAGGAGTCAGGTCTGATTAAGTAAGAGCAGTAATGTGTTGCTGGCCTTTGTTCTCAAACACCTCAGTGTACAGGGACTCTCCCTTCCTTTTTATGAAGCTGGAAGAAAGAAAAGTGTTGGCCAACCCCTGAAAAGTTTAACAGCTTTGGAAAAAGAATATTTTACAGTCTTTTTGTGCACAAAACATCTTTTCTCAGAAAAAATGACATTATTTTGTTGGTGGTATGTGATTTGCCAAAAGATGTTTTCTATGCAAAACACAAACACATGCAAAAATATGAAATAAAATTTCAGAAAATAAATAATCTATCCTTATATGAATGATACAGAAAACTTCTACAAACTGGTTAAACAGCAAGTGCGATATTTCCTAGTGCTACAGAAGCCAGTCTGGCATAATAAGTGAAGTTCAGATCCAGAAGGCTACATAAGAGTCTGAAACACAACTGAAGAAGACTTTTGGCATCTAAGTTTAAAAAAAAAAAAGAGAGAGAGAGAAAGAGTAAACTTTATTCAGCTTATGCATTTTATCTGCACAACCACATCTGTGGTCCAAAATTGTGAACGTATGCAGAATTTTTCTTCTTTAAGTGATTTTGCTGTTTAACTCCTGCCCACATCCCTTAGAATATGAAACTGAAACTGAATGGTGTGGGAATACTTTCCTGTCCTGAGATTGCAGATGTATGTCTGACCAGTTCTGAGGGACACCACCAGGACTAAGCATCTCAAAAAGAGTTTATTTCCAATATGAAAGATGAGTAGAAAGATACCATCATCCAGATCTGGATATGCTACTCTCCCTAGACTGAGAAGAATTCAGAACTCCTTTTTCAATAATCTAGAAAGAAGACTCTAATTAGCAGATTGCCATTTAGGTAGGATACAGCATGGATGTGAAAAATTACTCTTCACTTCCATTCTGAAACTATGCCTTCATCTTATTTTTTTCTTCTGTCCTGTTATGCAGAATTCAGTCCTGCACACATAGGGCTGGAAGGGGAGTGAGCAGGTGGTGAGCATTGCTTTGCTAAGTTATTAGGACTCTTATCTGGGAGAAACCTAGTCCCTGCTTCCAGCTTCATTTCTGTTTTCAGCATTTAATTTCATCCCTACTGAGTAGAACACTAAAAATGCAGACGTAATCCCTAAAAACAGTGTTGCTAATCTGCTAGACATTTTCCTAAACCTTAATTTAAAGCTGAATTGTGTTGCACATAGATACCAAGGTTCAGAAAAGACGGGAGAGCAGTGGGTTTATACGTGTTTAAGGTAAGGCATTCCTGATGATCTGAAGATGCTGTGCATATTTAAACAAGGAATAGTATCATGCTGCACTTGAAAAGTTGTTGTGCATCACTGAAAGTCATGGTCCTGTAGACCATAAGTCTATATTTTTTCTTTGACGTGTTCCCGTTTTCTGTAGGTGGTATTGCCAGGCATCCTGTGTAACATGAGATGTCCCATACTGCATTTTTAAATTCTCAGCCCCATTTGATAAAATAGATGAAGCATATTTTTCCTGTATTCTTACTGTAACTGGCACCAATTCTAAATGCTCACAGTGTTGGAATGTCAAAAAATGGTAGTTCTGCACAGACCAATAAATCATGTGAATACAATTTCTCCTGTACCAAAGGCTACTGATCATCTACCAAGTTTTGATCTGTACTGAGCAAGTCTGATACATCTGAGTAAGAGTAATTTATCTGTCCGAGACTGTCCTGAATTTCAACATGTAAAATTGTCAGTCTTAACAAATGTAGGGTAAAGAGCTGTGTCCAATAATTAGGACATTATTCTGCCAAGTGAAAGATGACAGGCTGAATGCTTTCAGATTGAGGAGTATATTGAACCCTGTTCTTTATTTTCCTGCAAAAGTTCTTTTAACAATATTAAAGAAAAAAAGTAAATGGTGTAATGTCTTTTCCTTTACTAGCTGCTGAGTCAGCCTTTTGAAGGGAGATTCTGAATACTGAGTAAAGAAAATTCTCTTCAACTCTGTGACTACTGCCAGGATTTGGAGGGAAACAGAGTTTCCTGTATAACTCTGTGGCGAACACCTTGTAAAGGTTAAAAAACTGCTCAGCTACTGTGGCTGATGTTGTATATATCCTGTTTGAAACACCTAATGATCTAACTGTCTCCAGGCTTTATATAAGGAATACAGATACTTAAAGGAGCTTTTGATACCACTAAAGGAGACTTAGATTCCACTATGACTGTTAGGTAACTAAAATATACACTTTGTATTACATGACTCCTTGAACCTGAATCCTCTAAATTCTAGAGAAATTAAGACTAGTCCGTATTAATAAGAAAGCATGTTATTCTGAAGATGCAATTGATGATGTTCATTTATTGGCTTTATAATGCCAAGTGATTCTTGGGCTTCAGGTTTTCTAGCGTTTAATAAATTGAAGGGAAACTTCTATAGCTGTTAAAAATATTAATCCCTTTAAGAAATTCCTCTTCAGAATTTCAGCTCTAGTCCTGAAAAGCAAATCACAGATCCTGCACAGGTCCTGTGTTTCTTTTTGTGTCAACTACCTTCTCATAGTATTGTTTTTTCCTGGCTGTCCATCAGTAGCCTCATAAAGAGAACTGAAGGAAGCAAATGGAAAACTCTAGTCCTTACTGAACAAGGACCATAACGCTCCAGGGGCCGCACATGTTTCCAGTCTGCAGCTGCTCCCTTCATGCAGTGAATTGCAATGACCTCTTACATGGAAAGCTCTGCCAGTCTTCCCCAATTTTGATGGAAAAACTTTATTCTTAAGTTCACTTAATGTAAATTTGGAAACTGTGTATTAAATGTGATATGCCTGTGTAATTGAGATTAATACCTGTCTGTAAAGAAAAGAATTTTCTTTATTATCCATTTCCAGATTATGAAATAAAAAATGAAGCTTTTGTTTAAAGAAAAATACTCACCTGTTAAATTCCTCATAGGGACAAATATTGCCATAAGACTCATCAACATTTTTATGAAAATGAGGGAGAGTTTTCTATGTCCAATGGCAAGATATGTCTGTGATACTTTAGAGTACTTTGTTGTGTTGCTTTATGTATGTGTATGCATTATAAATAAAAGTCTATGCTACTGTTATGGATTTAATAATTTCACGAGCAACCCCGAGTGACCTTCATCATTCTGTCCAAAGTCCACTGGGTAGGTCATATTTCCTGATCCATTTACCCTTACTAAGTGTTTTATCAAAAGTGACTGCCTGGCCATTTGTTGAAAAGAAATCAATAAAAATAAAGCTAGTGTTTGTGTTAGAAGCAGCTTTTGCAGTAATATTTTCTACACCAGGAAAGAAAAGTTAAAATAAAAGAACTTCATTACAGGGAGAGAGTGATATTTTTAGAGGAGCTTTAGCTTTCAAAAAAAACCACAAAAAACCAGACCTTTTCAGTAGCTATTTAAGCTTGTTGTTCAATTCCAGAAATTCAACATGATGCCGGTATGATACTGCCAGATGAAGTAGTAACAAATAGACCTTCTAATAGACTTGAACTCCAAGCTTACAGTTCAGTGGAGAACGGAAGGGTCCTAGGGGTTAGAAATTCATTATGTGTCTAGGAAACATCAAAGCAAAAAAAAGTTAGGACTGCATTAGTGGCTAAAGCCTTAATCCAGCAAAATCCCTAAGTGCTGCTATAATGTTATGGTTGTGAAGTGAGCCAGTTAATGTTAAAAAATGAGTATGCACTTCAGTGATTTTCTTGATCATGGAAAAAAATTAAAAACAAAGGCCATGTTTTCATGGTTAAAACAGAATAACAAATTAAGCTTGGACTACTCTTGATTAGGGGAATCTCTCAATCTTTCATTCCTTTGATACAGGCATTAAGTGAGCCTTTTTCACATATGGCAGCATCAAGACTAAAGTAATCTTTTTGAAATTGTCACAGAAAGAATGTGACCATTCTCTTAATTTTTTTTCACATTAGTTCTATCTGCATTTTTTTCATATCATTACAGTGCATCAACTCCCACCAGTGAGGTCAGACAACTGCAGCCTCCCTGTGTTGTTAATGGACAACACAAGTTTCTTAAATTAGGTGAAACACCAACATTACATACTAGGTAACCAATACAGATATTACAACTGTTCCCTTTCTTTCTGTGGGTCAGGAATTTCACTTCACATTCTTGGTTTTGCATTCCATAATACATTTAAAAAATTAAATTGAAAACATAAGAACAATGTTCAAAATAACGGGTACAAAAGCAAACAAAAGGAGGTAACTTTATACTATGTAGTTAATTAATGAAGCTACTCATCACAGAATGTTTTGGGTGGCAAAAGTTTTCATGTTTCAAATACAAAGACACTGGTTTTGATTTAAGAAGTGGTAGCAAAAAGAAAAACTTCTCAAAACTGCAGGAATATGCTGGGAAGACACTAGTCTTACACTCTTCCTTAGATATTCATGAATGATCATGGTCAGATAAATAAGTTTAGCATAGATGGATCTTTGGTCAAAATCACTGTAGTCATTCCTACATTATGTTCTTTACCTAAGTTAGTCACTTACTGTATGCAGGTAAATTTATCAGAGTGCATACAATTGATGACACCAATTTAAAGTAAATCTAATTGTAGTATTCCCTAATTTTGAGTACTTGACTTTGCAATCTTAATAATCTGTACTTAAATTATTATTTTGCTTTTAGTAGAGGGTTTTCTAATATGCCTGAGTATAAAAAGTTGTAGAAACAGAAACAAAAAATAAAAAAGAGATTGTACCAGTCCTGTCATGTTTCCCATGGTAGCGATTTGTATAAAAATATTCCTCCAAAATGCAAAGCCAAGGTCAAATAAACTTTTCAACATGAGCTACAGATGTGAGAATAACAAGTACAGTTTCTATTACCAGGAGTGTACTCAGCTACATTAATGTTCTGAAATATGCAATGACATTGATTAGAAAAACGTACTCAGTTACTTTCATATTTATTATCACTATTTTATCAATCTAGGTTATGTAGAAAGACAAATATATTTACAACACTAAAACTGCATCAGAGATCAACTGTCATATTTCCTTCTCTTTCTTGACAGAAACAGTGAAGTTTAAAATGTACTTTATCCATGTTAAAGTATGCTTTGCATGACAGTTATGCTTGTCAATCACTGTAATGACAAATCTAACAAACTTTAAATCCATCGTGTAGTTTAAAATGTCAGGTCTCATTTTACACGTTTTAAGTCTCAGTAATGAGGGACCTACCTGAGATTCTTCAGTGTTCTAAGAATTGAGATGTAAATTGGTTTTGTAACACAGTAATGTTATAATCAATAGGGATTTCTCAGTCCTTAATTTCAGCTGATACTTGCTGGCACTGAAGCAACAGAGTTGCTTCTAATAAAGTAGCAAGCAACATTCAGATTTAAAAAAGTGTTGAAACAGTGATATTACAGGCCAATAAAGGTTCATTCATTCTGTTCCTGCATTTTATTGCTAGCAACTTCATGCTGTCCCCTAAGACATGACATTCTATTTGTAACCAAAGCATGTAAACTAGAAGCTATATATGCAGTATATCTTATTAATGTGTATGCTATGTCTGTTTCTGCGAGAGAACATTTGCAAATTGTATAACTGGGCATATCTGACTAATCCTCCACACTCATAATTGTCTGATAATAAAAAAGGATGAACTTTTAAAAACTTTTTTATTACCTCCTTTTATAGTCACACGTCATTTTATGATGCTTCTTCCTTCTTCATACATTTTCAAGAGGAATACTTGGTAGAAATCCTGCTTATAAGTGCATAAAGAGCTGTCTTAATAAAGCTGCATATTTCTTATTGTCTAGAGAGGAATTAACACAGTCTCTGATGGTATGTGGAGTTACAAGACCTTCAAAAGTATATGATAGCTATTATCAGCTGTCCAAGATTATCAAGCAGAACATTTGGGAAATTCCTGTTGTGCAAAAGCCTACTCCTCCCTAAATATATTCAACAGTTTCATGACAGTGGTGGTCGCACCTCCATGCAACAAGTCCTTCTGAAGTATGAGGGACAAACCTGCCCCACTGATTGTGCAAAGGTTTTACCTTTATAGAAGTTCTGACAAAGTGCAAAGCCTTTCAAGAATTTAAGACTAATTAATTAAGACCAACTAAGTTAATTATTTTATGTATTTCACTGAGTGTATGAAAGATGAAACTAATTATCTCCTATTCAAAAAAATGTTCACAATTCACTGGTTTGCATTGTACCATATGAACCAAAAAGAAAAATTCTGTAACTGACTTTGTAATTTCCTTTCCAAAATCCTTCACATCTTTCTTCCATTTTAGGCTTTTCTCCCCCTTCAGAATCCTTGAAGTTCACAAAATTTAAATAAAACACAACCAGTGGGAGAATATAACTAGAACTTGTTAGATAAATGTTGCTCTGTTCCTTTTATTCTAAAAAAAAAAAAAAAAAAAAAAAAACAACAAAGAAAAGAATTATTTACATTTGAGAGAGTTTCATGTACTGACATAACTCTAATTCTGTATGGGCTGAAAGTTTTCAAGAGTGGGGCAAAGGCAAAAAGTGTGTAACACATTTTACTTGAGTAAGGTATGAAAATATGCTAAACAAACAGCAAAACAAACTTAACAAATCTGACAAAACCAAAATCTACATTTAGAGAAAACCAATAAAACTAAACATTCATAAATGAAAATAGTTATGTTGGAATTTAGTATTCTTTGTGTAATGTTCAGTAGTTGTGTTCTGTTAGTTAAGAATAGCATTTCATTTCAGCAGTAACACTGAGCTTGTATTATAAGATGACAGTGCCTGATCCTGCAATATGATCCTCATGGGAAAGGAGGAAAGAGGCAAAATAGGAAAGGTGATTTTGCTTCCCCAGCAAACCTGACTGAAGGCAGTAGTTCAACATGGGTGCAAAGGCAGTTCTAGACAGGCAAGAAATATGCGACTGTATGTCACTAGGAGATAAAAATCCAACCAAAATTAAGAAACTGAATATGAGGAACTGTAGTATCATACAGTAACCGATTAACTGTTTCACTCATAAGCAAATAAATTTAAGTTCCTTCTGATCTTCCTGTGTGCAAAGAATGGTAGGGTAGTAGCTGGGTTTTTCTTCCCTATAGTTCCAGCATTTTTGTACTACTAATTACACAGAATATATTTCATGCAAAATGTATTAATATATGACATTAATGATTTCATTGTTGTTTTTAATATTTAAACATATTTAAATGCACAACAAGTAATCTGTTAAAGTGTTCTTTATTCTCTCTCCATATGGATTCCTGTACAGGTATCTACCTTCTTCTTTCTCATATATTTATTTCTGGTTAAGCAAAAAATATCATTGTATTTCTTAGTGGTTGTTATGGATAGCTTATTCTCCGATGACAATGAAAAGATTTCTAGGACAAATTTGGAAGCAGGGAGGGAGTTGACTTTGGAAATAAGTTTCAAGAACCTTGTGTATGCATAACGTAGAGTATAAAACAAACGTTAAGCTGGTGAAGTCAGTGGAAGTGCCAGATACTTAGTATCTATGTGGATTCACACCTAGTGTCCCGCTATTTTATTCTTTGTCATTCTCTGTGTTTGCATCACATCTCTGTTTAGCATCATCTGTGAGTTTCATTAATGTGATATTTGATCTTCCTTCTAAATTATTAATGAAGATGTCAGATAAAGGAGGCTGAAACCTTCTACACTAGTATGCCTCTAGACATCTCTCCCTATCTGATAAGTTGTCGTTCATCATTAACTACTGTTTATGGCTATTGAGCTACTTTTCATGCTATATCATACGGTTCGTATCCAAGGAAATTTGATTTTTCAGAGTAATATTTCACGAGACTCTCTACCAAATGCTTTGCTAAGATGCAAATTTGTTATGTTTGCAGAACTGCATTCCCTTCAGTTACACATTATGTTATTTCACGCAAAAAAAATTCATGTTTTGCCTGTAAAAAAAAAAAAAATCAATATTTATTAGAAAACATTGACTATTTTTCAGGCTTTCATTATCCTCACCTACTTCAGGAGTGAAGGTGTGCAAGAGTAAGAATCCTAAAAGGCCCCATGCCTATAATTCACTTTTAAATTGATTAATAATTCTTTATACTATCATTTTCTCTTTGTCTAACTGAAGAGATTCATCCACTTAAAAATAAATTGGTGTTTTTAAGTTAATTTATAGGACATCAGATATCCTTTCTAGTACTGAATGCTAGGAGATACTTGCATTTATAAAGCTATTTATTTGTATATAAGCTGTATAGGTAACTTTAGAACACTGTCAAATTTCTTTATATGTAATGACGCTGCAATTAAATAGATGATCATGTGAACTGTTATCTAACATTCTGCATTTTCCTTATGTCCCTCTTGAATGACCTTTCTAGAGAATAATTTGTTTTCATTTGTATTATTCAAAAATCAGTGCTAACTTGTTTTGTAGAAACTAAAACTAGTTTCAAGGTCATAATACTGTTAAAACTGAATGCGGAATAAACACTGTATAACACAGTGGTAACTTCTAGATTTCTCTTCTTGTGTTATATTTTTAAACAGTGGATGTTGTTGTTTCATTTTAATCTAATACAATGAATTTCTTTGTGAAATCCACAAGAGGAAATAGTATATATTATAAATATAAATTTTAAAAAAAGAGAGAGAAAAACACAATCTTATTATCTTATTGCAACAGCGGTGCTTCTACTTGTCAGTTCAAATATGATATAATACAAACATGGAGATCAAATTATTTCTACTCAGCTGTAGACTTAACACCTAAATTAGGAGCCCTGTCAGCTTAAGTTCCCTCTCTAGTCAATGGAAATGGGTAGAGAGGGCCCTTCTAGAAGGTACTTTTATCTCACGTGCGATCTGAACTGCTTCTTCAATGTGCTTATCTCTCCTCATTGATGTGAAAGGGAGTCTAAGCTGACTAGACTGCACAGTTAACTTCTGCAGTCAGGCAGGAATATTTTGTGATCTGTACAGTCTTTTACTCTGATGCATCATCAGACTTTTAAGAGGGGTGCCTGGGGTCCGTGTACAGCAGCAACACGGGGTGAAGGAAGCACAGTGATTCTGGGTGCTGGCCTTCCCCTTTGCTTTTGACCTTGGACTGCCTGGGGCTTCAAAGCACCTCTGATTTGGGCTGGTAGGTAACTATTCTCCAAGGGCTGCTCCACTTGGCCTCTCAAGCTGTTTCTGTCCTTTGTCTAATTTTAATTCTTCTATATGCCCAGTACTCGGATGACAGTAGAGTATTTTTATGGTCCTCATGCCATCTGAGGACCTTTTCAGCTCCTGGTCAATTCCTCACGAAGAGATGCGAAGGCTCAGGATAAGAAACTATAATGTATTAACAGGAACATATGTAATGCTCAATTAGCCAGAGCCCCGAGCACTTTCGCAGCAATACTTCATTGTTTCCTTTGTCCTTTTTTTTTTGGTTTCCCCATTTCTGTGAAATACCATCTTTCCTTTGTCATGTTACGTGGTGGCAGAGAAGTTAATAGCTGAGAAGAAAAGCAGAGCGTGTGTACTGTTGCGTTCGAAAGTGCTTTTGAAATGAGTGCGTAGTAGCTGAACCTCACAGCTTGTTGGTTTTGGATAACTTCTTTAGGGGGCTTCTGTGGATAAAAAAAGCAACACAGAGAGCAGGGAAGTGGCAATAACAGCAGTTTCTCTTCTCATTTCCAGTTGTGGGGAGGCACTTATGATAATTACCAGCAAAGTGGAAAACCCAGCTGGAATTCTGAGCAATTTCTTTTTCCTGTACTTTATCTTTATTAAATTGTTATATTTCCACCAGGTTTTTGCTGGCATTAGGCATAACAAGAGAGAGCAAAAAGGACAGAAGTGAAAATTGTCGTAGCGGGATGCCTGAAGTTGCGTTCCTTAATCTTCATTGGGGCACCCAAGTAAAAGCAGAACAATTTAGAAAGGTGTTGAGAATCTTTAAGCTCTGTTGTCTGCTATGAATTTAATAGATCAGAATCACCCCTGAAAGTCAGACTGTTAGGCTTACTTGTCTTTAAAATGTGGTATAGTATTGTAGCTTCCAATACATAGATTTATACAATTGTGGTCAGCTTCTTTTGATTCCTTGTATTTAGCCTAAATCTTACTTAATTTTCTTCTTTTCTTAATGTTGATCTTTTACTACAACAATAAAAAAATCATGCAGAACATAAATGGTAGGTAATTAGTGAATATAATTAGTTTATTGTAATTACCACTGAGGCAAAGGTAAGAGTGTATTAACTAATGTAAATGCTTAGATAGTTATCAGAACAAAGGTCAACAACACAATATTGTGCATAATGAATGTTTTAAAAGGGTTTCATCTAGCTTGCCAAAAAATGTACTTTTTACTATTAGAACTAGTCTTTCTAAACATGATTGGTATCCACTTAATGAAGGTCTCCTTGTTTTTTGGTGTTTATACTGTTCAGTTGCCTAAACACATTTGTAATGAGCCTGCATTAGTCATAATCACTTAATGAAGCTATGCACTTTTTTTTTCTTTTGTCCCATAACATTTTCTTAGGGTTAATTTCATGGTTACAAACAGCTTTTCAAAGGTATTGATATGCCCTTGACACCAAAACTGGGAGAATCATAAAATATCTTGGGGAATCTTACACTTAATGAGCGATCTGTCCAGCTATGTTATGGATTTACATAGAGCAGATATTTAGCTGTACCTCTGAAATGATAGCATACTTGTGCTATTAGAATATGAATATTTTCAGTGACCTGTGGTCCTGCATGGCTGCATTTTTATTCAATCCCAAAAGTACAAAACAGTAGGAGAATAGAATGTAACATGAAGATCAATTAATAGGCCCTTTAGATAAACTTTTATTTGAAGCAAATGCTGACAAAGAAAGTCTAGAACCCATCCACCAGGTTGGCTGGTAGCTTGAAGCTCCAACAGAAAATGATGTTCAAAGACCTCTTCCTCCACTCAGTTCGTTATTCTGCCAAGCGGAGAACCCTACAGGTGTCTGTTATGACACTACGGTTTAAAATGAGCTCTGAAACCTCCAGACTGTACTGCAATTTAGGCAAGCTGAGCTGAGTAGGAGGGAAGAGTTTTTATTTGATGATAATATATATTAGGATTATCAGACTTGGCTAGGAGGGCTGGGGTGTTGCTTAGCTTTTGGGACATTGGTTGCTTCCTCTTTCATGATCAAAACCCATTTATTATTAAGGGCATTCAGAAATACTGAACAATCAAAAAAATTGTGTAATAATGTTTATTCAAAAGAGGATCAAATGTCAGATGAACTGAGGGATATACTTGATAACATGAATCTGGGCCAAGTACAAACTGGACAGACCCAGAAATTTACTAGTTGTTACCAGGGAAAAGTAAGTAATATACCTGCAATACAGCTTAGACTTTCATTACATTTTTATTTCTGACTATTACCTCATAGTGCACTTTCACTTCAGCAATATTAAGCTTTTTTTTTTTCTCACCACAGAACAAAACTAATGAACATACTGGGGGGGGACGGACATGGGGGGGGGGGGGGGGGCCAAAACAAACAAAAAGAACAACACCCAGAACCCCAAAACAACCCAAAACATCAGCAATGTTAGAATAAGTTCTCCTGATTATTAACTACAATAAAATCAAACAACATGGAGAGTCATGTGGGTACTAAACGTACTGCAGAGCATGACAGCTTGAGCTCATCTCATATTCAGTGAAGTCTGCACAAATGTTACTAATATCCCAGAAGCATTCAGCTGTTATTTTTTCCCAAGACTCACATTTTTACATTTTTTGTAATTCCGAACAATGGATGCAAGAGGGAATTATTATCTGAAGGAATCAAAAATATTTGATGGCCACTCAGTATCAAGGAGTGAGGATAGGTGAAATTGCTAGGTTAAACTTAGAATCCATTTGAAAACTGTGTTTCAATTTTATAGCAGATCTTATCCTGTGAGAAACATGTTTTTCACTGCTAAAACTGTGGTGCTCTGCAGCTGCATCATTTTTTCCTCTCCTCCTAAAAGCAAGGAAGGAATAATTTTATTCTTTTCATGTTTAAAATTAAAATAAGTATTTATTTTATCATGTTTCTTCTTATTTTTCCCTAATCTAAATCAATAGAAAAACTCATTTTGAAAACAAAATACTGCCACATTTTCCTACCCTGTGTTAAGTCATTTTTCTGCTAGGTCTCAGGTTACTGCTACACACTTTTAGTGCTTAACAGCCAGGTTTGACAAAGAAGAACCTGACAAATAAGGTCACTTTCTTTTATGTGTGTTTTTAAGGAAAGAAGAAGAAACTGTTTACCTTTGAATGGACTAACATGAAAAGGTAAAATATTGTTTTTCCCTTGTATTCTCCATTTACAAATAGAGACTGTGACTCCTTTTAAGCTGATAGGGAAAATACACCAATATTTACTAAGAGTGTATCTAATTTTCAGTATTTCTCTTTATAGTTATATAACAGAGGATCCATCTTGAAACAGTTCTCAGAATGGATGATAAATATTATTGTATTATATATACTTTCATAATACAATAAGCCAGGTGTTATTTCTTACTCAAAGTTCTACAGATAACTATGAATTCAAAATATGGAAATTAAAAATATCTGTAGATGCCTTTCTAAACCTCTTATTCTTTCATCTTTCAGGTAGATAAATTTAATAGCTGTTTTCCCATCAGTTTTCCATTTTTATTTATAATTCACATAGGAAAGCACACTTTATGGCATGTTATGTCATGACGTAGCAGTTATGAATCAAAATAATGATGTATATAGTATGGCCCAAAACTTCTCAAGTATTCTGTAATTATTTACTTGGGGGGAAAAAAAAAAAAAGGTTCAGTTTATTTTTCCCAGTCCGTTTCTACAGAAGAACATAAAAGAGGTACAACAAGAAATAAGGATTTTCAAGCCTTCTTTTTCAGGCTATTTAAATAGGAGAATAACTTCCAGAACTAGTGCTCAGACTTTTAATGATATCTCAAGCACATCATTACTCTATTACTGAGTCATGCCAGAAGGACAGAATTAACCAGCAACTATTTTTCATGGCTCAGGAATGTAGAAACTCCCAAGGTGAGATTTGCTATTTGGGACAAGTCTATATATATTTTAAGAATTTTATTCCTCTTATGCAAATTCAATTTAAACATTCAATGGAAAAAGCTGTATCACATAATCACAATGAATAAATTATTGGGGTGATATGTTACTGCTCTTCAGAATATGCTTTAATGTTGTTCATTATAAAATTCAAAACTTTGGTCCTGATGAATTCCTGAGAATTTTGAGCCTTGTCTTCAATGTGTTCAAAGTGTAATTCCACAAATAGGAATAAATATACAGAAATAGTCACTGGACAAAGAGGAATCTTTATTTTTTATGAAACATATTTTAAAGAAAGGGCCTTGTGCTGAGAAGAACCTGTATTCATACCCCAAACAGTTTAGGCAGTAAACTGAGATGCCAGTGTTAGAAGACTTGTCAGCCTTAGCTCCCTGTGTTGCCTGGAGGGAAAGATCAGCCTTTTAAGACAATCTTTAGTGGACAAAATCCTCTCTGAGAGCTGTCAGCTTCTCCTCACTGAATGCACATGTAGCCTGGAATGATCACACTCCAGTCACAAGCACTTTACTTATATGACTAAATTTATGAGAAGATAAATCTAATCCTGATTTGTGCACAAGTTCACCAATACTATCTCAAGTTGCCTCACTCCCTTCCTCCCTTTTTTGCTGGTGCCCTGCTTATACATTTATTCATACCATTCTGGAGTAAAACATGAATTTCCTGCTGTGAACCAGATCACAGTCCATGATAGGACCCAGACCTTAAAGCATATAGGTAAACCAGTCCAGAGCACTTGACTATCTTACTTTCTGCTGATGACATCAGAAAAACCTAGATGCTGCCAGTGAGATGAAAATTTCATCCATTGACATAAAAAACACACCAGCTGGCTAAAACAGCTCTCCAGTGAGATAACCATAATCTTTCAGAGAGGCAAAAGCAAAGACATCATGTTTGAAAGTGCGCCCTGAAACAAGACGACATTTTATCTAGAGGTATTTTATCTGGAGATAATACATGAAATAAAGCCATTGAACTGTTTTAGAAGCATGAGTGGGTAATTTAGGTGCTTAATTTTAGCATGAGGTCTGAGAAGAAAGGAAAACCTCTGAAAGGATAACAATGTTGTTTGATTCACATGACTCACTTTGAGTGATTTAGTTCATCCTGCCAGAAATCTTGTGACTCATCAGCTGGATCTCTGTGTCTGCTTTGTTGGCTCCAATGGGAGCTATATGTTACACATAGACACCCAGATTTGGATGTCTTCCACCTCATCTGCTGAAATCAGCAAGAAGTAACCTAGAAGACCCTTGGAAAACTCTTTGGTCCCAGTTTAAGTGGACTGGCTCTCATTCTTCATTTGTAAGCATCTTAAGTTTTGATGTTATGTGTTGCTGTTGCTTTTCTACTATTGGTCTTTTGGGTGTTTTGTTTGCTTGTTTGAATGACCAGAGTGAACAGAAGTACAGCCAACCAACAAGCTTTGGTTGGCTCAAAAGCATTATTTGTTTCAGAATGCAAAGGCAATCTGCTGCAAACACTTTCTGTATAGTTGAATGAATACATGCATTGTCTACATTGACCTTATTTTGCTTGCAGACTCCACCTTTCCTCTTTTCAAGCCTCAGGTCTCTGAGTCCATAATTCAGAAGTGTCAAGCTATACATGAAGGATGATGGTTTATTAAATTTTCAAAATGCATTCCATATGTAACAGACTGGCTAGAAATATTGAGAGCAGTTATTTGAAGTAAGTATCTTGCTTGTCCTGTTCAATCATGACTGCAATAGCTGCAGGCAATTGCTTTGCCTATTGGCCAGTCTGAATTATTGACTGGATTAGTAGATTGGGTGCAAGTTAAGGAACTCTCTTCTTTCAATATTTCTGTAAAATGGCAAGTGCAATTCTCCACTGTGGCTGTGGTCAATCCAATAAAAAATAAGGTTAAATAAAATTAAGATTGTTCAGTCCCTGAACAGAAAAGACCAATGAAATTCACAGCTGGGCTAGACGCTTCGTTTAGCCCATGCTACAAATGGAGAAAAATGAACTAATGGTAGAGTTAAAACAGTATGTCAGATTTAAGTCTCCCACACTTTGTCAATTTGGAATTAGAAGACTTTTATATTGCTTTAGCCTATATTTTTTATTTGGCAGTAAACAGAATGCCATTGTTTCAGGATTTTTTTTTTTTTCTTGTGGAGGATTAAAAAACATATTTCCCTGTCCTGGAAGGCATAAGAGCAGTAACATGCATATTATTTAGCTGTTTCCTCAGCTTGTCATCTGCCATCATTCTTGACACTGGAATCAACTCATGCTAATTAAAGTTTTTGGTTTGGTTTGGTTTCCAGTAAAAGAAGATATCTAAAACAGAACTAAAGTCACTGCAGTTTCTTATTTCAGTATTAAAATATATAAAAAAAAAAAAAAACAACAAAAGCAAAAAACAGCTCAGAGGTTACCTGACAGGTACAACTTGACAAGTAAATATTCCGTTACAAAGCTCATTTCATTTTGCCACATAAAAGAAAAAGCAGAAACAAAAGAATTATTTGAGATGTTATAGCAGCTCTATTTATGCTCACCACTAAAAATTGTCACATTCACCACAGTTTGTACCTTTGTAGCTGGGTTACTGCAGTTATTTACCCATTAATTATGAGAAGGTAGGCATGTGCAATCTCATATTGCATTGTAGCTGCTTATTCATATAGATTACTTAATAGTGACTGCTATGTCAAAATTAGTTGCTCAAGAATTTTTGCAGTTAAAATGAAGATTGTGAGCATTCTGCAAATCAGCTATAAACATAGTTGAAACACCTACTAAATTTGAGTTTATGACTGCTTTGTGTCACTGGAGCCACACAAAACAGCCAGAGTACAGCAGTAAATCTGACCTTTGATTTTTATAATCTATTTTAGCTGTTTATACTGTTTCTTATCCTGAATATCTGAGCGACTTCTATGTAGTGTGAATGGTAACATCTTTTCTCAGACACTTTGTATGCAAGGTACTTAAGACTCATTTTTATATCCATGCTTTCTCCTCTGCCTTTGCCTTTGCCTTTGCCTTTGCCTTTGCCTTTGCCTTTGCCTTTGCCTTTGCCTTTGCCTTTGCCTTTGCCTTCTGAAGATTCTATCACTACACACTATTGTAAGGCTTGTTTAGAAAATACTAAGAAAGTACATTCCAGGTATTTGTGATGTATGATCTGAAGAACATTTTAATGCATTAAAAGGACTAATAATGAAAGACACATTATTTGATATGTAATTAATTATAAATAGACCTAATAAGCAACTAAAATATAAAGGGAAGTTAGATAAAACTTAAGAACATCAGAGGAAAAATAAAGATATCCTTTATAACACATATTATACTTAGAAAACATCATGAGTAGGTGGAATTATTCTCACTAGCACCATAAAGAGTAGCTATGGACCAGACCAGAGGGAATTTGGTCCTGAAGCGTTCTGGACAAGCTCTGCAACAGCTCTGCAAAGATTTTTTTCTAAAAGCTAAGCCTTCCATTACAAGTAACAGCTCTGAATATAATTCTGAAAAATCTAACAAATTATGAATCTTAGATGATTAAAAACAGGTTTCACAAAAGCCTATCTATTGAGCAATACCCTGAGCAATACCCACGTGTTACTGGAAAAATCCCGCTTATAAAATTATTGCGTTTCTAGCAACTTCCATGGATCCTGAGCTTCAAAAAATAGCTTCAGCTGCAATTGATAAAACTGCCTAATGACTCAGTTTCACATTTACCATCTTTCCGATTTTCCCAGAAAATATTTAACTATTCCACAAAGTGAAATAATTTAGAATCATAGAATCATAGAATATCTCATGTTGGAAGGGACCCATAAGGATCATTGAGTCCAACTCCCTGCTCCTCGCAGGACTACCTAAAACTAAACCATATGACTAAGAGTGTTGTCCAGATGCTCCTTGAACTCTGACAGGCTTGGTGCCGTGACTGTTTCCCTGGGAAGCCTTTTCCAGTGACTCACCACCCTCTCAGTGAAGAACCTTTTCCTAATCTCCAATCTAAACTTCCCCTGACACAACTTCATTCCATTTCCTCGTGTCCTATCGCTGGTCACCAGAGAGAGGAGATCAGCACCTCCCCCTCCACTGCCCACCTTGAGGAAGTTGTAGGCTGCGATGAGGTCACCCCTCAGCCTTCTCTTCTCCAAGCTGAACAAACCAAGTGACCTCAGCCACTCCTATTAAGTCTTGCCCTCGAGGCCTTTCACCATCTTGGTCGCTCTCCTCTGGACACACTCTAATAGTTTGATGATCTTCTTGTACTGAAGTGCCCAAAACTGCACAGAGTACTCGAGGTGGGGCCATACCAGTGCAGTGTAGAGTGGGACAGTCACGTCCCTCAACCAGCTAGCTATGCTGTGCTTGATGCACCCCAGGACACGGTTGGCTCTTATGGCTGCCAGGGCACACAGTTGACTCATATTCAACTTGCCATCAACCCAAACCCCCAGATCTCTTTCTGTAGGAGCCATTCAGATTGTCCCATGTCAGCCAGAATATCCTATACTCTAGTTACTGAATGTGATGAAAATTGTATTAATTTAAAACAACAAACAGAACTCAACTCATTCTTGCTATATTTGGATATTTACTTGTCTTGTGATGTGCTAGTTAAGGTGCATAGAGTGCTTAGGGGAGCACTTTTTGCTCCCTGAATATCTCCAGTATGGAGCCCAGTAAGTAGACCTGAACTGAGACTGCTGCTGAAAAAGGTGTCAGCAGGAGAAATAGGCAGAGGAATAGCTAACTGGAGGTCTTGAAGGGGTTTGCCCTTGAGCTAACACATGCTTGTAAGCCTGTAAAAACATTCAGACCTTATACACATAAAGGGTTGTACTGACAGAAAGACAGACATGCTTTTTGGATAGGTTTAGGGACTTAAAATGCAGTTAAATGGCCAGATCATGCCTATCTAATTCTAATTCTATGAACCCTTTCACAGAAGAAAACTAAGTTTTGGGGGGGTTATTCTGCTTCTCCCTTTATGTTGCTACATATGTTCCTGTGGTTAAGCATATTCATAATATTCCTTGTAAGAGATAGAAATAAGCATACTTGTTTTAGAACCACTTGTGGACAGATTCTGAAGTCCCTCAGTTGCCAATTTTACCACTAAATACTAGTTACAGCTTGCCAGGCAAAACTATAATAAACTTAAAGTGATCACATTTTATTATACATTGCAATATTGAATAATATTTTTTGCCTTGTGGAAAAGTGGGTAATATAATACTTTAAATACTGGAACATAAAAGACATCAAAGAATTAAATTTGACACCAAATAATGTAAAATATTATATTCACTCTAAATTTCCATTTCCAGGATCAATGTTCAATGGAGTGTTCTTCAAAGGGATTCTCTAGTTTCCTTCCTTTCCCCGGTCCCTTCTTTTTATTTTCCTCTCGATATTAAAACAGTTCCACAGCTGAATCAGATCTTTCTGGTTAATAGCCTGCCATGCATTCTCTTGGGAGGATTTAGTTGGGTGCAACAGAGCACACTGTTATGACCTACTTCTGAGTTTCAGATAATTTGCGCATTACCAGAGTGGGTGTCTCAGGACTATTCTCTATGTTCAGGTTCCCTGGTTCCAGATTTGCTTCAGTTGGAGCTAACTTGAATGTTTTCCACCATGATATATATACTTTTGTCATATCTAACACCTAAAGAAGAATGTGAGAGGAAAGGTGATTGGCTATAGTCAATGGGCAGAGTAGCCTGAGCTGGCTGAAGGTGAGTCACCACCAGTTTCAGGGCTCAAAGTCAGTGCATGCACACTGCTAACTTTGCTTTCTGGGAGGAAACAATTAAAGGCAGAGCCTACAGCTTGTTTCCCCACAGGCAATACACTGTTCTGTCTCACCATCACAAATCTGGCCATTACTAGGTCAGCCTGCATTTTCCATTTTTAAGCCTTGGTGTTATTTCTCCTTTTCTGATTTAACATTAGTGAAAAACAGCAGCAGCAACAACAACAAAACCTCCCAGAATACAGCCCCGAAAACAAAGAAACCAAAACATGATTCAAGTACTTGTAGACATGAAGAAATCATTGGTTTCCTTAGCAACTGAATGCAGTTCTATATTAAGAACAAGAAAGTAATTAACCCTCTAATGTGAGATAATGCTGGAAACACATTTCAGTCTGCATGAATTTTTGGCTATTGCTCTAGCATATTAAAATTTTAAATGATAAAGGCTAATCTCTGGTTAGCCATCCTATTAAAACAACTGGAAAATTCCCTGGAACAGTGGTATATGTCATGAACGGCAAATATCCAGACTGTAGGTTGCAATGGTTGGTCCTGATAGAAGCAGCTGTGTGGTCCTGTAAGTTGATTATAGTGTAAGATGGCTTTCTCTCCTCTTGTACATGCAGCTATGATATGTCTTAGTTGTTTGGAGTGACATATTGCTGTAGATTTTCTGTCTCGGTCTCTGCTAATAGTTTTTTCTCATCCTTCACTATGAAGTTAGGAGAATTGTGCGTTCAGATATATATTTGGGTGTGAATATGTTCCTGTGCAATTAAAATCTTTATAATTACGATTCAGAAGTACATGCTTCGACAAATATAGCATGATTCAGTGGAATATTTAAACATCCCACAAACTTTAAGAACAAGAACAGTTTTAGCAATTTCTCAGTTACTACCTATAAAGTTGTAATGAATGTCTAACCACGTGGCTTGACCATCAAAGTACAGAATTTTGCAGACTTAGAGGTTGTTCTGGTGTAATCATCTGATTTCAGAATATTTCCTATTTATGTAGGTGTTTAAATGTGGTGCAAAATTTGAACCTTAGATACCATATTGAAAAATGTTAACTATGATTTAGCTAACTAACAGAAATGACAGCAGTATATACAAATCTCTTTAGAGGATCTCATTCTATTACATTGCAAACATGCAAATTAAAGCTTAGTGATTGCTAAATATTATTAAATAATACTGAAATAATATAGGTTGATTTTAGTTATTTTTTACTGGAAGAATGGTCACATCTGATATCTAAAAACCAAAATTAAATATTTTTTGGGAGTTTGATTTGTGTATCATGTTATTGAACTTTTTGCTTTCTTGTTCTTTATTTTTCTAATACTGTTGGCTAAAATACCAAACAAAGAAAAATAGTCTACTTCAGTAATATCTGTGTAACCCAGCTGACTTTTGTGGGATTTTCTCAGCATTAACAAAAGACAGGATTTCACCTTCTAGCCAAATGAGTTCATGGTGTATCCTTATTGGCTTCACAAGAGTTTTATACCAAGAATACAGCTGGCCCCTGCTTCTTTCACGGTGCTGTGCCAAGGCTTATTAGAATAGAAGTCAGACTCTGCTTCTGAAGCAATGATAGGAGGTATAGCATTTCAATGTACTCTTCACTGTTAGGATCTTTCAAAAAAATTTTGATCAGGCTGGTTCAACGTCATTATGTACCCCTATTTCTAAACTGTACCTAACTGTCAAGATGGCTGAGATTACATATTATATATGGTCAAAACTCTGCCCCGTCTGGCTGATCAGATCTTATCAAGGTAAGGCTATTCAATTTCTCTATTTTTTTTTCTTCTTTTTATTGTAAGAGAGAAATGTGTTATAAAGGTACAGGCTACATGCAATGCTTTTTAAACAGAAAAAATAGAATTCTAAACTTTTTCCTACATAGTCACAGCAGGATCATCTTTCAAAGTTTTATTCCTTTCCTTCTATGAGAAAAAAGCTATAAAAAGTTTTGATGTAGGATTCTGTCATGATACCTATAATTTATGGTTTTCACATGTTGTGTGATGTGTATGAATATGTAAGTGAGAATGTGTATGCACATGTGGGGTTTTTTTGTTTGTTTTCTTCTGAAAAATAGTCTTTTAGGACTAAGGAAAAGCAATCCACTTTGGAACCTGTAACTCTTAAAACCTCTTCAGTCAGACTGAAACAAGTGTAAAAATCTCTTTTCATTTTCAGTTGAAAAGTTTTTAGTTCTACATTGTGAGAGTACTGTACAAATATTGCCATCTTAGTTTTATACATACAGTGATATTTTAAGCAGCTTATCTGCTGGAACTTATCATAGGAAACACAGATTTGTACATACAGTTTTCACCTGAGGGGGCTAAATCACTTGTTCTCTGGCCTAGAGCAATGATTTATAAACACGTATGGAGTAGCTAAGGAGTGGGAAGGAAGGAAGGAAGGAAGGAAGGAAGGAAGGAAGGAAGGAAGGAAGGAAGGAAGGAAGGAAGGAAGGAAGGAAGGAAGGAAGGAAGGAAGGAAGGAAGGAAGGAAGGAAGGAAGGAAGGAAGGAAGGAAGGAAGGAAGGAGAAGAAGGAGGAGGAAAAAAGACAGAAAGAAAGAAGGAAGCAAGGAAAGAAAGTAGGAAAGAGAAAGAGAAAATGAGAGAAAGAAAGAGGAAATGAGAGAGAGAATGAAATAGAAAATAATTTCTCACACTTCTATTTGTCAACTTTATCTTAATCATTGTATAGTCTTATCTGTCTTTTATAAATTTCTTTTATGTAGATACCTCTTAAGCATGAAAATATTCACTTACTGTGTGCCCTGTTATAGAGGATTGTGACTGTCATCAACCATATGAATAACAGAAAGAACAACCAGTGCTAGTCTTATCAACTCTTCTCCTCTACAGTAAGCAGTGCAGTTTGGAGTAGTGACTTTAAGACCATCAAAAATTCCATTGAATGTGCCTTTCTTCTCTGTTGTCATTGGATGTCCTAGTGAATTGTAATTTATTTATGGGGGATGAATGGACTGAGAGTAGTCCTGTGGAGAAGTACTTGGGGATACTGGTGGATGAAAAATTGGATATGAGGCAACAATATGCACTTGCAGCCCAGAAAGCCAAGCGTATCCAGAGCTGCATCAAAAGAAGCTTGGCCAGCAGGTCAAGGGAGGTGATTCTCTCCCTTTACTCTGCTCTCATGAGACCCAAACTGGAGTCCTTCATCCAGCTCTGGGATCTCCAGTACAGGAAAGACACGGACCTGTTGGAGCGGGTCCAGAGGAGGGCCACAGAAATTATCAGAGGACTGGAACACCTCTCCTATGAAGAAAGGCTGAGAGAGTTGAGATTGTTCAGCCTGGAGAAGAAAAGGCTTCGGGGAAACCTTATTGCTGCCTTTCAATACCTAAATAGGGCTTATAAGAAAGGTGGAGAAAGACTTTTTTCCAGGGCCTGTAGTGACAGGACAAGGGACAATTATTTTAAACTGAAAGAGGGTAGGTTTAGATTGAACGTATGGAGGAAATTTTTTACAACATGATGAGACAGGTTGCCCAGAGAGGTTGGGGATGCCCCATCATTGGAAGTGTTCAAGGTCAGATTGGACATGGCTTTGAGCACCCTTAGCTAGTGAAGGATGTCTCTGTCCATGGCAGGTGGCTTGGACTAGATGATCTTTAAAGATTCCTTTCAATCCAAATCACTCTATGATTCTACGACTCTGTGGTGACAGGAGACTCATAGATAACGGCTGTGAAAATATAAACTATACTAACATCCATTTGGTTTAATATCCAATGGATTTCCACATCTAGGATTTAAATCTCTTCATTTATTGGATGACAGAACATTTTTCACAGAAGTCCTTTCAGGACTTATGTTGAAGTTCATCCCCAGGACGCTTCCTGGCTTCCTGTGTATGATGTCATTTTAGTTGTTTACAGCTAGTCGCTCCGTCTAACCACTGCTGTTACAAAATCCCCAGGGTGGGCACCATCATTCTTGTCTCTCATTCTTCTCAGCTGCTGGAACCACCCCACATCACTCTGCTCTTCTAAGAGAAGCAATTCTTTCTCAGCTACGTCCTCTGTACTTCCTGAAGTTTATTTCCCCCTCTAGAGTTGAAGGAAGGGTGAAAACAGAGACCATCATGTAATGATTAACAGAAGGGCATCTACCATAGGACTGCTTTCTGTGAGGCTGAACTGAGACCCTCAGATTTCCTTCTTATTGTAAGGATATAGATTTATTGGATCTCAATGAAAAAGGAGGTAAGAAAATAAATATTTAGCTGTTTGTGTCCATGAAAACCAATTATGAACAACCATTTTCAAGTGTAAAGTTAATTAAAGTCTCAGTGAAGCAAATAATTTACAATATCTTCCTAAAAAAAAAAAAGAATCATGACATGTTATCTAAAGATACTTGTTTTTTTTTTCATGTGTGTATCTATATGTGTGCTTCTGTGTGTGCAGAGAGGAGGAGGTAATTGATTCTCAATAAACCCTGATAAACGGGGAATAGATGGCTTCTTCAGCTGTAGTGAAAGATCAGTATCTTTCACTGAAACACAGATTTTAGATTTCAGGACATAACAAAAGTGAGTGCATTTGATGAGAATGGATTCAATGCTGTAAAGGGGAAATAGGCTGAAAACCTCACTGAATTCAGATATGGATAGGTAGACAGTAAGAAAGATTATATGATTTTACTGACAAATAAAGATGGTATGATTTCAGTGTCTGGGACTGACACAGTATATCCGCTGCAGTGACTTACAACAATCACTTGACATTTACAGTGGAGGGATATATAGGTTCTAAAAATGTCTTCATAATGTATCAGAACATATCAGAAGTTTCCTGAATGGGAGACAGTGAAGTAAGAAGGAGCTGGCGGAAGTGCTCACCAAGCCGCTCTCCATCATTTATCAGCAGTCCTGGTTAACGGGGGAGGTCCCGGATGACTGGAGGCTTGCTAATGCACCATTAGCAAGTTTGCTGATGATACGAAACTGGGAGGTACTATTGACTCTCTCAAGGGACAAGAGGCCTTGCAGAGGGATCTAGATAGATTGGAGCATTGGGCTATGATTAATGGTATGAAATTTAACAAGTCAAAATGCCGGATTCTGCACCTGGGATGGAGTAACGCTGGGCACAAGTATGGATTGGGAAAGGAGTGGCTGGAGGGCAGCCCTGCAGAAAGGGATCTGGGGGTGCTGGTCGACAGCAGGCTCAATATGAGTCAGCAGCGTGCCCTGGCAGCCAAGAGGGCAAACCGCATCCTTGGGTATATCAAACACAGCATAACCAGGTGGTCAAAAGAGGTGATTATCCTACTGTATTCAGCACTGGTGCAGCCTCACCTTGAGTACTGTGTGCAGTTCTGGGCCCCACAATTTAAGAAGGATGTGAAGGTCCTTGAATGCGTCCAGAGGACAGCAACAAAGCTGGTGAAAGGGTTGGAAGGCATGTCCTATGAGGAGCAGCTAAGGACTTTGGGTTTGTCTAGTTTGGAGAAAAGGAGGCTGAGGGGCGACCTCATTGCTCTCTACAGCTTCCTGAGGAGGGGAAGTGGAGAGGGAGGTGCTGATCTCTTCTCCCTGGTATCCAGTGACAGGACACATGGGAATGGTTCAAAGCTGCATCAAGGGAAGTTCAGACTAGATATGAGGAAACATTTCTTTACTGAGAGGGTGGTCAAACGCTGTAACAGGCTTCCTAGAGAGGTGGTCAATGCCCAATGCCTGTCAGTGTTTAAGAGGCGTTTGGACAATGCCCTTAACAACATGCTTTAACTTTTGGTCAGCCCTGAGTTGGTCAGGCAGTTGGACTAGATGATCATTATAGGTCCCTTCCAACTGAAAATAGTCTATTCTATTCTATTCCATTCCATTCCACTTTCAAGTCTACCTTCATTATGACCTTTATCAAAATATATGGTATTCCAGTACGACTCCTGATAGGAGTTTGGATCATATGTATCAGACATTTAATTAGAAAACCTTCAACAGCATGTCAGTTTGAGGGTGAGAGTATGCAACAGCAAATGGCAAGGAATTTGTAAGCGTCACAACTTGGAAGATTGGTTTCAAGTAAGTAAGAGAGGGGATCTGAACCTGGAGTGGTGATATGTAAGCATAAGCGAGCCCTTTGGTTTCTATGAAGCTATGGTTAATTCACTGCTATTAACTGGCAATCAATATTGGGAGACACAGCCAAAACTATAACAGGCTTAATTTTTTAAAAGAAATCCTCCTTGTATGTTGGCTTTAATTCCACAAAAAGTGAAGGAAGTGTATGGCTCTCAACTAAAATGTTATTGTCCAAGTCCTTTCTACCATTTTCATTTTGGAAATAAATGTAGCTCAATGGGTAGTTAGCTTTTCATGTTCAGAGAACATTCATCCAGTGGACAGTGTCACATCTACACAAGGCATCTTAAAGCCTACTTTTGCTAGTACAGTGCCAAGATAATCTTTTTTATCTATGATATCTTATTCCAAATGTGAGACATGACAGAAATCTCACAAACAGTAAAAGTGGTAAATGATAAGTTTAAAAGTGTACCAACTGCACCTGTCTTGTAAGTAAAAATAGACCTTTTCACCTGTTCAAACTAAGCAACACAATCAGAACAAAAAATTGACACTATTAGAAAGCTATTAAAATAATGTGGCACTCACTGCATGACACTTTAATGTTATTGAAAGTCTAATATCAATATGTATCCCTAGGTCATTATTTCAGTGCAGTTTCTTGCCACATACCTGCTAAAACTGTAAATTTGTTTGAAGTGTTTCTAATGAAACACTTTTCAGTGATAATATTAAATATATTCAATAATTCAATAATGAAATATTTTAATACAAGGTCAACCATTTCTTTAGATGAAGACATTTATATTTACTATACTTCTTTAACTAAATTTCTTAAAAAAAAAAAATTGATTTTCTGAGACAATTTGAGGTTATCCAGTAATGTAGAAAATACAAGAATGTCAAAGGTAGGTAAAGGTAGGTAGGTAAGACACACCTATCACAAGACAATGAAAATCACGTTATGGTTAGGAACATGATATTACAGTCAACACAACTGTACTTGTTTATATGAAAGTCAAACATTCTAAGTAGTACTTCATGAAATTTTAAACCATTGAACACCTTTCCTTCTCAAAATCCATCAAAAAAGAGAAAGCCAAAAAAAACCACCCCAGGAAAAAAGAAAGCATATTCACCTCAGCTGAAACTGATAAACAGTCTACATGTAAACTGAACACTGAAAAAAACAGAATTGATATTTGACCTCTAGGGCTTGACCACTGAGGATCATGAAAAGTTTATCCTTTAACAGCCAGTAATAAGCTGATAAAAAAGTTCGAAGTCTTATGTCTGACACATAACAACCTTTTTTCTGATTTTTCTCTTTTATTCCTTCTGACATAAACATTGCCTCCTACCTGTTCAAATCTTTTGACAATGCTATTTAAAATAGCAGAAGGAAGTGAGTTCTGTCTTTCTCCAGAAAGTAATACATCCTTTGCACCTTGCCAGTCCAAACTCATCATGCTATCTTCTTACCAGCTGTTTATGGGAGATTAAGTGCCATCATGTTTTGAACTATCTCATAAAAATTGTCATAAAGGTACCAGTGATAATGGATTATCAATGTCATTATCCTCTTCTCAAAAGTATATTAAGTATATAGATTAAGCTATCCATTCTTCAGAGTTTTTTGTAAGAACCTTGATCACAAAAAGATATTTCATAGAAAGTATTATAAGAGAGGCAGACAAAAAAAAATCCAATTAACATGAGTGATGAACGTGCTGTGAAACAGTTACTGAGAGTCCTGAAAACAGCAGGAAATGTAGAGGAACACTAGAGAGAATGTGTGAAAGTTTAGGGGAATACTGCTAAGAGAGGATGGGAAAAAAGAAATTAACATAATAAAGACTTGGCTTAGTTCTCATCACCCCTCAATTTCTTGTTTTGTTTCCAGTGACTTAACTTGTGCAAAATGATTCAAAGAGGAAGAGATATAATCACAAAAACAACAGACAGAAAGTGGGTATCATCACTATGGCTGTATGTCTAGTTTAGGCTATACATCTAGTTTAGGGGACCCAGGAATATTTCCTATGTTTGTGTTTTATGCAAATCTCAGTCTTAGTGTATGTGTCAGATCTGAGAGATTTCAGCCTCCTTCTCAGCCTCACAATTATTCTCATAGAAAGGAAATTCTGGAGACCTCAGTCTTTACTAGGAAGACCAGAGTTCAGGAATCCCAGGACCCAGAGACCAGGGGGAAAATCTGGAGAAAGTAATATGTACCCTTGGTGGAGATGTCATTGCGAGGCCACTCTTGATAATCTTTGATTGATCATGGCGATTGGAAGAAGTGCCTGTAGACTGGAGGAAAGCAAACGTCACTCCTATCTTCAAGAAGGGCAAGAAGGAGGACCCAGGGAACTGCAGGCCGGTTAGCTGCACTTTGATCCTTGGGAAAGTGATGGAGCAATGAAGCCTGGAAACAATTTACAGACACGTGAAAGACAAAAACGTCATCAGGAGTAGTCAGCATGCATTCACCAAGGGGAAGGCATGCTTGACAAACTTGATAAAATTCTATGATGAAATGACTGGCCTGGTAGATAAAGGGAGAGCAGTGAATATTATCTGCCCAGAATTCAGTAAGATCTTTGCCACTGTCTTCCATAAGATCCTCATAGACAATGCATTTAAGTATGGGCTGGATGAGCAGACAGTGAGGTGGACTGAAAACAGGCTGAACGAGAGGGCACAGAGGGTGATGATCAGTGGTAAGAAGTCTAGTTGGAGACCACAAGCCCCCCAAACCTGGCGTGGGATCGATACTGGGTCCAATTGTGTTTAACATAGAATCACAGGCGGGGAAGACGACCGGCCTGGCTGAACGGGGAGCTCTTGCTTGGACTTAGGAAAAAAAGGAGAGTTTACCACTTGTGGAAGAAGGAGCAGGCAACTCAAGAAGAGTACAGGGATCTCATTAGGTCGTGCAGAGAGGAAATGAGAAAGGCAAAAGCCCAGCTAGAACGCAATCTGGCCGCTGTTGTTACAGACAACAAAAAGTGTTTTTACAAATATGTTCATGACAAAAAGAGAGCCAAGGAGAATCTCCATCCTTTATTGGATGGGGGGGGGAACATTGTCACTGAGGATGAGGAAAAGGCTGAGGTACTCAATGCCTTCTTTGCCTCAGTCTTTAACAGGCAGAGCAGTTCTCCTCAGGGTATTCAGCCCCCTGAGCTGGAAGACGGGGACAGTGAGCAGGATGAACCCCCCGTAATCCAAGAGGAAGCAGTCAACGACCTGCTATACCACCTGGATGCTCACAAGTCTATGGGGCCAGATGGGATCTACCCGAGAGTGCTGAGGGAGCTTGTGGAGGAGCTCGCCAAGCCACCCTCCATCATTTATCAGCAGTCCTGGTTAACGGGGGAGGTCCCGGATGACTGGAGGCTTGCCAATGTGACGCCCATCTACAAGAAGGGCTGGAAGGAGGATCCGGGGAACTACAGGCCTGTCAGCCGGACCTCGGTGCCAGGGAAGATTATGGAGCGGTTCATCTTGAGGGCGCTCACAAGGCATGAGTGGGACAACCAGGGGATCAGGCCCAGCCAGCACGGGTTCATGAAAGGCAGGTCCTGCTTGACCAACCTGATCTCCTTCAATGACCAGGTGACCCGCCTAGTGGAGGAGGGAAAGGCTGTGGATGTGGTCTACCTGGACTTCAGTAAGGCCTTTGACACCGTCTCCCACAGCATTCTCCTCGAGAAGCTGGCGGCTCACGGCTTAGACAGGTGTACCCTGCGCTGGGTAAAAAACTGTCTGGACAGCCAGGCCCAGAGAGTTGTGGTGAATGGAGTTCAATCCAGTTGGTGGCCGGTCATGAGCGGTGTTCCCCAGGGATCAGTGTTGGGGCCGGTCTTGTTCAAGATCTTTATCAATGATCTGGATGAGGGGATCGAGCGCACCCTCAGTAAGTTTGCAGACGACACCAAGTTGGGCGGGAGTGTTGATCTGCTCGAGGGTAGGAAGGCTCTGCAGAGGGACCTGGACAGGCTGGATTGATGGGCCGAGGCCAACTGTATGAGATTCAAGAAGGCCAAGTGCCGGGTCCTGCACTTGGGCCACAACAACCCCATACAGCGCTACAGGCTTGGGGAAGAGTGGCTGGAAAGCTGCCTGGCGGAAAAGGACCTGGGGGTGTTGGTGGACAGCCGGCTGAACATGAGCCGGCAGTGTGCCCAGGCGGCCAAGAAGGCCAATGGCATCCTGGCCTGTATCAGAAATAGTGTGGCCAGTAGGAGTAGGGAAGTGATCGTGCCCCTGTACTCGGCCCTGGTGAGGCCGCATCTTGAATATTGTGTTCAGTTTTGGGCCCCTCACTACAAGAAGGAAGTCGAGGTGCTGGAGCGTGTCCAGAGAAGGGCAACGCGGCTATTCTATGATTCTATAGAATCACAGACTCATAGAATCATTGAATGGTTTGGTTGGAAAGGACCATTCAAGATCATCTAGTCCAACTCCCCTGCCATGGGCAGGTCATCCCTGCACTAGATCAGGGCACTTCCAACAATGGGGTATCCACAACCTCTCTGGGCAACCTGTCTCATCACATTGTAAAAAATTTCCTCCATATGTTCAAGCTAAACCTACCCTCCTTCAGTTTAAAATAATTGCCCCTTGTCCTGTCACGACAGGCCTTGGAAAAAAGTCTTTCTCCATCTTTCCTATAAGCCCTATTGTGGTGTTGAAAGGCAGCAATAAGGCCGCCCCGAAGCCTTTTCTTCTCCAGGCTGAACAACCCCAACTCTCTCAGACTTTCTTCATAGGAGAGGTATTCCCATCCTCTGACCATTTTCATGACTTTCCTCTGGACCTGCTCTAACAGGTCCATGTCCTTCTTGTACTGGAGACCCCAGAGGTTGACGCAGGACTCCAGTTTGGGTCTCATGAGAGCAGAGTAAAGGGGGAGAATCACCTCCCTTGACCTGCTGGCCATGCTTCTTTTGATGCAGCCCTGGATATGATTGGCTTTCTGGGCTGCAAGAACACATTGCTGGCTGATGTTGGATTTTTCATCCACCAGTACTCCCAAGTCCTTCTCTGCAGCGCTGCTCTCAATCCATTCATCCCCCAGTCTGTATCGATACTGGGGGTTGCCCCGACCCAGGTGCAGGCCTTGTTGAACTTCATGAGGTTCACGCAAGCTTACTCCTCAAGCTTGTCAAGATCCGTTTTGATGGCATCTCTTGCCTCTAGCAAATCAACTGCAGCACTCAGCCTGGTGTCACCTGCAAGCTTGCAAAGGTTCACTCAGTCACACTGTTTATGTCACTGATGAAGATATTAAATAGTATTGGTCCCAGTACGGACCCTTGAGGGACACCACTTGTTACTGGTTTCCACTTGGACATTGAGCCATTGAGTGTAACTCTGGATGAGACCAGCCAGCCAATTCTTTATCCCTCTAACAGTCCATCCATAAACCCTTTATCTCTCCAGTTTAGCAGCAAGAATGTTGTAGGGGACCATATCAAAGGCCTTACAGAACTCCAGGTAGATGATGTCTATAGCTCTTCCCTTGTCCACTGATGCAGTCATTCCGTCGTAGAATGCCACTAGATTAATCAGGCATGATTTGCCCTTGGTGAGGCCATGTTGGCTGTCTCTAATCACTTCCCTGCCTTCCGTATATTTCAACATATCTTCCAGGAGGATCTGTTCCATGTTCTTACTGGGCACAGAAGTGAGGCTGACTGGTCAGTAGTTCCCAGGGTCCTCCTTTTTACCCTTTTTCAATATGGGTGGGATATTCCTTTTTCTCCAGTCACTGGGGACTACACCTGACTGCCATGACTTTTCAAATATAATGGAGAGTGGCTTGGCAACTACCTCAGCCAATTCCCTCAGGACCCTGGGATGCATCTCATTGGGTCCCATGGACTTATGCATGTTCATGTTCCTCAGGTGGTCCCAAATCTTATCTTCTCCTATGATGGGAGGGTTTTCATTCCCCTAGTCATTGTCTTGAGTTTCAGGTGCTTGAGAGATGTGGGAAAAGAGATTACCATTGAAAACTGAGGCAAGTATCTTCATTAATGATCTGGATGATGAGGCAGAGTGTACCCTCAGCAAGTTTGTTGATGATACAAAACTGGGAGGAGTGGTTGATATGCCAGTGGGTTGTGCTTCCATTCAGAGAGACTTTAATAGGCTGGAGAAATGGGCTGACAAGAACCCTCTGAAGCTCAACAAGGAGAAGTGCAAAGTTATGCACCTGGGAAGGAACAACCCCAGATACTAGACATACTAGTATATGCCTGCGGCCACCCAGCTGGAAATCAGCTTTGCAGAAAAGGCTCTGGGGTTCCTGATGGACAACAAGTTGAACATGAGCCAGCGGTGTGCCTTTGTGGCGAAGAAAGCAGATGACATCCTGGGCTGCATTAGGAGGAGTGTTGCCAGCAGGTCGAGAGAGGTCCTTGCCCTCTTCTCACCAGTGGTGAGGCCACACCTGGAGTACTGTGTCCAGTTCTGAGCTCTCTGGTACAAGAGAGACATGGACATACTGGAATGCATCCAGCAAAGGGCCACTAAGATGTTGAAAGGACTGGGGCATCTCTCCTACGAAGAAAGGCTGAGAGAGCTAGGAGTGTTCAGTCTGGAGAAGGGAAGGGAAGGGAAGGGAAGGGAAGGGAAGGGAAGGGAAGGGAAGGGAAGGGAAGGGAAGGGAAGGGAAGGGAAGGGAAGGGAAGGGAAGGGAAGGGAAGGGAAGGGAAGGGAAGGGAAGGGAAGGGAAGGGAAGGGAAGGGAAGGGAAGGGAAGGGAAGGGAAGGGAAAAAAGGAGAGGAGAGGAGAGGAGAGGAGAGGAGAGGAGAGGAGAGGAGAGGAGAGGAGAGGAGAGGAGAGGAGAGGAGAGGAGAGGAGAGGAGAGGAGAGGAGAGGAGAGGAGAGGAGAGGAGAGGAGAGGAGAAGGGATATCTTGTTAACGTATATAAATACCTGAAGGGAGGGTGCAAAGAGGACAAAGTCAGGCTCTTTTCAGTGGTGCCCAGTGACAGGACTAGAGGCAATGGGCACCAACTGAAAGACAGGAGGTTCCCTCTGAACATCAGGAAACACTTTTTTACTGTGAGGGTGACTGAGCACTGGTACAGATTGCCCAGGTATGTTGTGCAGTTTCCATCCTTAGAGATATTAAAAACCCATCTGGATGTGGTGCTTTCCCTTCTTTTACATTTTTTTTTAGAAGTTTTGTCTGCATTGCTAGACTGCTCTGCCCTAGAATTTTGTAGGCTTTTATTAAGGGACTAAATAGTTCAGGGTTTTTTCTATGTGTCTAACACTATCACCACTCTAAGGAAAATCATACAACAGCAGGTGAAGATGTTGCATAAAAAAGCACAGTGTGAATAGACCATCTCACGCTGCTCCAGCTTCACATCTTTCATTGCTGTTTATAATAAGCTAAAAGATAGACTTTGAGAGGCCAGACACACATTGATTTGGTCTCATGATTGTGATAGGATGTTGGCCAGTGTGCGATCTTTATTAAACAGAAAGATACAAAATGCAGCTCACTTTAGAAAATCACTGTGGGTGGTTGAAGACAGAGGTACTTCCAGAATTATATGAAGTGTGCTCATAGATCATGTAGTCAGGTGGCTGTGCATATAATTGCAGAAGTATCCATACAACAAGTCTATTGTTTCATCTCAAGGTCTTTTTTATTAAGCTGGGTACTGTGTTGCATAGCCTGTTATGATGAAGTGTGTGCAGGAACATGCACATTAGAGTGGAAGACTTACTGAAAACTCAACCTTTTCCCTCATAACTGAACCCTCTTAGAATTTGCGTGGAGCTGCAAAGGTTCAAGTAAGGAGAGCAATTTGATATTCATTTTGTAGCAATAAGAGATACTTAAGTAGCAGTATGCATTTTCATTGACAAAAATTGTAGGTTGAATGAGCAGGTTTTGACTCCGCAAAATATACCCTTTTTTTTGATCCCTCAAAGTGCATGCTGGTGGAAAAGCAGTATCACAGGGCGCCCCATCATGGGTCACAGGATATAGTCTCATTTAAGTAACAGGAAGGGGGACCTTAGCACATCTCACCTCTACATCTGTTCACATCTAAAGCCACACATTTTTCCTTGCCACATTCTTCATCTCCCATGTCAAAGAATCAGATCACACTTCATTATGTGTGCTGCTTCATTATTGTCTTATCTGCTGTGATTTCTAACAGTGATCACAGTTATGATTTTGGACTGTCTTGATGAGACCTCACAAGTCTGCCTATGTTACGAAATTAAAAAGATTCTTTTTGGGACGATTTTACCTCGTGTCTGTAGTTAGTCGTGTGGTATGCACTGAGGTGATCGCTGGTGTGCTCAAGGCTGTTCCTCTCCCACTAGTACCAAACATAAGTCACATACCGAAACTCCAGGTAGAGCACCCTAGGGCAAATGGGATGCACATCCCTCCAGCAGGTAGTGTTCTACACACATACAGAACTTTTTTAGCAATGGCAAGAAGACCTGGGACAGTTGGAAAAAAATAAATCTCTTTCTTAACATCTGATAGGTATGTGGTAGGTGCCACAAGTCAGGGAGGAGCCAGAGCAGGGTTGCTTCATAAGGGGTGACGAGTTGGGGGTTGAAACAAGCTGACCCTTGCTCAAGCAGGGCAGTGACCCCACCCTGGCAGTGTGCAGTCCCAGAGCACCTGCACAGGGGGAGCAATGTCAGGATGGTGACAGTGATTGTAACGGGTCCCACCACAGGCCTACAACCAGCAGGCAAAGGCAAGGGGAGGGATCAGGTCCCAGGTCATGCTGTATGGCCAACTCAGGAGCAGCAGGGGATGAGGCTGGGTGCTGACCTGCCTACGGTGTGGCTCAGACCTTGACTGGGTGCCCTAGGCTGAGGTGTAATAGTGTTCCTGAGCCACAGGCAGGGGTCCCAGGTGTGTCTGGGCAGGGCCATCGGGGCTTGTGGGTGTACTCAGGGCCCTATACCCAGTACTCACAATTGGCATGAAGCTCGTTTCTGATAAATATGTGATGTGGTTGTACAATCCTAGAGCTGTAATGGAACATGGCAAATCACACCCCAGTCCCTCTCTTTGTGCCACCCAAGTCACGAAAGACATATCCATATGCTGTAGTAGGAACCATTATAGGACCAATGATTTATTTTCTACAGGCCATGCAAAGGCCTAAAAAGCCTGGGAAAGAGTTAGAGTTTATTATGATCCTATGAGAAATTTGAACTAATAACTTTGAGAAAAACTAATGCTCAACTAGTATTCCCCTAAGCCACTAAATATTTTATGTAGTCTTATAAGGATTCTTAGAGTATTATGGTAGATTAAGAGCAAAGTAAACCAGAGTTTTAAATGAGCTTATTTTAAAAAAAAATATTCCATTTTTATTACCTCTGTTATCTCTCTGGAAATGTAGAAAATGATAACTATAAACCAAATATATAATAGAAAAAGTTTATTTTTTTTAACTTAGTTGTTTTGTTTTTATTTGTTTTGTACTGCCAACTAGTAAGACACTAGTGACAAAATTGATGGTTGCTGACACTCTAATTTGAATGTTGCTACATGAGTAACAGCAATGGCTTTTTATGTATTCAAAGATTACGGTATCTACCTGTAGCTCTGTGATAATAAGTTAGTCATGTAGGGAAAGCTCTAATTCAGGCACAATTCCAGCTAATATAACAAGCCTTGTTTTCACTGTCCAGCATTTTCTTGAACAATTTCCTTTGATGTTAAATGACATTCTCTATTTCTTCACCACAGATGAGTTTAATTTTAAAAAGTAAGGAGAAATTAGATCTTTTTTACATCTCTCTCTCTTCCTCTGATATTAATTTATTCAATATTTCCTACTTCCTTACATACTCTTTTGTGGGTGAGAAGTAGCTCATTTAAGGACATTATGATAAAGGAGCCCAGAAACCTAAGCTTGTGGGGAGAAGGTAGAACTGAGTACTGCTCAGAGTCAAGTCAAGTGCCCATAGTGTAAAGAGTTAAACTGACTAGCTCGTAAATCTGGAATGGTATGGAGAAAAGAAAGGTTTAATTTCTCAGTACCTGACGGGTGTCTTGTACAATTAAAGTTTGCAGATGACACCAAGCTGAGCGGTGTGGTCGACACACCAGAGGGACGAGATACCATCCAGAGGGACCTGGACAAGCTGGAGAAGTGGGCCCGTGTGAACCTCGTGAGGTTCAACAAGGTCAAGTGCAAGGTCCTGCACCTGTGTCGGGGCAACCCCCAGTATCAATACAGGCTGGGGGGATGAAGGGATTGAGAGCAGCCCTGCCGAGCAGGACTTGGGGGTACTGGTGCATGAAAAGCTGGACATGAGCCAGCAATGTGCGCTCGCAGTCCACAAGGCCAATCGTATCCTGGGCTGCATCAAAAGAAGCGTGGCCAGTAGGTCAAGGGAGGTGATTCTGCCCCTCTACTCTGCTCTGGTGAGACCCCACCTGGAGTACTGCGTCCAGCTCTGGAGCCCTCAGCATAAGAAAGACACGGACCTGTTGGAGCGGGACCAGAGGAGGGTCACAAAAACGATCAGGGGGATGGAACACCTCTTCTATGACGAAAGGCTGAGAGAGTTGGGATTGTTCAGCCTAGAGAGGAGAAGGCTTCGGGGAGACCTTCTTGCAGCCTATCAGTACTTAAAGGGGGCTTATAAAAAAGATGGGGGCAAACTTTTTAGCAGGGCCTGTTGTGTCTGAGCAGAGCAGTCAAATAGTACAATGCCTAAGATACCAAATATTTTACATTATGTCTGAAACTTTTAATTAATTTGTGAAGAAAATGACAAAAGTAATTTCATGAAACAAATAAGAATTTTCAAAGAATAATGCTTTCGTGATATGATCTGTTATATATGTCAAATGCTTATGAGCTCACAATAGAGAAACAATAACAAAATGGCCAGAGAAATGAAGAATGCTATGAAAACATAAATTTAAATATTCATGGAAAAAAAATAGTGCAATTGAATACAATGAAATATTTGCTGCTCTTTTGCCCTGTTTTGAAATACCTATGCATGAACTTAATTGAACTATTTGATTTCAATTTACAATATTAGAGCTTAGAATTCACATATATTTGAAATACACCTGGAGATGGGGACTGTGTAGGTATTAAGGCAACAGCTACTGTGATTTCTTGTCTATCACAGGATGAGCAATAACATCAGGAATCTTCTTGTACTGTGTTAGAACAGAACACCACCCCCAACACACACACAATTCAGCTTTTTTTATATCTGTAAATAAATCTGAAAATCATGAGGGAAAAACAGAGAGCTGCCATATAAATGACAGCAATCTATTATGCAATCTAACTATTGTTTCCATCTTTTCTTAATGGTGGTCATTTTACAATAGACTGGGGTGGTGGTTGAAAATAACATTCCAATATTCCAGTGTGTAGTAATTAGTATAATTCACTTATCTTGAAGTTTTATCTTACGGAAAGCCACAGTGAAAGTAGAGAAATATGTTAAAGTAACCCAGATATTCTGTTAAAGCAATTTCAGCCTCAGAAGGCTGTTAGTATATCTGGGATTGTTCATCTCTGCTTGATCATGACTCTCAGCTTGCAGATACTCCTTTAGCAATGAGAGAACAGAGATTAAACTGGCAGAGAAAGAGGAAGAAAAACAATCAATGGATTAAAAAAAAAAAATCTTGTGTTTTTTAATACATGTGCCACTGAAACTTCAGAATTGAAAAGGCTGTATCTAATTACTTTGAGTGGGTGAGCTGAAGAATGGGAAAAAAAAAATACAGAATGCATTTTGCATTCAGGTAAAATTGCTGATGTTTATGTGCTTAATGGTGCTTTGAATTTCCTCTGTCATTTTTTGTTACTAAAAGTTTAACCATTTGTGTCTATATAGAAATGAAGTAGAGTTTGGTCTTTTAAGGTTGCTTAAACACATTTTTGATGTTTAAGTGTTGGACCACAAAGAATTAGCATGGTAATAGCTGAGATTTGGAAATCACATCATGAGTGCTTTGGTACCAACTAGAATAAACTTTGTAGAATGATGAGTGAAAAGAAGTGAAGGAAATCAGGAGACATGAGAACTGACCTGTGAGTGCAGAAAGCCTGTTACTGTACAGGCTGTCTTCAGAGTCTGTAGGGTGTTTTTAAAAAGGTCCATGAGAGACAAGTAACTAAAACCGAATCTATTGTTACAGGCTTCAAATTGCCTTTGGAGTCTGCATTGTTGTAAGAAAAGAAATCAGGGGTTTACAAGCTAAAGTTATACATAGAAGCCATACAATTTACAAACAACCAAATGATATGGTTGGTTCTTGTACTTTTTTGACAGGTGATACTGAAGATCTAAGGAAAAAATGCAGTAAATTTATTAAAATGCTGGGATTTTTACTATTTCCTCCTCCACTGGAAAACACTTGTAGTATTTCTAGCATAGAATATAATTGTTTTTGCATTAAACTGTCACAGTCCTGCTTTTCAGGTATACCATAACCATAATAGCAAGATGCATTTGCTGAAAATACTGGTAAATTATGCTAAAATTTCCTCCAAAAAGTGTTAATTTCTGCCGTGTTCCACTACTGTAAATCATTTTTTAAAAATAGTTAATATCTTTACTTTTTTTGAAGTATACTTCTGAACAAGTTTGTTATAATGCAGACCTACTGCTCCAAGAGAATAGGTAATACAGATCTATGATTCTATCAGTAAATGCATAACACAAAGGAGATGTCATGTTTCTTGTTGATTTAACTCTGTTAGCTTTAGCAGAATCATGCTAGGAAATTGGACTGTGTAAATATGCCAAGACTTGAGCTATACATAAAAGGCAACAATACAGTTGAAGACTCTGGGTAGATGACCCATATCTCAGGAAATTTCTAGATGCAATGTATTTAAATTGGTAATATCTTTTCAGAAAATGAGGAGGAACCCTCTACTGCTTTGTCCTTTGACAGTGTGGCAAGGGCATTTCTGTGCTTGTCTCTTAAGCACTTTCTCTGGGGGCCTTAGGACTTTAATTGCCCAGGATTATTATTCAAATACTGGCTGAAATTCTATCTGTGAGCTAACCAGTGAGCAAGAGACAAAGTCAAATTGTCTTTGTGTCCTTCTTCCTTCCCCCAAATCCTCCAGCAAATCCACTATAGGATGGATCCATCTCTGGAGTACTTGGTAACTGTTAAACAGACATAAATCACTTGCAAAGCTTTGGGTGGACTCTTTACCAGTAAGTACTCAGTGATTCAAGAGTTATGAGGTCAGTTATGCCCAGAGGCATTCACTCCACAAATCTGTAGAAAATTAAGCACTGGGAGACTATTCTGACCCTGTGGAGAAGAAGTATGAATCTTGTAGCTATACAATACCACCTTCCATAAAATTTCCACAGTAGCTTTCAAACTGGGAGAGAGGTGACAGTGGCCCTGTTTTGCTTATTGTTGGTTTAAGCATACCTGTTGAAGTACTTTTGTTTCCTCAGGTGCTTTTAAGTGCTAAACCACAATATGATTTATAGCTACGTTGTCTGTCTTCCTCTGAGGAATCTGCCACAAAGCCACAGCCTGAAGAAGGCTTCCGCGTTCATTTAATCTGAATGGGTTTTGAGAAGTTCCAGATAGCCCCAGAAGGCAAGAGTGGCTTCTCGCCCAGTGCTGTGAAACATAACTGTACCTAATCTCGGCTAATCTTGTTGAGAAAGCCCTGTCCTTCCTCAGGTACCATACTTTCACTATGCATACTATGTACATGTAAGAAGGATTTGACATGTGAAAAGAATTTGACCTTCATTTGAAAATGTTCTCTTTCTCTTTTTTTCTTCTTTAATCTTCCTGGACTTCTCTTAAGTGTGAGTTGGCTTTCAGAATTTATGCCTTGCCAACAGCCTTTCTAGGTGAGACATTATCCTTTGTCTGCATGTGATAACCAACAAAAGTTCTATACCTGACAACAGTAAAGCATAAAGGGGAGGGATGTAGGTTTTTATTGAGTAAGTTCTTTAATTTATATCAGATACATCCTCTAGCACCACACCCAACTTCTTTGAAGGTCCTATGAAATGAATATTTCTCTGAAATGAATATTCCTCTGAAATGAATATTCCTTCTGCAAACACCCATAGTGGACAGGCTCCTGCAGATTATGAACCATATAAAATACAAAGTACTTTGATGGCTGTGTCCATTCTGGGTTTGAGACTCCTAGACAGTGCTATTATGCATTGTACTGCCTATATTTCAGGTGGCAAATGACAAACAAAAAGATAAGATGTAAATGATCTCACTGAAATCATCATAGCCATCGTGATAATGCCATTTACCTAATGGTTAAAAATAAATCACAAACTTGCAGTGCTGCTGAGTCCATGTGTCCATGATCTCCAGAATGTTTTCAGTTTTCTATGAAGACTGTGGAAGTCCCATTAACAAAATTAGTCACAAGTTGCTGCTTTGTCTGGGTGTTCTTATGACAACGAGTTCTACCTTGTGTTGTCAGCATTCCTGAAAGAAACCATTCTGGGACAGGTAGTAACATAAAGAACTTTCATTTTTTCATGTGACTAAGAATTACAAATTCCTTGGGTTTTCATTACTCATCTAAAGACAACTTGAAGGGGTTTCCACTGCCTCAAAAAATCAAACTGCTTAAAAATGCCTGAAGCCGCACATAAAATAATTGAAAACACTAGTCACTGAAAAAATGCAGGCACAGGCTACAATAGTAAATCTGGGCTCTCAGGAATATCTTAGACTCATAATATTTATTTATTTATTTAACATAACATGTTAAATGACAAAAGCTTGCAGTCTCTTCCTCAACCTTTTTCTACATCCCAGAATGCAAGCAAAACAAAGTTCAGTGAGATAGTGTGGCTGTAATAAGCATTACTGACATTCTTTACCAAGACCCTGTCATTCTTTCCCTAAGTACCTTTTTCTATAGTTGCAGTGAGTCATTTGCCCCTGTGGGCTTGTGATATTTAGGTCCCATGCTAACTGCTGTTCACCCATTAGGCTTTCAATGAAGACAGAACCTAAAAAAAACCTGCTAAAAGGCACCGCTGAGCCACAGGGAAATTCGAACTGCTCTGCATGCTGGAACTAACAGAGCTGCTAAAATCAGGAGATAAAGTTCCAAATGAGATCATTTCAGTGCAGTCTCCTTCAGTATGTGATTTATTCTGTTTTGTTTGCTAGTGATTTGTTGTCTGTTATTTTTCCTAAAATGGATTGCTATAAATGTGAACAAAGGTTTGAGAATCTCAGGGTTTTGTGATAAAGAGAAAGTAACAACTTCAATAAAATAAAATTGGAAGGAATACTTTCCAGATATGTTGTTTTCCATCTTGAGGTCTCAAAGTGCATCACTAGGATTTATGTTGAACTGATTCTTACAGCAATCTTGATAAGTAGACACCATTCCATTTTATATACAAGAGCATTAAAAACAAATTCCTATATAAACCAGTCTAAGTTGTGCCTTCTGCAGTCACATTTCTCCTCCAGCTCTACCTGGCAACACCATTTCCTCGTGCCTCAACCAGATGTATGTCAGACACTAAATGAGCTGGTTCAGAGAGATTACACAGACAGAAAACAAATCACATTTTTGTAGACTCAGTTTACAGACAAATTGTTTCATCCAGTTCAGTCACTGCAGTCTTCAATTCACTGTCGAACCATGGCTAAGGCAAAAGGGAGGCTGGGAGAGGAGGTTAGAACAGGACTGCAATGACCTTGTCTTATTTCAGTTTAAATTGTCGTAGAAGTGTACCCTGAGGCACAAAGGCCTATGTCCCAGAGTAATTCACAGACCTCCTCCTTCTATGTCTGGGCTGGAGACATTGCATGAATTACCTGAATTCAGGCTAGAAACCTGTGGTCAGCTTCTGAGATGTTTCCATGCCTGTACTCTTTCAGGACTTGAGAGACAATGCTGGCCCTCAAAGGAGTGCTTCCATCCAGTTTTCAGCCTCGCATTTTTATTTTTTCACTAACACTAGCACTTTTAAAGCCTCTTGGTGGGTGGGATTTAACCCAAAAGAAAACTAATTATAAGGAAAGACATGTAAGATCTTGACCCTGAAAGAAAGGGAGGAGAGACCAAGGCTCCTCCATTTTTCTTCTTTTTTTTTTTTTTGAGTGGGGTGGTTATTTTGGTTTTTTTTCCGTCATCGTCGTTGTTGTTGTTGTTACCCACATTTAAACTGGCTTAAAGCAGTTCAAGTGCCAGGATCAGGATTCTCAGTTTTGCTCCTGAATTGAGACTGAGGGTACAATGGACAATTAAATATAGTTTTTATTCTTTAAGCTTTAAAGAATCACATTTATCTGTCACAAAGGATATGCATCTCATCTATAAAGTTAGGATTTTCCATGACTTTCATTTTAGATCACCAATTTGGACTGGGGCTGAACAGTAGTCAGATTTCCTCCATATGACGACAGGTTATTACCACCTGCCAGGGACACTCTGTCGACCCTGGTGCTCTTCCATCCTAACAGTCCAGTATCCTCCACTTCAGCAAAAGTTAAATAAAGGAAACGTTTGCTAGTCTCAGGATGAATATGAGGCATTCAACAGAAAATAACCTAGTAATAAATTTTCTCCTTTTTATTTTTAGGAATGAGGATGAAACCCTGTACTGCTGAAATTTAGGAGGACTATGATTTTAATATGGAGGTCCTTTCTGGAGCATAACTGGATCTAGGAAAAAAGCAGAGGATAAATATAAAGACAAGTATTGTCTAATAACACTAATATTTAGCTGATCCTAAGAATCTTTAGCATGCATCTGGATAAATACTTGTAATACTAATGAAAAAACTTATGAAAAGTATGGATTTGGGGTAAGTGTAAACCATCAGTCTCTTGAAACATTTAAACCTACTGAAACGCCTCTTTTTTAGTTTCTTCAATGTTCTCAATTTTAAATACAAATTCTCTTGTACTACCCTTTGTTGTGGTTTAACCTCAGTCGGCAACTGAGTAGCACACAGCCGCTTGCTCACTCCTCCCCCCTCCCCCCTGCCCTGGTGGGATGGGGGAGAGAATTGGAAGAGTAGAAGTGAGAAAACTCATGGGTTGAGATAAAAAGTTTAATAATTGAAATAAAATAATGATAACAATAATACTACTAATAATGTAATAATAGTAATAATAATGCACAAAACAAGTGATGCACAGTGGAATTGCTCACCACCCGCCGACCGATGCCCAGCCAGTCCCCGAGCAGCGGCCCCCCAGCCAGCTTTCCCCAGTTTATGTACTGAGCATGACGTCACATGGTATGGAACGTCCCTTGGGCCAGTTTGGGTCAGCTGTCCTGGCTGTGCCCCCTCCCAGCTTCTTGTGCACCTCCAGCCTTCTCAGTGGGTAGAGCATGGGAAGCTGAAAAGTCCTTGACTAGTGTAAGCACTACTTAGCAACAACTAAAACATCGGTGTGTTATCAACATTATTCTCATCCTAAATCCAAAACACAGCACTGTACCAGCTACTAGGAAGGAAGTTAACTCTATCCCTGCCGAAACCAGGACACCCTTCTACCTTTTTATTTTAGTAACTGCCTCTCTCCAACCCCCCCTTTTATGTACAAATGCAGACATGTGGTGACGGTTTTGAATGTGGCAGAAGTTCTGTGAAGCTGAGGCTGTTTGTGGTAGAGGTTAGAAAATATTTTCATGGTTCAGTTTTCTATTCACTCCAATAAAGGGAGAGCATAATGACTGAGGAAGTGGCTGTGTCACTAAGACTAAAGGTTTGGTCTCAAAACCATTTCAGTGAACATCTTCAGACTGTGAGAAAGAAGGATCTGAATAAATGCATAATGGCTAAAATTTCAACCATTTTCATATATATTTCTGTTTTTCCTAAACAAAGAACAATCTTGGAAAGATAGAAAAGCAACAAAAATAAATAAGGTTTCCTTTAACTGTTGATTTTAAAACTCTGATCTCTAACATGTGGCTTGCTGGCAACATACTGTTGCAAGATCCTTTGATATTGCTTTCAGCCTCGGGAAACTGTCACTGCTGCTATGGTTCAGGCTGACAGGCAAGTAAAGAACAATGTTGCCTGCAGCATATTTCTTGCTTCCCACTGTTGTCCACACTGCCACTGAGAACTGGAAGTCACAGTTCTAGCAAATTCAAGATGTGACTTTGCTTGCTCCTCAATTATATGAAAGACTTGGTTCAGAAGCTAATAATTTTTGCAGAGGCCAATTAAGATTGATGTCCAATGCATGTGTAATTCATGGAAGAAACTGTGGAAAAAAAAATCACTTCATATGGTTTTAGAAATTTAGAATACCAAATTAGTCAAGAAGATCCTAATTTCAAATCAAGTAAATTAAAGATCACCAGATACTTCCACTTGCTAAAGAACACTTTGGCAATTAAAACAAAACAAAACAAACAAGCAAACAAAAAAACCAAAACATTTTATTTTTACACACAAAAATACTATTATAGTTAAAGGCTCATTAAAAGCAAAAAAAAAAAAAGATTACTGCTATCAAATTGGTATTCTTCAAAAAACAATCATTTTTCCTTTCACAACTTTGTTGGAAATCTAACTTGCTATAAGGCTTCTATATGGCAATGATGTTGTTATGGTTTTTTGCATTGTAATGATGCTATGTTGTAATGAATTTTGATGTCATTACAGCAAGCGAACAGATGCTGCAATTAAGACCACTAAATGGAATTCAGTCCTTAAAGATTCATATATCCTGTGAGAAATTTTAATACTCTGTGTAGTATTTATGACATTGTTGGTCAGAAGAGGATCAACAATAAACTTTGGACTACTGTAATGGTGCAAGGTACAAATTATCAGGGAAATTGAGACATCCTTTTCTCTTCTCAGACTGTAAAGCAAAATGGAGCTGATTTGCCTTTGCCCTGAAATTTGTAAGATGAAAAGTGGAACTGCAGCTAAGTCAGACTGCTAGAATGTTTCACCCACACTTTTCAGATGCCAGTGACAAGGTAGGAAGAGTAGAGAACCAGATGTATTAATGTAAATGGTATCCATGACACTTTACATATACTGCAGAAAAGATTTTTTTTCTAAAGCAAAGGAATATTGCTAACGTAACTATTTGACTGCTATTGATGTAAAGCACTTAATTCATGCTTTTTTTTTTTTTTTAAGAGAAATTGATTACTATAAAGCTCTATTTGCTGGAATACCTAACAATTTGTTAGAGTGGTTTCAGTTTTTAAAAAGTGAAGGAGCTAATTTTCTGACTAAACACAAAAATTAAAATGCACTGAAAATTCTTTCACTAGCGTTTGGTTTCAAAGATGACTTCAGAGTTCTTTCTACTACCTGTGATGATCCAACTTTGTCTTTGTATCCCACAAAAGTTGTATTCATTAACAAACAGTTAAGTTGTAGGGGTAAAGCTGAAGCTAGATTCTTTTGCTCTTGTGATCTCAACTTATGAAAATTACATCTAAGTTTTAGATTAATTTCTAAGGCAATTTAGAATGATTTTAGAATGAATCATTAAATGTTTCTGAATATTTTGTAGATGACTATTGCAAGCAAGTATTATGACTGTTGCTACACCTACAGGATTTTAAACTGTAGGACACAGGGAAGCTTTTATTAAATAAAATGATGCAAGGAATAAAGATGATTTTTTTTTTTTTTTATTAACTCCCACCACTACTAGTAAGCTTTTTGTTTAGACAATTACTGCTGTGAGACAAAAATGTCAATTTATCTTGAGTGAATTAAGGCTTAATTAACCTTACTTTCCCTCAAGGCCATTGATCTGGAAACAGCAAGTCAGTAATTGAATGTTGTAGCTACCACAACCCCCGGTTTCCTAAAACATGTGATTCATTTTCCTGAACTACCATGAGAGCAAGTGTGTTCCAGCTCTTAACAACCTTTTTACTATATCTTTCAATCCAACAAAAAAGATTCAAATTCATGATGGTTCTAGTGTGAAAACATTCTGTTCATTTTATGTAGTGACATTATAGGAGAAGTTTATTTTCGTTTTCTATAATCTTATTTAGTGGAGTTGAATAAATTTTATAGTTACATTAGTATAGATGAAGCACAGATGATAATTTCTGTTATAGGATGTGCTAATGTGTTGAAAAAGAACAAACTATATTTATCTCATTTGTTCTACTACATTTGCTCCCTGTAAAGCCAACCATTTGTATTAAATACACTGTCAATTCAACCTCCAACTGCTAGGGATCATCACACATCTGCAGACCCTTATTTAGACTGTTAAAACTGGATTATGACTATAGATATATTATGGATATATAAGATCAAAAGAGATGTAGTACTATGATGTTTTGGAGTAGCATAAGACAATTTTGGCCTCTATAGTGTCATTCATTGATTCAACTAAATAATGCTACAGATGGAATCATATATTAATTAGATTTGCCAGTAATATACGTAAGATGTGCATCAATTGACTTCAGCAGACCCACTCTATGTTTTATTAATTTAGATATTTTATTTTATTTACCATTGTTGCTCATTCAGTACAGAGAAACACAAACTTTTGGATAACTGAGGCTGCCAGGCCTAACTGTTTTTATAAGAATCTGCTGAAGGCATTTCACTACAGATGACACCACTTCTCTGTTTTTCAGTCCTTTCTTACTAGTTTTTACTAGTATCACCATTTGGATCTTGAAACCATCTCAGTGTTTAGGGATTTTCTGTCCTTATATACCTTTCTTTTAAACCTTCCCTGTATCCTTTTTGTCATTTGTCCTGAAAAGAAAAGCAACTTTACACTCCTGATAAATTAAATAGATTTTCTTTGAATCTTCCTAGATAAATTCCTAAATCTTTATTTCTATAGATTCATCCAATTTGCAAGCAATCCACTATAGGCACGTACTTCACTGAAGAACTGCACTCTGAATTTCTAAAGACGTTTCACTCAGTTTCATCAACACCACTTGGTTTCTTCTCTCTAGGAAAAGGACATTCGTCAAATTAGGTTTTTGCGATGACTCAGATTACGGTTCTTCCTGAGACTAGGAAAGATGAAATGTATTTTCCATTTTTTCTGCCCTGAAGTTCTTCCTTCCCCTCTTTGAATCACCATTTTAGGAATCCCTATTTTGTTAACTGCTCCTGAAACTAGACAGGAAGAGAGACTGTGGCTGTGTCTATATTGTTAAATATACCGGGACCGATCTCTGCCCTCGAGGCCAGCAGGCATAGACCTTTCCATACCCTGCTGGATTGCTCAGTCTCCCTCCAAAACAGAGCCCCTGGATGTGAACTGGATCTTGAAAGGGGGACCTGGCCTGCGATGATTCTTGAGCTAAGCCCTGGTATGGCTTGGGATCACGCTAGTTGTGAAGGATCAAAATTGTCCCAGGGTTGTTCTAACTATATGACACTAGACAGAAGAAAGACCAGTATGTGGAAAGTTTCCTGACACTGTCTAATTTACTGCTGTAGATGTCACCTGCACTCAGCCACAGCTGAATAGCGCATTTTCTGCCTCTGTCAGGCCTTCTGCTCCAACGATCTGGGTGGCCTGATCACACTCGCTGGGCTGTGATATCAGCCTTTGTGCTGGGGATGGAGACGCTGCTGACATTTTTAGAGGTTTGCTATTGAACTACAACAACAGCAAAACCCCTTCACAGCTTTCTTGTTTAAAGAACAGCAAAAATGTTCTCTATTCTTTATGGCCTTGTAGAAGAATAACTGCATGGCAATTTTTGATGAACTTTTCAGTTTGGCAGATTGGTAAGTGAAGAGATTCTAAAAGTAAGACAGATATTTTGCCAGCCTGTAAAATGCTCCTGAATCTATTGAAAACATTCTTCCTATTTTCATTTAAGTTTGATTTTTTTTTTCTAAGATAGGAATTATGAAGAGCTATTATAAGCCATTGAGAGTGACTGCATGTAGAAAGTGATTTTTTAATCTATATTCTAACATCTCTTTTTTGTGAACAGTGTCAAAAAGGCATGTGTGCAAAGGTAAGAGTTTTCAAATCACTGTACGGATCTAAGAAGTGACAGTGCTCTTTGTATGAAAGATAAACTAGCTAAAAGTATGGGTATCATAAATCCATTGAAAATTTCATGAGAAATCCAAGAAACTATTTTCAACAGATCAGAGCACAGACTGAGAAGTCATAAATAAATTGTTCCAACAGTACTGAAGCTCCAGGCAAAAACTGTAGTATTATGTGAACACAAAACTTTACTGGAATAGAACATCAAAATAAAGATATCCTAAGTGTAGCAATAGAACAGTGAGATGTCACACTGACTTCTTGAACAGTATGATTAAATGAAGACAGCTCTGCTCTCTGAACACAGAGGTTTTCACTTACAATCTTTCATTGATGACAGTTTTAACATGCACACTGATGTTACAGTTCTGTAGTTGACATCAGATTAAATTTAATCTTCAAAACTCACAGTCCTTTCTATTTTGGTTCCAGACCTAAATAGATACACGGTGCCAATTTCAACAGCTAGATTTTCTGCAGACCTTACAATTTGTACTATTAGGGTCAGATTTTTTTTATCCCAAATTATCTTCCCAATGTGGTTCAAAAGGAACCTGCACAGGCTGTATTTGCATTCTTATCTAAAGACAGACCTGGCTCCAGCTAGGTTGATTGTTTCTCTCCATTACTTTTACTACCCACAGTATGAATGTGGCATTTCAAGATTCAGGGATTTCATTGGCATATGGAATCAATCCACTCCCTTCCAGCCTTTATAGGTGGCATAGCAAAGTGTGATGTAGCAACCTCACTCTCTTTCAAACATATACAAACTCATAAAACTGAAGTATTTTCAGTAGTTTGGATTTATAAGTTCCTGTCATCTCTGAACCACTCTTACTGGCTGGCTGCTGGGAAGTAATTCATTCCAAAACGTAAGCTGTTTTTCAAAGTTTATATAACAGGGCTAAGATTATTTTGCCCTGGTCTCCCTTTCGTAATAACAAACTCTGATTCTCTATTGGATATCTCAGAACGCATCAACAATGAATGTTTAGCATTTAGTACACAAAAGGTTATAGATGACACTCCTCCCTGTTATGAAAGTGCCTGCATGAAAATGCCTACTAGTCAGTTTTGGGTTCGGTCTGTTCTCTGTGAGAGTACTTGCTTTAGCCATTGGCCTTTTATTTCTGCCAGGGCCGGCTGATGATCTGGCAGAACATTGTGATCCATGGTACTGAAGAGTCCGCATAAATCCCATTGCATTGGCCTGAAAGTCTGCACTCTGTACGCAGGCAAGAGAAGATAATGAATAGTAATAAATGTTCATCAAGGAACACCTGTGTGAAGAATTACTTCAGTTTGTGTGTATGTCAAAATAACAACTTCTCTGCATGGCAAACTCCATCTCCTTCAATGCCAGTTTCTGGTCTCAAACTTTGCATGCGTATTCTCAGATGCTGTGTTGCTAGTGCAACACTTTATCTAGCCAGTGGCTGACTAATGAAATGACATTTAAAGCAGATGCAGACTGGCATTTACAGATGCAGACTGTAATCCTGGAAAAATCTTTAAAAATAGATTCAGCTTTCTACTTTGCATCACCACACGTGTTACATGTAGGAGTCTTCTTGCTGTCATAGGTGTGAGGTGTGGGTGGCCTTAGACTTTTTGCATGTGGGTGTGTGGATATAGGAAGGCTGTTTCAGCAGATCATTACAGCAACAGCTTTTAGCCTGACTGAAGCTTCGTTTTTCATTTATCTCGTTTCATTGGTTGCAATGGGTTTAATCATTAAATTTCAAAGAAAGGTGGTTCTGCTCGTTAGCTTTCTGAGAAAACTGAAGAAAATGAACTCACTAGAAACTTAGTTGAAACTTCTGTTTCTTCTGCTACGTTCCTCTGTGTGGCAGCTGAGAGCTCCAAACTATTACTTCTTACAAACCATTTCAGTAAGAGAGTTAATCAAAAGCAAAAAGAATAGTGTTCCGTTTTATTTTACCTCCCAAAAATGAAAACAAAATAAAGCAAACCTAAACCCATTCAAAAACACATTTAAGGAATTTAAACACACTAAGCATCTCAGACTTACTTGCTGCTAACACCTATGGGCCCAGCAAAATCTGCCTGGAAAGTTTCTGTATTATTTGAAAAATTTTGGTTAAAGCTGTACTATTTTGGGGTTCATATTAAGTTATGTCTATTTGTTGAAGACTTTTCAAGGGCACTGCCAAATATACTTCCTTTGTATGCAGTGCAAAAAATAAGATGAAGTTGAAATTGTATAACAGAAGGTAAAATAAAATAAAATAAACCAAACCAAAATAAAATAAAATAAAATAAAATGCAGTGGTTTTTGCCTTGTCCTTTTTATTGCAATAACTGTATAAAGATGCTGCATAAGAAATGGGCATGTATTTTCTTAATTATGTAAGACTTACCAGGCTTACAGTGCATGTACACAACACATTCATTTAAACAGAGATTTTCTAGTTGATTTCTCAAACCAGAAAGTGCAGTAAACACCACCAGAGGACTGACAAGATATTTAAAGGGAGATCAATTACTCAGCATTGCACAGATAGATGCTGGATTAGGTATAGTGCTAGAATAACAGAGTGGATAGAGACCACAAAATGAAGCAGAGAGCAGCCTAAAGAAGAAGAATGATGTCTGGGAAAAGTTAAATGTAAATATAAGGAGACATGAAAAGCAAATCCTAGCCCTTCCTGAGAGTTCTCTCAGCTGAGAATAACATTTGTCTATGTACATAATTTTTTTTCTATATGTTCATAAATTAAAAATATTCTAATTGAAGAGAAATGTCTATGCGAAGAGTAGACATCTATGCTGGTTGCCTCTGTTAAGCTTTGACTAGAATAAGGTGGACAGTCAAGATTTCAAGGTTCTAAATAATCAGAAAGTTTCTTTGGTTCACTGAGAATTTCACAGTGAAATGTTCTCTAATGTTAGCTGCCTATGTTTACATTGACTCCAGTGACACTTACAGTTGTCACCAGTAGAACCACGTGTAGGTTTGATTCATTACCAAGTGAAGTCCTCCAGGTCACTGCATAGTTTTTTGGATCCTGGCTCATATGCACAGAGTGTTTTCTGGTTTTCTTTTATTTTCTGTTTAACTTTTTTTGTTCTAATAGATTTGTGGCATGCTTCATCTTTCCTGTTCTCACATGTACCACTTTTGGATCTTTTATTTGCCTTTAAGTAGGTTTTTAACCATTATCACAGTTTAAGATCAAGTAACTGTGTGGAGACAAAATGGAGACTCAGATACCAAAACACTTGAAACAGAGGTATATGCAATTTCACAAACTACATGAATTCGGCAAGAGACATGATGCAGTCTAGAAGAAGAGTCAAGCAGGCAAGCTTAGTCATATCCAATCTATGCTGTGCAATGCAATGCCTTGGTGTGATAGCCCTGAGCCATCTCTAAATGGACTACTCTATCTTCATGGCAGAAAATAGTGTAAAATGAGGCTAACTCAGGTCCCAGGGCAGGACATGAGGTCCTCATGATTTCCTCTTCCATTTTTTTATTGCCTTTGGCTAAACAGTGGCGAATGCCATTACAGTTTGAGTGCCTCATACTTTTGCTAAGAAATTGAATTGCAAGGTTGCAAGAGAAGACATTCATGTTGGTATGATTGCTATAAAAAGAAAATACTTCATGCACAAATAATGACTGTTTATGGAAAATGAATTAATGAGGTATATAACCAGGAGAACTGATGTCTCGTGAGGGAATCAAAGAAAGAAAACGTGCAGTCATCTGAAAACATCTACAAATTCTATGATTATGTAGCAGGCAATGAAAAAAATCCAGCTGAGGAATCATAAACCTGGTCAGCTTTGCTTTGTATCATCCTATCTGTTGACATGATTTTTATTTTTTCACTTGTTTACAATAAGTTTGAAATTAAGCTGGAATGGCTTGGTTGCTGTAATATTTTTTCTCAAGTAATCATTCAGAAATGCCATCAACACTTGAGGAAGCATATCCACAGAAGTTTTGAAAAGCAGTCCCCATGTTCATCACCAGAAAGTCCAGGGAAAAACTAAGCAGAGGGGACTATCTAGTTTCTAGACAACTTCTTTCATACCTGCACTGCAATTCATTGTGTGGCATAGGCAGATTCTTAAACTCAGTCTGTGCTGGAAACCTATTTCTTTTCTCAGAAATCGAACTGGAAATTGATGAAGTTTCTGGACTGAAGTATTGATTGTATACTGTTTTGGAACTACTAGTCTACTTGATTGGTACACCTATATAAATAAAGCAGCATACACTTTGAATATTTCATTATATTTGATTTCCCTTCCATTAGGCAGTCCTATGAGATGCCATAATTCTGCTGCACTCAGTAGATTGTAATGGTATATGACCTTTAAAATTATTATTTTGGACAAGAAAGGGGTGGTTACAATGTACCGTACCACTGTAAACAATTAACTGGATGCTATTTCAACAGACAAGTGTCAGCAATGGGATAGTGCTGAGTAGGACAACAGTAAGAGCCTAATAGTTATATTTCTGACAAAAATATGTTTACAAATAAAGGAGAATTTCAAAGAAAGATGTGTAACTACATACATAGAATTGGAGTGTTTAAGTGCAACAAACATTCAAGAGAAGGGAAAAATATATGCCAGATATTTTACATCTTAGTTTTATTTCGTCTTGAACTCTTACCTTTAAAAGAATAAATCTGGGCAATTTCCATCATTTGTCAGAGAAATATTACAATTTACAAGATAACTCTGAATTATTTTTAAGCTGGAAAAGTATATTTTCTTTCTTCATTTACATGCAGACATGGGTCCTGTGTCAGTGAAGGCAGTGGAAATGTTGTTCATACAAAACTAAACTATATTTTTTCCACTTGGAAATTTGATTGCAAACATGGGTCAGTGATATTCTGTCCAGGGGAGTGGAATCATCCTGTTCTTAACACAAGCAAAATTAACAGAACATCTTTGCCACAGCAGGCACCTTACTTATTTCACAGTGTCCTTCTCTTGATGTGATGCAACTGTTACATCCATTGAACTCCACTGATTTGTCAGACACAAAAACTTGCTGTACACCTAGTTGAAAAGAAAACTTCAAATTGGCACATGCCCATGTTTTGAACCTCGCTTAGCATCATTCATTTGACAGAGTTAGGTTGTTAGTTAAACTACACAGAACTTTCCACCAAAGTTGAATGTACTAAGCTGTTAGTGTACCCTATGACTTAAGTCAGAATGTACTGGCAAGGCACAGTAACACATATTTATTTAGCACTGAGCCAATACAACTGCCATTGAAAAGCTTTTTTTTTCATCACCTTTCCTTACCTGCTAAAACAGGTACTTGTTACCTCTTATCAAAAGATATAAGAACAAGAAAAAAAAATCAATATTGAATGGTAGGATATCATTCAAGGCACCAGAAGTTCTGGGGCATTAAAATCTAAACTGCACATACATATAACTTCAGAAGAAATTGCCATCCAGGGACTGGTGAAAAGGAAGAGACGGTACGGATCGTGCCTGCAAAGTGAAATAACCCAGACAGCCATGACTAATGTCGAGATAAAACAGTCATTCAATTAAAAGATTTAAGGAAGGAAAACTCCTTCATATCCTGTACCTGGTCCAAATATTTTCTCTCTCATGCTCCCCTTGAGATTTGCCTTGTCTACGAGCCCCTCCAAAGCAGTCTACCCCTTGTTAAAACACAAAAACATGGTATTCCCAAAGCAACAGAGAGAATCTTTCTGCATTCCTAGCATGGTTAATAAGCAATGTAACCCAGCAACCAGAGAGAAATTGTACTGGAGTTCATAACAATGAGGATTCTCCTACCTTTAGACCTTGAGAATCTCCCAAGTCTAATAGAAAGCAAATAAATGAAAATTTGAATAGTATAGCAGAAGTCAGTAATTTGGGCACAAAAGTAACTTCAATAGTGCTTTATTATGCACGCATAAGTTTCAAGCAATCAGACCACCACCACTAATGTGTTCTTTCAAACAGTAAGTACATTTGTTTTTCTACAACCACGGGGCAAGGTTTATCAGTTAATATTTCTACTTGTGCCTACTACTGAAAATAAAAAAAGGAGAAAAAAATGCAAGGAAAATGTAGAAGGGTATGTTATTAAATTATTTTTTATTTTTATAAACCATGTTAAATATCTTAAATGTTTAAATGGTATCGGTGTGCATATGCAAAAACAAAGTAAAAAATACAATAGTGACATAACAGAGGTTCAAAGGGGCCAGACATCACACTATAGATATCACTTTCTTCAAGTGGTGTTCAGCAGCTACTTGTACAAGCCTGGATGTGTCTGGGGAGATAATATAAATAGATGCCAAGCCCTAAAGTCTCTGACTGACTGACATTTTGGCAGTTACCAGTAGATGGCTGCAATTTCTAGTTGCTGAAATGGCTCACTCAGAACTATTCTGTTCCAAACAGCTGCTGGAAATGAACCAACCACTAGCTGTATCTTGAAGACTGTTGCTGCTGGGCTTGTCCTGCCTATGCAACAGAAAAATATGTACCCAAAAAAATAGAAATATATAGACTGCATCTATGTCGTTTAGTACTTGTAGGATTCAGTAGATAGTTACATCCTCTGGCTCTCAAAGGCCACTCTTATTCTCCTCTTATGTTAGTCATAAAGTTCATTAGGCATACACATAGTTAAAAAATCTATGTGACACCCTCAACCCATGTCCTCCCTCCACCCCAAACAATCCAATATGCAGCTTTCTTTTCTATGAAAAATATGTGCAGAAATTGATATTGCAGGAGAAAATGTTTTACATTATTTTGTTTTATCAGAATTACCTTTTTTTTTTTTTTAAATAACCACTCCCTTCTGCTGATGTGTTTTATATCCAGTGTTTGAAACGACTTTTAACCTAGGGACTTTTCTTCATTTTTGTCTGGGTCTGAAATTAATGAGGTTAGTTTTATTTTAACAGCATTAATATTTAACAGTATGAATATATACAGTCTTATATCGGCACAATAAATTTTTAAGGTGTTTTACCTATATCAGTGCCTCAGTATCACTTAACCTTCTGCAAAGATGTGAATGATGTATGTGAAACACATCAAAGAACAAACTGTGTAACTGAAGAGAGAAAAGCCTCTTCAGTCTATCAGTACTTAAAGGGGGCTCATAAAACAGACGGCAGCAAACTTTTTAGCAGGGCCTGTTGTGACAGGACAAGGGGGAATGGCTTTAAACTAGAAGGGGGTAGATTGAGACTAGATATAAGGAAGGAATTTTTTACACTGAGGGTGGTGAAACACTGGCGCAGGTTGCCCAGAGAGATGCCCCATCCCTGGAAACATTCAAGGTCAGGTTGGACAGGGCTCTGAGCAACCTGATCTAGTTGAAGATGTCCCTGCCCATGGCAGGGGGGTTGGACTAGATGACTTTTGGAGGTCCCTTCCAACCCAAACTATTCTGTGATTCTAAAGAAAAAGATGAAGGACAGTTACAGACCACAAAAAGTACAATAAAGTGCAATAAACACTGTTCCAGTAGGCAGTGACATGGCCACTTCTCATTATTTTGGGAATTTTTGAATGGAGAGGAAAAAAACGTTGAGGGAAATATTGTCTCAAGGCCAAAGAGACACCACATGACATCCAAAGGAGATCTTGGTTTACTCCAATGGGATGCAGATGTGGTGACTAGCTAGGCATCATAAACATGTGTTAGGTAACAGAGCTGGACCACATCAGAGCTGGTAGTGAGCTGTCAATCTCCTAGAAGTGGGGCAAAGATGTTGCAGAGCCTGCAGGTATACAAAAGACCCTGAAAGCCTGCTATTTCGTGAACTGAAAGTCCTCTTCCCTCTCCTCTAACAAACAAGTGAACAAACCAGTAATCATTTCAGTCTAATTTTCAAAAGACATTTTAAAACCAGTCTTAATGACACCGACCTCACATCTGAATGTGCTGAAGTAGTTTGGAAGGGGATGTCATATTATCTTCCTGCTTTCCCCAGCTGGGGTTTCAGTGACATGTTGAAACAGCACCATGTTTTGCTGATGCCAACAGTAGTCAACAAGTATATGGCTGTCTCCGTATTTTGTGGAACACCAAGAGAAGAGCTTGCTTTCTCTGAATAATTGACATTGCATAGCTCCTGTTCAGTGCCGTTCAGGTAACACTGGTAGGTAGATTCAATAGATTACAAATTCTTCAATCTTCTGCAAGGAGTACTAAAGATTGATAATGGTGAATAGAATCAGTCCAGCACATTTCAGTTCTTTACCAACATACTCTTGAAACAAGGTTCAAAAAGAAATATAAAACAAAAATATACATTGTATCTGCAAAACATGGAACATTTTTGAAATTGTTTTTGCCCAGTGTGATCACTATTTTTTTCTCACATAATTACTAGCAGTATGCCTTATATCCACTAAGACATTTGTTTTCATAGTCTTCTGATTGTTATGTGTGTTCTATGTCACTCTCTCCCTACCAGAGGAGTCAGCTCATGTACACACACATTTTGAGAAGCTGGGTATTAATATAGAAGTATAGAAAAAGGAACGGTGAATGGTGACTGGTATGGACACATGTATATGTGTATCAAAACTACTGTATCATGCAAAGTGTTACTTCCATGCTATCAGGATAGCTAGACTCTCTAGATATTCTCTGTCATAGCTATAAAAGTAAAACAGAATGAGCACTGTAATAGAAGTGGATCAAAATAAGAATAAGGGGTAGGGGTGTATATGTGTGTGTCTTAAAAGGGGTTAGGTTTTCCCCTTCTGCACTGTTTCAGATAAAATGCTTTGAAGAAATAGTTCTGACGCTACAGAAATTATTTTCTTAGCTGAGAAAACACGAATTGAGAGCAACTTTGCTAAATGCACATCAGTTCTTAACAGTTTAATATAATTCAAAGTATTGATTTTTATTGTTAAACTGTCTTGTAATATTGTGTCATAGATAGAAACAAGTATCTGCATTATACACTGCATTACAAAAAAGATTTCAAAATTATGCAGTGCCACAGTCTATCACAAATTTAAGGTGGTAGTTATTATTAAATGAAAAAATATTAAAAAAAAAGCAAAAACACTCCCTGTATTAAACCTTATTATTAACTGATAGTTTTTGCTGATGAAAGATTACAAGATATAACGATAAATTATTTTTACAGCTGAAAAATAGAAGGATGACTCCTTTTGAAGCCCCTAGCAGGAGAAAATATCTCAAAAATAATAACTTAGTAGGACTGGGAAAGTAATTTATTCATGAACATTGAATCTCAGCATATTTGCAGTCCCATCTTCGTTAGATTTAAATGTTAAACTTTAAAAATTGCTGTTTCTTGTCACTAGTGTTAGGACTTACAATATCATTTTCAGATGAAAGTCAGAGAAGAAATGAGTAACTTCTTAAGAGAAGTTTATTATCCCTTTTATGAAATCGTGCAGGAAACTTTATAAGAGTTTGTATTCATAAATATGAATACTCTATAAGTTTTTGTATTCATTTGTAGAGCACATAGTACAATGTTGTCAGTATCTTTGACTATAACCTGCAGATGTCATAATGCAAATAAATGTCAGTGCAGTTTTTGATAAAATGTAAATTAAAAAATCAAATAACCAAATCTGACCTTAGAGGCTCTCCTTGGTTGTGACCTATTGACTTCATTGTCTTCTCCGCCTGGTCTGTAATTCTATTATTGAAAACAAAGAAATAGATCAGATTGAGATTTCTTTCATTTGAGATGGAATTATCTGTAGAAGGTTCTTTGTGAAAGACTCAACACTTGGAATAAGCTGAACCTTCAGTTTTGGCTTTGGAAGTCCACTTGTGAAGAATCTTGAAAAAAGAAGGGGGCTAACTGTCATGCTCCAAGCACAACAGAGCATTCAACTTTACTGGCTATAATGTATGGGGAAGAGGATGACTGTGGTGAGGCAGGAGTTGAAACTGCTATTTAGTTTTCTCTTGCTCCTGGAACTTGTGCCAAAGACACCTGGAGCTTTGCAAAGCTTCTCTTTTTTTTTCTCCCCTCCCCCCCCCCAGTATTTGCATGAATAAAATAATTAAATTAAGAATACTGAAGTAAATAGTAAAATCAGTAGTTGGTCCATGGTACATGTACCATACCTGGTACATGGACAGAAAATTAAAATACAAAGATACCTTGTGAAAGAAAAAAAAAAAACAAAAACAACCACCCACCCTCTCTTTCATGCAGAACACCACTGGTAAACATAAACCAGTGACAACATTGTCACATTTCCAAAAAGAATGTGGAACACGAACCCTCTAGTACTTTTTATTTTTAATCAGATGCTAACAAATAATCTGTGAAATTGCATAAAGTTTTCATTAATTCTGTGCAAGTTTGTTTTTCTTCTAATGGGATTATTGAGCAAGAAAGGTGACACTTGTTCTTACCCATCCCCCACAATCCCTGATCACTTTTCAAAACATGCATGTCAATTATTCTACTAAGTGTGGAAAAAGCAGTCTGAAACATTGCTAAACGAACTATATGAAACCCTGAGGAGACACAGTAGGTGGCTGAAGTGAGAATTAAAAATGCCATGTTCCTGAAGCTCACACATTTTTAATATTATCCTTCAAAGCTAGCAATGATGGCAAGATCATTCCAGCCTCATGATATAATTAATTGCTGTAATTTCAGACATTTCAAAAGTGAACAAGACCTTCATACTATGTTAATGAGAAAGAGACTGATGGAGCTAAACATTTGTTTCCATACAGGTTTGGAAAATATTCTTAGTGATGAGGGTGCAGGTTGACTCTATTTCTGATTTTTAACACAGAGAACAAAATTTGACTGTTGCTTACAATTAAGCAACCACACCAACTGCAAGACTATTGATTATTTTAGATGGTTCTCACATTGCTCTTCCTCTCCAGCTGAACTATTCCAGTTTAAGAGTTTCTTGGTTCTGTTTCTCTTCAATCCGCCTACAGATAAAAGCTCCTCTTCTACCTAAGACAACCTGTAATGTCTGTTCACTCTGACACGCTACTTTCTGCTCACTGAAAGACTTCAAGCCTGCCATAGCTGCTCTGAATTTCCTCACTATTCAGCTTGCTTTCTCAAGTTTTCCCTGGAAAATATTGATTACAAAGGATTTGATACTCATGGTTTGAAACAAAAACATCATTTTGGTGAGTGTTATAGTAACATTTGGTGAAAGTTATGATGTACTTCCCATTCTTTGATTGGATGAGCAAGTTTATAATTGGGAACCTTCAAAGAAGTTACAGAGGCTCCGAAACTCCAAGAGGGAAAAAGAACAGTTTAAGACTCATGGAAGATTAGTGACTTTTGGAACATTTTAAGCATTTTTCTTTCTTCACAAGTTGGTGTGAGGTGTTATTGCTAGAGAAAACAGGCTACTGCAAGATTTACTGGCTGGGTGCACAGTCAAAATTTTATTTTCTCTTGTCATAATCATACAAGGTAATTGTGAAGGTAATAGTGGCTTTGAAAAGGTGAGGTCAGATTCTCATCTGGCCCATGCATTTGCCTCTGTGCCAGGGCTAAGCCAGAAGTTTGGGGAATGTCGTGTCAAGTAGTATCCCATTCCAAGTAAAATATACCAAGTGCACTGCATTTACTACTCTGTAACTTTCTGTCATCACTGCAGTCATTAACATGAAGTAACACTTATTTATATATGGCCCTGTTCTGAAGGCCTTAGTCATGTACTTTGATATATTTACTTGCATCTGTGCCAAGGTGTGCAGGAGATGTGGTATTAGGAATTTGCTCTTTGCACACACTTTATAATCACAGAAATGATAGTTGACTCCAACTGGCTGTGGGCCTGGTGGATGAACCTGGTGATTGCCATAATAATGAGAAGGCAAGCTGAAAGGGCTGAAGAGTAAGCTGCTTCTCAAGCCAGTATTAGCATCCTGGTACCAGCATTTTAAATATCAAGCAATATTCCTTTCTATGGCCCTAATGGCATCTCTAATGTTGTTCAAGTTCTTGACAACTAATCGTGTATTTGATGTGAGTGTGTTTGTTTGCGTGTGTCCTTGTACATGTATAACTAGTGGGAGATTGAAGGGTACAACGTGATAGAAAACAGGAACAGTAGGACTATCTCTGATTTGAAGGATGGCCAGTGAAATCCTCTCTGAGAGTCACTGTGCTGGCACCGTGTACTCCCTGTTCCCCTGTGCTGTGGTGCAGGGCATGGTGTTCACATGGTCCATCTGCCTTCAGCAGCTCGCATTTGCTGATACCTCTGTGCTTTATGTCAGTCTCACAGCGTAAGTAAACATCATCAAATCCTAATTTTTCTGTGGTCTTTCTGAAAATTAAAACAGAGCATTTGGCTAAAAAAGGCTGTGATGATGACATCTAGCCTGCTTTGCAATAGCTCTGACTGGGGGATGTCTCCCCTGAGGTTAATCTGCACTTATCTGAAATACAAGTTTTTCTTGCGAATGCATCAGGCAGGGCTTTACGCTGCACTGATAGCTTGGCATGTATAGATTCCATTTCAAAGAACCCTCTTATCTGCTTTAATTTATTATTTTGAGTTCTAATAAAGCCTATCTTCAGAGATAACATGTCTTTGGTGTCTTTTGACATGTCCACTTAAGGTAAAAAGTCAGATAGCCCAACCTCACAGTTTAGGCCAATAAGAGGTAACCTAGCAGATTAAAAAAAAAAAAAAGAAAAAAGTGAGCAATCTACTTCACAGGAACAATCATTTTATCTTTGATTTAGTAATTTTAAACTGTTGAGGTCCTAAATAATCCTAGATGCCTTAGTTAATAGCAATAGACACAAATATTTTCTTATCTTGGTCAGGAACTAAAATGTTTCTTCTAAGATGTGAGCAAGCTCCACCATTTATTCCTAATGTTTTTTGCCTCTTGTGTCTGTATCTGGAATTAACTCCATTTGTGGTTGAAGAAGGTTACAAAAACATCAGTTTATATCTAATAAATGCTGGTTCATTACAGAAGCATTTGGACTTCTGCTTTGTTCCCAGATGTAATTCAAAGTGCACAGTTTGACTTCTAACTCCATAGGCCCCGACATTTCTGACAGATATGGTTTCAGAAATACAGTGTCTTGCAGCATTTTCTATAGGACAATGGGTGAAATTTCATCAAAATCATGTTCAGAATATATCAATCAAGATGAAATTTAGATAAGATTGTAAAATTTCAGATCAGCTTTGTATTTTAACAGTGGTTTTTTTCATTTGTAATGGCACATTACACAGAATGCTTGAATTTATATTGAAGTTAGGGAACATTATCTTTACAATTTCTCAAAACACAAGAAGAACATGCTGTAAAATAATGAAATAAAGCCATATATATCAATTCATTCTAGAATTTATTTTTCTCTACAAACTAAATTAGTGTCAGTGTGTCAGTTTCTGCAAGGATGAATAGCATGCAATTCTTTTAACATCATTTTACTCTTATTATTTTAGATCTCTGTATTCTATGTATTTTTTTTTCAGGGTACAGCCTGAGAATGCAAATAAAAATAAAATATAAAACAGAAAAAGAAAACAAATGTTTCTAAATACATTGAAAATGAAATAAAAATGGAGGAAGATAATTATCTTTTTTCAGAACATGAAAAAAAAAGATAAAAAAAGGAAAGAAAAAAAAGACTTAAAATTACCAGTAGGCTGGATATTAGGAGGAAGAAAAAAAAAAAAAAAGAAACAAACCAAAAAACCCACAACAAAACAAAACCAAACCCTCTAAAATCAGTTTCTGCGTTAAGCAATGCTACCAGCATTGATGGCTGAGATCTGTGAGCCAGTGAGCACAAGAAAATATGAATACAATTTACATCTATGTTTTATAGTTCAAAAGTTATTTAAAAAGTCAAATAAATATCCATCAGATAGTTGTTTTGGGTTTTTTTTTCCTGCTATTAAAAAAGACCCCACAAATCTACATTTTCAGGCTTAAGGCTCATGAAAATGTGGGAAATAGTCAATATAAAATGTTCAGCATATGGCTTGATCATATAAGATCAGTTTCTATTTTTTTATGCAATGCAGAAATTTCAAGGACAGCAGTTCCTCAGCTGTGGTCTATGAATTTGTAATTATGATTGCAAATCTGTGTGGTCACAGACTGCTAACCCATCATAAAATCCTGCATAACTCTGTTATATATGGGGTTTATCTGAGTTTTGACAACAACCAGTTTTTTAACTTCTCTGTGTAGTAAGTGAAGAGAGACTGGGAATGCCAGATGCACCTCTCTACTTTTCAGGCATCTTTTACCATGTGAAAAAAGACTCTGTAAGAAGAATATATAAAAGAATACACAGGAGCTATGTATTGGCTAATACACATAGTAGACTTGAGTATTAGACTGTTATGCTACTCAGATAATCAGGCTCACAGTATCAGTAGAGACTCCCTGTAAGTTTTTACTGTCCAGACAGTTATCAGTCAAAAGGGGAATATTTTCCTCCAGTGCTTCTTGAAAAGGTCTGGTCTGATCCTTGTTTCTACTGAATTGCTACCTTCTGACTCCGATTTTTTTCTTAGGCTTTTACACTTTTTCATGTCAGCATTTTTCTTTTAAATCCTGAAATACTATTAGTCTCAACAGTTTCACTTCTACCTATGTTTTTACTTCCTTTATCTTGCAGGGTCTTAGCTTGCATAGTCTTTTACAGTTCAACATTTTTCCTCATTAATGCTAAGCCAAGGTCACACAGCTGGGCTGCACCAAAATGCTTAGACAAAGGTCATAGGTAGTTGAACCCTGGCACTGTAGATTACACAGAAGGCAGATCAGGTCCCAAAGGCTGAAATGTCTCTTCCCCTGGTTAAAGAGGAAGGTAAGAGCAGGTAATCTCCTACCTCATGGACCTATTAAACGCATGATATTAAGAGGGATTAATTCAGGTCTTGATATGACTCCTTTTTTAGTCCATCTATCAAGCCACATTCAAAAAAATCCACAGGCGTAGGAAATATGGTCTTAATAATGCAAACAAGGATACTACAAGAAGTGATGGTGCTATGTGCAAGGGAAAATTAAAGGAGAAATGATAAATATATCTCCTAATTAAATTCTAACCCACGCTGTGAAAACATAAGACTCCATGTTCCAGGAGAATATAAGGTTGACAAAAAGGTTGCGTTCTTTAACTTTAGGATGTCATGAGGCATTCTGGCCTGTACAGGAAATAGGAAATTCATAGAAAGTGTATGTAAAGTGAAAGAAAACGGGCCTTAAAACTCTACACTCAGTACTAACTTTTTTTGTCTCATGAATATAGAACCCAAAATCCAATTTTACAAAAGATTTACATTACAATTTCTAAAGGTAACACAATTGATTTTGAAGCAATCTGCTATGTCATTTGGGAAAACAGCCAAGACTTTCCAAATCCTTGTTCAAAGCTCCTTGAATAGACAACACAGTCGGGCTAAATTGAAAGGTCAGATAGGGTACTAGCAGAGACATACTTAATGGAGTGTACCAAAAGTTTTTTAGTTTGGTTTCTTTCTGACAATCATCAAATTAAGAACATTTATTGTGGGTTATTTGTTTTTTTAATCTTATACTTTTAAGATAAATAATATTCCTTTATTTTGATAACAAATTGGTAAAACTAATGTTTCAGACAAAAAAAACCCAACTATTAACCAAATTCAACTATTTTTGTTTTTTAAATAATTTCTAGCCTTAATATGTCCTTGTTGTGTAAGTAGTCTTTATGTTCCGCCAGTTTTCCATACAACTTGGAGAATTGGTATATTCCTTTAGATATTCTCAAATACTTGTACTTTATACGCTGGCTCAATGACACTATGCACCTAAAATTTAGATGCCTGCATCAATTATATGGACTAGACCATGCCTTGTGTTATCTTTATGATCCAAAATCTGTCAATTGGCCCTGACTTAGTCCTTCTCAATTAAATGTTTTCCCAGCACTTTGTAGCAGTCACAAGTGTTACTAGTTTGGTGGTTCCTTGTTTTTTCATCCAGATCTAGCGGACGAAATGACTGGAAGCTTTAATAACTGGGAGTTATTTTTTCTATATTAAATATGGCATATTTGTTACACAGTATGTCATTTAAAAACTCATTTTTAGAGTATAGAAGAAATGACTGAAAAGAGGGAGGAACCACAACTTTTATTTATTTTTTTCTCATTATTGGAAGCTGTGTTTTGGTTATAGACTTTTGTTAGTCATGGGGCCACATGTAGTCATCTAAAACATAGATGACTACATTTCAGATAGTTATTCTAGCTGATCTCTTTATCATCAATGGGAAGTAATTGGCACTATTTCAGATGTCTGGAATAAGATGGTGTACAAACAACTACCATAAATACGATTCCATTTACCAGGAATATGAACATTTATAGGCAAAACAACAGTTACTTTTTGCCATTAAAATTACTTTTGCCATTAAAGTTACATTTTGCCATTTACAGGCAAAAGGTAAGTTACTTGGTCTGTAGAACAATGGAAAAAGTCTAAGTCCAATGCCTTCTGAAAAACTAGCAAAAAGCTATTGGAGGGGAGCACTGCAAATAGCAGGTCATTCTCTAACTTCTGGTCTGTGACTGACCAATAAACCCCTACAATGAGGAAGGCTCAGTGGAGATGGGGAAGGGTGATGTGCCCATGAAGCTCAGGGAATCAGGCAGGTTGTGAATGACCAAAGCTGTTGCAAAGAAGCTGACTTCATCTCAACACAAAGGGGAATGGAGGTTAACCTTTGCTTTAGATAAATGTTTATGTCAGTTGCATGGATCAGCTGGTGGTGTAAATGTCTGTCCCTGAGTTCATTCAAAGAGTGTGAATGTCTCCCTGAGTTAGCCAGGCCAGCATGGGAGGAGTGAATACGTGGCTCAACCCAACACAGAGGATGACAACTAAGCAACTAACGAAACAATTTCAAAGAGAGAAGCCGGCTTGAGCTGACTTCAACATATGAATTACTTCCTGGCAACTGGGGATGCCCAGTATCATGATGGGGAGCATATTATAGAGACCAGTAATGGGAATCACATTGTGACTGAACTATGTATTACAATTGCTTTATTTTTTGTATTGTGTTTTCAGTATATTTTTTATCGCTCTGCTAAATCTGAAATCCTGTGTAACATCAAATATCTTCAGATAAGTAAACTTGATATTAAACATTACAACCTCCAAATGTGGAATATCTAAAAGAACCTGGTCAGAGAGTGTGGGACTCTGACACAGTCCCACAGAAATTCTGAAGGGTGATATTTCTGGTGGTTCACATTTGATAAGTGCAATGTTCATAAGACTCTGTAACCTTAATTTATTGACAGGCACACTTAATATTAATGTATTTTTAATAAAGATTGTCCTTAGTGTTAATGAATAGAAATATGCCTAATTAATCAGATTAATGTATACAGAAAGGGAAAGAAATCAGATTTGTATCTACACATTTAAACAGTCTCTCTCAGCACCTATCTGTATTTAACTGCTGAATTCCTTAATTTGTTAGTTCTTTCCTTATATTCCTACTCAAAAGGGTGTACATAAACATGCATACAGGACAAAGACTGATAAAAACCCTAAGAAATTATTTGCCAATTACTGTTTCATCTAAGCTTCTATGTGAGGCTTTGTAGTTCTCGTGGGATAAGCTCTGTGAATGAATGTCTTCCCTTGTAATGACATCTTTTTAACAGTGAGCTACAGTTATACCCAGTGCATTTTCTTGCAGGAGCAATCTTTCTCATTTCTTTGTATACCTTACTTTTACACATGGAAATCTTAATGGAAGATACATTGTTCAGTTTTACCCTGGAAAGAAGACAGATAGCAACAAACATGACTCTCTCCAGGCAGCCGTGTGTTTAACATTTAGACAAAACTGTATTTTCTCAGTCTTGTAGTTTGAATTGGGAGCCATTAAAAAGAGAATTATTTCTGATCCTTACTTATGGTAGTATAAGTTAATCCGTCTCTATGAATAATAAGGCAAAGAATTCATACAACAGTGTACTGTATCTTGTTTCTTTATTAAAGATAGGAGTCTGAATTAACGTATCAGTCTTCTTACACAGTTCAGAGTACTACAAACGTGACAGAACTAAGAATAAATAAACTGAAAGTGTTTCAAATCATAGCATGGTTATGATGCAGCACAGTATATGTTTATCTCTGCAGATTCTGAATTCAAGCTTCAAGCATTAACATAAATCTTTTTAATGCCTCTGAATAAAACTTTTGAAGTCCTATAACTTCCTAGCATTTCACTGGATATATTATCAAGTGTGCCATTATAAATGTGATAGAATAACAGACTTCTCAGATTTTTACAATCTTTTTCAAAGCTCTCAAGGAAGAAAGAAAAATCCCACAGCTGAAATACATTTAGAAGACCTGTGAAATCTCCCACAGAAGCATAGGTATATACATAAACTTTATAACTATAAGTTTTTATACCTATAATACTTACGAATTATTTACTAAGCAATCTTAGACAAATTTCATAACAAAGTGTTTTGAAGAACATTCTGGACATTTGGCAGATATTTCCAAAAGGTGGGGAAAAAAAGAAAGAGATGAAAGAAGAACACAGGTTAAAAAGAGAAAATAGCATAAAAAACACCACCAAAAAAATCCTAAAGGAGTTCTTCCTAGGGTTACAGCATGTTTTGATCACCATCAGTCTTGTGGCCTCTAACAGTTAATTCGTAAGTCCATGTAGGGTTTTCTGTTGATATCCTCTTCTCAACCACTCAGACAACATTTATTCAAAAAAATAGGATGTTCCGCATGGCCGAGTAGGCCCAGAACCTTGAAGAATCTGGATCCTTATATTCATAATTGTCCTAGGGCTTGTTCAACAAACTCAGACTATTTAATCAATCAAATAATATGTATTATTTTAGATACATAAAAAAACTAAACAAGCATCGTGTCATCTCCTTATGATTGTTAGAATTATTATATTTCCAATATGTTCAGTAAAGTATGAGTGTGTAGGTATATATCAATATATCAGGGTTTTTTTATTAATTCACTTAGTTTTCCAAAACTGATCACATGACAAAAGATTATTTTGCCTCTTTACAGGGAAGACTTCCAGAATTAAATAATATTTTTCCTTTAAAACACAGGAGAGTTCAAAATCACACAGGTATCCTAGTTTCAGGTGGGATAGAGTTAATTTCCTTCCTAGGAGCTGGTACAGCGCTGTGTTTTGGATTTAGGATGAGAATAATGTTGATAACACACCAATGCTTTAGTTGTTGCTTAGTGCTTACACTAGTCAAGGACTTCTCAGCTTCCCATGCTCTACCGACTGAGAAGGCTGGAGGTGCACAAGAAGCTGGGAGGGGGCACAGCCAGGACAGCTGACCCAAACTGGCCAAAGGGATATTCCATACGATATGACATCATGCTCAGTACATAAACTGGGGGAAAGCTGGCCGGGGGGGGCCGCTGCTCAGGAACTGGCTGGGCATCAGCCGGCAGGTGGTGAGCAATTGTATTGTGAATCACTTATTTTGTACATTCTTTTATCATCATCATCATCATTATTATTATTATTATTATTATTATTATTATTATTTTCCCTTCCTTTTCTGTCCTATTAAACTGTCTTTATCTCAATCCACAAATTTTACTTTTTGTTTTCCAATTCTCTCCCCCATCCCACTGGAGCGCGGGGAGTGAGCGAATGGCTGCGTGGTGTTTAGCTGCCTGCTGGGTTAAACCACAACAGTCCTTTTGGCACCCAACATGGGGCACGAAGGGTTGAGATAACAACAGATCTGACCAGAGCGTGTTAAGGCAAATTTGTTATAAGCATTCATCATATTGGTTTAATAGTCGCTGGTCACAATGTTGATTAATTTACTCTCAAAGTTGTCGTGCTTGCTCTCAAAGTTGTGCTATGTAACACCTTACTTGACGTACATGTTCCCTGTTGTGCTGTTTATCACCTCTGGGAGCTGGATCAAGGATACCATTTTGCTGCACTGTGTAACACTACTGGTTTCTGATATGATAAAATTATTGGTTGTGAGACTAATTTCTGTATTTGTACTTCTGTATTTGTACTCAGCATTGCCGACATCTCTGTACCTCGGGAGCCACTTTTCGGAAACAATTAACAATTTCACCTTTTACCTTTTCTCCTCAGGGAACCAATCTATGGGGAGACAGGGGGGGACACTTTCTCCTGCTCCTTCACCTTTCCTTTCTCCTTCAGGCTAGTTACAACAGCTCTTGAGAATTTTTAATATCCTTGGGATGTTCAAACCAGCATGGTCCTACTGCTATATCTCCTGAATGTGGTTCAGGTCTTGTTTAAGGTTAAACAATTATTTAACAATACCATCCAGAGATCAGCTCCCATGACAGGCACTGTGACTACTCAAACTCTGGTGACAAGCACTGTGGTTTTTCCAACCCCCATGGCAGGCACCGCAGCTACTCAAACCCCGGCAACAAACACCACAACTACTCCAGCCCCCACAATAGGCACTGCAGCTACTCAAATTCTGGCAACAGACACTGCGGCTGAACCAGAGAACCAACCCATGCCAGTATTAGTCACCCCTATACACAAGAAGAAATACCCAAGAAAATCAACTTGTTTAGTAAGGGATGAAAATGAACCAGGGCCATCACAAGAACAGGAGGAGGAAGAGGCAGAACCCATACATGAGATGGTAACCACCCAATCCCTATCCCTGAGTGAGCTGCGAGATATACAAAAAGATTTCAGCTGTCGTCTAGGCGAGCACATTGTCACCTGGCTGCTCTGATGCTGGGATAACAGGGCCAGTAGCCTGGAATTAGAGGGTAGGGGAGCCAAGCAGCTGGGATCCCTTTCCAGGGAAGGGGACATTCACAAAGTGATTGGAAAAGGGGCACAAGCCCTCAGCCTCTGGAAGTGACTCCTGTCAGGTGTGAAGGAAAGGTATACCTTCAAGGAAGAGGCTATAAGTCACCCAGGCAAGTGGACCACCATGGAGAGAGGTATCCACTACCTGAAGGATCCAGATGAAGTCAAGTGCACATGACCCATATGGCGGAAGTTTGTACGGAGCGCACCATTGTCATATGCCAACTCATTGGCATTAACGACCTGGAAAGACGGAGAGGAACAAATGGTGGATGAATTGGCTGGCCAACTCCGGCAATACAAAGAAAGTCTCTCTTCCTCCCTATGGACCTGCATCTCGGCTGTGGAGAAACTGCCAGACATGTTGGCTGAAAAACTCTCCCGGGAGTTCCAACGATTCAAAGAGGATAGGCCCTACTCTCCACCTGTAGAGACCAATATCTCAGCCACTAGGAGTAAACGTTCCTCTGCTCAAGAGAGAGGATATAGTGGATATACACCATGGGCCACCCTGTGGTTTCACCTAGGTGACCACAGAGAGGACACAAGGAAATAGGATGGAAAATCTACCTTGACCCTAGAGGCACAGATACATGAGTTGCAAGGAAAAACAATCACAAAAGGGGGTTCTTCCAGGAAAATTGCTGCTCCAGTCTCCAGTGAGCAGTTCCCCAGACAGAGTAGAAGGGCTGATCCTACTTCCAATCTTAATAAAGGGACTTCTGATTTGCATTTACAAGAAGTGAGTAACGAATACTATGACCAGGACTAGAGGGGTCCTGCCTCCAGCCAGGGGGAGGAAAGGGACAACTGGCTTTACTGGACTGTGTGGATTCGATGGCCTGGCACATCAGACCCACAGGAGTATAAGGCTCTAGTAGACACCGGTGCACAGTGTACCCTAATGCCACCAAGCTATAAAGGGGCAGAACCCATCTGTATTTCTGGGGTGATGGGGGGATCCCAACAGCTAACTGTATTGGAGGCTGAAGTGAGCCTAACTGGGAATGAGTGGCAGAAGCACCCCATTGTGACTGGGCCAGAGGCTCTGTGCATCCTTGGCATAGACTACCTCAGGAGAGGGTATTTCAAGGACCCAGAAGGGTACCGGTGGGCTTTTGATATAGCTGCCTTGGAGAAAGCTGGTCTCTTGGAGGACCCCTCTGTTGTGGGGTTGCTGAAGGTCAAAGACCAACAGGTGCCAATCACTACCACCACGGTGCACCAGTGGCAATATCGCACCAACCGAGACTCCCTGATTCCCATCTGTAAGCTGATTTGTCGACTGGAGACCAAGGAGTGATCAGCAAGACTCGCTCACCCTTTAACAGTCCCATATGGGCAGTGGAAAAGTCTAATGGAGAGTGGAGACTAACAGTAGACTATCATAGCCTGAACAAAGTCATGCCGCCACTGAGTGCTGCCGTGCCAGACATGCTAGAACTTCAACATGAACTGGAGTCAAAGGCAGCCAAGTGGTATGCCACAATCGATATCGCTAATGCATTTTTCTCAATCCCTTTGGCAGCAGAGTGCAGGCCACAGTTTGCTTTCACTCGGAGGGGCGTCCAATACACCTGGAACCGACTGCCCCAGGGGTGGAAACACAGCCCCACCATTTGCCATGGACTGATCCAGACTGCACTGGAACAGGGTGAGGCTTGGGAACACCTGCAATACATTGATGACATCGTCGTGTGGGGCAACACAGCAGGAGATGTTTTTGAGAAAGGGAAGGAAATAGTCCAAATCCTGCTGAAGGCCGGTTTTGCCATAAAACAAAGTAAGGTCAAGGGACCTGCACAGGACATCCAGTTTTAGGAATAAAATGGCAAGATGGACGTCATCAGATCCCAATGGATGTGATCAACAAAATAACAGCCATGTCTCCACCAACTAGCAAAAAGGAAACACAAGCTTTCTTAGGCGACGTGGGTTTTTGGAGAATGCATATTCCAAATTACAGCCTGATTGTAAGCCCTCTCTACCAACTGACCCAGAAGAAGAACAATTTCAAATGGGGCCCTGAGCAACAACAAGCCTTTGAACAAATGAAAGAGGAGATAGTTCATGCAGTAGCCCTGGGGCCAGCCCGGGCAGGACAAGATGTAAAAAATGTGCTCTACACCGCAGCTGGGGAGAATGGCCCTACCTGGAGCCTCTGGCAGAAAGCACCAGGGGAGACTCAAGGTCGACCCCTAGGGTTTTGGAGTCAGGGACACAAAGGATCCGAGGCCCGCTAGACTCCAACTGAAAAAGAGATATTGGCAGCATATGAAGGGGTTTGAGCTGCTTCGGAAGTGATCGGCACTGAAGCACAGCTCCTCCTGGCACCCCGACTGCCGGTGCTGGGCTGGATGTTCAAAGGAAGGATGCCCTGTACACATCATGCAACTGATGCTACGTGGAGTAAGTGGGTCGCACTGATCACACAACGGGCTTGAATAGGAAACCCCAGTCGCCCAGGGGTCCTGGAAGTGATCATGGACTGGCCAGAAGACAGAGATTTTGGAATATCGCCAGAGGAGGTGGTGATGCGTGCTGAAGAGGCCCCAATGTATAATGAACTACCAGAAAATGAGAAGCAATATGCCCCGTTCACTGATGGGTCCTGTCGTCTTGTGGGAAAGCATCGGAGGTGGAAAGCTGCTGTATGGAGTCCTATGCGACAGGATGTAGAAACTGCTGAAGGAGAAGGTGAATCGAGCCAATTTGCAGAAGTAAAGGCCATCCAGCTGGCTTTAGACATTGCTGACCGAGAAAAGTGGCCAGTGCTCTCTCTTCATACTAACTCATGGATGGTGGCAAATGCCCTGTGGGGGTGGTTGCAGCAATGGAAGCAGAGCAACTGGCAGTGCAGAGGCAAACCCATCTGGGCTGCCACATTATGGCAAGATATTGCTGCCCAGGTGGAGAACCTGCTTGTAAAAGTCTGTCACGTAGATGCTCACGTACCCAAGAGTCGGGCCACTGCAGAACATCAAAACAACCAGCAGGTGGATCAGGCTGCTGAGATTGAAGTGGCTCAGGTGGATCTGGACTGGCAACATAAGGGTGAATTATTTCTAGCTCGGTGGGCCCATGACACCTCAGGCCACCAAGGAAGAGATGCAACATATAGATGGGCTCGTGATCGAGGGGTGGACTTGACCATGGACACAATTGCACAGGTTATCCATGAATGTGAAACATGAGCTGCAATCAAGCAAGCCAAGCGGTTAAAGCCTCTCTGGTATGGAGGATGATGGCTGAAATATAAATATGGGGAGGCCTGGCAGATTGATTATATCACACTCCCACAAACCCACCAAGGCAAGCGCCACGTGCTTACAATGGTGGAGGCAATGACCGGATGGCTGGAAACATATCCTGTGCCCCATACCACCACCAGGAACACTATCCTGGGCCTTGGAAAGCAAGTCCTATGGTGACATGGTGCCCCAGAAAGAATTGAGTCAAACAACGGGACTCATTTCGGAAACAATCTCATAGACACCTGGGCCAAAGAGCACGGCATTGAGTGGGTGTATCACATCCCCTGTCATGCACCAGCCTTGGGGAAAACGATGATACAATGGACTGTTAAAGACTCCACTGAGAGCAATGGGTGCTGGGACGTTCAAACATTGGGGGACAGAGTTAGCAAAAGCCACCTGGTTAGTCAACTCTAGGGGATCTGCCAATCGAGCTGGCCTTGCCCAGTCAAAACTTTTACGTTCTGTAGGTGGCAATAAAGTTCCTGTAGTGCACATAAAAAATATGTTGGGGAAGACAGTCTGGGTTATTCCTGCCTCAGGCAAAGGCAAACCCATCCGTGGGATTGCTTTTGCTCAAGGACCTGGGTGCACTTGGTGGGTGATGCGGAAGGATGGGGAAGTCCGATGTGTACCTCAAAGGGATTTGGTTTTGGGTGAGAACAGCCAATGAATTAAATTGTATGATGTTAATTGCTATATAATACTGTATATCATCACTTCTATGGTGACTATATGCCATATTAACAGTATTACAGTAAGAATGACCTAGGTTAATGAAGAATGAACTTTGATGAAACCGAGCAAAGTGCAGCGATGATAGAACCGGACAAGTGCAGTGGTGATGGGACCAAAACTGGCTTCAGCATGCAACAATGCAACACCACACACACCATCTCTCCTGCCCTGAAGGACTGTTATGTCAGATGGAGCCCAAAGTCATAGTCTAAAGGAACAGAACAAGCGTTTTATAGGGATAGCCCATAGACTAAAGGAATGATATTTATATATATATATATTAAAAGACAGGAAAAGTGGTGGTGATTAATTGGGATGTATTGGAAAGTGTGAGACCTGGGCATGACGTAGATGGTATAGACGAAGGGATGGATACTGTCCTGGTTTCATCTGGGATAGAGTTAATTTTCTTCCTAGTAGCTGGTACAGTGCTGTGTTTTGGATTTAGCATGAGAATAATGTTGATAACACACTGATGTTTTAGTTGTTGCTAAGCAGTGCTTACCCTAGTCAAGGACTTTTCAGCTTCTCATGCCCTGCCAGCGAGAAGCTGGGAGGGGGCACAGCCAGGACAGCTGACCCGAACTGGCCAAAGGTGTATTCCATACCATATGACATCATGCTCAGTATATAAACTGGGGGGAGTTAGCTGGGGGGCGGTGACCGCTGCTCGGGAACTGGCTGGGCATCGGCTGGTGGGTGGTGAGCAATTACATTTTGTATCACTTATTTTGGATATTCTTTTATCATTATTATTATTTTCCCTTCCTTTTCTGTCCTATTAAACTGCCTTTATCTCAACCCACAAATTTTGCTTTTTTTTTTTTTCCCAATTCTCTCCCCCATCCCACTGGAGCGCAGGGAGTGAGTGAACGGCTGTGTGGTGTTTAACTGCCTGCCGTGTTAAACCACAACAGGAAAGTTAAGAAAAATTATGTCAGTGAATGTATGCTATGCTGACTTTTTTTTCTTCCAGGAGATGCTATCATTCCTCTGAGGGCTTGGTTATGCTTCTCAGTTATTGCCCTGAGTAGTGAATGACAAGGTATTAAAACCATTCAAAAGAAACTAGTGACAATTTGGTAAGTCAAGCCAGTAATTGACAAAGACCAGCCTTAAGTGGCTTATCATATATCTTATCACATAACATGAAAGCACGTTCTGTGCCTAATGGCAGTGACATTTTATTTTGCAGGTTATAACATTGGATCAGACAGAAAATACCCTTCTGTTAGAACTGCTTCTATCCCTTGTAGCACTCTGTCTTCCTTCAAGCACGGTCATGAGGACAGTGGCATATTCCTCTGAGTGTGAATCAGGAGATGGTGCAAGGGTCAGCTGAAGGAATGCCTGAATGCAGGTTTTGGGGAAGGTGACAATGACAAGATCCTGCAAGATTGTAACATTTCTGTAGATGTCATTTGGAATCAATGGATGCATCACTATTGGTAGGGTGTTTTGATCTCCTTGCCTACTCATGTAAACATGTTCTATAATTATCAGGAAGAGCTGTACACATTTTAAATGTATATATGTATATGCAGTTGACAACTTTATACAAACGATATTCAAGATCTCATGTACGCTGACACATCTAAGGCCTCAGTCTGACTTTTTTGCTTTTAGCATCCCTCAGTGGGATGTCATGGATTCTCAACACTGTGGGTTTGACATGTAAGTGGTGCTTAGCAGCCTTGGCTGATGCCTAATCTTGGAGACAGTTTACAGAGTTAAGGATCAATGACATTACAGCAAAATGAAGAAAACCTTAGGTCTGGACCCATTTGTCCTGCATGTTGCTTAGCTAAGATATAATCTGTTTTTGGTACCTTAGCTAGCTCAGTTTACTCAGTATGGGACTGCTTTGTGGATAAAAAACCACACACTTCTAAGGTTTTGATTTTACAGATCAGGTACATTACATTATTCACCAATTGTGATACTCGCAGGTATCACATATAACTAAATGTCCGGCCTCAGCAAAATTGGTTGTTTTTTTTCTTTTCTTTTTTTTTTTTCTAATTGGTTATGTTTCTGGGCCATTTTGTTTCACTGACAGGATTGGGGGGTGCTGTTTGCTTGCTTGCTTGCTTTTCTGAATCCTCTTTCTGCTTCAGAAGGAGCGGATTGAAGAAAGGATTTGAGGTCAAGCCTGTCTATAGGGATCTCTCACTATTAGTCTGGTGAACAAAAAAACCTGAAGTTTTTTTAGGTTTTCCTAACCTAATAACTGATCTGGTCTGTGCTGCAGAGGAATAAAAAAAGTTATTGGCGTTATAGTCCAGCCAGCTTGCTGGCTGCTGTGAAACATGGTTTTAAGTGTTTTATTTTCCATATGTATTTTATGCTTTGCAGATGGTACAGCTAACCTGCTTCCAGTACCTTAGGTAACTAAGCTTACTTAGCATGGCATTCCTAGGCTACCCGAAATCTGTGTATTTCACAGATCACTGGACAACTGAACATTATATACTTCAGTGCTCGAGTCCCTTTACAGATGATCCTAATCCATTACTTTCTAAAAAACTATCAAACTATCTAAATAGTCACTTTTTTACTTTATGTGGTAAAATGTATTTTATGTGGGTATTTTGCTAAATTTTATAAAATTCAAGAAAACAAGAAGTTTGCCAGAAGGTTTCTTGTAGCATGTGTAAATAAGCAAGAACCAGATTTCGCTGTAGCATTCATCTGCTACTGTAAAATTACTACTGATGTGACTGTTTTAATAACAAATTTCACCTGTAACTGCATGAATTATATATCCTACTATTTTCAGTACTCCTGTTTTCATTTGTAGGAAATATTTATATTGTCTAAGTTTGAGCTTCCAATATGAGGAGCTGCAGAAGTAGTCTACACCCTAATTAAATCAATAAAATCTCCACAGGGATACATTAATTCACAAATAATTTGTTTTAACATGAACATGAATACTTCCTTTTATTAAGCAAGTAGATTTGTTCTGCCAGAAAAAAGAATTTCCTTGACATTTTTATTATGCTACTTATTTTAACAGGGAAGTAACAGTTTCCCTGCTACTTAGGGTCATTATTAGTATTTCACTTTACAAAACTTTTTTTGGATAAACATAAGTTCAGTCATAACTGAACACTTGAGTGGAGATTAGGATGCAGAAAAAGAAAAAGATATTTTGTTTTGTGTTCATTTTGTGTAACCAGCATGAAGCTGGTTACACATTTTGAAGCTTCTACTTAAAAATATAAAATATCCTAATAAATTTTGGATTTGCCTAAGTTTTTCTGATAACATACATCTGTAATTTTTATTTTTCTTGTTTCTATCAAGTATGGTGCTTTGCTTCCATAAAATAAGAGCTACCACCTTCTCATTTATAAATATGTTAACAAGCCACCACAGATATAAGGGGGAAAAATAGAGGGAAAATTATTTCTATTTCAAGTTTCTAGGAAGCATATTTTCAGTGTCATTTATCTATGCATTAAATACATTCCCTTTTTCTATCTGGATAATGGTATGGTGGGCTGACCTTGGCTGGCCACCAGGTGCCCACCAACCTGCTCTATCACTCCCCCTCTTCAACAGGACAGGGGGAGAAAATATGATGAAAAGCTCATGGGTTGAGATAAGGACAGGGAGATCACTTACCATTTACCATCATGGGCAAAACAGACTCAACTTGGGTAAATTAATTTAGTTTATTGCCAATTAATAGTAGATGGAGATAATAAGAAATAAGAACAGATCTAAAAACACCTTCCACCCATCCCTGCCTTCTTCCCGGGCTTAAATGCACTCTCAACTCTTCTACCTCCTCCCCCTGAGTGGCACAGGGGGACAGGGAATGGGGGTAATAGTCAGTTCATAATGTTTTGTCCCTGCTGCTCCTTCCTCTTCCCACTCTTCCTCTGCCCCAGTGTGGGGTCCCTCCTACAGGATACAGTCCTTCATTAATTTCTCCAATGTAGGTCTTTCCCACAGGCCACAGTTCTTCAAGAACTGCTCCAGCGTGGGTCCCTTCCATGGGGTGCAGTCCTTCAGGAACAGACTGCTCCAGCGTGGGTCCTCTATGGGGTCACAAGTCCTGCCAGAAAACCTGCTCCAATGTGTGCTCCTCTCTCCACAGGGTCCACAGGTCCTGCCAGGAGCCTGCTCCTGCATTGAGTCTCCACAGGATCACAGCCTCCTTCAGGCATATCCACCTGCTCCGGCGTGGGTTCCTTCATGGGCTGCAGGTGGATATCTGCTCCACTGTTAACCTCCATGGGCTGCAGGGGGACGGCCTGCCTCACCATGTCTTCTCATGGGCTGCAAGGGAACCTTTACTCTGGCACCTGGAGCACCTCCTCCCCCCCCTTCTTCACTGACCTTGGTGTCTGCAGGGCTGTTTCTCTCACATTTTCTAACTTCTCTCTCCCAGCTGCTGTGCAGCAGTTTTTACCCTTTCTGCATAAGAAAGACACGGACCTGTTGGAGCGGGTCCAGAAGAGGGCCACGAAAATGATCAGGGAGTTGGAACATCTCTCCTATGAAGAAAGGCTGAGAGAATTGGGGTTGTTCAGCCTAGAGACGAGAAGGCTTTGGGGGGACCTTATTGCAGCCTATCAGTACTTAAAGGGGGCTTATAAAAAAGATGGGGGCAACCTTTTTAGCAGGGCCTGTTGCGACAGGACAAGGGGGAATGGCTTCAAACTAAAGAGGGGTAGACTTACACTAGATATAAGGAAGAAATTTTTTACGCTGAAGGTGGTGAAACACTGGCACAGGTTTCCCAGAAAGGTGGTGGATGCCCCATCCCTGGAAACATTCCAGGTCAGGCTGGACGGGGCCCTGAGGAACCTGATCTAGTTGAAGATGTCCCTGCCCATGGCAGGGGGGTTGGAACTCGATGATCTTTAAGGTCCCTTCCAACCGAAACCATTCGATGATTCTACGATTCTATGAAATATCTTGTCACAGGGGCGCTACCAATGGGGCTGGTTGGCCCAGCTTTGGCCAGTGGCGGGTCTGTCTTGGAGCTGGCTGAAACTGACTTTGTCCGACATGGAGGCAGCTTCTGGTATCTTCTCACAGAAACCACCCCTGCAGCCCCCCCTGCTACCAAAACCTTGTCACATAAACCCAATACAAATAGCCAGAAAGTTTATGACAGAAGGTGTTTGTCTTGTTCTATTTGTGAAGCACAAATAAAAGTTTGATTCTGTTATTACCCAAGCTTTTCCCATGCTTGTTCTCCTGCTGAGATGCCTTGGAGAAGGAAAGATAGACGTAACTTACAAAGATTCTTTAAAAGTCCTCCACTTAAACAACTAGATTAGGGAATAAATGGTGGGGGTGTTGTTTGGGGTTTTTTTTACGAAGGAGAATGTTGGTGGGTTTTTTAGGGTTTTTTTCCCCACACTTCACAGAGTGTATAAATCATTTATTTTTCAATAATGTAGCTTCAGCCAATATTCACTCTGTGGTAGGTCTACACTGACTATGTGGTCATGCTATGAGCCTGCTACCATCCAGCTGAGAACTGTTGCAAGATGTGTCCTGATGTGGACAAAACAGCAGCAGTTCTATGAGTTCACCAGGTTAAAGCTCAGAGTTCAAGTTCTGGACAAACATTCAGTAGAGAGGGTTCCTTTTTTTTTTTTTTTTTGTTGTCAAATGAGTCAGGCAACTGTGGGAATTAAAAAATAAAGAAATAGTGACATGATAAAGCCACAGAGAGAGCTGTAACAAGGGGTTTGGAGTAGCAACCAGATGCTTAAGAGGAACACTGACAAGAGTCAATAAATAAATAAAATACAATTACAATACTTCAAGCCAAACCATTGTCTACTTTACCACTTCTTTAAAACTGTGTCCTATTCAGCTCTTCTTCAGATACAAACATTTGCTTATATCTGACTGCAATGGAATCTTTGCACATATAATTAAGAACACTCTTTTTAAAATGTAATAAAGAAAAAAGTATCCAAATTAAAAAAAAAAAAAAACAAAAACCAAAAAAACAATAGTGCTATGAAAGACATTAGAATAACTGAAATTAAACATACACGCAGATGTCATGCTACAAAAGCACAACTTTTTTACAAAAAGAAAAAATGCAATTAACTTTTATTGTAAGAACAAATTAAACTGGGTTTCTGAGTTCTGGGGAACTTTTAAGGCAAAAGGCAGGTTTGCTGAATTTTATTTGTTTCATTTACCTGTCCCTTAACAGCTATGGCAGGTGAGAAGTTACAGTTTCATTAACTTTCATACTATTCCGGTACAACCTGCTGCAATCAGTGTTTATTTTTAGAAGCAATAATTCTGATAGATTTTGAACAAATCACAGAGTAAAAGAGATAAAGTAATTACATGGTGTTTTTAAAGTCAGGCCAGCCTTAGCACTTGAACAACAGACAAGAACAACAACAACAAAGAAAAGAAGAAGAAGAAGAAGAAGAAGAAGAAGAAGAAGAAGAAGAAGAAGAAGAAGAAGAAGAAGAAGAAGAAGAAGAAGAAGAAGAAAGAAAAATGAGTAGCCTAGAGCAGTATAATCATGGTGAATAACAAATTCACTGCCTTAAGTGGAAAGGAAAGGTCCCAGAGAAACAGCTGTGGCTATATTTATAGCTTGTTCAGTGAGCAGGACTGAGCAGATTTCCAGGCTCATGGCACAGGTAGTCATTCCTTTGTTATGTTCACTTTTTGTCCTCAGAGGGAAAGGCAAGACAGATGACAAGGTACCCAGGACAGAAAGTGAGGAGGGAGACAGAGCTCAAGGCTGACTTTGTTCATTCGTTAGTATTTTTAGCTTTGCCCTCCCTGGTGAGATATGATTCTTCTGCCTGAGTAGATCCGGGTATGTCCCTCAAGTTGAATATTGGGGAACAGACTGCTAGCTGGAGAGCAGGACTGTGGGACCTTGGCTTTTCATTGCAGGATCCACACAATTCACTGAGGATGGGTATCCCAGATTTCTCAGGGTCACAATGTGTGAGAAATCAGCCTGCAGCCTTCTTTGTTGTATGGAGCTATAGCCACTGAAATGATACCCACGAATTTCAAATCAGCCTTTTAAAAGAGATACTCAATATTTACTCTACTAGTGCAAGTACTACACAGTTCTTTTGGCACTGTTAAATCTCTGCTAGACTGTGGGTGCTTTTCTGGGTGGTTTAAGGAGTATATGGAGGAACTACTTCACTATTTCTTGAGAGGAAATAACATAGTGTGTTAGAAGGAAAGGGTATGTCTCTAAATTCTGCTTTAAGGAATAATTTCTGAATAAATCTTAAATGAAATTAAAAAAGGACAAAAGATAAAGGAAAATAATTATTTCTGATATATGGAGTTATCTCAGCAAGCATTTCTAAAACCAGCATGTGATCTGTATTTAGTTAGGCTATCAAATGAAATGGTTGTGAATAAACATATTCCTCATCAAATTGCACTTATTGTACTGTAAATCAGATTATAGGATGGGTATATAAGTTTTGAAAGCCTGGTGCTGATGGTTTTTTCAACCTAAAACTTACAATGGGGCACTTGAACATATTTTGATATTCAACTTTCAAAGTCTAATTTTAGTTGTCAGTGGTATACAAAACCAGCTCATTGTTACTATTGAAGTGTAACTAAGCATGAAAAAAATCTGAAGTTAGAAAGAGTGAAACCATGTTACAAACTAAGTACATTATTAAAGTTATGTACTTTGACAAAAGAACAGGTAGTCCAACTTTTAGATTTTTTTTTAAGAAAGATAATAAAACCTTTTTTACCAAGTCTGGATAAATTAATTTTTTAAATATGCCATGGATAGATTAGGTACTGGGACAGAGAAATATTATCAACACAGTGAAAGTAAAAGTAAAATTTTTTATTTTTGCAAAAGATTTTAACCAAGCAATTTTTTGACCAAGCAGTAATTTTGATAACTGAGAATGGATATGAGAATTATAAACTTTTGGAAAAACAGAAAATGTTTTCGTTAACACTTCCACATAGTGAGTTCTCAGAATAATTAAGATGGGTAGAAAATTTAGGAAGAACAAAGATATGTATGTCCACATTTATCTTTTACTTCAGGTCCCTCTTGATCAATTCCAGAATTTTTATCAGCTGTTTGTACTTGACCAGTTGTTACTCCATATGGAAGGCAAGAAAGACATTGCCTGGTAATCACTGACTGATACAACCTGCACACCTTTCAATAACCCAATATTCTTCAAAGCCTTAAAGTTCACACTAGGCCCAGGGATGAAGCTATATAAGTAACTTTCAGATAGGTAAAATTAACTCAAGAGATTCAGATGGCTCAGATGTTGTATAGTTTTTTGAGAAGGAAAGGACCTTCTCGTATAATTATTTTCCTCTGCAAAAGATCATACTGATATATATACATGATTTTCAGGAAAGAAATTCATGATATTTCTTATAAAATCAACCTCTAAATTGACTTTTTGTCTTTAGCAGCCAATGTACCAGATTTCTTCTGTTTTGTTGATTTTTTCCTGAGATGAGTCAGCTGAAATTCCCAGCCAATGTATATAAATTCTCCTTTTGTATAATTTGAATTAGAGTTTTCTTTAAGAAATGCTTGCTGACATTAAAGTTTCCAAGAGCACCCACAAATTTTTCAGCTATAAAGCAAGAAACTTTTCTTCATGATGAGTACAACTTACTATTCTAATATTATCACTTCCTACCTGACCTAATTAAATTCCATCATATAATACTTAACTTATAGCTGCATAACCCCTCATGTAAAGTGCTAACATAAAATTTGTCCTATGAGGTTATGATGTTCACTATTACAGTTGGCTGGAAACTAAAACAGAATGTATTTCAAAGAAGAATGTTTCAACAGAATGGGAACATTTTTAGCGTTGATTCTGTTGACTATTGCAATGCAATGGCTTCTTAGCCCTAAGAAATGACAGAATAGGTCTCCAACAGACCTAATCAGAAACACCAGAAGAGGAGAATAAGAAAAACAGATTGGAAAAGTAAGACTGAAAGAAATTGTTTTCTGTTACAAGTGGAAAAAATGATCTTTCAGCACTGTTTTGCTTTATAAAACCCTGTAAAAGATTTTGTCTTCATTCCAAAAAAGAACAAAAACAAATGTCAAAACCATGGAAGCTCTTGACTTTCTGTCAGCTCCATTCACAGCTCCTGTGCAACAAAGATGATTAGCAAGGTCCAGAGTTAACAGTTTTCTATTATAGATGATAGCTGGTTAAAACTGGAGGATATTCGAGGGGCATGCGAGATATTGATGTTTATTAAATCTCCCAGCAGAAACTTTGGAAATCTGCAGATTTTCCTGCCAGCCTGACTGTTCTGAAACTGGTGAGACCTCCAGAATATAACTGAACTCAAGCTTTATTGCTGACCTTGGTACTTTGAAAGTCTTGGACAGCTCCACTGTTCTGAGGATTGTAAAACTGCTGCTCCACCAGAAACCAGTCAATCCTGGAAGTCCTAGGCTGAATGTGAAAGTGTTCGAGCTTCTCAAAAGTTTTCCATAACATTTAGAATCATAAAAGGGGAATTCTTGCTTCTGAACAACCCTAACCTCTGTGGCTGAACAGTAGTTTTCGAGCAAATCGAAGGCAGGTAATGTACCACAACATTGAGTCTTGCATGATGCTTGACATCTTTTCTGTCTATGACTTTGTATCCGTAGTACCAATAGGAGAGGATTTGTGCAGTGAAGCAGTTCCTGCTGAGGATCCCACACCATATTGTATTAATATCAAAGGCAGTTACTCTGAATTACTTCTAGTCTGATCTTGTGGGCTGAATACTTAGTAAGGCCTGATAGCAATAGATGCACTCCTGGAATGCATCTTCTGGCTTTGTTCTCTTCATAAGGAATTTAGTTCATGCACTCCAAGACATGTCCGTCACATGAATCAAAGATTGCTGTGAATCAAACAGATGACCAGGCGATTCAGTTTAAAAGTACATTATGAGCCTAGCTAAATGCCTATCAGAGATGCACACTGGTTGCCACAGGTCTTAAAGTAGCCAGCTGCATTTGAAAGTTCTAGGAAATAATATTTATCACTTTATTGAAAATAGATTTATATGCAAATAAAATCAAACCAGTAGCTTTTCATCATACACGTCTACTCATACCTGCACTGAAGAAGACCTGGAAACATTAAATAGCTCTAAATTACTGAGTTATTTTACAAGACCAACAAAAACTACCCATTTAGAGTAATTTACTTTCGAATTCAGATCATGGTATGACTTAATGTGATTTACAAAGCACTTTTCTGTAATATATAGGGTAAAGCGCTAAAATACACAAGTTAGGAGGCTAATCCAACTTTTCATTCAACAAAATGCTTGACTGTTTCCTCAGATAGCAAGATCTGTTTCCGGTAGTGCAGGGAAAGCAGGGAAGCAGGTCTCTTAATGTACCACTTCACAGAGCACCATCTCACTACTACATTTGTCTGGATGCTTTGAGGTGCAACAATCAATGATCCCATCTCTAGAGGTGCTGAGAATTATTAGTGAGACAATCCTTCCCTGACATTATAACTTTGCACTCTTGCATTGCTGTTTTCAGAAATTAAGAGAAAACTTGGGTTGAATTCTCTTTCAATTAGAATATCAAGATTTCAAACACATTTCTTCAATAAGATTCTCTATAAATTAGATGATGTTTTAGTCTTGTTTATTTCTTTTTTAAACTTAGTGTTTTAAGATAACAGATTAACCTGCCAGTAAGTTACACCTAATTTATTTTGCTACTTCAAATATGTACTTTAAGAAACTGAGCTTAAATGCTTGTGAGAATATGTATTTGCTTTTTTTTTCTCTTCTCCATATTAATTACTCATGAGCTAGTCTTATAATTTGACAAGACTAGTTCATGAGTTCTTACTGCAATACTTGGGAAAGTAATGGAATGAGTCCTCCTAGAAACTATTACTAACCAAATGAAGCAGGTGATTGGGAAAAGCCAGCACAGCTTTACCAAGGGCAAATCATGCCAGACTAATCTGATCACCTTCTACAACAAAATAAGATCTTCTGTTGATATGTGGAGAGTGATGCATGTTGTTTACCTGGATTTCAACAAAGCATTCAACACTGTTTCCTACAGTCTTCTCCTGGACAAACTGGCAAGATGTAGATTGAATGGCAGGTCTGTGAGATGGGCAGGATATTGGCTAACAGGTCACACTCAGGTGGTGATGATCAATGGGTTTAACTCAGGCTGGTGGCCTGTCACAAGTGGGGTCCCCCAGGGATCAATACTGGTCCCCTCGCTGTTCAACATCTTACTAAATGATCTGGATGATGGGATTGAAAGCACCCTCACCAAGTTTGCTGATGACACTAAACTGGGTGGTTGAGGTGGACATGTGTCCTGGTTTTGGCAGGGATAGAGTTAATTTCCTTCCTAGTAGCTGGTACAGTGCTGTGTTTTGGATTTAGGAGGAGAACAATGTTGATAACACACCGATGTTTTAGTTGTTGCTAGGTAATGCTTACACCAGTCAGGGACTTTTCAGCTTCCCATGCTCTACCGACTGAGAAGGCTGCAGGTGCACAAGAAGCTGGGAGGGGGCACAGCCAAACTGGCCCAAGGGACATTCCATACCATGCGACATCATGCTCAGTACATAAACTGGGGAAAGCTGGCCGGGGAGGCCGCTGCTCGGGGACTGGCTGGGCATCGGTCGGTGCGTGGTGAGCAATTGTACTGTGCATCACTTGCTTTGTGTATTATTATTATTATTATTACATTATTATTACTATTATTTTATTTCAATTATTAAACTGTTTTTATCTCAACCCATGAGTTTTTCTCACTTGTGCTCTTCCAATTCTCTCCCCCATCCCACTAGGCGGGGGAGGAGTGAGCGAGCGGCTGTGTGGTGCTCAGTTGCCAACTGAGGTTAGACCATGACAGTCCTTTTTGGTGCCCAACATGGAGCACGAAGGGTTTGAGATAACAACAGATTAACCGGAGCATGCTAAGGAATTTGTATCTGTTAATAGCTGTGGGTCACAATATTGGTTCCTTTGTTCTCAATATTGATTGGTCTAATCTGCATCGTGCTCATTTTTTTGCTGTACATGTTAGAGATTGGTGTTGGTTTTTGCAGTTTGCTGTGGTCTGCAGTGACTGGTGATGTTCCGCTTGGGAGGTTTATTTTTAAAACATTGACCTTGACCTTAGTGTGGTATGCAAGTTTTGCAATGAAGCCGTTACTGTACCACAGATACTATTTCGTGGAGACAACTAGCAATTACAGTAACTTTTCTGAGAGATTTTTTTATGGAGGAAATACAGAATGGCAGGGTCACTACCTTCTTCTATGATGTTTCCTCCTTCATTACAGTAACTTTTCAGTATTTTGAACAGCCTTGGGTAGTTAAGATACTTCTATTGGTATTTCTTTGGAATATTGTTTCAGTTTTGTCTAAAGTTGGTAAGCAATTTAAGAATATCATCCAGAGATCTGCCCCAAGGCTGAATAATTATGAGTGGCAGGGTGTGTGGGATAAGATGGGCAAGCACCTAGGACAATGGGCACCCCCAGTGTTTTGGAACTTCACCCCTGAGCAAGTGCAGAATCCTGAAAAGTTAGTAGAATATTTGGACAAAGTATGCTGTCACCCTGGCAACTCCAGAGAGATGCAGATCACTGCAACGTGCTGGGGCCTGGCCCATGCCTACCGAGCCCTGTTCAACACCATTCAGTACCCTCAAAGGGAAGGGAAGGTCTCTGGACCTGACGGTAAAACGACATGCCCTGTGGCCACTCAGACTCTGGCAACATGCTCTGCAGCCACTCCAACCCCTATGACATGCACTGCGGCTACTCAGACTCCAGCAACAGGCCCTGCGGCCACTCAGACCCCAGCGACAGGCCCTGCGGCCACTCAGAGCCCGGCTACACACCCTGTGGCTGAACCAAAGAGCCAACCTGTGCCAGTATCAGTCGCCCCTGTACACAAGAAGAAATCTTGGAAGTGGAAGTTGGCTCGTTTAGTAAGGGAGGAAGAAACTCCTTCTAAAAGGGAGCCCGAGGAAGAAGTGGATGAGACAGACTACCCTGGAGAAAAGGCCATCATGAGAACGGGAGGAGGAGAGCTGGCAACTGCTCGGGGAGGAAGAAGAGGAAGAATTCATGAAAGAGGCAGTAACCACCCGATCTCTATCCCTGAGTGAGCTGCGAGATATACGAAAAGATTTCAGCCGTCGTCCAGGTGAGCATATTGTCACCTGGCTGCTCCGATGCTGGGATAATGGGGCCAGTAGCCTGGAATTAGAGGGTAAAGAAGCCAAGCAGCTGGGATCCCTTTCTAGGGATGGGGGCATTGACAAAGCGATTGGAAAAGGGACACGAGTCCTCAGCCTTGGGAGGCGACTCTTGTCAAGCGTGAAGGAAAGGTGTCCCTTCAAGGAAGATGTCATATGTCACCCAAGCAAGTGGACCACCATGCAGAAGGGTATCCAGTTCCTGAGAGGATTAGCTGTGCTGGAGGTGATTTATGGTGACCTGAGCAATGAACAGCTATCCAAAGATCCAGATGAAGTCAAGTGCACGCAACTCATGTGGCAGAAGTTTATAAGAGGCGCACCATCATCATATGCCAGCTCATTGGCAGTGATGACCTGGAAAGATGGAGAGGAACAAATGGTGGATGAATTGGCTGGTCAACTCCAGCAATATGAGGAAAGTCTCTCATCTTCCCTCATCTCGGCTGTGGAGAAACTGTCCCGGGAGATCCAGCAACTCAGAGAGGATAGGTCCTACTCCCCACCTGTACGGACCAGTATCATCTCGGCTATTAGGAGTCAGCATTCTTTTGCTCAAGAGAGAGAATAAAAAGGGTACACACCATGGGGCACCCTATGGTTTTACCTGTATGACCTCAGAGAGGACATGAGGAAGTGGGATGGAAAACCTACCTCAGCCCTAGGGGCACAGGTACATGAGTTGCAAGGGAAAAAATCACAAAAGGGGGTTCTTCCAAGAAAATTGCTGCTCCAGGTTCCAGCGGGCAGTTCCCCAGACAGAGTAGAAGGGCTGATCCTACTTCCAATCTTAATGAAGAAACTTCTTACTCGTATGTACAACAAACGAGAAACAAATACTGTGATGAGGATTAGAGGGGCCCTGCCTCCAGCCAGGGGGAGGAAAGGGACAACTGGCTTTACTGGACTGTGTGGATTCGATGGCCTGGCACATCAGACCCACAGCAGTATAAGGCTCTAGTAGACATCGGTGCACAGTGTACCCTAATGCCACCAAGCTGTAAAGGGGCAGAACCCATCTGTATTTCTGGGGTGATGGGGGGATCCCAACAGCTAACTGTATTGGAGGCTGAAGTGAGCCTAACTGGGAATGAGTGGCAGAAGCACCCCATTGTGACTGGGCCAGAGGCTCTGTGCATCCTTGGCATAGACTACCTCAGGAGAGGGTATTTCAAGGACCCAAAAGGGTACTGGTGGGCTTTTGGTATAGCTGCCATGGAAATGGAGGAAATTAAACAGCTGTCCACCTTGCCTGGTCTCTCGGAGGACCCCTCTGTTGTGGGGTTGCTGAAGGTCAAAGACCAACAGGTGCCAATCACTACCACCACGGTGCACCAGCGGCATTATCGCACCAACCGAGACTCCCTGATTCCCATCCATGAGCTGATTCGTCGACTGGAGAGCCAAGGAGTGATCAGCAAGACTCGCTCACCCTTTAACAGTCCCATATGGGCAGTGGAAAAGTCTAATGGAGAGTGGAGATTAACAGTAGACTATCGCGGCCTAAATGAAGTCATGCCACCGCTGAGTGCTGCTGTGCCGGACAAGTTAGAACTTCAATAAACTGGAGTCAAAGGCAGCCAAGTGGTATGCCACAATTGATATCGCTAATGCATTTTTCTCAATCCCTTTGGCAGCGGAGTGCAGGCCACAGTTTGCTTTCACTTGGAGGGGTGTTCAGTCCACCTGGAACCGACTGCCCCAGGGGTGGAAACACAGCCCCACCATTTGCCATGGACTGATCCAGACTGCACTGGAACAGGGTGAGGCTTGGGAACACCTGCAATACATTGATGACATCGTCGTGTGGGGCAACACAGCAGCAAAAGTTTTTGAGAAAGGGAAGGAAATAGTCCAAATCCTGCTGAAGGCCGGTTTTGCCATAAAACAAAGTAAGATCAAGGGACCTGCACAGGACATCCAGTTTTTAGGAATAAAATGGCAAGATGGACGTCGTCAGATCCCAATGGATGTGATCAACAAAATAACAGCCATGTCTCCACCAACTAGCAAAAAGGAAACACAAGCTTTCTTAGGCGTCGTGGGTTTTTGGAGAATGCATATTCCAAATTACAGCCTGATCATAAACCCTCTCTATCAAGTGACCCGAAAGAAGAACAATTTCAAATGGGGCCCTGAGCAACGACAAGCTTTTGAACAAATTAAACGGGAGATAGTTCATGCAGTAGCCCTGGGGCCAGTCCGGGCAGGACAAGATGTAAAAAATGTGCTCTACACCGCAGCCAGGGAGAATGGCCCTACCTGGAGCCTCTGGTAGAAAGCACCAGGGGAGACTCGAGGTCGACCCCTGGGGTTTTGGAGTCAGGGACACAAAGGATCTGAGGCCCGCTATACTCCAACTGAAAAAGAGATATTGGCAGCATATGAAGGGGTTTGAGCTGCTTCGGAAGTGATCGGCACTGAAGCACAGCTCCTCCTGGCACCCCAACTGCCGGTGCTGGGCTGGATGTTCAAAGGAAGGATCCCCTGTACACATCATGCAACTGATGCTACGTGGAGTAAGTGGGTCACACTGATCACACAACGGGCTCGAATAGGAAACCCCCATCGCCCAGGGGTCCTGGAAGTGATCATGGACTGGCCAGAAGACAGAGATTTTGGAATATCGCCAGAGGAGGTGGTGATGTGTGCTGAGGAGGCCCCAATGTATAATGAACTACCAGAAAATGAGAAGCAATATGCCCTGTTCACTGATGGGTCCTGTCGTCTTGTGGGAAAGCATCGGAGGTGGAAAGCTGCTGTATGGAGTCCTATACAACAAGTGGCAGAAACTGCTGAAGGAGAAGGTGAATCGAGTCAGTTTGCAGAGGTGAAAGCCATCCAGCTGGCTTTAGACAATGCTGACCGAGAAAAGTGGCCAGTGCTCTATCTCTATACTGACTCATGGATGGTGGCAAATGTCCTGTGGGGGTGGTTGCAGCAATGGAAGCAGAGCAACTGGCAGCGCAGAGGCAAACCCATCTGGGCTGCCGCATTGTGGCAAGATATTGCTGCCCGGCTAGAGAACCTGGTTGTAAAAGTCTGTCACGTAGATGCTCACGTACCCAAGAGTCAGGCCACTGCAGAACATCCAAACAACCAGCAGGTGGATCAGGCTGCTGAGATTGAAGTGGCTCAGGTGGATCTGGACTGGCAACATCAGGGTGAATTATTTTTATCTTGGTGGGCCCATGACACCTCAGGCCATCAAGGAAGAGATGCAACATATAGATGGGCTCGTGATCAAAGGGGTGGACTTGACCATGGACACTATTGCACAGGTTATCCACGAATGTGAAACATGCACTGCGATCAAGCAAGCCAAGCGGTTTAAGCCTCTCTGGTATGGAGGATGATGGCTGAAATATAAATATGGGGAGGCCTGGCAGATTGATTATATCACACTCCCACAAACCCGCCAAGGCAAGCGCCACATGCTGACAATGGTGGAGGCAACCACCGGATGGCTGGAAACATATCCCGTGCCCCATGCCACTGCCCGGAACACTACCCTGGGCCTTGAAAAGTAAGTCCTATGGCAACATGGCGCCCCAGACAGAATTGAGTCAGACAACGGGACTCACTTCCGAAACAAGCTCATAGACACCTGGGCCAAAGACCATGGCATCAAGTGGGTATATCACATCCCCTATCATGCACCAGCCTCGGGGAAAATTGAACGATACAATGGACTGTTAAAGACTCCACTGAGAGCAATGGGTGCTGGGACGTTCAAACATTGGGGGACACAGTTAGCAAAAGCCACCTGGTTAGTCAACACTCGGGGATCTGCCAATCGAGCTGGCCTTGCCCAGTCAAAACTTTTACGTACTGTAGATGGGAATGAAGTCCCTGTAGTGCACATAAAAATTATGCTGGGGAAGACAGTCTGGGTTATTCCTGCCTCAGGCAAAGGCAAACCCATCCGTGGGATTGCTTTTGCTCAAGGACCTGGGTGCACTTGGTGGGTGATGCGGAAGGATGGGGAAGTCCGATGTGTACCTCAAGGGGATTTGATTTTGTGTGAGAATCGCCAATGATCTAAATTATGTGATATTAAGTACTACATAATATTATATGCCATACTAATGTTATTACAATAAGAATCACCCAGACTAATGAAGAATAACTTCAGTGAAACCAAGCAAAGCACAGTGATGATGGTACCAGAACTGACTTCATGAAACAATCCAACACCACATACCATCTCCATCTTTCCTGCCCTGGAAGATTATTATGACAGATGGAGCCTGAAGTCATGGACTAAATGAACTCACCGAACATTATAGAGGGATGGCCCATAGACTAAGGGAATGATATCTTTGTGTGTATATATATATATATTAAAAGAAACCCTGGAAAAGGGGTGGTGATTAATGGAAGTGTACTGGAAAATATGAGACTTGAGGATGACGTAGATGGTATAGAATAAGGGGTGGATATTGTCCTGGTTTCAGCAGGGATAGAGTTAATTCCCTTCCTAGTACAGCTGGTACAGTGCTGTGTTTTGGATTTAGGAGGAGAACAATGTTGATAACACACCGATGTTTTAGTTGTTGCTAGGTAATGCTTACACCAGTCAGGGACTTTTCAGCTTCCCATGCTCTACCGACTGAGCAGGCTGGAGGTGCACAAGAAGCTGGGAGGGGGCACAGCCAAACTGGCCCAAGGGACATTCCATACCATGCGACATCATGCTCAGTACATAAACTGGGGAAAGCTGGCCGGGGGGACCACTGCTCGGGGACTGGCTGGGCATCGGTCGGTGCGTGGTGAGCAATTGTACTGTGCATCACTTGCTTTGTGTATTATTATTATTATTATTACATTATTATTACTATTATTTTATTTCAATTATTAAACTGTTTTTATCTCAACCCATGAGTTTTTCTCACTTGTGCTCTTCCAATTCTCTCCCCCATCCCACGGGAGGGGGGGAAGTGAGCGAGCGGCTACGTGGTGCTCAGTTGCCAACTGAGGTTAAACCACAACAACATGTCAGAAGGGAGAGCCGTCTTACAGAGAGACCTGGCAGGCTGGAAGAGTGAGATAGCGAATAAAGTACGAAGTTTAACAAAGACAAGTGCAAAGTCCTGCACCTTGGACAAAATAACCGCAGAGCCCAGTACAGGCTACGATCTGTGTGGCTGGGGAGCAGCCTTGCTGAAAGGAACCTGGGGGTCCTGGTGAACAACAAGCTGAGAAGGAGTCAGCAGTGAACTGCTGCAGCAACAAAGGCAAATTGGATTCTGTGGCATTACTAGCAAAGATAGATGTGATAATCTCACTCTGCTCAGCGCTTGTCAGGCTGTACCTGGAGTAACATGTCCAGTTCTGTTCCCCACAATTCAAGAAAAATGTGGACAGACTGTAGAGCGTCCAAAGGAGGGCCACGAAGATGGTCAAAGGGTTGGAGAACCTGCCCTGTGAGGAAAGACTGAAGGACTTAGGTCTTTTCTCCCCGGGAGAAGAGAAGACTCAGGGGGGACCTCATCACAGCATTCCAGTACTTAAAGAGGATGGAGGCTCTCTCTTCACAAGGAGCCACATAGAGAAGACAAGGGACAATGGGTACAAGTTACACTAGGAGAGGTTTTATTTTGACATAAGAAAGAATTTTTTACAGTAAGAATAAACATTCACTGGCACAACCTCCCCAGGAACACAGTGGAGTCTCCATCACCAGAGGTTTTAAAGATGTGATTGGACAGGGTGCTAAATAATCTCATCTAGGCTCCCTTTCCCACAAAATGTTGGACGAGATCATCTTTCAGGGTCCCATTCCAAACTGGAATATTCTATGATTCTACAATTCTAATTATCTGACAGTTATTCCAATTGGAATAATTTTAGAGGTATCTTTCTGTCCTTTCTCCCATCTATCTGGCAAAAACACCAGGAGGCCTGAATGGATGAACAAGGAGCTCCTGGACAAACTCCAACACAAAAAGGAAGCCTACAGAGGGTGGAAGCAAGGACAGGTAGCCTGGGAGGAATACAGAGAAGTTGTCTGAGCAGCCAGGGATCAGGTTAGGGAAGTTAAAGCCCTGATAGAATTAAATCTGGCCAGGGACATCAAGGGCAACAAGAAAAGATTCTATAGGTACGTTGGGGATAAAAGGAAGATGAGGGAAAATGTGGGCCCTCTCCGGAACGAAACGGGAGACCTGGTTACCCGGGATACAGAGAAGGTGGAGGTACTCAATGACTTTTTTGCCTCGGTCATCACAGGCAAGTGCTCGAGCCACACTGTCCAAGCCACAGAAGGCAAAGGCGGGGACTGGGAGAATGAAGAGCCACCCACTGTGGGAGAACATCACGTTCAAGACCATCTAGGGCACCTGAAGGTGCACAAGTCCATGGGACCTGATAAGATCCATCCGCGGGTCCTGAAGGAACTGGTGGATGAAGTTGCTAAGCCACTATCCATCGTATTTGAGAAGTCGTGGCAGTCCAGAGAAGTTCCCACTGACTGGAAAAGGGGAAACATAACCCCCCTTTTTTAAAAAGGGAAAAAAAGGAAGACCCGAGGAACTACAGGCTGGTCAGTCTCACCTCTGTGCCTGGGAAGATCATGGAACAAGATCCTCCTGGAAGCTATGCTAAGGCACATGGAGGACTGAGAGGTGATTCAAGACAGCCAGCATGGCTTCACCAAGGGCAAGTCCTGCCTGACCAACCTAGTGGCCTTCTATGATGGAGTCACTACCTCAGTGCACACGGGAAGGGTTACAGATGTCATCTATGTGGACCTCTGTAAGGCCTTTGACACAGTCCCCCACAACATCCTTCTCTCTAAACTGGAGAGGTATGGATTTGATGGGTGGACTGTCCGGTGGGTGAGGAATTGGTTAGATGGTTGCATCCAGAGGGTAGTGCTCAATGGCTCAATGTCCAGATGGAGATTGGTGACGAGTGGCGTCCCACAGGGGTCCGTATCGGGATGAGTACTGTTTAATATCTTCATCAATGACATAGACAGAAGGATCGAGTGCACCCTCAGCAAGTTTGCAGACGACACCAAGCTGAGTGGTGCGGTCGACACTCCAGAGGGACGGGATGCTACCCAGAGGGACCTGGACAAGCTGGAGAAGTGGGTCCGTGTGAACCTCATGAGGTTCAACAAGGCCAAGTGCAAGGTCCTGCACCTGTGTCGGGGCAACCCCTGGTATCAATACAGGCTGAGGGATGAAGGGATTGAGAGCAGCCCTGCTGAGCAGGACTGGGGGGTACTGGTGGATGAGAAGCTGGACATGAGCCAGCAATGTGCGCTCACGGCCCACAAGGCCAATAGTATCCTGGGCTGCATCAAAAGCAGCGTGGCCAGCAGGTCGAGGGAGGTGATTCTGCCCCTCTACTCTGCTGTGGTGAGACCCCACCTGGAGTACTGCGTCCAGCTCTGGAGCCCTCAGCATAAGAAAGACATGGACCTGTTGGAGCGGGTCCAGAAGAGGGCCATGAAAATGATCAGGGGGATGGAACACCTCTTCTATGACGAAAGGCTGAGAGAGTTGGGGTTGTTCAGCCTAGAGAAGAGAAGGCTTCGGATAGACCTTCTTGCAGCCTATCAGTACTTAAAGGGGGCTTATAAAAAAGATGTTGGCAAACTTTTTAGCAGGGCCTGTTGCGAGAGGACAAGGGGGGACGGCTTTAAACTAGAGGGGGGTAGATTGAGACTAGATATAATGAAGACATTTTTTACGCTGAGGGTGGTGAAGCACTGGCACAGGTTGCCCAGAGAGGTGGTGGATGCCCCATCCCTGGAAACATTCCAGGTCAGGCTGGACGGGGCTCTGAGCAACCTGATTTAGTTGAAGGTGCCCCTGCCCACGGCAGGGGGGTTGGACTAGATGACCTTTAGAGGTCCCTTCCAACCCAAACTATTCTATGATTCTATTCTATGATTCTATGATCTAGCTTTGAATACAGATTTGTCCATTATAAAATTAAGCTTCCTAAAAGCCAAATTGAAGAAATTTCTGTTTGTAATGAAGAAGAAATTCAGAAGAATGATAGAAGGATTATTTTTAACTTAGCCCATTATATCTTGTGTGTGCAAGTGATAAGACCTTGCTGTAATGAGGTGAAATATGTGTAAATTTCTACCATTAATATTTTAATGGTTTTCTTACTTCTATGGTAATATTCAAGCTCAGAATACTATGTATAATTTTAATATTTATTATTATTTTTATTTCATTTAAATGTTTAAATAAAGAGTGCATGAAATTAAATAGAAATACAAGACTAATGTGCACTATTTCTCTGGATAATCAATAATAATTTTTATGGTCTTTAAATGCCCTGTGTACTATTATAGGTATGTGAGAAAGCATGAAAGTATGATTATCTGGTGCAAAGATTTATTGCTGTAAATTTGAGGGAGATGTTTTTTTTGTAAATACAGATGAAACAAAGTAAATACCCTGAAAATCATTTCAGTGTAGTATGCACTGCCGTATACTATAAATTGAACTATTCTAAATATGGAAATAACAATTGAAAAGACTTCAGAGTCTCCTCTAGCAGTAAGTTTCACAACTACAAGAATTTATTTCACTCATTTTGAACTTCCTTGTTGTTATTGAATTTATTTTCCCCTTGCTCTTGAATTGACAAAATGTGCCAGCTTACCACTAACACACACCAATGACACCAAAGAACCCCTTTATTTACTCCTTCAGTTGTGCCCTTTCATATTCCTTAATTTAAAGCCTTTTTATTTATTCATGGACAATTGAAACCATGAAACCAGGGCAGAGTAAAGATCCCGGCATGATTAGCCCACCCAAACTTCAGTCTGAGAGAAGTATGGTCAATCTCTATAACTGTACTAGGAATTTAAATGCCAGAAAAAGATAGATTTGCTACATAAAATAATGGATAGGAACTATGAACATGAATAGCTGGAAATAAGTAAAAAAATTTCTTACCATGACAGCTTTTTGAAAGGGTCTTCCAACCAGAGCAGATACAAATAACAAAAAAAACTCACCAACTCCCCTCCCCCCCCAAACCACCAACCCCCCACCTTTTAAAATAAAAATCGATATCGTTGTGAAAGGGATAATACGTTGTGGTGCCTAAAGCAAGAGAGGAGTCAAAATATTCTAGCTTTACAGTCATCTAAATATTTCAAGTTGGGGACTATTTTGCTATGTTGATTTGATATAATCTGCATTAATAACTTTGTTATTACTGCTGCTACAAATAATCTACTGTTAGTCTGCTTCTGTATCACTAAAAATTCATGATCCCTGAAGCTACTGGAAGATGAAGACACATTTGTAGAGATATTCAAATTGCCATTGCCTATAAAAGAATTGCTCTGCAAGTAAATGGAAGATGTCACCTTTCAGGTATGTCAATTTGGCATCTCTTATAAGCATTAAACTCAACTAAAGAGAAAGAAAAAAAAAAGCAGTAAATAAAACAAAGTGATAAGAGGTTTTCTTAAGTTTTATGCAAGACATAAAAAGGATCAAAAAGTACTTAATGTCTGTATTTTGTTTGCTCCAGTATCCTCAGATTTGGTCCAAACATACTCTTTAATGGTTTTTGGGGGAGGAAAAATCAGCTCTGGTTTATAGCCTTCAGTGCCAATTTCCTTCAGTCTGAAGGAAATTTTTACAGCTGAGTTATAAACTCCTAAATATCGGCATTTATAGTGGCAAGGTTGACAGGCCTTTAATTTCAACACTAGACAGTGTCAGTATAATAATTTGAAAAAGATAATAATTTCAATTAGGTCAAATCCAAGTTAAAAAAGTGCGCCTGGATCTTGCTAACCCACAAGCACACATATATCCCTAATTGCACCCTCGCTTAATTTAGGACTGCCTAAAAAAATATAATGTTTTGATTTTTTAACTATATCATTATTTCCAAATATTTCCATGTCCTGACATTTTCTGGCCAGACTATAGTCAAAATCCTGAATATGTTTTTTATGTAATCTTGACTGCTTGGTTTTGCATCTCCAGCTATTTTTTCTTCTGCTTCCTCTCTGTATAAATAGGGCATATGGTAATTTATTAAGTAATTAAGAGTTATAAAACATGTAAGTCACACACACATTTAGTCACAAAAACACCCTCTTCTTACTACACCATGCGGCATAATCTTATTGATGTTATTGCCATTTTTCCTTCTAAAGCTCCCACACAACTTTCTTGTTTCCCCCTCATTTCATCACCTCCAAGGTAGCTAGCCTTAAAGTATCTTGGGTGAGGCAATGCCCTGTCTGGCTTTTAGAGAATTGTAATGCCCTTCTGAATACTGGCAGAAATAACGAATATAATTCTTACTAATAACCTCTAGACTTCTGAGATCCAGACATGCCCCCCCTGCCCCAAGATCCAGAAAAGCTTTCCTAGCTGTTCCTAACCATATGAAACCTTCTTCTCTGTCTACAAAATCAACTCCCAGACCTACCTTCCCGTCTTTGAGTGTCTTTATGCATTGTTCTAGGGAATAGATTACTTTTTAAGGAGTCCTAGTGTGCTCATTAAGAATGACATCTCTTTGATTATGGACTGCCTTGATGCTACCTGTCTCAACTATGAAAAGGTAAAATGCAGAGAAATCTTTTTATTATAAATATCCCAAATACACAAGGAAGCTTCATATATTTATGAAAGGCATATGTGAGTAAATAAAATAAAACCTTGCCTAGTCTACTTATACAAAGATCTTATCTAAAAGGTACATTCCCCTGCGTGCATTCAGCTGCCTTGTTGAACACAATTCTCAAGTCAAGGACTCTTCCTCTGTCTCATTCCACGTTTCATTTTGTATTTATCAAAGGATATGCACAACATTAATATCAAAGTAAGCCAGAGAGTGCGTTTTATCACCCGACGTGTTGTCCATACTGTTTACCTGGTAGTTTAAATACTGCATCCATTTGCTATTTGCCAGGAAACTGTACATAAAAGAAGTTAGTCTTATGCAATGTAGACCTGTCAGCACCATTTGGTCTCATCTCTCTAAAGATCACTCCCTGCCCTCTTTTTTTTATGTATATAGACATAGGCAAAGATAATCATACCAGCCATTAAGGCCAATCTTTGTCTTAGGTTCCTTTGTGAGTTTCCATGCACTTATTGTGTCTCTCCTTCAAAGCCAATTCAACTTTCACCACTTCAAGAGATAGTATTGATTCTTTTTTGGCTAAGTTATGGCATATCTCATCTTACTGAAGATGAGCATATTGCTTTCTAAGTACAGTGTCACATCCTATGCACAGTAGATCTATTAAAGTTTCCTTGACTCAATGAGTTAAAATTCACAACTTTGTGTGGTGTCCCTACTTACTGCACATTATGTTTTATATCTGTAAATAATTGAGAAATTAATGCATAAACAATAGCTCTTGATTTAAATCAAGCACAAAAATAAAATTCATTTTTATATCTAACATCCTTATGTGACTGATATTCAAAAATTCTCTTAATGGAAACCACAAAAATAATCATAAACAATAAACAAAAATACAGATTAAACCCTGCTGCCCTGAAAGGCAATGACAAAACTTCTTTTGATTGTAGTCACAAGTTAACTAACTATTGTACTTTTTGAAGAAAAAGATATTGTCTTTGTTGTGTTTCATGAACAAAGTCAGTATGAGAGCTGGGTCAAAACCTTGGGTTTAACTCCTTTCACTGTTCTTGTTCACTTTGACCCATGAAATCACTTGCATTTGATTAGCCAACAGAAACAGCACTGCAGACCATTAAAATAGATCTTGAAAAATATATCAGAAGCACATAAAAGAACACAAGTTGAAATTTAGAGATGGATACTGTTTAGCTCAAAACCAAATGCCCATCTCACACATGGACATCATATGCCCACAGAATAGACACTGGTTACCCAAAGCTGGTACAGATCTACCTTGCATAGTTGATTGCAAAATTGCCATCTATGTGCTTAAACATCTGAGAACCTTTAATCAGAAGCAAACTTGAAAGATGAATAGTTCACAATCCAAAGGACTAAAAACAATGTAAACACCTGTCATTTCTGTTAATATTTTTTTTCTCCTTTTCCCTTCTTTTTTGTTTTGATTTTCTTATGCTAGTTTGTGAACAGGGGGTTTGTTTTTTTGTTTGGGTTCTTTTTTTTCTTTTCTTTTTCTGAAAGTTTTCTTTCTAATTCAAATCTTTCTATGAAGAAACAGATATCGAATAGTCATGCTGGGATAAATGAAAGTTTATCATGCCTCATTTTAAAAGCTTTTCAGCATTCAACAAATAGATCAGAAGACTTTAAAGTTATGAGGACTACCTGGTTTTATAACCTTTCTTAGTCATTCTGGTTTGATGCTTGGAGGGAAATTATCTGGTTTGAAAAAGCTAAATGTATTTACTGATAATGGTTAAAGTGGTGAGGAGAATGCTTTTTGCTAATTTTTTAGTGGTTTTTTTTTTTTTTAGTTGTAATATATATGACAAGGAAATTCAAGTTCTTCACTAAGACAGTTTAGAATAAATCAAATCAGATGGAAAGTAGAAATAATATATTAGCATTTGCTTACGCTGGGTTGGACCAGTAGTAAGACAACCAGACAGAAAAATAAGAATCTGGACTAGAACAAAACTTGAGAACTAGGCTACATATCTCACAGAATGTTTCCACCTCTGTAGTTGGTGAATGAAATTATAGATTCATTTGCTTTGAGACAACCACCTCCCATGTCCATACAATGTAGGTGAATGTTTAAGAAATGGAACAAATTCTTCATTGGCACAAACCTAAACAGTTGAAATTGATGGACCTATGTAAATTTAAGACACTGTAGAATTTGATTCATAAGGACTTTTTTTTAGGCTTAATTGTGTTTCTACTTATTCAATCAGTTGCTATTGAGAATTAAAAAAAAAAAAAAAATCTATACTATTTAAATAAAAATTGGACCCCCAAAACCACAAGCTTCTTTTATTTTCTTTTTGCTCTTCAGGATAGCTTTAAAAGATTGTATTCTCTAAATAGAAATTAAATATCAAAGGAGATTATGAAATAGCAATGACAAAGTTATTGACTGAAGAATTGTGCTCTCAAACATAAGCCTCTTCTGAATAAGCAGGTTAGGGAAATCAGATACATATGCCTTTGCCTTAGATTCAGGGACAGTTAAAAATACACAGTCAAGTCATTTTATCTTTCAGCACTTTTATTTTTATAACAGGGCTATTTTCAGCATGAAAAAAAAGAACAAACATCCTTTGAAAGGTTTTAAGAAGTTTCTATGACATTATAAACTCTTATGTAGTGTATGCTCTCTCCATCTACAGAACAGATATGACTGCTCAAACAATGCATATTTTTAAGATAAGAGAATTGTCAGTTGATAGATGAATGTAATTAATGAATCAGTTATTCTTATCCATAAAAAATAAAGCCAATTTGATTTTCTTTTACCTTTCTGGGTACTATGTTCTCATTTAGAAAATATCTGTTCTTCATTTTTTTCCTGGCTTTCCTTCCATCCCTTGCCCACATTCCACTGCATTTAAACAAAACAAAACAAAACAAAACAAAACAAAAACTAAAATAACTGAAACAAAACACCCAAATAAACAGATCATAAATATCTGTGTGTTCTTATTTGGGGTATTTTGTTTATTAGTTTAATATGGTTTCTATCTGAGGGCTTATTTATCTAGAAGAATGGAACACGTGAGCTAAATTCTTCCTTATCAAGGTCAAATTTTTCATTACAAACTTATTGGAAGTAAGAAAGAATGAAATAAACTAAATACATACCTTGCAATAACTTACACATATTTGTACCTTTAACTGGCGCCAACGGGATTATTCCATCTTGCGAAAATCTTGCAGGCAAGTACTGAAGACACTATTGGTAAGAGAAAACATGAGGAGACAGTAGTCACCTCTGTTCATCAAAGAACACCATTCCTACATCCTTAGTCAATACTGGGTAATTTCTATTGCTGTCAATCTATCACCTTTCAAGTATACTAAACACACATTTAAGAAAGGAAAAAAATATTTAGAAAATTCCTACTGAAAATGGCAACTGCACTAAGCAAAGTCTCCATGACTTTTGCCAACATTTTCCAAAATGCAAGTTTTCTTCACACTAAAAGAAATAAATATAGACTTTAATCTGAAACACTTCAAAAGCCCTGTTGGTTTGTACTGTCTCCATACCAGCTGTTCATACCTAAACAATTTCTTAAACCATGTACAGCATCTCAGTTTTGAGCATATGGTCCTCAATTTGAATCTAAAAAATTAATATTTTCATGGTATTGTAATACAGTCCTTTTGTGACAAAGAATACTACATTGGATTCAATTAATGTAACTTAAAATGAAAAGGAATATTTACGGATTTTTTTAGGGTTAAATAGAAGGTGACACACTGATTTGGAAGGACAAAGATGTCTCTAACATATTCAAGTTTGAACAAACTTCATGTACTTAAAGCATAATAGTTTCTATAGTCAATGGCATGTCAAAGAATACATTGACAGCTTTGGGCTCCACCTACTTTGATTATCCAGTGTAAATGAAGAAGTAACCTTTGGCAGCTTACTTGGTTGGAATGACTATTTATATTTCCAAAGCTGGTCCTGACTGGTGGCAAGACTTCTTATTTTCTATGGCAGTGCTTAGGGTCCTATACCCCCTTATGTTGAACAGAAAGGTGAAAGGTAGAAATGAAGATACTAAATGAACAGCCAGAGTGAGAGGTCTAGTTAGTATGAGACTAGCATTAATTTACTATTCAGTGTTTGTAAATTTTGTTTATAGTTATAGCTGTGATAAAGGCTTCAAACTCATGTTCTAGTGTCATAGTTTAACCTCAGTTGGCAACTGAGCACCACACAGCCGCTTGTCCACTCCCCCCTCCCCAGTGGGATGGGGGAGAGAATTGGAAGAGTAGAAGTGAGAAAACTCATGAGTTGAGATAAAAACAGTTTAATAATTGAAATAAAATAATAATAATAATAATAATAATAATAATAATAATAATATACAAAGCAAGTGATGCACAGTGCAATTGCTCACCACCTGCCGACCGATGCCCAGCCAGTCCCTGAGCAGCGGCCCCCCCCGCCAGCTTTCCCCCAGTTTATGTACTGAGCATGACGTCACAGGGTATGGAATGTCCCTTTGGCCAGTTTGGGTCAGCTGTCCTGGCTGTGCCCCCTCCCAGCTTCTTGTGCACCTCCAGCCTTCTCAGTCGATAGAGCATGGGAAGCTGAGAAGTCCTTGACTAGTGTAAGCACTGCTTAGTAACAACTAAAACATCAGTGTGTTATCAACATTATTCTCATCCTAAATCCAAAACACAGCACTGTACCAGCTACTAGGAAGGAAATTAACTCTGTCCCTGCCAAAACCAGGACACCTAGGAAAACAGATCTTTCATGTATCTAAATATTTTCTGGCAAAAAAGACCTTGACATTTCAAGAAAACACTTCAGTCATATTCATTTTGCATATGAAGTCCATAAGAGCTTCTGATTTACTGTTGTTACATTTTAAATAGAGTACAGCTTTCATGTAAGAGGTAGTAGGCAAAAGCACCTCACCTCAGCTAAAACTAGAGTCTAACGGGGACTCATTTTCCTCTTTTTCATTCTTGGAAAACAGACTCAGGGATGAACTGTGTAGAAGCAACTAATCATAAAGAGTGTGCTGGGAAGAATTCCAGAAGACTTGCTGGCTGTGGCCTTTCTCCTATTCAAACTACATAAAAATCCACAGGGGATGGCCTGAGCTATCCTGGACTGTTATGAACCCTCAAGAGCTTTGAGGCATACATAAGAGGACACCTAATCTTGAGGGACTTCAAATCTCAACACCCAAAAAGCAGTATGTATACTCCATCACATGGAAATACACATGGCAAGTTTTCTAAGTTGTATTCTGTGAAAAGCAAACTGAATATTTCTTACATTTCCTTTTTCTTTTCCATAAAAAGGTGGAAAAAAAAAAAAAAAACAGAGGTTTTTTTCTGTGGCAAAATAAAATACAGTGTAATTAGAAGTAAAACCAGAGGACTATATTTCTTTACATTTCTTGCCAAATACACTTATCTTTTGGGACCACATTTTAAAATAAATAAATAATGACAAAGAATTTACTATTGATCTGTATCACTATAGATCCATCTCTAAATGTTACTGTTAACCTTTTACATACATGAAGGTTAGAAAATTAGAAATTTCTCATAAAGTCAGTTTTGAATTATTCGGGCTGTCAGCTACAAGTGTATATTCAGAGTACCTTCTTGATACAGCTAGAGGTTTAGTAACTGGTGATTGCAGAACATCTGTAGTGCCAAAAAATGGAGAGACTTTTCTTTGCCAAAATAAATCAGAAAGGGTCATGTCTTCCACTTGTATAAATAATTGTAGCTCAGTTAAAGTCAATGGATCTTAAGCTTATTATACAAGCATGGGAGTTCATCCAGTTTGTTTCTTCATTTCTTTGACAAAAGAAACCCTTCAAAGTAAGGAGAAAGAAACTTGTAATGAATTGATTTAAAAAACAAACAAACAAACAAACAAGCAAAACCCAAACTTATTTAAGTGTTTTCTTGAGTGTAAAGCACCTTTAAAGCCTACTGCATGTTTGATAGCCAATTGAACAAAAAAATTATGCATGAACTTTGCTTTAAAGCAGGCATATGACTTCCCTGTTGAATTGTAACCAAAGGAATGAAGTGCCAATTCCAAGCAAGGATATGATTATTGTTTTCTAACACTTAAAAGGTATTTTATACATTATGTTTTGCAGACCTAGTAGGATTTTTGTTTTAAATACCAGACTTTCTCTTTTTCCTTTTTTTTTTTTTTTTTAGTTTGTGTGATGTCATATCTGAAAGCAATTAGTCAGTGAAATCTTAGCTGTGAAAGTTAAGTAAATACTGTGGTCAAAGGAATGTCTCCAATTTAGGCATTCAGAATCAGACCTTAGTTGATGAATCCAATCTTATTTGAGCTCGGAGTGTGGTATCAAGATCCCCATTACAGCCAGTTATAATTATTTATATGTTATTGGCTGGTCATTTATATTTGTAGTTCATCAACAATTTGATTCATCCGTCTAAAAATGTGTTTGCACACCAAATGTCAGCCAAACAAATGCAATACTTGGGTCAACAGATAATTAACTGAGAATGAACACAAAAGAAAACAGACTTTTTCATCTATGCTTGGGACTGCATCTCATGTGTTCATACTTGGGATTATTCTTATTTATAAGAGACTGTAAGACCTCATGAGATTTGAGAAGCCCAGTATATGCACTTCCCCCCATCCCCATCTTGCACACTATTGTTTATTTGAAATAATTAATATAATATTTACATTACAATAAATTTAGTACCATACCTTTATATAAAATCACGTTTGTAGCCGATTTCATAAAGATTATGATAAAGCAGTAAAAAGAGATGAAAAAATATTAACTTGTCTAATACGTAGTGGAAATTTATGCAGCCACAAGCTGTCTGTAATAAATGTTAATTGATTACAATTTATATTTTTGGTCTTCTTCCCAGAGACTCCAAGCTATTAATCTGACTTGAACACAGCCAGAATACTGTAACAATTCTTAGTCACTAAAAGCCTTAAGGGGAATTCAAATCTGTTAGAATAAATGTAATAGCTTTATCCACCTTAAAGCAGGGAGTAAGGCAGAGAGGTAAAGGAAACAAAACAAACCAAAACATTTAAAAAAATGTATTATTTATACTTACTGAATTTTAATAAAAACCTGTTGTGCTTGAATTTGATATATATATCTCTGTTCCTCTTTTTGAAGTGGTGAGAATGTATGTTGTTTACTGTGCTGCTAATGTAGAGTTGGATGCAACATTTTCTGAAAGTAAAGGGCTATATATCAAACAAATGGCTACGTATTGCTATTATTGCAAATGATATTACATACAGTATTCTTATACAGTATTACAGATTATTTTAAACCCTATAGAGTCAGTGTTTAATGTAAAAATATCCTCCTTGGTTTGCAGTCTTTGGTACCTCTAGTAGGCTGGAGAGATCTGAAATAACAAAGTACCTAGTTCTGATCTCATACACTCTCTTTTCCATCCACAGCTATAGAAGATCATCAATGACAAAGGAATCACCTATATAAGCATCTCAGAGTTCTTCCTTTCCAGCAATAATTTTCTCTCTTTCCCCTTTAATGGCTTTTAACTGAAGCTATATATTTTAAAATTTCTTTGTCTAATGCCTCAAGGTTCTCAAACTTTAGAAAGGCAACCAAATGATAAAAACAATAATATTCTGAGTTTATATAAAGGTTTTGGTTTTGTTTTTTGTCTTGTTTTTGTTTGTTGTTTTTTTTTTTTAATTAAGATTTTCATCAAGGTTTCCGTTCTAAAACAACTTGATCAATTGTATCTACTGTATAGTGAAAATAAATGTTACCTTCATCTTTTCCCATTTTATATCTGTGAATTTCTTGCAAGCAGCTATCATTTTATTTATCTCACTTTTTTTTTTTTTTTTCTTAAATATAAGTGAAAAGTACAGTACCTCATTGCACATTTAGCAGCCTGGTCTCTGCTTCTCTTTGTTCACAGACATTTAAACAGTAAGTTCAGACCTGTACTCGATACCAACACTCAACAGAAGTCTACTTTTCATTAACTGTACCAAGAATAAGGAGGGTGGAATATTCTTTTCCTTAAAACCTGGCAGAACAATACAGATGAAAAAGCCTAGGTGTCACAAAGTATTCAGGGATGAGTTGCAGATTCCCAGAGGAAATGATGATGTGCAGCAGCAATCCCTCTGTGCTTGCTCTGGGGTGCTGAGAGGTGCTGACTCCAGCCACAGCAGTCAGGTAACGAAGTTCCTCCTGCCAAGGGCCAGGTGATCGCAGCACCCCCAGAGGGGTTCTGAAGGAAAACAAGAAGCCTGTTGGTTTTGTCATCAGGAAACAGCTGAAAACAGAGATCTATGTGAAATCCAGACTTTGTCCAAGGGATAGCCATGGTGCTATTAACATTAACTTCACTGACCTGAAATTTTTTTGGGGAAAAAAACCTCTCAACTTGCATGGTTTAAATCTGCCCCGTGCAGCAGTAAGAAAGCCCCCGCCAGGCCCTGTGCCCATCCATGGGGTCCCTGTTCCCCTGGGCTGTGGCAGGACTGGCCATATAAGGGCCTCGTGCCAAGCTGGGATGGTTGACCTTTTCTGATTACAAGGTCTCTCCCTGCTACTGCACATTTTCCCTTGTTGATAGCCACACTAAGCAACCTTCACCACCTTATCAGAAGGGCAAATACCCTCTTAGAATGGACAGGTTTGGGTGTTGCATGCACACACAGTGTTTGGGCTCTCTCTCATCTGTTGTTGCTCAAGTTAACAGGAGGCCATGCAGATTCCTTAAAATTCATATTTCAGAACCGATGTTCTTGCTTCTTTACAATTAAACAGAGAAACAGAGGCAACTTGTCTTCTGTTCCCATTAGTCAGACTGCTTGTGTAGGAAAGTAATCTGAGGTCAATTCCCTTCTTACTCTGACAGTTTCCACATCCATCTCTTTTACCTCATGAAAGAATTAGTTCATCTGCTCTGTATGTGCTCTTTGGGGTGTATTGGGCAGGGTAAAAGGCAAATTAGCTGGCTGTTAAAGTTGTCCTACTCTGTAGAGACGAATGTGAGAATAATTTGAACAAGAGAAAGAGAGAGACAAGAGAGCAAGAGAAAAAAAAAAAACAACAAACAAGCATAAGCTTGACAAACCAAGATAATTATGGCATTTGCTTTAGAGATGGAGCAGTTTGCATTCCCTAAATGATCTGCAATTCAAGGTGCCATCCATCACAACTGTCCTTGGATAGCAGAGGTGACCAACAGCAGCATACACAGACAATGGCTGCCTGAGCTCTCCTGGAAGCTTCAGAAGGCATCCCGAGAAAGGCAGGATGACTCCCAGGTCTTCTGCAGTGTGCCGTAAGTGTGTAATGAGTAATTTCTCACTAGAAGGTCTGAATGACGTTAATGATATTTCACCTCAATACAGGCTTCAAGTACATCGCTCTTGCTAAAGAGATATGTTGAAAGGAGACCTGCCAATGGAGAAATTTTGAAAAGTGTAGAATGAAAAAAAAAACCAAGATATAAACATATAAGCCTCTAACTGAGTAGGAAAACTTCAATTTTTTATAATCCAGACAGGAATTCTTTTACCTGTTTGACTTGCCAGCTGAATTTTAGGTTTTGTCTCATAAACTGCAGATCTGTTTTTTCTGATGTGTGAATGGACTAACTTTGCTCCTAGCATATGTTGTCCTATTATTAGAGATCACATATACCTATGTTTTTCTAAAGAACAATGATAAATTGTGACAGTTTTTGCCAACTTTCTTAAGACTCCAGTCTAGTGATTAATTATAAAGGCTCATGTTCAACATAGCTATGCATATTAATGACAATGACAATGATTTTAAAGAATCTGGAAAAATGTGTCACGGGGAGGATGCCCGCAGAATCATTAAACGTGAATCATCTTTGGTTGCCTACTCAAATGTAATTAGTGGAATGTAATTAGCATCTAATTATAATATGCCATATAAAAAATCTTGGCTGCCTTTTGCCATATTCTAGCCAAAATGTGGCAGGAAGTACCCCAAATCTTAAGAAGCTCTTTTGGCCAAAGAAAGCACATTCTAGCCTTCAAAAACATGCTTACTTGCCTGGATTTAAAACTTACTGTTTTCTTGTTATCATCTGAGGAATCAATGGGTGATAGCAAGAATCCAAAGTGGTTAAATAAATAATTACTAGAGTAAAGCAATAAGCACAGCCCTAGCAATAAGGCAGTGACCTGAAGTGAGACAGTGACCTGAAGTCAGCCAGTGAAATAGAGACCACCCTGTAGGTGTCACTGTGGAGACAGACCGCAGTGTTATATGACTGCCCGGCTAAGGGAAGTCCTTTTTGTGAGGTAACTTAATAAGCAGTGGAAAATATACTAAGAATGAGATCAATCTAGTGAGCGCCAAAGTGTTTAAAATATAAATAAGATTCTTCGATGGATTTGGGTAATTCTATCTAATAAACCAGCCATGTTGTTGATTTCTCACCTTGCTGAGACAGGCTGAAAAATTAAGAAATCAATTTGAAGGTAGATTAGAAGAAATGGAAAAGGTGAGAAAGTAAACAGAGACATGGTGGATAACAATCAGAAAAAGGAAAACACATTAAAAAAATAAACTTATTTGATTATTTCCATTAAACTGAAGTCTTAAAGAACATAGTTCAATAAATGCTCCCTATATTATATATAGGAAAACAAAGAGCATCCTGCTAAAATGAAAACATTATTATATTCTCAGATAATGAAGAACTGCAAATCCATTCAAATGAAAATGAAAAAAATTTCCTGCAAACCTGCATTTAACTGTATGAATGTCTAGCTCCCCATTCCTAGAATCTGGCTTATGGCTTTGGTGCTGAGTTCTCATGCTGCTGGACTGAGGATTTTGTTGTTTTGTTTGGGGGGAGGATAGCAGATTTCTTTTGTTACAAGTAACAACATGGAAAAAATGTGGGATGACAATAGCAACATTTATGTTTAAATTATACAACTATCATGAAGTCAACATCATGCATACTTTATATTTTATATAGTTATAAACTTTAAATGGTGTCATTTGGAAAAATGTTCATTTTTCTTATAAATTTATGAACCAGCATAAACCTAGAGTTTATACACCAATAGCTTAGGTTACTTTTTTTTTGAATAAAAGGGACTTCTTCTCTTAAAGGAGAGTTAGCAGGATTAGTACCGAATCTCATGTAGTCTTTGTTAAATTAAAATCATAATAAGAAAAAAAATAGATTTTTATGCCATCTTCCTCCTTTTGATTTGCTTACAAGTTTTAGAATGTTGCTAAGGCATTTTATGAAGCATTGTAAAAATGGATGTTTTGTATAATTTCTATTTTCCAAAGATAAGAAAGGGCAGTTGTTATGAAAAATAAAGCAACACTGACTCTTTTGTTATATTTTAAACTGAATATATTTAACTACATTTAATTTGCATAGTTAAAATGCTTTTGCTTGTGTATTGGGTCTGGCTGAGCTGGAGTTAATTTTCCCCGTAGCAGCCCTCATAGTGCTGTGCTTTGTATTGGTAGCTAGAAAGGTGTTGATACCACACCAGTGTTTTGGTTACTGCTGAGCAGTGCTCGCACAACATCAAGGCTGTCTCTCCAACATTCCCCCCTCACCAGTAGGCTGGGGGTGGGCAAGATCTTGAGAGGGGACATAGCCAGGACAGCTGACCCAAACTGACCAAAGGAATATTCCATACCATATGACATCCGCTCAGCAATAAAAGCTAAGAGAAAGGAGGAGGAAGTGGGGGCATTTGTGATTTATGACGTTTGTCTTCCAGAGCAACCGCTACACATACTGAAGCCCTGCTTCCTGGGAAGTGGCTGGACATCTCCTGCTGATGGGAAGTAGATAATAAATCTTTTGTTTTCCTTTGCATCCACACATGGCCTTTGCTTTTGCTTTATTAAACTGCCTTTATCTTGACGCATGAGTTCGGTTGTTTGGGTTTCTTTCCCATCTTATTTCCCTCCTCCCCCAGTCCTGTTGAGGAGGGGAGTGATAGAGCAGCTTGGTGGCACCTAGCATCCAGCCAAGGTCAACCCACCACAGTCCTTTTTGGCACCCAACCTGGGGCATGAGGAATTTGAGATAAGGATAGTAATTGGGAGAGGTAATGGGCAAAACATGAACTGAACAATAATAGAGAGAGAAATGATCATGGGGAATTTTGGTTGTTAAAGTTGTAATGAAGGGATGAAGGGTGGATTGTGTGTAAATTGTCCACTTCTATTCGGTGTTGTGATGATGTTATTTTGATTTTAGTGTGGGGAATTCTTTTTTATTGATGTGAGTGAAGTTTGTGAAGATTGTGTGATGAATGTGGATTTTAATGATAATTCTTAAATATGTGATTCACAGAGGTGAGGGGTGGAATGTATTGGGTTTACATGGCAAGGTTTTGGTAGCGGGGGGGGCTACAAGGGTGGCTTCTGTGAGAAGCTGCTAGAAGCTTCCCCTATGTCCAATAGAGCCAATGCCAGCCGGCTTCAAGATGGACCCACCACTGGCCAAGGCAGAGACAATCAGTAATGGTGGTAGCTCCTCTGTCATAACATATTTAAGAAGGGGAAAAAAACTGCAGCAGAACATCAGCCAGAGGAGAGGAGTGAGAATATGTGAGAGAAACAACTCTGCAGACACCAAAGTCAGTGAAGAAGGAGGGGGAGGAGGTGCTCCAGGCGCCGGAGCAGAGATTCCCCTGCAGCCTGCGGTGAAGACCATGGTGAGGCAGGCTGTCCCTCTGCAGCCCATGGAGGTTAATAGTGGAGCAGATATCCACCTGCAGCCTGTGCACCCACACCAGAGCAGGTGGATGTGCTCGAAGCAGGCTGTGACCCCATGGGAAGCCCATACTGGAGCAGGCTCCTGGCAGGACCTGTGGACCTGTGGAGAGAGGAGCCCATGCTGGAGCAGGTTTTCTGTCAGGACTTGTGACCCCCATGGGGGACCCACGCCAGAGCAGTCTGTTCCTGAAGGACTGCACCCCATGGAAGGGACCCACGCTGGAGCAGTGCTTGAAGAACTGCAGCCCGTGGGAAGGACTCACGTTGGAGAAGTTCGTGGAGGACTGTACCCCATGGAAGGGAGTACACGCTGGAGCAGGGGAAGAGTGTGAGGAGTCCTCCCCCTGAGGAGGAAGGAGCGGCAGAGACAACGTCTGACGAACTGACAGCAATCCCCATTCCCTGTCCCCCTGTGCCGCTGGCAGGGAGGAGGTAGAGAAAATAGAGGGTAAAGTTGAGCCTGGGAAGAAGGGAGGGGTGGGAGGAGGGTGTTTTTTAAGATTTGGTTTTATTTCTCATTATCCTACTCTGATTTGATTGGTAATAAATTAAACTAATTTCCCTCAATTGAGTCTGTTTTGCCCGTGACGGTAATTGGTGAGTGATCTCTCCTTGTCCTTATCTTGACCCATGAGTCTTTCATTATATTTTCTCTCACCTGTCCAGCTGATGAGGGGGAGTGATAGAACGGCTTTCGTGGGTACCTGGTGTCCAGCCAGGGTCAACCCACCACAGCTTATTACAATAATGAATAATAAGAGGTGGTGTAACATACTTCAGTTATATAATGTGCGTGAAATTAAATCAACTCTGAGCATTTAAATTCAGATAAAAGCTATTTGCTTTCAAAAATAATAGTTAATCTGTCTGTCTTTCTGATAGTAAACTTTGCAACCCTATGCAAATTTTAGAAAACATTATTTTCTGAATTGTTTTCCAAATACCTTGTTTTCAGATTACTCTTTTCTTTGTAGCTAGTATCTCCCTAAATTACCAGGAGGGCACAAAATAAATAATCTTTAAGATTATTAGACATGGCCAACTGTTCTATATTCTCAAGGCCCACTCAAATGGGAACCTAAGGAATAGCACAAAAAGCATTAGAAAAAGCACGATGCTGTTGTACATACAGTATGGGTACTATTCATGATACGTAAACTATTATTATATAAGCATATGGTTGCCAAAGTCTAATTTCAGAAAAGTGTTATATGGTACATAGAAAATGAAGGAAATTACTTTCCTCTATTCCCCATATCCCTTTTGATTATAAAAGATTTATTTCTTTTACTTTGTTCACTGGAACTTATATTCAAATATAGAAACTGCCATGGCCTTTATGGCTTAAAAGGCTATGCTACCAGAATAGTGGAAGCAGAATTTTAATGTCATTTTAAGATTTTATAGGAACTCTAGTGTTGTGTATTTTACTGACAAACCAGTGAGAAAAATAACTCTTCTCTTAGTCCTCAGTCCAGTGCTTCCATTTCAAATCTGAGTTTGCCAGACTGGAAAGTCTTTTTGGACATTCTTTAACAACTTGATGAAAATTGTGATATAACTTCTTCATGCATGGTCAAATTAAGTTTGGGGTGGTTCTTCTCAAAAGATGCATACAAAGTCAAGCCTGATGGTTACTGACACTGAGAGAAGAAGATTGCTGTGGTCTGAGCCCCTAAGAGCTATGTAGCCATCCAGTTTCTGCCAGTGTCCTCTGCTGAGGACCAGCTATTTCTGTATCTGTGTAGTGGAGGGCGATGCTAGCTAGGAGCGTACTTCTCCTTTGGGCAGCTGTCCCTGGAAGACTCACAAAGAGGATAACTGAAAAGAGTCCATGGCTAAACAAGGAGCTTATCACATATCCTATCAGCTAAAAGACAGCACATCACGGACCTTGTTGTTTTCTATTATGAAGATTTTAAATAGTTAATATTTTTTGGAAATAATGTAAAAGCCTTTTCTGAATGGGTGTAACATTTTCCATCACTAGTTTACATAACTTCTTCATATGCAAGTTTGAACAGCTCAGAAAATTTCTTCCTTTGATTTGGTAAAGAATGCGCATGTAGTTTGTTTCTTCTGTGGTGAACCCAAATTAATCTTGAGGATGTTTTTAGTTTTTCTTTAGGCTTTGATGCAAATGATAAATAAATAGCAGGTTTTCAATTGCACATATTAGATATGCTCTGACATAATAACATTAGCCTGGAAAATAATGTTATTAGCATTACATAATGTCAGTATGTTTAAGGAGTGTGGCTCCAAGCTCCCGTGATTTTTCATTATTAATGTTCTGCTAAAATAATTGTGTCTGGTAACAAATACTTTTCCATTCAGTAAATGTTTCTCTGTGCTGGCCAAAATGAACAGCTCATAAATAGAAAGGCACATCACCATGAACCTGCTATAACTGAAGTTGCTGTGAGTTGTTTGTTAATGCTACAGTGCCTGCAGGAAAATTAAGAGCTTCTGACAAGATTCCGCTTTGAGGACTTAAATACCAATTTTTCTCACAGAATGCCACTGGACCCTGGCAGAGACTGTCATTCAATTCCTTGACCTCTTTGGAGAGTTAAGTCAGGAGATAAATTTCAATGATTCCACCATCTCTATCTTCCTGTCATGGCTTAACCCCAGCCGGCAACTAAGCACCACACAGCTGCTTGCTCACTACCCCCTGGTGGGATGGGGGAGAGAATCGGAAGAGTAATAGTGAGAAAACTCGTGGGTTGAGATAAAGGCAGTTTAATAGGTAAAGAAAAAGCCGCACGTGAAAGCAAAGTAAAATAAGGGATTCATTCACTACTTCCCATCGGCAGGCAGGTGTTCAGCCATCTCCAGGAAAGCAAGGCTTCATCACATGTAACGGTTACTTGGGAAGACAAAATGCCACCACTCTGAGCGTCCCCCCCTTCCTTCTTCTTCCTCCCCCTTTATATGTTCAGCATGACATCATATGGTGTAGAATATCCCTTTGGTCAGTTGGGGTCAGCTGTCCTGCCTGTGTCCCCTCCCAGCTTCTTGTGCACCCCCAGCCTACTTGCTGGTGGGGTGGGGTGAGAAGCAGAAAAGGCCTTGACTCTGTGTAAGCACTGCCCAGCAGTAACAAAAACATCCCTGTGTTATCAACACTGTTTCCAGCACAAATCCAAAACACAGCCCCATACTAGCTACTATGACGAAAATTAGTTCTACCCCAGCCAAAACCAGCACACACTGAAAATCACCTCAGCTCTGAAATCCAGACTAAGATCAAAAGAGAGGGAAATACTAAACTTTGTCCTTGAGCAGTTCAGGTGTAATTCCCTGCAGCTACAATATCAACCATGCTGCATTTTTGGAGGACAATACTATAGATCTGCTGTGCTCAGTATTCAGTTTTAGCTGTATCTTGAGTCCTGTGACACTCGGTACACTCAAATCACCTGCACACCAATCAGTTTGCCATAAACTTTGAGCAAAAGAAAACAACAAAACAGCAATTTTCTGCTATGCCCAACCTTGGTCTATGACTCCTGATCTTGAGGTAATCTTTTGAGATGTGAACATCATCTCGTTCTCCCTTGCAAATCTTGCTTCAGAAATGACAGAGTGAAAACTGGGTCCTGCTCAGTCCTGAAGAGCTGAAAGCAAATAGACTATTCACTCATAACTGAACTCACTGAAAGCCAATGTATTCTTGGCTCTGAACTTTTCTGAGAATGAAAAGAAGGCAATGCTAACTTAGCATTTAATGTTCTATTAGAAAACACTGTTCTGGACTAAATATCTTGAATTTTATTTTCATATTATTAGTATGAATCTCCAAAAGATGCAGATTTTTGTCTGAAATGTTAGTCATACTGTTTTCATACAACATACTAAATGTCTGAAAGAGAGGTTTCATGAAAACCAGCAACAATAACAGATTTATATTAAAAAGATGTTAATACAAAAACAAAAGACACAAGCAAAGAAGCATAATATTAATGACTCAAAGGGTTAAAACAGAGATTAAAGCCAGAATGAGTGCTGACTGAACAGAAGGAATTCCCAAAGGTGACTTCTCACTTCTTTACATGAAGCTCTCTTATTTCAATTAGTTTGCTTTTAAGACCCATTGAAATGTTTGCAAAGACCATGGTTTTGGCCCAGATTTTTTAAAAGTGTAGCATAACCTTTGAAATTGATAAGGATACTAAGAAAAGACTGACACACAGCTAATATTTTTTGGACAGAAAGAGAGATTTCAATAAGTATTTCAGAAACAGGTTAATAATATGATAGTGCCCTAGTGAAATCCTTAACCATTATAAATTTAAACCATTATAAATTTAAACCACATTATATTAGTTTACTCCATTTAAGCAAGTTATAAAAAATCTACAACTTAATATTCTGTTAAACAAAAATAAGTGACAGGGAAAAAAAAGAACATGTAAAACGTGGGCATGAATTTATCCCTCTCTTACTCCAGATTATGTGTTGTTGTACCAGATGAAGTGGATGGATCCATTAAACACTCATATTTCATTCACCTCTTGGATCTCAAGCATGATAATTTACTGTTGCTTTGGTTGTTTGAAATGAGAATATTTGCTTACTATCCTTATGGTAGGCTGTTACTGTTAAACGCCTCACCTCCAATCCAATTGGTGCAATGTCTTCCTTAAAGTTATTTCCCATCTAATGACAATCAAGTCAAGTGCATTGACATTTATAGCTTATCAGTGCTTTGAAACAACAGCCATTATTTTTCATTTTTTATATAATGGGTTCCTAATCTTCTATACGATATTTGAAGAGCTACACTACTCTCCAAACATCAGTATGCTGCACTTGAAAATCCAAAAGATTTTTTGGTGTCCCTAAATTTGACCCTTTGCAAATAGTGCCTGTTTCCATTCCTTCCCTAGTCCTAAAATTTCAGTCCTAGGTGCAAGTAGGCAGAAGAATGATGTAACTCAGTTTCAAACTTCCCAAATCAAACAAGTTTATTTTAGTAGAAATTCCACAATAGTACCTCCTTCTTAAGACTTTTTAGAATACATAAATTGTTCCATAATATCTAAATATATTCCATGTGGGCTGGAATGATAGCCAATTAAAACAGTCTCATGAGAAACCCATTAACAATTGGATTTGTAGCAAAAATGTTGATAGACCCATCAAGCTAATTGAAGACTGAATCTAATCTTTAAATACAGATGTGTCTGAAAATTATAAAAACTTGTCATCAGAAAAGAGATAAGTGTTGTCTTTATCTCATTCTATTGTGTTGCTGAATATTTTTTCATTTGGAATCAGACCTTGTAACATATTTTAAAGATTTCCAGTCCTTTCACAACTGAACACCACCCTTCAGCCAAAGAAGGCACTAGCTGACTACTGGGGTTTAGATCAGGCTCTGAATTCTAACCTTCTCCATGGTAATGAGAACACAGGCATAGTTTTTTGAAAAATAACTGGCTAAAAATGAGACATTAAAGGTAGCCACAAGCTTTTTTTAAAAAGTGGTGGTGGTGGTTACAGGAGAGGTAGTTAGAAACTTGTGGTTATCTGCAATTAAAATGGTTATCTATATTGAAAAGTTATGGTTATATTATCTACAACCATGCTAAAAGGGCTTGAAATGGCAAAAAATATCCTATACTATTGGGAAAAAAAAAAAAAAAAAAGACAAACAAAAAGCCAAAACATAAATACAAATTTCCAGTAGTCCAGTCTAAAAATTGCCATGAATTTTGTAAATCAGGATATAGAAGCCTGTAAGTCAAACTAGGGCAATACATTTCATCAAAGAAAAGAGTTAAAAATTGACTTTTTGTGGCTTCACAAATTATTTATGAGTGGCTTGGAATATTTGAGATTGTTTTCCTAATTATCTACTGAGTAATGCCAGCAAATATTTTCTGGCCACAAATCATTCATAAGTAGCTCATTACAATTAGCTGATAGTCAGAACCCAAGATGTGCTAGTGTCCTGGTTTCGGCAGGGATAGAGTTAATTTCTTTTCTAGTAGCTGGTACAGTGTTTTGGATTTAGGATGAGAACAAAGTTGATAACGCACCGATGTTTTAGTTGTTGCTAGGTAATGCTTACACTAGCCAAGGACTTTTCAGCTTCCCATGTTCTACCGACTGAGAAGGCTGAAGGTGCACAAGAAGCTGGGAGGGGGCACAGCCAAACTGGCCAAAGGGACATTCCATACCATGTGACGTCATGCTCAGTACATAAACTGGGGAAAGCTGGCCGGGGGGGCCGCTGCTCGGGGACTGGCTGGGCATCGGTCGGCGGGTGGTGAGCAATTGTACTGTGCATCACTTGCTTTGTGTATTATTATTATTATTATCATATTATTATTATTATCATTTTATTTCAATTATTAAACTGTTTTTTATCTCAACCCACGAGTTTTTCTCACTTGTGCTCTTCCAATTCTCTCCCCCATCCCACCGGGTGGGGGGGAGTGAGCGAGCGGCTGCATGGTGCTTAGTTGCCGACTGAAGTTAAACCACGACAGTCCTTTTTTTGGCGCCCAACGTGGGGCTCGAAGGGTTTGAGATAATAACAGGTTAACCGGAGTGTATTAAAGAACTTATATCTGTTAGTAGTTGTGGGTCACAATGTTGGTTTCTCTGTTCTCGATATTGATTTGTATAATCTGCATCACGCTCTTTTTCCTGCTGTACATGTTAAAGATTGGTGTTGGGTTTTGCAGTTTGCTGTGGTCTGCAGTGAATAGTAATGTCTCGCTTGTGAGGTTTGTTTTTAGAACATTGACCTTGACGTTAGTGTGGTATGTAAACTTCGCAATGAAGCCGTTACTGTACCACGGAGACCATTTCGTGGAGACAACTAGCAATTGCAGTAACTTTTCTGAGATTTTTTTTACGGAGGAAATACAGAATGGCAGGGTCACTACCTTCTTCTATGATGTTTCCTCCTTCATTACAGTAACTTTTCAGTATTTTGAACATCCTTGGGCAGTTAAGATACTTCTATTAATACTTCTTGGGAATACTGTTTCGGTTTTGTCTAAAGTTGGTAAGCAATTTAAGAATATCATCCAGAGATCTGCCCCAAGGCTGAATAATTATGAGTGGCAGGGTGTGTGGGATAAGATGGGCAAGTACCTAGGCCAATGGGCACCCCCAGTGTTTTGGAACTTCACCCCTGAACAAGTGCAGAATCCTGAAAAGTTAGTAGAATATTTGGAAAAAGTATGCTGTCACCCTGGCAACTCCAGAGAGATGCAGATCATTGCAACGTGCTGGGGCCTGGCCCATGCCTACCGAGCCCTGTTCAACACCATTCAGTGCCCTCAAAGGGAAGGGAAGGTCTCTGGCTCTGACAGTAAAACGACATGCCTGTGGTCACTCAGACCCGGGCAACGCGCCCTGCGGCCACTCCGACCCCAGCGACAGGCCGTGCAGCCACTCAGACCCCGGCAACAGGCCCTGCAGCCACTCAGATACCGGCAACAGGCCCTGCGGCCACTCAAACCCGGGCAACACGCACTACGGCCACTCCAACCCCAGCGACATGCACTGCAGCCACTCAGACCCCGGCGACATGCACTGCGGACACTCAGACCCCAGCGACATGCACTGCGGCCACTCCAATCCCGGCGACATGCACTGCGGCCACTCAGACTCCAGTGACATGCACTTGCACAGCGGCCACTCCAACTCCGGCGACATGCACTGCGGCCACTCCAACCCCAGCGACATGCACTGCGGTCACTCAGACCCCGGCAACAGGCCCTGTGGCCACTCCAACCCTGGTAATATGCACTGTGGCCACTCCAACCCCGGCAACAGGCCCTGCGGCCACTCAGACTCCGGTGACATGCACTTGCACTGCGGCCACTCCAACCCCGGCAACAGGCCCTGTGGCTACTCGGACTCCGGTGACATGCACTTGCACTGCGGCCACTCCAACCCCGGCGACATGCACTGCGACCACTCCAGCCCCGGCAACAGGCCCTGTGGCTGAACCAAAGAACCAGCCTGTGCCGGTATCAGTCGCCCCTGTACACAAGAAGAAATTTTGGAAGCGGAAGTCGGCTCGTTTAGTAAGGGAGGAAGAAGCTTCTTCTAAAAGGGAACCGGAGGAAGAACTGTACGAGTACCCTGGAGAAGGGCGATCACGAGAACGGGAGGAGGAGAGCCGGCCGCTGATCGGGGAGGAGGAAGAGGAAGAACTCATAAACGAGGCAGTGACCACCCGATCTCTATCCCTGAGTGAGCTGCGAGATATACGAAAAGATTTCAGCCGTCGTCCAGGTGAGCATATTGTCACCTGGCTGCTCCGATGCTGGGATAATGGGGCCAGTAGCCTGGCATTAGAGGGTAGGGAAGCCATGCAGCTGGGATCCCTTTCTAGGGAAAGGGGCGTTGATAAAGCAATTGGAAAAGGGACACGTATCCTCAGCCTTTGGAGGCGACTCTTGTCAAGCGTGAAGGAAAGGTATCCCTTTAAGGAGGATGTCATATGTCGCCCAAGCAAATGGGCCACCATGGAGAAGGGTATCCAGTTTCTGAGAGAATTAGCTGTGCTGGAGGTGATTTATGGTGACCTGAACAATGAACAACTATCCAAAGGTTCAGACGAAGTCAAGTGCACACGACCCATGTGGCGGAAGTTTATAAGGAGCTCACCATCGTCATACGCCAATTCATTGGCAGTGATAACCTGGAAAGATGGAGAGGAACAAACAGTGGATGAATTGGCTAGTCAACTCTGGCAATACGAGGAAAGTCTTTCTTCCTCCATCGTCTCGGCTGTGGAGAAACTATCCGAAAAACTGTCCCGGGAGATCCAGCAACTCAGAGAGGATAGGTCCTACTCCTCACCTGTACGGACCAGTATCTCGGCTATTAGAGGTAAGCGTTCTTTTGCTCAAGAGAGAGAATATAAAGGGTACACACCACGGGGCACCCTATGGTTTTATCTGCGTGACCACGGAGAGGACATGAGGAAGTGGGATGGGAAACCTACTGCAGCCCTAGGGGCACGGGTACGCAAATTGCAAGGGAAAACAATCACAGAAAGAGGTTCTTCCAGGAAAATTGCTGCTCCAGTTTCCAGCGGGCAGTTCCCCAGAGAGAGTAGAAGGGCTGATCTTACTCTTGATCTTAATGAAGAAACTTCTGACCCGTACGTACAAGAAATGAGAAATGAGTACTGTGATGAGGATTAGAGGGGCCCTGCCTCCAGCCAGGGGGAGGAAAGGGACAACCGGGTTTACTGGACTGTGTGGATTCGGTGGCCTGGCACGTCAGACCCACAGAAGTATAAGGCTCTGGTAGACACCGGTGCACAGTGTACCCTAATGCCATGAAGCTATATAGGGGCAGAACCCATCTGTATTTCTGGGGTGACGGGGGGATCCCAACAGCTAACTGTATTGGAAGCCGAAGTGAGTTTAACTGGGAACGGGTGGCAGAAGCACCCCATTGTGACTGGCCCAGATGCTCCGTGCATCCTTGGCATAGACTACCTCAGGAGAGGGTATTTCAAGGACCCAGAAGGGTACCGGTGGACTTTTGGAGATGGAGGAAATTAAACAGCTGTCCACCTTGCCTGGTCTTTCGGAGGACCCCTCTGTTGTGGGGTTGCTGAAGGTCGAAGACCAACAAGTGCCAATTGCTACCACCACAGTGCACCGGCGGCAATATCGCACCAACCGAGACTCCCTGATTCCCATCCATAAGCTGATTCGTCGACTGGAGAGCCAAGGAGTGATCAGCAAGACCCGCTCACCCTTTAACAGTCCCATATGGCCAGTGCAGAAGTCTAATGGAGAGTGGAGACTAACAGTAGACTATCATGGCCTAAATGAAGTCACACCACCGCTGAGTGCTGCTGTGCCAGACATGCTAGAACTTCAATACGAACTGGAGTCAAAGGCAGCCAAGTGGTATGCCACAGTTGATATTGCTAATGCGTTTTTCTCAATCCCTTTGTCAGCGGAGTGCAGGCCACAGTTTGCTTTCACTTGGAGGGGTGTTCAGTACACCTGGAACCGACTGCCCCAGGGGTGGAAACACAGCCCCACCATTTGCCATGGACTAATCCAGACTGCACTAGAAGAGGGTGGAGCTCCAGAACACCTGCAATAGATTGATGATATCATCGTATGGGGCAACACAGCAGGAGAAGTTTTTGAAAAAGGGAAGGAAATAGTCCAAATCCTGCTGAAGGCCGGTTTTGCCATAAAACAAAGTAAGGTCAAGGGACCTGCACAGGAGATCCAATTTTTAGGAATAAAATGGCAAGATGGACGTCGTCAGATCCCAATGGATGTGATCAACAAAATAACAGCCATGTCTCCACCAACTAGCAAAAAGGAAACACAAGCCTTCTTAGGCGTCGTGGGTTTTTGGAGAATGCACATTCCAAATTACAGCCTGATCATAAACCCTCTCTATCAAGTGACCCGGAAGAAGAACGATTTCAAATGGGGCCCTGAGCAATGACAAGCTTTTGAACAAATTAAAGAGGAGATAGTTCATGCAGTAGCCCTGGGGCCAGTCCGGGCAGGGCAAGAGGTAAAAAATGTGCTCTATACCGCAGCCGGGGAGAATGGCCCTACCTGGAGCCTCTGGCAGAAAGCACCAGGGGAGACTCGAGGTCGACCCCTAGGGTTTTGGAGTCGGGGATACAGAGGATCCGAGGCCCGCTATACTCCAACTGAAAAAGAGATATTAGCAGCATATGAAGGGGTTCGAGCTCCTTCAGAAGTGATTGGTACTGAAGCACAGCTCCTCCTGGCACCCCGACTGCCGGTGCTAGGCTGGATGTTCAGAGGGAGGGTCCCCTGTACACATCATGCAACTGATGCTACATGGAGTAAGTGGGTCGCACTGATCACACAACGGGCTCGAATAGGAAACCCCCATCGCCCAGGGATCCTGGAAGTGATCATGGATTGGCCAGAGGGCAAAGATTTTGGAATATTGCCAGAGGAGGAGGTAACGCGTGCTGAAGAGGCCCCAATGTATAATGAACTACCAGAAAATGAGAAGCAATATGCCCTGTTCACTGATGGGTCCTGTCGTCTTGTGGGAAAGCATCGGAGGTGGAAAGCTGCTGTATGGAGTCCTATGCGACAAGTTGTAGAAACTGCTGAAGGAGAAGGTGAATCGAGCCAATTTGCAGAAGTAAAGGCCATCCAGCTGGCTTTAGACATTGCTGACCGAGAAAAGTGGCCAGTGCTCTATCTCTATACTGACTCATGGATGGTGGCAAATGCCCTGTGGGGGTGGTTGCAGCAATGGAAGCAGAGCAACTGGCAGCGCAGAGGCAAACCCATCTGGGCTGCCGCATTGTGGCAAGATATTGCTGCCCGGGTGGAGAACCTGGTTGTAAAAGTCCGTCACGTAGATGCTCACGTACCCAAGAGTCGGGCCACTGAAGAACATCAAAATAACCAGCAGGTGGATCAGGCTGCTAAGATTGAAGTGGCTCAGGTGGATCTGGACTGGCAACATAAGAGTGAATTATTTCTAGCTCGGTGGGCCCATGACACCTCAGGCCACCAAGGAAGAGATGCAACATATAGATGGGCTCGTGATCGAGGGGTGGACTTGACCATGGACACTATAGCCCAGGTTATCCATGAATGCGAAACATGCGCTGCAACCAAGCAAGCCAAGCGGTTAAAGCCTTTTTGGTATGGAGGACGATGGTTGAAATATAAATATGGGGAGGCCTGGCAGATCGATTATATCACACTCCCACAAACCCGCCAAGGCAAGCGCCACGTGCTTACAATGGTGGAGGCAACCACCGGATGGCTGGAAACATATCCCGTGCCCCATGCTACCGCCCGGAACACTATCCTGGGCCTTGAAAAGCAAGTCCTATGGTGACATGGCGCCCCAGAAAGAATTGAGTCAGACAACGGGACTCATTTCCGAAACAACCTCATAGACACCTGGGCCAAAGAGCACGGCATTGAGTGGGTGTATCACATCCCCTATCATGCACCAGCCTCTGGGAAAATTGAACGATACAATGGACTGTTAAAGACTACACTGAGAGCAATGGGTGGCGGGACATTCAAACATTGGGACACACATTTAGCAAAAGCCACCTGGTTAGTCAACACTAGGGGATCTGCCAATCAAGCAGGCCCTGCCCAGTCAGAACTTTTACGTACTGTAGATGGGAATAAAGTTCCTGTAGTGCACATAAAAAATATGCTGGGGAAGACAGTCTGGGTTATTCCTGCCTCAGGCAGAGGCAAACCCATCCCTGGGATTGCTTTTGCTCAAGGACCTGGGTGCACTTGGTGGATAATGCGGGAGGATGGGGAAGTCCAATGTGTACCTCAAGGGGATTTGATTTTGGGTGAGAATAGCCAATGATCTGAATTATGTGATGTTAAGTACTAATTATAGTTATAATAGTTATACTAATAATACACAGATATACTAATAATACTAATAATATTATATGCCATACTAATGTTATTACAATAAGAATCACCCAGACTAATGAAGAATAACTTCAGTGAAACCAAGCAAAGCACAGTGATGATGGTACCAGAACTGACTTCAACATGGAACAATCCAACACCACATACCATCTCCATTTTTCCTGCCCTGAAAGATTATTATGACAGATGGAGCCCGAAGTCATGGACTAAATGAACTCACCGAACATTTTAGAGGGATGGCCCACAGACGAAGGGAATGATATCTGTGTGTGTGTGTGTGTGTGTGTGTGTGTATATATATATATATATAAAGGGGTGGTGATTAATGAAAATGTACTGGAAAATATGAGACTTGAGCATGACGCAGATGGTATAGAATAAGGGGTGGATATTGTCCTGGTTTCGGCAGGGATAGAGTTAATTCCCTTCCTAGTACAGCTGGTACAGTGTTTTGGATTTAGGATGAGAACAAAGTTGATAACGCACCGATGTTTTAGTTGTTGCTAGGTAATGCTTACACTAGCCAAGGACTTTTCAGCTTCCCATGTTCTACCGACTGAGAAGGCTGAAGGTGCACAAGAAGCTGGGAGGGGGCACAGCCAAACTGGCCAAAGGGACATTCCATACCATGTGACGTCATGCTCAGTACATAAACTGGGGAAAGCTGGCCGGGGGGGCTGCTGCTCGGGGACTGGCTGGGCATCGGTCGGCGGGTGGTGAGCAATTGTACTGTGCATCACTTGCTTTGTGTATTATTATTATTATTATCATATTATTATTATTATCATTTTATTTCAATTATTAAACTGTTTTTTATCTCAACCCACGAGTTTTTCTCACTTGTGCTCTTCCAATTCTCTCCCCCATCCCACCGGGTGGGGGGGAGTGAGCGAGCGGCTGCGTGGTGCTTAGTTGCCGACTGAAGTTAAACCACGACAGCTAGTTAATTTTGATTGGTTATGTAGGACTGTTGGTGGTTACAGGACTTGAGAATTTCCCTGTTTGTCTGTATCTCTGTCCAAAGGGACAGAATATAGGATCGTTGTTTTCCAGTAGAAAAAAATCATCAAGTCTCTTATGAAAAGCAGAATAAGGTCATAATAAGCTGCCTAAAATTATGAAACTATAAAAATCTTTTAAATCTTTCTGTAGAGTGAGTAAGACTATCTCAATAACTTACTCTGATTCACTCTAGCAAAGTTTTATGGGAATATAAAGGAATCAGTATATTGAACCTCCATCTTTCATCTAGCTACAGTCTTATGCGTATGTTTGGAAGGAGGCTTGGAGGGTTGAATCTGAACGCATCTCAGGTGTACTCAAAAACTTGAGATACACACCCTTCTGGATATGTCTAACAGTGACCTCCCAGAGCAATTCTGGGAGATGAGATCTATGAAGAACGGGAGAGCTTCAAGGAAGAATGGAGATCTTCCCCACCTTCTCTCCCACTCCTCACATAACTTCAGATTGCTAGGGCAATCACCAGGACATTTTGGTCTTCGAATTTAAATTACCCATGGGTCTTTTACATGGTTAAGGACTTTCACAAGTTCTTAAGTACTGGAGTATTTAAAAGGGGACAACTGTTCCTCTGCTTTGGAACCCATTTGACTGCTAATCAAGCCCATCTATTCTTCTTTACAGCTCACAGCTCCTTCCTGACTCACCCCTAGGCACCGCTGAGCAAACCTTATTGTTTCACACTTGCAGCTTTGGATCTGACCTTCTGGTTCAGCCAGCACGGCTGTGAGTCAGTGGAATTCTATGTTACAGTATGTACACACTAGTGGTTTAGTTTAGATCAGTTGTATGCTCAAGTAGCAAAGCAACCTGATCATCTCTACTTACTGTGTTTTCTTTACATCATGGAGAGGTCTTGGAGCTCATGAACTAGATTCTTTTAGGATAAAACTCAACTGAAAATTGCATTCCAGAAGTGCACCTAATCTACTCCAGTCACAAATGGGCATACACTCTGTGGGACCGGCTGGACTAGAGCTGCTCTGAAGAAAAAACCCTGAAATAGTGAGTACAACATGGATTTTGGGTCCTCAGTACCAATTATTTTACTCTATTACTCCACTCTGGTTGTTTATAAATCCTTTCTATTATAGCAATAATTTGTAGCATCTACATGGGTCCATATGGCCTTTTTTTTATTTGGCCATAGTTAGACCTTTTGGCCTGTTTTAATCAAATATTAGTCCAAAGTCACAGCTATTTACAGCAGAAGTAGTGAACCTTCCCTGTGTTTTTCCCTGCATCTGCATCAGAACTTCTCCAATATGTCAAAAGCTCTATTTCTGATTAGACAGGAAAAGGTGGATGTTTCAAACCTGGTACCCCAGAGGACTAGCAGGGATCAGCTGAGATTTCTGAGAACATTCTAGGAAGCAGAATGACCTTTCTTTTTCTGTCTTTAAGTGCATAAAACTGGAAGAAAAACCGTCAAAGTGATCAAATTGAATCTGCTTGGAGCAGATTTGGCATCTTGGACGTGCATCTTGGGCTTTCTGAACTTCACTGGAATCGGTCTCTCTCTTCTCATAAACCAAATCCAAGACACAACGAATTGAATAATTTTAAACTTGCTGTTTCATAAGCAGCATTGTCATTATTATTGGTCTTTGGTTTCGCAGTGTGTTTTTAAGGAAAAAAAAATGGTTTTGCCAGCATTAATAGACCTTTGAACAAAGCTCACAAGAAATAAGAGTTTTGGTCAAATTCAACAGAAGCATAAATAGAAGAGTGGCATGTCAGCATACTTGTACTCAGAAGAAGAGATGAAGTGTTGCATAAATCTAGAGAGCATTTGCAGCTGGAATTGTAAATTTTTGCCAGATTATTTACTGATATGACAATATTTTCTAGATTTAAAACAATATTTTAAGGTAGAGCAGAGTTAGTGGACAATGCCCAGAGAAACTGATGATAACAATGAATGGAGGTATGTGGGAGTGTTCATGGAAGGTTAACTATCTCTATGTTCACGCTTGAATTTTTCTCTCTATTTCACATTAAGAGGCAAAACTTGATTTCAATATATTCAAAATTCCTCTACAAATTAGTAAACACCAAGAACTGTAAAAGCAAGAGTTCTTAATGTATGCTGTTTAGGAATACCAACATAAATGGATTAATTATTTAGAGTTTGTTCCTATTCACCGTAAGAAAATAAACAGCAGGATTTGTATTATTTTCTTAACTTGGCATTCTGATAAATGGAGCTCAAAATTTAATAAATGTGAATGGAAAACGTAAAGATTTGATTATGTTGACTGTTATGGTACATCATACTTGCATATAACAAGGGAAAATCATTAAATAAAAGTCCAAGTAAGTGTGAGGATTTGACCAATTTATTTGTTTTGTGCCTTTATTTTTGTTGTTGTTTAGGTGGGCGTATATATCAAATTATGCTTTGGTACATATATAGTATCTTGCTTCCCTGATTTTTTTTTTTAAATTATATTATTATATAATTTAATTATTTAAATTAAATAATTATTATTATTGGGAAGTACTAAATAGCAAATAAGAAAAAAATGAATAACAGAAATTACGCATAATTTAAAACTCTTTTTCTTAAGTGACATCATTCTTTTCCTTTTTCTTCTGACTTCTTTGTCAGAAGGTGTAGGAGCAGAACCATTTTTTACTAGTGATTTGTAGTATTATTGGTGTTGTTCCAGGTGGTGAATGGAGTCCTGTACAACAAATAAAGAACAGCTGACATTGCTAACATTCACTGCTAACTAACAGTGACATTTAGGAAAAAAAAAAAAAATCTCTTTTCCTTTTGTTTCTTTGCCCTGCCTTTTGCTATTTCTCTCACAACCCTAGCATTAACCTGATTGTCAGTGTATAAAAAACACTTGGCTCCCAATTAGCCCACTGTTCGTTGTTCAAGTACACATCTTTTACTTTTAAAATAGAAAGTTGCAACAAAAATAGACAATGGTTTCACCTAATGATTGGTTTCTTAAATGAAAATGACACTCCTGCATGGATCAAGGAATTTGTGAATCTTCCAAATCAATTTTCAGCATTTGTCATACTCCAACTACAAAGCTCTTCAATGTCTTGTGTTCTGCCACAAGTAGCTGGGCAAAGGCTTTTATCCAGTTCAGTAGTACTATTTCCAGTACAGTCTGGACTCCCTGCAATTTTTCTGCTAGGTTTCTTTCTAGGTAGGCAGTCTCCATCCTCGACTTGATCCATCTCTACTAAGGATTTGTTTACTTCAGTGTAATAAAGCCTTGGACAACAAAAGTACTAATCCTGACCCCAGTCACGTTAGTTACAGAAGGTTATTTTCCTAGTGCAGGGTAAGGCCAAGACCTATGGACTCTTGTGGCTACTGTTGCACTTCCGAGAAAACTAAATTTAAAGTCTTCTATAGTTTCCCAGTGAACTGATCACAAAAGTCAGTGTTTGTATGACTTTGAGTTAAAAAAAGCAGGTGAAAGCTAGTAGTACTCGGATTAATTTAAACCCAAAGCTGACAAAAAAAAAGCTCCAGGGATGAAAAGGTGTATGATCCAAAACTAAAACAAAGAATTTTATTAAACCGTATGAGCCTGTATAAAAACCTGATGAATATCAAGCAGCTCTAACACTCCCAACAACTCGCAAATGCCTAAAAAGACTCTCTTCTCTTCTTGTTTTTTTGGCAAAAAATTCACTTCACAGCTGTTGTCTATTACCTTAGAGACAATGCTAACAGTTGGGATACAATAAACCCCTGATGATAAAGGGTGTAAGTGTTATCACATCTAACTATAATAGTGTGAATGGTCCAACTATAATAGAGCAAATGACCTGACAGCTCCTACCCACTGAGCATTACCGCCCATCACCACTTCACCAGCAGCAGACCAAGGGACAAGAAATTTCTCATTCTGCATACAGTGCCCCTTGGGAAAAGCACAGTCCTATTAATTTACTGGTGGCAGTGGGAGAACAGTTGTCAAAGTGCCTGGAAGCAGACCAGCAGACTGTTGACTTAATTATGCCAGACAACAGAGCCAACATTTTAAAGCTGTGAAAGATGGCAATTTTTCACACTTCACGTTCCCCCATTTCTTTCCTGAGAGCCAGACTCAACCAATTCAAGTCATTCAAAATATTAAATATTAAATATAGAAATTATCCTTGTGCCTCTTCCAAATGCAAAACAAAATAAACCCTCCCAACTAGAATTAAGTCACTCAATAGTAACTTTTATGTTAGGATTCAATGTGAACACATAATGCTACTTATCAAACTATTATTTCATAATAAGTTTAAAGAAATAATGTACAACATGGTCTACTTTTTAGATCCCACCTTCTGAGTGTTATAGGAATGAAGCCACAGGTTAACAGATGCTAAGTAGAAAGTAAAATGCTCACACATTCTGATCTCATACATCTATATTGTCCAGGCTTTTTGTTGCACTTATGTAAATTTTCAATAATGACTTCTAATATGTGCTCTTAAGTCTGCATATAAGGGCTGAGAGGTTCATCATTTCCTCTCTAACTGGGCCATATAAAGCTTACTTCAGTTTTTAAGTGTCTTTTGCTCAAAGGGCTATGCTACCAGAGCACATACTTCAGATTTGTCTATAATTGGCCTGAGAATTTTTTTTCTGCATAATGGCTCTTTTCAGTATTATGTTTGCATGACTAAAGCATTTATAAAACCCATCAACTGAACTATAGTATACACTTACATCATATTTTTCATGAGCATATCTTTTTTTTTTTTTTACAAAAATATGTATCAGTACCTCAGCACTATAGATGGGAAAATAAAACTAGATACCATTCTTGTGACTTATTCTGGTTCCATAAATCTATCATAACCTGTACATAAATCCATCTGCAAGCCATTTTGAGCTGATATTTTGTTGATGAGAGTTAAAAATGCACTGTTTAAGCTATTTAAACTGTTTCATAATATATGTACCATTTTTCTGAAGTCTACTTTCAAATCAGATTTTTGGTGTAAACTATCAGAGTAATAATTTTTTTCTTGTTGATACAAATAAATCTTTGTTTAAATTTAACTATTTTCAAGAATGTTGACTTTGTTAAAGCTGTTGGCTTGTATTCAGAACACTTCCAACACAAATTCAACAACTCAGACAAACAGTAGCTGTTTTAAAGGGCTTCTTCAGCTACAATCAGTATTCTGATACATTGGAATTTAAAATATATGTCTAATGATTTCATATCTAAGTACAGAAACAGTGAAGGACTACTGGGTCAAAGTAGGAAGTGCTGATTGCCATTTGCCCTATTGTGTTTTTACTGATTCCAGCTAAGGCTGGAGGTAGATTTCATTATGAAGGGTGCATCTCGTTTGAAGCAAGAAACAAGTGGATCACCAGTGGACAGCATTTTCACTATGCTAACTTCTGCTTATAAATAACCTGTTTCAGGCAACTCCTAACTCTGTGTTCTTGTTTCTAAAATAAAGATATTTCATTAATTTTGTCTCAGAGGTGGCACCCCAAACCACAACACAGTCAAAGCACAGATGCCCTTGGAAAAGTACAGTGAACAGGATTTATTCATGTCCAGTTCTTCTGAGTGGTGATGTTTTGATTATGTCTATAGAGAGAGAAATAAGACTTAGAAATCAATAGAATTTGAATTTACATTGGTTAGTAGATGTTCTAAAAACCTGAGACAACTAGACTGTTCAAGTCTACTGTGTAGCTGAAACATATGAGTCAGTGCTCTTTAGCATGGCTTCCTGAATCTCTGCTCTCTCCTCCCAGTCTTAACTGTTACTTTAGAAAAAGATATGCTTGAATCATTGTGAATCCTTGATATCCTGCTTTAACCATATTTCATTTTAAAATGGATAGGAAACTTGTTATAAAATATTTTAAGCACTGAATTGTACTGGGCTTTAAAGGGATCTATAACAGAGTTTTAACTCTGCATAAAATCTGAAAGCGAATAAAATACTTCTATTGACCGGTATTGTTATTAATTCTCCTTGGGGAAGATGTATGTCCTTGAATAAGTAGCTTTGATTTCTCCCAGAACACTGTATTTTGTGTGACCCACCATGTGTTTAAAACATCAGTGTCTGTTGCCATGGAATTTATTTCCCTGCTGGATCAAGCACAAGAAGAAAGCTTAATTTAAATGTATAGATCTGAAAACTATGTATGGAAAACAAATGGGGAAAAAAAATTGTCTGAAGGACTGAGAACATTTCTTGGAATGCAAAAAAAAATATGCAGGACCAAATTCTCCCAAAATCTCAGCAGCTTCTGAGAAAAGTTTGTAAGTCATCCATTTACATTGAAAAATCCTACTTCGTGCATGTTTGAGCCCTGAGTGTTGATACTATCTCTGCCTGGTTTCTTTTTCCTTCAAAAAATTCCAAGGGAATTAAAACTGCAGTTAACATTCACCTGTTATCCTTCTAATGAAAACCAAAAGAGGAACAAAAAAATAAAGTTGTATGTCATAAATAAAATGCAACAACATAGACTCCACCTCACACCTCCACCTCATTAATGGTCGCATTAATGCCATGAAAAAGATATGAGAGTTAAATAGGAGATCTTCACCATGTAATTTTTTTTTTTTTTTCCTGAGACAAGTTACACTGCAGTTATATACTTTCAAAACAAGAATGTTAATATAAGGAATATAGACCTTTTAAAGTTAAATAGTTACATGTGGTATTTTGTCTGCATACATCTGTAGATGTGACACCAGATAATTGTGAAATAGTACGAAGTAAGAAATAAAACAAGCAAGCTGTAGTGGGATAGGTATCAAGAAATGTAATAAACTTTCAACAATTTAATAAAGGCTAAGATTTGTATCTAATGATGCTAGTAATTGTTTCTGGTGGATGAAGAATAGAAAGAAGGGAAAACTGTGTATTTGAAAATAAAAGAAGTGAATTACATTTGGTGTATGGCTTGAGGTTCCTGGAAAACTGCAGGTGGATGTGAAAGCTGGACGTTAAGACATCTGTTAAGATACATGTTAGGATTTTTTCCTGAAGGAGTAACGGGGGTGGATAATAGCAAAAAGGTCTGAAGAAACATCATAAATAATGATAAATCATAATTATAAATAAGTGGGAAAAAAAATCCTTCCTGCTTGTGCAGTTTTGTTTGACATCTGTTTTAATCATGTCTTCATTCTTAAATAAACGTGGTTTTGGGGGTTCACTGTTTTTTGGGTTTCTTTTACTGGATGTCTATGCTGCAACAGGGATATGTAACTTTTCTTTCCTTTTTTTCCCCTCCACATGATTTTACCAAGAAGAAAACTTTTCCAGTCAGTCATTTGTTGCTTTGTCAGCTCACATCCAGATTATTACAATGTCATTCTGGAGTCCTGGTGTAGCATGGGGCTGTAAGTAAACATCAGGCAGTACTTTCCGTGGTGGAACACTTTCCCACACAAAGGTCTGGCACAGAGATTAGGCATCACCTAGATTTGTTTAGCTGTATTCTGAATACTTGGAGAGGTTTTACATGTTTTATAAAGCTGGTACTGGTTGTCTGCACAGGAAGGAACTTCACAAGGAAACCATCTGACATCTGTGCTCCAGAAATTATAGTGCATCATTCAGAATACTATTTTTGCTCTTTAAAGCATGTCATGTTTAGTTGCTGTACATTTTCAAATCTCTCTTTCCTGTTGCCTGGACTCAAAACCTGAGAACTAGGATGTTGATGCTGACAATATATAGTCTATAGGGCACAGGAAATAATGACTGTGCGCATAGTTTTAGAAGCATGCTTTCTAGAAGAAATGTGCAGCAGAGGGTTAGGGGATAAACAGAAAGCTAAGGGATTAGAGGTCAGTGAAGAGCACCACTCTCGAGCTGGAGGAGGACTCAGACCAGACACATAACCTTAGTTTAATCTGTTCTTAAGCCCCTTTTTCATGGGCTGGTCATTGCACATGAGGATGAGCATTCACTTTTTAGGAACAGCACTGGGATATCTTCAAAAACTTATGCACGTTCCTTAATTCTTTCAGAAGCATGAGTGATAGGAGAAGTCTGCCCAGTCCATTCTACTTATTTAAAGGTGTTTCTATCTGCTTCCATTGCAGCATTAAAAACACACACTAAGGACTCTCATAAAACTAAAAAGAATATTACTTTTAATTCAAAATATTCTGGCTCCAGAATGCAATGTAATTGCACAATTATATAGTCTTCATAAATCTTAGTTTTTCTTTTTCTTTCTGTAGAACATATTGGTAGAAGTTCTGAGGTTTTTATATTCTCTTTTTTTCAGTAATGGAACAGGAATTCTTGCTAGTTGTCAGTTAAACAGCGAGAGGTTTGCTTTTGTGTCGTTACAGCGGATTTATGTCTTGTTTTTTAACTAAGATGAAATACACAGTTTTTGGTAAAGGTAAAATGTTTACAATCGCAACTGTTAAATAGCAGGCCTGAATCAGGTGTATCCTCAAGTAAATTATTAATTTTCCCAGTTTCTTTTTCCTTTCTGATCCTGACAGCTTCAGAATATTAATTTAGTAAGAGCTCTAGAACTGAACATAGAACATGAATTTCACTGAATGCACACACAATGGAAATTCACTGTATTTCACAATATCGGAAATTATAAGAAAGGGTTAAGAAGCCAGAAGAAACTTCATGTACCTTATACTGATACTGAGGTCCAAAGCAAGATCCATTATCGTGAAGGTAAAGCCTCTAAAGCAGTTCTAAAGCAGTATTTTCCCAGAGGATTCCTTTAACTGAAGTTCAAATGGCTCTGCCTGGATATCCTGTGGGGCCAATGAGACCATGTAGACAGACTTGTCATTTATTATGATTAACAGTCATTTTTATTAATGTTTTTAAACAAAAAAATAAACAAAAGTACTATGCCAACTCTCACAATCTTTTTGGTAGTTTCATGATATATGATGTTTTTCTAATAGGCCCAGTTCCTAGAGTCACGTGACTACACCAGGCTCTGCTTTCATTAAAAATAAATACATTTCTACTCCACACTGTTGCTGAGAATGCTTGAAAATACACCTCTTAAAGGATTAGCATCAAAAAGACAACTACCTCAAATACAGCGTATAAAAAAACAAAACCAAATCCTTATGATGCTGAGGTCATGATTTATTAATGCTTAGGTTTTGACTGGGATAGAGTTAATTTTCTTCCTAGTAGCTGGTACAGTGCTGTGTTTTGTATTTAGTATGAGAATAATGTTGATAACACATCAATGTTTGAGTTGTTGCTGAGCAGTGCTTACACTAGCCAAGGACTTTTCAGCTTCTCATGCCCTGCCAGCGAGAAGCTGGGAGGGGGCACAGCCAGGACAACTGACCCAAACTGTCCAAAGGTGTATACCATACCATATGACATCATGCTCAGTATATAAACTGGGGGGAGTTAGCTGGGGGGCAGTGACCGCTGCTCAGGAACTGGCTGGGTGTTGGTCGGCAGGTGGCGAGCAATTGCATTGTGCATCACTTGTTTTGTATATTCTTTTGTCATTATTATAATTATTATTATTTTCCCTTCCTTTTCTGTCCTATTAAACTGTCTTTATCTCAACCCACAAATCTTACTTCCCCCGCACCCCCCAACTCTCTCCTCCATCCCACTGGAAGGGTAGGAGTGAGTGAATGGCTGTGTGGTGTTTACCTGCCTGCTGGATTAAACCACAACAGTAATGCTTCATTATTAAAAACAAACAAAGATAACCTATGAAGTGAGTTTAAGTGAGCAGTGAGAAGCATAGAAAAGGGTCTGCAACTGGCTTCATTACTGAAGCTTTGGCCAATGCAATAATACTGTAGCTGCCCAGCTTATTGTCCTGCTGATCTGTAACCTCCACCCAATGGTTTTCAAATTCTTGTACCACCTTCTTGATTCAAATCTGCCACACTAAGTATTTCGTCTCACATAGATCTGAACCACTCTCCTCTAACCTTCAGTATTATTATTATGCTCCTTCTTCTGCTTCTTCCTTTCATTGAAGTTCAGGTACTATTTTAAAGAATTTGTTGAATCTAAATTGGCACTGAATTTAAAAACAAATCCACTTGATGATTTCAAATACCAGTTTGCCTAAAAACTTTCATGGTACAGTAAAAAAAAAAAAAAATCCTTTTACAGAGATTTTTACAGCCTACATTTATTGTTGATTGTCTTTGGTTCATTGTTTTACTATTTCAGGTATTTTTCTGTAGCATCTTGTACTCTGTTCAAGATGTGTTTTCACTAGTAAAATATTAATGGGTGATTAGCTTACATATAGATAAGAAGAGACTACTGCACATTAAATAAAATAATCACTCATGATGGAGACTATCTGGAAACAGCTTGCAGCTTTAGAGAAAGCAGTCTCTCAGTGTTGAGACTTTGTATAGACCTACTTGACAGAGAAGTTAATTTGAAGCTCAGCCTCTCATAGCTTGTCCTTCCTACTCTTAAGAAGAAGTTGTGACTAGTATGCAAACAAAAGTAACTATTATATCTTGGAGTATTTACTTCTTGACACAAGAGATACTCACTATTTAAAAGCATTGCAGATATTTTTGCTTGGTTGGTTCAAAATGAAGATAATTTATGTTAATTTTTAATGACCTTTCATATTCCTTACCTATCAGCATGGTTGATGACTAAGCAAATAAGAAAAGCACAATAATTCATTACTAATTTAATCTGCAGGGAGGGTGATTGAAGGTGTGGCATACTGAGATACATTAAGTCTTGTGTGTCACACATTTGTTGCAGTGGGGCATCTGTGAAGCAACACTGACACCAGACATAATCTCAAATACAACTGTTGTTGGTAGTCATTTTCTTACTGTAAAGAGTTGATATATCCAAGCGTATTAGTCAATTCTACTGACATTTTTTGTGTTGCTTTTTCTCAGCTTCTTGATCTGATGGGTTGAACAAGTGCAGGAAGTCATAAGCTATGTAGAAACAATTATCAATGCCTACATTTTTACAATGAAAATGTGAAGTTAAAACTGTTATATGTAATTTGTATATGCAGAAATATCACTGAGACTACAACAACCAAGCTGAGAATGAGCAGGACTTTCTAAATGCCAAAAGAGAACCCGTTATATACATTTAATAGAGACTCAGTGTTTCATATCAGAAATAAAAAATGCCAGGCTAACAAAAGTTTTTCAAAAGACTAGTATGTAGTCAAGACTGTGTCAGTAGACCAGTGTGTGTATTAACAATCATGTATTGCACAGTAAAATAATTTGTACATTTTAAATCTTCATGAGTTCTCTTTCTCCTTACAGATCATTTTTGCATTCCAAAACTGAGAAGATAATCATACTTCATAAGGAGATATTTCAAACTTGAGTCCACAAAAATGAGTTATCCTAGCAAGTGAAGGTGGTACTGTAGGAAGTAAAGGCAGTCATTTCACCTAGACAGCTAGCTACATAGAGGAATTACTTCCTCAAAGCTCACATGCTTTCAAAGAAAGAAGAAAAATTTGATGAATAGCAACAAAAAAACTCATCCATGTGAGCAGAAATTTCTTTTCCCCTTTTTAGTGTTTGTTAAGAGAGTTCAACCAAACTATAAGTAATTAGACTTCCAGATCCTTAAGTAGGACTTTGTAACACATAGTGGGAGGACATTCACCTTAACAGCAGAGACAGAATTTCAGAAAATATGGCCTGTAATTAAGACTGATAAATAGATGGCACAAAACCTCAGACAATAACTACAGCTTTCAACATTTTAAGCATAGGAGCCTAGTGATATTTGTGATTTTTACAGGACACTCTCTGGAGTAACTGTTGAAGGCCAGGATAGAGTCAGACAGACAGCTGAGTTAGTTCTGGAAACGTGTGGGCAACTGGATCAAGCCGTATCTGATATAGAGATGCCAACATTGCAAATACATAAACCTAGGTGTCTGAATGTGCATCTGAATCCAGCTCTGCATTGCTAAAACTGCAGCCAACATACACAGTGTGATACGGAATGGAGTCTGAAGAAACAGACTCATTTTCCGAGGGTAAAATCTGTGACCACCATAATACATTGATACTCAAAATAAATACCTAGTTCATTGCTTATGGTAAATTATTCTGAAGACTATTGCAATGGGAATAACATATGTCGAAGTGTTTGAAACATTTGTTGGGTTTTAAAAGATTATATTCATCACATTCAGCTGTACTCTGTAAAGCAAGCAATGGAAGAGTTGTCATGAAAATAGTATGATTTGCTACTGAGGCTAAAAGCCACCAAAGGACCATCTGACTTACTATCAGAGAGAAAGGAAAAATCCAGAAAGACCTATAAGGTAGAAAGGAAAATGACACCATGAAAAAATTGAAAGAGACAGAAAATATTCCTTCTGAATTCAGTTCAGTTCTTCTTGATGACTTTGAAGCTAGTAGCTAATAACGTGGTGAAACGATGGACACTTGCTGGCTTTGTGATAAAAACATTAGATATACACGAGAAGTACATAGAATTAAATAGTAGGAAACTATGATAGATTGAGCTAGTAGATTACATTAAATTTACAGCCTACTGGAACAGATTTTAGAACTGTAGGATGCTTGCCAAGACCATGGCAAGATCTTCAGGTGAGCGAATATAAATTGTTATAGGTTCTGACAGCTGACAAGAACTAACAGCTGCTCTGAAGCCTGACAAATTGGCAATTTCAGAATGTTTTAGTATCAGGGATCTTTTACAGAGATCTTCTTACAGGCTGAAGCGTCATCTGGAAAACTCAAAATCAGCATCAGGGTCTACAGAATTTGAGTGGAAAGTGTGGAAAATCGTGGAAAATAATTTAGGAAGTAAGCCCACGAGTTATTAACTTTAGCTGTAATTTTCAGAAATTAACAAACTGAAAAGGGCATCAGCCTGAAATGTCAAATGGAAAATGGTCAACCGTGACATAGTACAGCACAAAATTATTCTGATTCTTACTGATATAGAAAACAACTGATTTTAAATCTTCTCAGCTCAAAAAACTTGTTCAAAATAGTACTCATCTCTTTCTGACACCCAGCCAAAGAAAAATGGACTATTTATATATACATTTGCAAGGGTTGCTGTTGAAGACAGATAAAAACTATCCTTAAGCACTGAAAGATTCAAAAATATCAAGGTATGAGCTGTACCAATTGGCTCCAGTTATCTTGTCCATGCCAGCAACTGCAGGGGGTGTTGAATTGGCATTTTCAGGTTTTCTCACTGCAAAGTTTCAATATGAAGGAGGTAATCTTGAATTATGCAATGTTAGTGAAACTGAAAAATTTTAGAAAATTGTAATACTGTCAGTAAAACATAATATAAAACCATTTCCATAAGCATTCATTTCTAGTCCTACTGCATAAAATATATTCATGTTAAGTGTTAATATTGATCATTCTTATTAGTTATCTTTTTATCAAAGAAGTATAAGCACTGAATAAATATATTAATTCTCATGTTAACATGAGCCATGGGTGTTCAATTTCCTTCTTTTCTGATTTTATCAGTCGTGTGATTTCTTTTTTCACTTATGTCTTCTTATTCAGTATGTGATCCTGCTTGACCAACCTGATCTCCTTCTATGACCAGGTGACCCGCCTAGTGGAGGAGGGAAAGGCTGTGGATGTGGTCTACCTGGACTTCAGCAAGGCCTTTGACACCGTCTCCCACAGCATTCTCCTCGAGAAGCTGGCGGCTCACGGCTTAGACAGGTGGACTCTGCGCTGGGTCAAAAACGGGCTGGACGGCCGGGCCCAGAGAGTTGTGGTGAATGGAGTTCAATCCAGTTGGCGGCCGGTCACGAGCGGTGTTCCCCAGGGCTCAGTTTTGGGGCCGGTCTTGTTCAACATCCTTATCAATGATCTGGATGAGGGGATTGAGTGCACCCTCAGTAAGTTTGCAGACAACACCAAGCTGGGCGGGAGTGTTGATCTGCTGGAGGGTAGGAAGGCTCTGCAGAGGGACCTGGACAGGCTGGATGGATGGGCCCAGGCCAACTGTATGAGGTTCAACAAGGACAAGTGCCGGGTCCTGCCCTTCGGCCACAACAACCCCATGCAGCGCTACAGGCTTGGGGAAGAGTGGCTGGAAAGCTGCCTGTTGGAAAGGGACCTGGGGGTGTTGGTGGACAGCCGGCTGAACATGAGCCGGCAGTGTGCCCAGGCGGCCAAGAAGGCCAATGGCATCCTGGCCTGTATCAGAACTAGTGTGGCCAGCAGGAGTAGGGAAGTGATCGTGCCCCTGTACTCGGCACTGGTGAGGCCGCACCTGGAATACTGTGTTCAGTTTTGGGCCCCTCACTACAAGAAGGACGTTGAGGTGCTGGAGCGTGTCCAGAGAAGGGCAACGAGGCTGGTGAGGGGTCTGGAGAACAAGTCTTCTGAGGATCGGCTGAGGGAACTGGGACTGTTCAGCCTGGAGAAAAGGAGGCTGAGGGGAGACCTCATCGCTCTCTACAACTACCTGAAAGGAGGTTGTAGCGAGGTGGGTGTTGGTCTTTTCTCCGAAGTAACAAGTGATAGGACGAGAGGAAATGGCCTCAAGTTGCGGCAGGGGAGGTTTAGATTGGATGTAAGGAAAAATGTCTTTACTGAAAGAGTGGTGAAACATTGGAACAGGCTGCCCAGGGAAGTGGTTGAGTCCCCATCCCTGGAGGTATTTAAAAGACGTGTAGATGAGGCACTTAGGGACATGGTTTAGTGGGCATGGTGGTGTTGGGTTGAAGGTTGGACTCGATGATCTTAGAGGTCTTTTCCAACCTCAATGATTCTATGATTCTATGATTCTATGATTTCTGATGGTTTTATCTAGTAAAAATACTATTGTTGTAATATTGTTGTAATGTATACTTAAGATACATTCCAATCCCTTAAACGCCTGCGTCCTTATTTCAGTTTCAATGTTATGATAATAGAGCAGTCTCAAAATATGACTTGTGATACTTGCTCTCAGTTATCACCACTTTCTGATATTAAATTGTACAAACGAATGAATCTAAATTTCTCATATAAGTGCTAGTTACAGAAATGTTCTTGACACAACATCAGCCATTATCAGTATCCCAAATGTATTTCTTTCTGTCAGTGTGAACCAGTTAAAAATGGTAGAGATGAACTCAGCCAGTTATTGACTGTTTCTTGATCTAATCCAGAAAGGCTTTAGTTACAGCTGAACTTGAACTCATCTTAAAAACAAACAAGCAAGCAAAAAAACCCAACCTTTTTTCAACTCTTTTTAAAGAAATTCATAACCTTTTTCTCTGTATGTAACAATAATTAAGAAAGTATCACAATTAAACACCACACTTCAGTGACTGAGTGTGTAAACTGCGTGTATGTATACACTGGAAAATTACAAAGTGAATGTATTTCACTGTTGGGTTAATATTTATCAGATGAACTTTTTTTTTACTATGTCTGTTTACTTAGATGGTGACTTTATGGGGTTGAATATGCATAACTTTGAATAATCTTGCCCCCAGACTATTTTTTCAAGAGTAATAAATGGAAGGTATTACCGTGCTAACAGACGAGATTGTTTAACAATAACTTCATTTACTTAAAGCAAACATTATTTGTGTGATTGTGTTGCTTGTTTTCACGAGTTTAGACTGCTTATCTTACGTAATTCATATTATACCTACTATCTCTCTGCAATAATGTGATGCTTAGGAAAAAAAGCTTGCTACAAATGTTTGAAATCTGTAGCTATCTCTTACAGTGATGTCATATTGCAATAATTTTCACGTTAAAAATGTAGACAAAACCAATTAACACAGAAAGAGTAGCAAAGGAAAATCAAACATATGCATGCAGAAACACACACAATTCGATGGAAGGAAGCATTTTATGTTTTGCAATTTTCCCAGTAAATGCAAAAACCTCATAAACTGCTTTTATCTTAGTATTAATTGCTTACCAGCTACTGGCATAAAGGAAAGAGTCTATTTTAAGAAAAAAAAAAAATTATTAATTAAAAATGGAATTCACTAACAGGAATTGGAATTGCTGATCAAACTTGATACTACCTTTAAAATATCCCATAAGCGATAAGAGATCCCTTCCCATGCTGCTCTGTCAGCATCTACTTTATCATAATTTACAAGGAGAATTGCAAATGTCTCCATTATTTGGATAAATGAGTGTATTTCATGGCTGGCCTTATCCCCTAGATAATGTCACAGAAAGCAGACAGGCTCCCTTCCCCATTATAATTGTTACTTGCACAGTCAGACCAAATGTGTGGGAGAACAGAAGTTCAGGTTTGAGCAGAACAAACTCTTAAGGAAATAGTTTGCTATTACACAATTGAGTGATAGGCAAAATCCACAGATTTTTTGCTTTTTAAACACCCACAAACAGATTTTGATTTTTGTTGGTGAGTACACTATTTTAAAACATAAAATGATAGATGTGAATGAGTATGTTTCAGGCAACAAACAGCCAAGCAAGAAGTTATGAGCAATCTCATATGCACAGTAAGTCGACCACAAGTTTCTGTGGTGTGCAAAGTAATTATTAGCTAAAAGTGAAAGAAAGATCAGTTACACACTTTATTTTCATGTTGGAGATCTCAGTAACCCTATGGCTTCCCATTTGTTAAAGAAAGCTGATTCTTATTGTCTCTGATACAGGACACTGAAATATTGAAAAAAAGAACTGGCATTTCTTCTAAAACATACTGAGCTCATTCACTCCTTTCCTTTCTATAAACACATCTATACACCCACTGGTTCTGGGAAGTATTCCAGCTACAGTGAATTCAAAGTGAGGAATATGCACAGTTGGGTGGCTTGTAAAGTGGTTGGCTAAAGATTTAGCAGAGAAAGAAAGAAAAGGAAACAGAAAAGGAAAGTCAAAAGAAGGCAGAAAAAGCAAGGGAGCCCTCAAAAAGGATGGGGGTGGTGTTTAAAGGAAGAGATGAGAGTAAACACTTGCTGACAGAAGGGACAAGATGGTTTTGGAGGAAAAAAAAAAGCAAAAAACTGTAAAAAAGGAACAAAGAGAAAATAAATATGAACATGATGAATATAGGTGAAAATTGTTCCTTTGAACCGATTTCCTAAGGATGATATGGACTTCACAACTATGACTCAGAACTATGGCTGCGAGTTCAATTTGAATCGTTCTTCTCAGGAGTATAGGCACTCTTCTCTATGCATCCTTATGGAAAGTTTTTGACTCTGTAATGTCACACTTTACCCGTCCCCCACAATTTTGTGAAACCTCCAAAACTGTAGAGTATTTTAAAAATATAGAGATATATATACTTAATAAAACATTGACAAGTTGTCATAAGAACTTATAAGAGTTCTTAAGATTCTTTGTTAAAATACCAGGCAAGGCAGCTAGCAAAACTAGATTGGGTTTTTAGATGTTCAAAAGTGTGGAAAAAACTTTTGACTTCTAGAGATTTGTGATATTGTATCTAGTTCAAATGGCTTGGGTACAGATGAAAACGCTGCCGTCAAAGACTCACCGACCATTCAGTCAAGCTCACAGTCTTAGGAGAACAGTGAAGAACTGAAGTGTCATGTCTGCTGGATATTAATTTGAGAATGCCTGTTTAACATGATGAAGAAACACTTCTGTTAGAAAAACATTTTATAGGATCATCCCATCTCAATAATTTTATGAAAAGAAGATAGAAATTTACTACTTAGCGGGTGAAGTAAAGAAGAAACGTCCAAGTAGAAGTCATATCTAACCAGAGCCGGTTGTTCCAAGCAACACTTTTTGGTCTATTTATAGGTATGCATTTCAGCTGAATGCTGTCATGTGCCACACAAGTGATGCTGTCATTATGGAAAAGCTGGTGCATCTGTTCTGTCAGGATTCTACACCATTTACTGCATGTGTCTAACCCATATCATCTGTCTGGTAGGTGGAAGCTTTAGAAATCCCTTAGAAAAACTAAAAGATTTTGTCTGAGCTTTTTCTCAGCTATTTTTCAGTGCTAGGGATAGAAAAGTCAGCTACTGAGATTATCTGAAGCAATCTGGCATCTGATCCAATGGAAAAATCATGCAAATTACTGTGTTGCTTTTAAGATTTAGGTAGTGGAAGTAATGGCAGCAGTAGAAAATTCAGTTCCGAACTGACTATTTGAGATTAACCAAATGATGAGAGACAGACACTGATACATTTCACTCCAGTGTAACTCAAGTTTGGGGATAAGGTGTGCGCATATATATCATACATAGGATACTTTCAAAGCCAAAAGTCATGCACAAATTTATATACCTGGAGAAGATGGAATAAATATTGCTGTAAATCCATGCTCAGTCTCAGGTAGAAGCTGTTAGTAACTTCCTTGATATTGGATGACAGGCAATGTGTCACTGCAGCATAACAAAAATCGGTTTAGGTTTCTCAGTAAGAACATGAAAGCTTTTTAGGAGAAACTTATAAAATACCTTATTGCTAAGAAAATATGGTCATGCAGCTACAGATTTTGAAAATGTGCAGAATTTTCTAGCTAAAGATGGTATGAGTAAATAGAAACAATCCAAGATAGTGCACATTGAAGAGCTACCCTGACATCACTGTTAATGTTCCTCCTGCCAAATCTATCCTTTCCACTGATCTTCTTACTCTAGATGCCACTTGTAGCGATGTTTAAAAGGGAACAATTCTGCACTCTTCTGGCTGTGACGTCCAAAAGAAGAAATCAGAAAAATCAACCTCAATCAGAAAAACGAGGTAAGGACACAGTCCCTGTATGAAAGAGGCAAAAAGTCCTAGAGAAAGATTGTGTTTATGTTGTCACCAGGACTTGAACAGTGACAATGAACTGCACTAAGAACCTAGTCACATAATAAAGGACTTTTCTGCATATGTAATACATTTGAATGGAATAACTTCATTAGACCTGCAACCCACCAGGAGAAATTCCATGTCCAGCAATTCTGAAAATCTGAAATGTCTTTTTTTTTAAGTTCTCGTGAGTAGACAAGGTTGAGCTATACGTAACTGTGGCTTATGGCTAAGGGTAAGCATAAGCAAATTCATTAAGCTTACCTGAATGCATGAATCCTTACATTAGTCTTGTCCTGCATGCTGAGGACGTGCTGTCACACAGGGAGACCCTGAATCCTGCTGTGGGGTCCTACTCCATCCCACTTCATGCTGAGCTGGTGTGCATCTTCACAAAGATTTCTTTCACATAGAAACCTACATGCAGGGTAGGAGTTCATGCAGGCTGCGAGGACATATCTTCTGTACGTACTCTGGAGATATGCAAAATACATCAAACAGAGCATTAGGCCACTTTGGTGCACCTAAACCACAAGAGTCATGTATACCTGATTGCTGTTTCTGCATGTAATGTTGGTATAACTGGAGAGGGCCAGAGGAGGATGAAGATTCAGCTAGAAATGTGATCATGTCAATTTCCATTTCCTGCTCTGTTTTCTGAAGTAATTTCCACAGAGCTATCTACAGGCTGTTTTGTTTTGTTTTAAAGGTAAATAGGTAATAAATAGCAGTCCCTATTTTTACTATTTTTTGCTGCTTTTACTATTTTTTGCTATTTTTATTATTCTCCTGCATTTCTTCTTTATTAAGCTAAAATATGCATTATTTATTTATTTTAATTTCTGATTCTTGGTTTACAATTGGATGGCTTTTCTACTCAGTGACTACTCAGTAAAGCAGTGACTGCCACTGCTTTACTAAATCCATACTGACTACAAAACTAGATATTCAGCTAGCACTTTACCACTTTTCAAATACATGGCTCCCCTTCCATGGTGAAATGTTTGATCTTCCCTGGATTTCATACCTTCTTTGGAAAAAGGAATTTATCAAAGAAGCAATAAAAATACCAGAAATAAATGCGTAATTGTTCCAGTGACTCATCTTAGAACAGTCTGGTGTCAAAACACAGTGGTTAACATTGAGGGCATAGTATCAGGATAGGGGAAAGTAAAAATCAGAAAGGCCAGCTGGCTTAATGGTGCAGATAGAAATCTGTTCTGGAATGTTTTTCGTGATTTTTAATGGGAAAGAAATCCCCACAAAAAGGTCTCAAAGTCGTGGGCAATGGAAAACTTTTTTTAAAAAAAGAAAGGGTTAATACTTACAGATAGCAAAATGGCTAAATGAAGAAAGGAAAACTCAAAGTCATTTCTGAAGGGCAGATATTGGCTGTCAGTTGTAGAAGTCTTTAGTCTGAAACAACATGAACACAAGCATTTCTGCATCTTAGAACCTGATAGCTAATCATCACTGCTTTTAAAACTGGATCTGTGCATTTCAAATTTTTGTTTTTGTAGAAAATATAAGTACCTTTCCTGTGCAGAACTGGGCTGCAAAAAACCTGTACTATTTATAGTACTTGCATGGTATTTCTATGTATATGATCTGTGACCAATTATTTCTTTTTAACTCTGATTCCTAAAATGTGTCAAAATATAAATCAAAACACTTGCAAAAATGTACATTAAACAATTGAACATTATTCTTCAACTTGATATATATTGCATCAAAAGCATATATCTATGCTCTAGGGCATAGATATATAAGCATCAAAACACATATATATAGATTGAATTGTCTTACTAACTTTTCACTTCCCCCTGTGGAAATTGCTCTTGCCAGTTTCTACTTGACTAAAAGGGACAAAAATGTAACAGGCCAAAACCAACATCCAAACAGGTGGCTGTCACAAATCACGAACGACTGAGAACTGGTGTGCAATCTATCAGCACATCTAAGAGAAATTAAGAACATTATCAATTGAGAAATCTGATAAAAGTGGTTTAGGATGTTTGATGAACTTTTAAGAACAAATACTGTAACAGGCTGAGGAGCTGCACTACCTACTAGTTTTTAATTTCACGAGCTCAACACTCTATTATTATTGGCCTTTACTTTTTCCTTTAGCTAGAAATAACAAAATTATTTATAATAGCACGAAGGAATTTGGAAAAACATGCAATGAGTTTATAGATATCAGGAGACAGACACATGTATTATACACACCTTGAATAGCACTTCTCCATCTTTCAACATCTGGGAAATTTTGGCCCATCTACTTATTCAAAACAGAAGTAATTGGAGCTTAATAATATTGGATAAAAACTTTGGTTAAGTGTGATTATTTGCTTTATGCCACTTCTGAAAGACTTCTTTGTTTCTGTCTTTTCACTAATTACTTCAGGGAGAAAATATCTAGGTATGTATACAATTTATTTTGACTGAATGATATATAACTACGGGGGACATGTTTGTGATACCAGTCCGTATTTTATGCTATTTTAAAAATAAAAGCTGAAGAGACTGCAAATTTAATTGATAAGGAGAAAATTAAAGATGTGAAAGATTAAACTAGAAGGTAGAGAGGTGTACGTTTTACTATACCTTCAGTGTAAGTATTTGTTGTACAGCAAAAGTCAAAATGGGTTCAGGTATTCTTGTAAGTTTGAAAGAACAGCTATGCTCTTTAAATCATTGGTATCCACGACCAAGGTATCTTTCCTTTCTAAAGTTCTAAATTTCAACTAACCTGTGTACGTGTGTGTATAGGTGCATTTTTACACATAAACATTTCTCCCACCTCTCTTGTACCTCCTTTGTTCCAGGATGCTCCTGAGTTTTGGAGCATATCACATTCAGAGCTTCCTTTTAGTGTCCCATATCTCTCCTCACCTCCTGAACCAACATGGGGAGACTAAGTCATAGGATAGAGGATGTTAGGATTAAGGTAAAGCTCCAGACCTGGGGACAGTGTGTTTGGTGACAGGGAGCTGGTGCAATTATGCATAGCATTTAAGGATCTACATACAGGGATTACAACGGGCCAGACATAAGGTTAGCCTGTACTAGTCTTACCTCCTGGTTCAAGTAAAAGCATAAGGAAAGAATTCATTAAAAAGTCAGGCAGCTTTTTTCCTGTTCCTGCAGATATAATGGAGTTTGATATGAGACAAATATCCAGAACAACACTTTCCTCTTGCTTATGTCCCATGCCACATTGTTGACTTCAGCATGATCATAGAGTATGTTTAAATGGATTTAAATGGATTCTGTCCTATTCTACCCTTACCTACCTACCAGAACATGGCCCAGCTGGCACGTTTTCTATAATCATTAAATAGATGTGAAAATTATCTGCAAAAGACTATTGATCTGACCTTACTAAAAAGTGTTATCCTATTTCATATGCATTGAGAAGGATATAATTTTTTTTAGAAATGTAATAAAGTAATTTGATTTTATTGTGATTATTCATTAAATGAGACATGGATTTCTTGAGAAACCTGTGGTATGGAGGATAGCCATCTTGTCTAGCAGCTTTTAGAGATTTTTTCTGTAATATGTAAAAACTGAACCAAAATTTGAACCTGTATATCATGAGAAACTCTTAGAGCAAGGCAAGCAAAGGAAACATTCTAAATCTCCTAAACCTTCTAAAGTAACGTGATAGAGAACTGTAACTTCCAATAACTTAACAAGGTTACCCATAATGTCAGGAAACAGACTGTCAGGGCCAGGTTTGAGAACAGGATGAACAAGATTTTTCCACCTTTGCATAAGACTAACTATAAGGTAGTCTCTGGAAAAAAAGCAAAACGTGAATTTGGCTGCTGAAATCTGACTGAATGACCAGTGTTTCCATTTTATCCCAGTAAACCTGAAAATTTGATCAGGAAGTGATATTTACACAGTACTAAGAAATGGAACAGATCAGAAAGACTTCAGGTAATACCAGCTTGCCTGCTGTAAAGCATTCAATAGCCACAAATATTTTCAATGCTTCCTGTTAAGTTGTGTAATGAATAAAATATCAGTTAGGGCTTTACTTATGCGAATGCCACACAGGCTCAAAATGCGTTACATTTTACAAATCTCTTTTAACCACTCGTACAAAACGTGTCTTAGGACTTCAATGGAAGGCAAATATACAACATACAGTTTATAGATCACTTAGGTATTTGTACTCATATAAAAATGCTTTACAAGTGAAATTAATATTAGAGTTAAATACTCATGAGTTTAAATAGAATATCTTTCTCAATTTGAACTTGGCAATTGAAATTAATTGATAAATAGAATATTCTGCTATAGACAAATTTATCTTAACATTACTCTTTTCTTGTGGAACAGATAAAGAAGGTGTGAAAGAAAAGAAGGAAGGAAAGAATTTATTGTATAGAAAAAAAAGATAAAATGCATTCTCCCATTCAAAACAATTCTTTTCTTCATCATTGTAAAAGAATTATATTACTGTCTGTGACTGGTAGATTTGTAGTTTTCCATTTAAAAATAAAAAAAATAAGACAAAATATGTAGGATGTTTATTTCTAGGAATGGTAATGTGCTGTTGAAATAAATGTATTGGTAACAGTTTATTAGAATGATAACAACTCACTTGTTTCCTTTTCAGTCATTTTTATTAGTTTCTGTCATAAAGAAGAAATTTCTAAATCAATACAATTAGTCATTTTTATCCTATTTTACTAAGGATTATCTACACTGTGAAATATTGGCCAGGTTTTTATAAAGACATTCTATAGACATTCAAGTTTTCCTGGCTATCATCAGATGCTCTCATAATTGATATGAAATCCTCCGTTCTGAATTCCAATTTGTAAAGAATTGAAATTTCTAACTGTAATTGTTATACTAGTTATTTTCTGCAGAGTCATAGGAAGTGAATTAAAATGTTTTCAGGAACATAATTTAAATAATCTTTTGAGTGTTTGAAATTCAATATTTTCCCCCCCCCTCTCTCCTCTTGTATATCTACTCTTTGCCAGTGCTAATGTTGAAAAAATAGAGATAAGGAAAAAAGCACTAAAGCGACATAATGAATAATTTTGACTTGCAAATAGCAGGACTTCCACAGGCTATATGTAGATATCCACAGGCACAGAAAACATTCAGTTTTTGAGTCCAGAGTCTTTTTCAGTATAGTGTCATTCTATTGATTTGGTTCTTACGTGGCCATCTTTATGACAATACACATAAAATAACCAGGTGTGCATGATGTAATGCTGATAGAATTATCTCACATGATAATTCCTTATCCTCAGATGATCTTTTCCTCATTCTAGAAGCCTAACAACTGTGCAAAGTTGCTCTTTATGATTTTCACTGATTCTTAATGAAATGGCATTAACTAATAATGAAAGGTGCCTAAGATGAACAAGTTGTTTTATTTTTTCAGAGAACAGAAGATTATCCTTGTTGTGCAATGTTGCAGAATGCAATGCAGCAATTCTTCTGAGAATGAATCATATCATTTACACAGAAAAACTTTCCATAATGTAACCTTCATAAATAAGACTACCCACATTTTTTCTCCCCTTGATATTGCTCAAGGCATTTTACACTTTAAAACGGGAAGGCAAAGATACATAGTAGCTACTGTGAGGACAGTCAAAGAGAATTCATGGGGGAGAGGAAAAGTAACTGAGAACAAAGAACCTCATGAGAATTGTGGGGAGAAATTAAAAGTGTTGAAATAAGGTTTTGGGAAGGGAGTAACAGCACCTTATGGATAGACAGTGGGAGTGAACAGGGAAGTTGACTGATCTGTTCAGTGGTCTCCATGATGAGATCACTTCATTCGTGTTTTGTTTCCAACCACAGCTCTAACTCTGTCCAGATTAAGAAAATCTTCTCAGCATATGCACTATCAAACTATTATATTAAAATATTCCTTCTATGGTTATCTAGAAAACAGAAAAAATAGGAGTTTAACATAACAAGGTGGAGATACTTATTTACAGAAAGATAAATCCTGCAGTAGGGTATCAGACATCCTGACTCGAGAGTGCTGAGGGAGCTGGTGGAGGAGCTCACCAAGCCACTCTCCATCATTTATCAGCAGTCCTGGTTAACGGGGAAGGTCCCGGACGACTGGAGGCTTGCCAAAGTGACGCCCATCTACAAGAAGGGCCGGAAGGAGGATCCGGGGAACTACAGGCCTGTCAGCCGGACCTCGGTGCTGGGGAAGATTATGGAGCGGTTCATCTTGAGGGCGCTCACAAGGCATGAGCGGGACAACCAGGGGATCAGGCCCAGCCAGCACGGATTCATGAGAGGCAGGTCCTGCTTGACCAACCTGATCTCCTTCCATGACCAGGTGACCCACCTAGTGGAGGAGGGAAAGGCTGTGGATGTGGTCTACCTGGACTTCAGTAAGGCCTTTGACACTGTCTCCCACAGCATTCTCCTTGAGAAACTGGTGGCTCACGGCTTAGACAGGTGGACTCTTTGCTGGGTCAAAAACTGGCTGGACGGCCGGGCCCAGAGAGTTGTGGTGAATGGAGTTCAATCCAGTTGGCGGCCGGTCACGAGCGGTGTTCCCCAGGGCTCAGTGTTGGGGCCGGTCTTGTTCAAGATCTTTATCCATGATCTGGATGAGGGGATCGAGTGCACCCTCCGTAAGTTTGCAGACGACACCAAGCTGGGCGGGAGTGTTGATCTGCTGGAGGGTAGGAAGGCTCTGCAGAGGGATCTGGAGAAGCTGGTCAATGGGTGAAGGCCAACTGTATGAGGTTCAAGAAGGCCAAGTGCCGGGTCCTGCACTTGGAGTCACAACAACCCCATGCAATGCTATAGGCTTGTGGAAGAATAGCTGGAAAACTACCCGACAGAAAAGGACCTGGGGGTGTTGGTGGACAGCCTGCTGAACATGAGCCGGCAGTGTGCCCAGGCGGCCAAGGTGGCCAATGGCATCCTGGCCTGTATCAGCAATAGTGTGGCCAGCAGGAGTAGGGAAGGGATCGTGCCCCTGTACTCGGCACTGGTGAGGCCGCACCTCAAATACTGTGTTGAGTTTTGGGCCCCTCACTACAAGAAGGACGTCGAGGTGCTGGAGCGTGTCCAGAGAAGGGCAACGAGGCTGGTGAAGGGTCTGGAGAACAAGTCTTATGAGGATCGGCTGAGGGAACTGGGACTGTTCAGCCTGGAGAAAAGGAGGCTGAGGGGAGACCTCATCGCGCTCTACAGCTACCTGAAAGGAGGTTGTAGCGAGGTGGGTGTTGGTCTCTTCTCCCAAGTAACAAGCGATAGGACGAGAGGAAATGGCCTTAAGTTGCGCCAGGGGAGGTTTAGATTGGACGTGAGGAAAAATGTCTTTACTGAAAGAGTGGTGAAACATTGGAACAGGCTGCCCAGGGAAGTGGTTGAGTCCCCATCCCTGGAGGTATTTAAAAGACGAGTAGATGAGACACTTAGGGACATGGTTTAGTGGGCATGGTGGTGTTGGGTTGAAGGTTGGACTCGATGATCTTAGAGGTCTTTTCCAACCTCAATGATTCTATGATTCTATGATTCTATGACTTTTTTCTTGCTTGCTTTTGCAGTTTTGGTTCAAGCAAGATAATCTGTACCCGTACCTATTTTAAAATCACTCATCTGTTTTGTATGTATCAGTATAATGTCTGCACTCACTATATCCTGCTAAATTTGTGATTTTCAGGTAACAGCTGTTCACTTAGTGAAGAGTGTAGGACTGAAGGCTTAGCATTGACAGTGCTTATGTGAGTTTGCTAACACTTGATGACTTTTCATGTATAATGAAACCTGGATCTATGATGTTCTTCCTTTATAGTATCTGTATATGAATGTTACGTCCAAGCAAGCTACACTGAATGAAATTTTGTGTTTAGAAATGTCTTCATTTTTCTAAAAGAACTTTAAAAAAAGTACTTGGAAGATTCTGAATATTCAGAGACAGACCAAAGGGTCTGAAGAGCCATTTTGGTTTGGCATAAATGAATTAGCACATATAATGCCTAAATATTTTAAATACATTTTGTCTTTATGAATTATATGAGAATAAATACAATACATAAATATATAGAAAATAATTTAAAATATTTTATAATGGTTTATGTTTATGAAGGCATTTAGATGGTTATAGTTCACAAATTAAAAGTTGAATGGGGAACTGCAAACAGAGCAGCTGTAGGTGATGTCCCCAGATTTGAAAAACATTGCCTGGAGAAGGATGTAGGGAGCAAATGGTTTTATCAGTGTCAGCAAAAAGGCCTTCTTTCGTGAATCTTAAAATGCACAAATGAGATTGCTTTCCTCCAGACTTTATTAAACGTATAGAAAAACAGTTCTTCTCTTGACAAAATAGACCTCTATAGCTGAGTAGAGCAGCAACACAGGTGGGGTTGTTATTAAAACTGAGGACTGAAGCGCCTGAACCATCGCATCTTTGCATACACAGGGTGCTACTTTTGGCAAGTGGGGCTGAAGCTCTCCCCAGCAGCAACAATAACAGCAAGACCATTCTGGACAGCATTTTTCTGACTTATTTATGGTGCTGGAAAGGTAGACAGGTAGGTGAAGAATTCAGAGTAATGCAGTTCCCTTTCATATCACTTTTATTCTGCTTTATTCTATCTTTTGCTGATGGAGCTATGAAAACCATGATATTTCTGCTCTATTGTTCATAATGCCCCTGTGGGGTTGTTGCACGCAGAACAGTCTTGACTCATGGAGTCTTAGTTAATTTAAATTGAGTAATTTAAATTGAGGAATACAGAGAAATAGTCTGACCAGCCAGGGATCAGGTTAGGAAAGCTAAAGCCCTGATAGAATTAAATCTGCCCAGGGACATCAAGGGCAACAAGAAAAGATTCTATAGGTACATCGGGGATAAAAGGAAGATGAGGGAAAATGTGGGCCCTCTCCGGAATGAAATGCGAGGCCTGGTTACCTGGTATACAGAGAAGGCGGAGGTACTCAATGACTTTTTTGCCTCGGTCTTCACAGGCAAGTGCTCGAGCCATGCTGTCCAAGCCACAGAAGGCAAAGGCAGGGACTGGGAGAATGAAGAGCCTCCCACTGTGGAAAAACATCACGTTTGAGACCATCTAGGGCATCTGAAGGTGTGCAAGTCCATGGGACCTGATGAGATCCATCCACGGGTCCTGAAGGAACAGGGATGAAGTTGCTAAGCCACTATCCATCGTATTTGAGAAGTCGTGGCAGTCCAGAGAAGTTCCCACTGACTGGAAAAGGGGAAACATAACCCCCATTTTTAAAAAGGGAAAAAAGGAAGACCCGGGGAACTACAGGTCAGTCAGTCTCACCTCTGTGCCTGGCAAGATCATGGAACAGATCCTCCTGGAAGCTACGCTAAGGCACATGAGGACTGAGAGGTGATTCGAGACAACCAGCATGGCTTCACCAAGGGCAAGTCCTGCCTGACCAACCTAGTGGCCTTCTATGATGGAGTCACTACCTCAGTGCACACGGGAAGGGCTACAGATGTCGTCTATCTGGACCTCTGTAAGGCCTTTGACATGGTCCCCCACAACATCCTTCTCTCTAAACTGGAGAGGTATGGATTTGATGGGTGGACTGTCCGGTGGGTGAGGAATTGGTTAGATGGTCGCATCCAGAGGGTAGTGCTCAATGGCTCAATGTCCAGATGGAGATTGGTGACGAGTGGCGTCCCGCAGGGGTCTGTATTGGGACGAGTACTGTTTAATATCTTCATCAATGACATAGACAGAAGGATCGAGTGCACCCTCAGCAAGTTTGCAGACGACACCAAGCTGAGTGTATCCATGCAGGCTGGGGGATGAAGGGATTGAGAGCAACCCTGCCGAGAAGGACTTGGGGGTACTGGTGCATGAAAAGCTGGACATGAGCCGGCAATGTGCACTCACAGCCCACAAGGCCAATCGTATCCTGGGCTGCATCACAAGAAGCGTGGCCAGCAGGTCGAGGGAGGTGATTCTGCCCCTCTACTCTGCTCTGGTGAGACCCCACCTGGAGTCCTGCATCCAGCTCTGGAGCCCTCAGCATGGAAAAGACATGGAGCTGTTGAGGTGGGTCCAGAAGAGGGCCGTGAAAATGATCAGGGAGTTGGAACACCTCTTCTATGACGAAAGGCTGAGAGAGTTGGGATTATTCAGCCTGGAGAGGAGAAGGCTTCAATAGTTAAATACTTTCAATACTTAAAGAGGGCTTATAAGAAAGATGGGGACAGACTTTTTAGCAGGGCCTGTTGCAACAGGACAAGGGGGGGACGGCTTTAAACTAGAGGGGGGTAGATTGAGACTAGTTATAAGGAAGAAATTTTTTATGCTGAGGGTGGTGAAGCACTGGCACAGGTTGCCCAGTGTGATGGTGGATGCCCCATCCCTGGAAACATTCAAGGTGAGGCTGGACTGGGCTCTGAGCAACCTGATTTAGTTGAAGATGTCCATGCCCATGGCAGGGGGGTTGGACTAGATGACCTTTAGAGGTCCCTTCCAACCTAAACTATTCTATGATTTTATGATTCTATAACTTCCAACTAATATAAATATTTAATTAGTGATTCAGGTATAGAGAAAAGAAGACTATATAAGCAGTTACACAAAAACATAGGGAAACACCTTTCCTTCCTGTCTCCCAGGCTCAACTTCAGTCTCTGGCTCAGCCTGGGTCACCCATGGGATTCAGTCCTCAGGGGTGTCCTTGCCCTGCTGTTGGTGATCATTGTTCCTATTGTGGCTTGGAGTGCCTCCTTCCAAGAGCATGTCTCCATCTGTGTCCACAGCAATGTCCCCTTCCATGTGTCCTCTCTTTTCCCATTTCTCCTCTTGTATCTCCTCATGTATGCCCAGTCCCTTATGGCTGCTGCTCTTCCTTAAACATGCCTGAGCTGGTGCGCCAAGGGTGTTCATGTTGGGATGAAGTTTTGGTGGTCAATAGCCTGCTCACACCCATGTCAGACTGGGCTGGGAACATCTGGGACCAGCACGGGGAATTTCCTGGCCTCCTCCACACAGGTCACCCCTGAAGCACCCTGCCCCCCAAATCCCTGCTATTTATGCCTAAACCAGGGATTTGTCATTCCCTCCTTCCCCCTACCCCCCCCCCCCTTTTTTTTTTTCCTTCAGTCCTGTGGGCAACAGGACTGTCCTTAGTGCAAGGAGTAAAATTTTTGTCAAGTTATCACAAGATGTTATAAGAAAGGGGAAGTAGGGAAGAGTGAAGGAATAATCTTTCAACCATTAAGATAATCAGAAAAAAAGGAACTGTCCCATTTAGGATAAGACACAATAGGTTAATAGATAGACAAGCAGGCAATCCCTCTTTGAAAATAAAAACAAAAATGCCACAAATTTAGGAAGATGTGGAAAAAGAAACAATATAGTTAGTTGAAAAATTAACAAGAAACAGTCCCAAACTATCCATAGTTATAGAACAACAGCTCATGCTAAACAGAGATGAGTGACTGTTGTTAAGGGAACATGCTGGCAAATATATGTGTACAATCATTTTCTTTCTTTTGCTTTAGGGTTGTTGTCTTATAAAATCAATAAACAAAGAACAAACAAAAATTTGCTTTTTAAGCTACATAAAAAGGTATCTAGAGCTCAAGGGTAGAACACTTCCCTTTGTAGTTATAAAGCTAAACAAAATAATGTAACAAATATTTTATAGCACTATTCAGTAGAGTTTCTGTTTTTTTTTTTTCCTTTAATTTGGAAAAGGCTTTTGTAAAAGCTGCTATTCCCTTTGGGTAAGCTAAAATTCTGTAAAATATTTAGGGTCTCTTTCCTTTTCTGCAGAAGTCATGCACAGAAATATATTTCATGTGGGTGTATGGAGATTTATACAAAGTGCTCTCATTAACACTAATGGAAACATAAATAGCTGTGTGCCAATTTTCAACATATTTCAAACCAGTGCAGAACATCCATGTCAAACACCAAAGAAGATGTGTCTAGATTCAATAAAGAGGGAAGTAAATGTTTTCCATGGCCACAGTTTGACCTAGGTTGAAGTGAAAAGTGGGGTTAAATCATGCTTTGTAAGTTTGAGCTCAACTTGCCATTTCAGAGGCAAAATACCCTGAACATAAGCAAAGCTTATCATTCTAAGTCAGAGGTACAGCAGTTCTTATATAATGTGCTTTGCAGAGGTTTGTTGGTAGTGGTTTTTTGATTGTTTCCTTGTTTGCCTGCTAGGTCAGATGGACCTTTATATGTGTGTGTACACACAGACACGCACACATTTTACTTAAAATGAGGTTTGGCCTCTATATTCAACTAGACAGATTCACTTAGTGAAGAGTCAATTAAAAGAAGGACAAATTGTAAGGGTAGATCTATTTTTAGGAGGCAGAAGAGTTCAAACTTCTAGTGTCTGGGAAACAGTGTCACCTCCAATAAGATAAAATGATTGATGCTGCACAAAGGGGGAGCAGGGATTGCAAGAATTGCCAAAGCCAGCTTTGCAGTTCTCAGAAAATGAGAGCTCTCCCCTTCCACTTGACACTTCCCATCCTGTAAGTATTGTTTCACTAAAGGAGAAACAGATTAAATTCCAGCTGCTGTCAGTTCTTAGCCAGGTCTGTTGAAGAATGTGGCTTTTGAAAAGTTGTATCAATACTTTCCTTTCATTATTACCAAAGCAGGCTTAACTGTCTTTGATGTCTTCTTACCAGCATCATTACTGTTTTCTACAACCAGTGAATAGTGGGCTTTATTTAAGATCACGTTGAAATTCTGAGTTGGAATTGCAATGCACTGAGGGACTGGATTGTTCATTGTTTATAATACCCTCCTTTTTGCAGTCTGTATCGAAACCAAGTGAAAGAATGGCTTCAATTTTCTTTCACAAACATACACCAAAATATTAACCTGGACCATTAGATTTCATAGGGTGAAAGTCAGCTCAAATATCTGTCTTTTGCTTGTCTGCAGGCTTAGCTTTGGGAGGAAAAAAGAAAAAAAAAGCCGATGAATCAGTTATACACATGGTGCTTTGGCAGACAGTGTACTACATCTACAACATTTTATATGTGAACTTTTGCCATACCCAATTGATCAACGTATCATATATTTTTGTGTGTTCAATATCTAATGATAACAGGGTAAGGTGGAAAATTTCTCTCTAAACACTATATATACATGGACGGAGGGTATTGCACTCAAGTTTGTGCACATTCTTTTGGGGAATCAATCTAACAAAGAACATATATTTAATCATCCACTCTTGTGGTGTTTGTACAGAGTTGCTGCTCAGTTATAAATCAAGTGTATCACTTCTGCTGCTCTACCAATGTTAACAAACTAACAAATAAATAATAACAGCAACAGCAAAGCCCACAGAGCAATAACAATAAAACTGTTACTGTAAGTTGCTTTCTATGTTCCTTCCTGGCTATTTGGCTGCAATAGTTTGGAAAAATTCTATGCATAGTACATGAAATCTTGCTTTTTATAAACTCTGTGTGCAATCCTAACCCACGTTGTGAATTCAAGCAGGCATTTGCTGACGAGTACATGTCATATATCACATCCTATGTCAAAGTACAGCTATAGGACAATCAAAAAAATACTGAAAAATGAATGACTTTGCCTTAAAGACTGCATATGCTGAAAAGATCTGTAACAAGCCAAATTAAATTGTTTGCTTACAAGGTGGTAACACATTTCTCAGCAGAAAGGAGCAAAGTAGAAATTATGTTTTAAAAAGATACACAATCTCATAGTTTTGGATAACCTATTAACACTGGAGCTGAACTCTCAAAAAGGTTCCCTTGTGACGAAAGAAATGATAAATTCTCTTTAGGAGAATCTTGAGACTCTAAAAATGATGATAAAAATGAAAAAATCCTGAGGATATGTGGACAGAAAAGCAAATTGGAGGTAGCATTTATGCAAGTGGATCATCTTGTGAGAGTGGTAATTTGCACATCTTCAAAATTCCCTAGGAAAACAGAGCAAGATCCTGTCTAGATCACTTACATTCTACCTAAACTGGAAAGAAGCACCAAAGCCCAGGCAATGAAATGGCTTCTTTTTTCTCAGCACTAATATTCCTGTTAGGAGAAACTTAGTGGATGACTTCTCAGTTTCAAATTTTTCATGCTACTTATAATTGCTACTCATCAGAGTTAAGCACATCACAGAGTCCTATGTGGTGTTGGGGGTCTGCCTCTGTCAACATGCTGGGAAGATTGACATTTGGGTTCAGCACTGGTTTGGGCATCTGTGGGCTGTGGATTGTGAATCACAACTGTACGTTTTTGACTGTCTAAGAAGACAGAGAAAAGTGTCTGCCTGCAGTTAAACTTCTCTGGATTAGTATCATAATATTCAGAGTCTGAACCAAAGTGGAAAACTGCTGAGGAACTTTCAGTGGTTTTGTGACATTTATGAATTGTTCATAAGCATTCTAAAATACCTTGCTGAATTTCAGCCTTTTGCAGTTTCATTTTTGAAGAGTTATGAACTTGATTTCCTTTGTGTCATTATTTAAATTATATTCTTATTTCTTATACAAAGCTTTGAACAAACAGGATTGTGTACAAACAAGCACTTAGAAAAAGGCGTAAAAGGATCACAGCTAAAGGACAACCAAAAGGAATGAGCAAATGGCTGTCTATACTAATGCTGACCAATATTATCCACCTACTGGAAGTTAAAAATTCCCCCAATACTGTAAAGACGTAAAGAAATCTGTAATTATGTATGCTGTCATTGGTTAAAAATTTGGTGATTTTGAAATTTACTCTCTCAACACGATACATTTGCCTCATCACTATTGGTAAGTCAACAAAAAGAGCTTATACAAAGAGAACACAGGATGCAGAACAGCATGCTGCACTGCAAAGCTATTTACTGTGTTCCTTATGAGATGTTTATGCAAGTAAATTCTAAAGCTTGTGTTCATGAACCTGCAGTCATGAACTGTATATCTATCCAATTTACTTAAGTAATTTTAGAAACTTCATAAAAGTCATGGCAGCGTGACTTCATTCAAGCCATGATAGACTACTGTTAGTCTCCATTCTCCATTAGACTTTGGCACTGGCAATATAGGACTGTTAAAGGGTGAGCGAGTCTTGCTGATCACTCCTTCGCTCTCCAGTCGACGAATCAGCTTACAGATGGGAATCAGGGAGTCTCGGTTGGTGCGATATTGCCGCTGGTGCACCGTGGTGGTGGCAATCAACACCTGTTGTTCTTCGACCCACAGCAACCCCACAATAGAAGGGTTCTTTGAGAGGCAAGGCAAGGTGGACAGCTGTTTAATTTCCTCTGTCTCCAAGGCAGCTATATCAAAAGCCCACCGGTACCCTTCTGGGTCCTTGAAATACCCTCTCCAGAGGTAGTCTATGCCAAGGATGCACAGAGCCTCTGGCCCAGTCACAATGGGGTGCTTCTGCCACTCATTCCCAGTTAGGCTCACTTCAGCCTCCAATACAGTTAGCTGTTGGGATCCCCCCATCACCCCAGAAATACAGATGGGTTCTGCCCCTTTACAGCTTGATGGCATTAGGGCACACTGTGCACCGGTGTCTACTAGAGCCTTATACTGCTGTGGGTCTGATGTGCCAGGCCACCTAATCCACACAGTCCAGTAAAGCCAGTTGTCCCTTTCCTCCCCCTGGCTGGAGGCAGGGCCCCTCTAGTCCTGGTCATAGTATTCGTAACTCACTTCTTGTAAATGCGAATCAAAAGTCCCTTTATTAAGATTGAAGTAGGATCAGCCCTTCTACTCTGTCTGGGGAACTGCTCACTGGAGACTGGAGCAGCAATTTTCCTGGAAGAACCCCCTTTTGTGATTGTTTTTCCTTGCAACTCACCCGTGCCTCTAGGGTTGAGGTAGATTTTCCATCCTACTTCCTTGTGTCCTCTCTGTGGTCACCTAGGGAAAACCACAGGGTGGCGCGTGGTGTGTATCCACTATATCCTCTCTCTTGAGCAGAGGAACATTTACTCCTAATGGCTGAGATATTGGTCTGTACAGGTGGAGAGTAGGGCCTATCCTCTTTGAATTGTTGGAACTCCCAGGACAGTTTCTCCACAACTGAGATGCAGGTCCATAGGGAGGAAGAGAGACTTTCTTTGTATTGCCGGAGTTGGCCAGCCAATTCATCCACCATTTGTTCCTCTCCATCTTTCCAGTCATTACTGTCAATGAGTTGGCATATGACGGTGGTGCGCTCCATACAAATGGGTTGTGTACACCTGACTTCATCAGGATCTTTGGATAACTGTTCATTGTTCAGGTCATCATAAATCACCTCCAACATGGCTAATTCCCTCAGGTGCTGGATACCTCTCTCCATGGTGGTCCACTTGCCTGGGTGATATATAACTTCTTCCTTGAAGGGATACCTTTCCTTCATGCCTGACAGGAGTCGCCTCCAGAGGCTGAGAACTTGTGCCCCTTTTCCAATCACTTTGTCAATGTCCCCTTCCCTGGAAAGGGATCCCAGCTGCTTGGCTCCCCTACCCTCTAATTCCAGACTACTGGCCCTGTTATCCCAGCATCAGAGCAGCCAGGTGACAATGTGCTCGCCTAGACGACAGCTGAAATCTCTTCACATATCTTGCAGCTCACTCAGGGATAGGGATTGGGTGGTTACCATCTCATGTATGGGTTCTGCCTCTTCCTCCTCCTGTTCTCGTGATGGCCCTGGTTCATCTTTATCCCTTACTAAGCGAGTTGATTTTCTTGGTTATTTCTTCTTGTGTATGGGGGTGACTAATACTGGCATGGGTTGGTTCTCTGGTTCAGCCGCAGTGTCTGTTGCCAGAATTTGAGTAGCTGCAGTGCCTGCCACTGAGGTTTAAGTAGCCACAGTGCCTGTCAGCAAGGTTTGAGTAGCCACAGTGCCTGTCACAGGGGTAGATCTCTGGATGGTATTCTTAAATAGTTGTCTATCCTTAAACAAGACGTAAACCACATTCAGGACACATAGCAATAGGACCATGCTGGTTTGAACATTCCAAGGATATTAAAAATTCTCAAGAGCTGTTTTAATTAGCATGAAGGAGAAAGGGAAGGTGAAGGAGCAGGAGAAAGTGTCCCCCCCATCTCCCCCATAGATTGTTCCCCCAAGGAGAAAAGGTAAAAGGTGTAATTATTAATAGTTTCCGAAAGGTGGCTCCCGAGGTATGGAGATAACGGCAATGCTGAGTACAAATACCAGATTAGTCTCATGACCAATAATTTTATCATATCATAAACCACTAGTATTACACAGTGCAGCAGAATGATATCCTTGATCCAGCTCCCAGAGATGAAAAACAGCATGACAGGGAACATATACGTCAAGTAAGGTGTTACATAGCACAACTCAGAGAGCAAGCACGACAACTTTGAGAGTAAATTAATCAACATTGTGACCAGTGACTATTAAACCAATATGATGAATGCTTATAACAAATTTGCCTTAACACGCTCTGGTCAGATCTGTTGTTATCTCAACCCTTTGTGCCCCATGTTGGGTGCCAAAAGGACTGTTGTGGTTTAACCCAGCAGGCAGCTAAACACTACACAGCCATTTGCTCACTACCCCCCTCCAGTGGGATGGGGGAGAGAATCAGGGAAAAAAAAAAAGTAAAATTCGTGGGTTGAGATAAAGACAGTTTAATAGGACAGAAAAGGAAAGGAAAATAATAATAACAATAATAATAATAATGATAATGATGTTGATTATGATGATAAAAGAATATACAAAATAAATGATGCACAAGGCAATTGCTCACCACCCACTGACCAATGTGGTCACCACGACCCAGCCAGTTCCCCAGCAGCGGTCACCACCCCCTGGCTAACTCCCCCCAGTTTATATACTGTGCATGACATCACATGGTATGGAATATGCCTTTGGCCAGTTTGGGTCAGCTGTCCTGGCTGTGCCCCCTCCCAGCTTCTTGCTGGCAGGGCATGGGAAGCTGAGACGTCCTTGACTAGTTAGCAACAATTAAAACATCAGTGTGTTATCCACACTATTCTCATGCTAAATCCAAAACACAGCACTGTACCAGCTACTAGGAAGGAAATTAACTCTATCCCAGCCGAAATCAGGACACTCGCAAATACTTTGAGACAGAATAGAAGATTACAAACATTTCATAGAGACAGAGGTCAATTTATACTGAAGGGAAGTTAACTGTTACATTAAAGCAATTCCCCAAGGACTTTTCCATTATTAAGTTTCAAAAGACAATGTAAATTATGCACTACGATATAGGAATCACAATTATGCAATGTCACTCATTTACAACATTAATGCCTCAATAACATTATTACATAGTTCACTTCAGTCTAAGCAGGGGAAAACACAACTATTTTAGCACTTTTGGAAAAAAAAAGTAATTTTAGGATCACTAGATACCATAACTAGGTAATATTTCTCATGTACTTGAGAATTTTTATATTCAACTAATCTGAAAATAATACAGTGAGTTTGGTTTTGTGATAATAACATTTGGATTTGTAGTTAGATACTATGTTTGTCTGTTTTTAAACAGGCAAGAAATGACACTAATTAATAAAAGTTCTTTTTAAAAGGCACATTTGCTCGCTGCTGCAATACTCGACCTGAACTACAAATGAAAAAGATAAAATTTTTTGTTTCTTATAAAATACTGCTCTTTATTAATAAAACATTGAAGTTTTTTTGATCTTTGGGTTGTTGGGTTTGTTTGTTTGTTTTGGGGTTTTTTTAATGTTCTACAGTTTGAAAAGAAAGTACAGTCATTAATTAACTAACCAGTTTCTCTGGTGTTCTTTTCTGGGGTTCTTTGGTTTTCCTTCCTAGCACATGTGTGAAAATGACTCCTTAGTATTTTGGATTTACTGGTGGAAGATGTTACCATCTAAGTTCAAGAATCAAATAATGAAAAAAAGAGTCTGTTATAAGTTTGGAAGATTAATAAAATAATTTCCAGTATCATAAAGTATAGTCTGACTGCAGGATTTAAATTTAAGCTTGCCACATCAATACAGTTGTAAAGAGAAAGTGCTGTAGCAATTTACATTAGTGTTCCTGGAAAACAGGGATTTTAGAATTATTGCCATCTCACCAATGTAATTCTTTTCAAATTGCCAATTACAAAATAGCTGTATCCTATTCTATGACACAAGACTACCCTTAGCACACAGTATTTTTCAAGCTAGGTGAAATCCTAGGTCAAGAATGCTCACTGTACTTTCATTCTTATTTTTGCCATTAAAGGTCAGAGAGTAAGAGCATGTGTTTATGGTGACTTTGTGAAGGTGATAAAGCTGCAGTCACAGACAACCTGAAGGAGCTCCACATTTCTTTATTTAAGCTTGATGTAGAAATCATTCATCTCTCTTCTCCAGGCAGCCTTGGTTCAATATTGCAGAGTAAAGGCATTATGTTTCACAACCTTTAGCTGGTTTCTCATTGATCAGTGACATTAATATATCTGTGTATGACACACACAGCAAATTAATACAAATTTGAACTTGAACAAATTTGTCTACTGTAGTAGACTACAAACCAGTGAATATTTGTGCTGTAAAGTAAAGCTGATTGATTGAGATTTCTGCAACTCATTTTTACTAAAATCTGTTTTTACCTTCCCCCTCCCCCTTTTTTGTTATATAAAGTGTTTTTAAGTACCACAGAGCATTTTTAGTATGGTATGCCTTGGGAAAGAAATGCACAAGTTAACATGAAATTATGAGATTATTGTAGGAAACTTTGGACAATTAGTTTTGTTTCTTTAATTATTATTGAAGAGAGAAAAACAACAGCAAAAATAGACAGAAGTTTGAATAACAAATATATATTGGGTTTTGTTATCTGATCTGAAAATTATTTTGTTATCTGATTCTCTTTTGGAGTGGGCGTAGTTCCTACTACTCTATCACTGATGTCTAACAATCTTTAATGTACATACCGTTGAATTCTCTTTTGAGCTGGAAAGTAGTTTTTCCCCCATTTTACTCATTTGCAACTGAGGTAACTCTTCCCAGGCTTCACAAAGTCTACATGGTTAAGTACAGGAATCAAGATGTCAGAAACAAGGTTTTTAAAGTAGGAACAAGCTTTCTCAAAAATGCCAAATTTCTTTGACTTTACTGCATCATGTTTTTGCAGAATATGCCTACTAAATGACTTGGAGATAGTGAACTTAGTCCTCTTAAAGAACTGGGACCTTTTGTTAGCAGAGTTTCAGAAGAGTGAAGTTAGCTCAAAGCCTTTAATGAGCCTTAATGTGAGGAATTACTTCAGTTATAAAACATGGCTTTGGACAGTCTCGGAAGTTATATTCCTAAATTATGTAGTCGGTATTGAAGGCAAAGGAAAAGACTGTGGCTAAATAAGACAACCAGAAATATGATGAAAGAACATGTAGATCGAGGTTGACTGGGAGAAGTAACATAGTGGTTAATAAGAAAACCAAATTTTACCAAAAGTAGTAGCGAAAGCTAACCGGCAGGCAAATAGAACATCTCTGTTAATGTCAATGCACCATAATGAAACAAATGAGTTAAAAGAACTGTGAAGCTGGAAGGCAGAGTACACTGACAGGCATTTGTTTAAACAGTGATAAAACCTGGCACAAAAGACAGAAGAAATTCAAGCCATTAAAGTGGTCTGATTCTAGCTATGACCAGAAAGTACAAGAACATACGCCACTCCAACATTGTCCCTTGGAGAGCCAGAAACAGCTTTTGCACTGTTCTTCGGTGGGTTGCTTTCTTTTATGATGTACTCAGGTCGCAGTTGGGACATAAGAGCTAGAAATTGTGACACACAGCAATCTAGGTTCTGTGTGGGACAGAAGAGTAAAGCAACAGGCCCAAGGCAGTCTCTTGGAATTTGGTCTCTTACAGAGTTTACAGGAAAAGAATGGTTGTAATAACAATGAAATGTGAGTGTTGGAGTGTTTGTATTGCCTTGTGTATTTTACAGATAACCATCCTGAAGACATCTTCTATTAATTTTTAAAGCTTATTCTTGTTTTTAATAACCCAAAGGACAGAAGGATAAACCTGAAATATCTTAGCTTCTAAGGGTTTGGGCATTCGTAACACATCCTGGCATTTTCAAGATACAAAGAAAAAAAGGACACATTAAGCTGTATATGATACCGGATTGATCATGAAGAGGTTCCAAAAGGAATCTTGCTAGATTTGGCCCAGAGATGCATTAGTCAGACACTAAAAAAGTTGGAAGCAATACAGGGAATACAAAGGAGGAGGCACATAAATTGAAAGTGACTGATAGTGACTGATTTTCACTATCGAGAGTCCACCATGATTAGGAGCTTCTACCAAATTTCACCCTCAAAACAATTGCACTCTCTTCTACAATTTGATAAGGCCACTGGCATTTTTCTGCTTCTTACTTAACATCTCACCTCTTGCTCTACTAATAATATGCTGTGCAAGAGATCTGCCTGATGAGTGCCTGCAGCAATGTGTTCTGGAGCTAAATTGCTTTCGTAAATCTTTTTACTAAAATAAAATGAGCAGCAGGATGTTTGTCATTTCAATTGTAACAGAATAAATATTTTATCATCTCTTCTTCAAAAGCTCATCTGTAACTCAATGGGTTTACAGAACAATTTAAAGAGTAAAAGCATTTAATTCACTTTAACTTTGATTACATTACATGGCCTATTGTATTGAAACCTTGAAGTAATTTGTGACTGGAGTTTACTTATAATACTGTATGATTCCAGGCTGATTTTTATTTACTTTCCTCAGGTACACTGCCACCTTTTTCAAATGGGTGCACAAAGTGTACATAAGAAAAATAATCTTTGAAAGAATTCCCATCAAAAGAAGATTTACAGTTTTGTAAGCAGGGTGGTTTTTTTTTTTTCCCCTTTTTCTTAGAACCTCTCGAAAACATTAGAATTCAGTATGCAAGTGATAAAACATTAATGAAAAGGCATGCTGAAGTATTTGAAGTGGGGAAAACAATCACTTCACTTCTCATCAAACATGCCGAGAGTTTAATATGGTGCCCTTTAATAAAGACAGGCAAGAATTTTATCTAATTATGATGTCCCTCCCAAGTTGTTAGAGAATCACTCAGTGAAGATCAAGATTCAAGGAGCAGAGCTTCAGGCCACATCTATTGCTGACCTTGAAGGCTTCAGGGTATCAAGAGCATTACTGCTTCACAGGACTTTGATTTGCAGCATCCTATTCCCAGTAGTACCAGTTTGTGCCAAGAAAAACCTGTGACCTGCTGAAGATCAGTAGAAATAATAAGCAAAATGAAGCATAGGTATGATAAGGACAAATATGAAAATAAAAAAGAGCAACATGGTTTGTTTTATCCTGTATCTAATGGTGACATTTATCAGAGAGGGATAACTGAAACAGCAGAGTGAAAGGAAGAGTTTTATTTTGTAATAACTTTTTGCACAGTTTTTCTTTGACTCCAGGAGGAAAATGAATGAATAAATAAATAAATAAACAAAAAGTTGAAAGGCAAGAATAAGTGGTTTCTTTATTAAACAAACTTTGTGTCTTTGTACAAGTCTGCAACTAGAGTTTTTCTTAAATAACTCTCATGGCTGACAGTGTCTTGGTAAAAATGCAAGTTTTAATAAACTACAGAAGGGAGAATTTGAAATAAGAACCCTACATATAAAGGCAGATGAGAGATCCCCAACTTATAGCCCCGTAATTATAAGATACTGATACCACGAAATATTTAATATCATGGTACTCAAATGTCTTAAAGTTATTTTAAGATTGTCTCTTCCTCAGTTCTGTTTTGCCTTGCCTCGCCTTGCCTTGTCTGCCTTGCCTCGCCTTGCATCACTCTTGCCTTCTTCTGTCTTGCTGGTGTCTAATAGCACTGAAATTTATTGTCTGTAAAATTGCATCTGTTCAAGTAACTGTTGTTCATCCTTCCTGATTATGAGGTTCCTCAGTTCTTTGTACAGATCTGTCTTTGCTGCTTACTTTACAACCTCTGCCTGTAGGAAAATTCACTCCACGTCTGCTTGGCATAAAGTGCTACTATTTAAGTGTCAGTGTGACAGATGAGGTGGGAGGCTAAATGCTATCCTCATTTATGATTGTGAGAACAGAATCAATCTCTCTAATTCCAATGTGGGACACACAAAATCCCTACAAATAATCCTAACTTAGAATGCAGTAACAAAATCTGTAAGATGATGTATTAGTTTCTTCTTTATTATACTTTAATTTCACAAGGGAAAAGGGTCATATCTGAAAGGGAAAGAATAATATATAAATCCTATACTAGCTTTTGGTTTATTTTTGTATAGTTTGAAAGCTAAAAAAGTCTCTGTTTCTTGTTTTGTATCATGTAACATGTACGTTTAAATGTTGCAATATATGTATATAGTTTATAGCTTGCTTTTTTTGGCTCCCAAAGTAACCACAGCTGTGTTGTTTTGTTGTTTACTTTGTCTTATTTATTTATTTATTTATTTATTTATTTATTGTTATGTTTTGTTTTGTTTTGTTTGCTTGCTTCCCAGAAAAACCTAACTGGGGGTTTCTCTCAAGTGCAAGAGAAGGCTGACTTGGTCTCTATTCCCTCTTTCACGATTACATAATGACTGTACGGGTTCCATCTGGGGTGAACCATCTTAGCTGAAGACAATCCATTACAACCTCTTGCTAATTGCCTTTTAAGCTTTCAAGAGTCTGTCTTAAATTGCTCAGTCCCAAAAGGGAAGGCCAGAAGTTCATAAAATCTTACAAACTCTGCCAAACTCTGCAGTGCTTTAAACCCACAGCAAGTCTGTGAAGATGATTTTTTTTCATTTGCCATTTGCAGTATGGAAGGAAAACTTCATTTCCCCCCACAACTCTTTTGTCAATTTCATGACGTTAAAACTATATTCACTTCCCAAAACTGTTATGCTTGAATCACATAATGGTGATGAAAACTGCAAGACAAAATTGAAAGCTACTGTACCTTTTGGTTTGGAATCGATCTAAATATTACTCACGTGATTGCTGGCACTCAAACACAAAAAGTTTCTCTTCACAGAGAATTAAGGTCACGTACAGCTAAAAAAAAAAAAGTTTAATGTAATAATTGAGTGCAACAATGCTAAAATCACATATTTCTGATATTTAAGTTCTTCAACTTCTTAAAGTTACAAAGTCTCCAAATGGAAGACAGAGCTTTGGTAAGACAGGAGACAAATATGTAGTGGAAAAGGACAAATATACTTACAAAGTAAAAGAAAAGATTGAATGAAACGTCAGTTAAAAGCACTGTATAAACATTTAACATGAGTTTGCAGTCTAAAATGAGCTACATGGACCCATATTACCATTCTTACCTGTAGACATGGAACTGAGCTAAAAGAGAGTTTTTGGCTCCAAGCTGGAAAAATATTTGAAAATGTTCTTAACTTAAAGCATACTATGTAAACATGGCAGATTAGATTGGATTAAATATGGTAAAGGTTTGGAACATGCCTTGAGCACAGAACATTCTTGAAGGCTCTTGAAAGGGCGTTGCTTATTTAGCTCTTGCTCTTGGCACCAACCTCCAGCTTGTAGGCACTTAAAACATAGATCATAGAATCATAGAATAGTTTGGGTTGGAAGGGACCTCTAAAGGTCATCTAGTCCAACCCCCCTGCCGTGGGCAGGGGCATCTTCAACTAGATCAGGTTACTCAGAGCCCCGTCCAGCCTGACCTGGAATGTTTCCAGGGATGGGGCATCCACCACCTCTCTGGGCAACCTGTGCCAGTGCTTCACCACCTTCAGCGTAAAAAATTTCTTCCTTATATCTAGTGTAAGTCTACCCCCCTTTAGTTTGAAGCCATTCCCCCTTGTCCTGTCGCAACAGGCCCTGCTAAAAAGTTTGCCCCCATCTTTTTTATAAGCCCCCTTTAAGTACTGATAGGCTGCAATAAGGTCCCCCCAAAGCCTTCTCGTCTCTAGGCTGAACAACCCCAATTCTCTCAGCCTTTCTTCATAGGAGAGATGTTCCAACTCCCTGATCATTTTCATGGCCCTCTTCTGGACCCGCTCCAACAGGTCTGTGTCTTTCTTATGCTGAGGACTCCAGAGCTGAATGCAGTACTCCAGGTGGGGTCTCACAAGAGCAGAGTAGAGGGGCAGAATCACCTCCCTCGACCTGCTGGTCACGCTTCTTTTGATGCAGCCCAGGATACAATTGGCCTTGTGGGCTGCAAGTGCACATTGCTGGCTCATGTCCAGCTTCTCATCCACCAGTACACCCCAGTCCTGCTCAGCAGGGCTGCTCTCAATCCCTTCATCCCCCCAGCCTGTATTGATACCGGGAGTTGCCCCGACACAGGTGCAGGACCTTGCACTTGGCCTTGTTGAACCTCATGAGGTTCACACAGGCCCACTTCTGGAGCTTGTCCAGGTCCCTCTGGATGGCATCTCGTCCCTCTGGCGTGTCGACCGCACCACTCAGCTTGGTGTCGTCTGCAAACTTGCTGAGGGTGCACTCAATCCCACTGTCTATGTCATTGATGAAGATATTAAACAGTACCGGTCCCAATACGGACCCCTGCAGGACACCACGTGTCACCGATCTCCATCTGGACATTGAGCCATTGAGCACTACCCTCTGGATGCAACCATCTAACCAATTCCTCACCCACCGGACAGTCCACCCATCAAATCCATACCTCTCCAGTTTAGAGAGAAGGATGTTGTGGGGGACCATGTCAAAGGCCTTACAGAGGTCCAGATAGACGACATCTGTAGCCCTTCCCGTGTGCACTGAGGTAGTCACTCCATCATAGAAGGCCACTAGGTTGGTCAGGCAGGACTTGCCCTTGGTGAAGCCATGCTGGCTGTCTCGAATCACCTCTCAGTCCTCCATGTGCCTTAGCATAGCTTCCAGGAGGATCTGTTCCATGATCTTGCCAGGCACAGAGGTGAGACTGACTGACCTGTAGTTCCCCGGGTCTTCCTTTTTTCCCTTTTTAAAAATGGGGGTTATGTTTCCCCTTTTCCAGTCAGTGGGAACTTCTCTGGACTGCCACGACTTCTCAAATACGATGGATAGTGGCTTAGCAACTTCATCCCTGTTCCTTCAGGACCCGCGGATGGATCTCATCAGGTCCCATGGACTTGCACACCTTCAGATGCCCTAGATGGTCTCAAACGTGATGTTCTCCCACAGTGGGCGGCTCTTCATTCTCCCAGTCCCTGCCTTTGCCTTCTGTGGCTTGGACAGTGTGGCTCGAGCACTTGCCTGTGAAGACCGAGGCAAAAAAGTCATTGAGTACCTCCACCTTCTCTGTATCCCAGGTAACCAGGTCTCCCGTTTCATTCCGGAGAGGGCCCACATTTTCCCTCATCTTCCTTTTATCCCCAACGTACCTATAGAATCTTTTCTTGTTGCCCCTGATGTCCCTGGCCAGATTTAATTCTATCAGGGCTTTAGCTTTCCTAACCTGATCCCTGGCTGCTCGGACAATATCTCTGTATTCCTCCCAGGCTACCTGTCCTTGCTTCCACCCTCTGTAGGCTTCCTTTTTGTGTTTGACTTTGTCCAGGAGCTCCTTGTTCATCCAGGCAGGCCTCCTGGTGTTTTTGCTTGACTTCCTTTTTGTTGGGATGCATCACTCTTGAGCTTGAAGGAGGTGATCCTTGAATATTACCCGGGTTTCTTGGCCCCTCTTCCTTCCAGGGCTTTGTCCCATGACACTCCACCAAGCAGATCCCTGAAGAGGCCAAAGTCTGCTCTCCTGAAGTCCAGGGTAGTGAGCTTGCTGTGTGCCCTCTTCCTCATCTTCCTGTACTGCAGCATAGCCTTGAAGAGGTTAACACACAGAGGTCCTTCATTTGTAGTCTTTAAATTCCTATAGGTATTTAGGAGTTCTTCTCAGAACATGTTAAAAAATGTTTCAAATGCTGCAGCTTCTCTTCATCTATCTCCACCATCTTCCCAAAAAACAAACAATGCCTTGCTTTTGTTCCCTCATGCCTCATGTATAAGTGCCCTCAGAAATCTTTATGGGATAAAAGTTCAATTTCAACTAATATATGTCCAAAATGGCAAGAGTGTATGACAGAGGTTTGTAATCCAGGTCTTCTCTCATGCAGACATTTGTTCTTCTGTGGAGTCAACCCTGCTATTAGTCAATGTATATTTAATTATTTGTACCATAATGGAACACCTTCAGGACCACTCACTGTGGCAGAAGATGTTATGGGCTCATGAAAAAGTCAAATTTCTTCCAGCAGAAGAAGAATATGAACCCTACACACTCAGAATAGGAGTCTAAAACCTGAACTAAAAGGCATTGAAAGAAGCAGCAGCAGCCTATACTGTAGTTAATTTTTCAAAGGAAATATCACTACTGTTTAACTACACACGCACACTTTCTAAATGAATTTGTTAAATAGCTGTCCAACATGGCACTTAGAGCTATGAATTCAAGTGAAGAAACTCATGCCACCCAAAGAAAGGGTATTCTTCAGTATTTCTTTCTTCTTTATCTACTTTATGTAGTAGTGCACTCATTGTTCGGGGCTTTAACAGTCATTTACAAGATTCTTCATTCATTCCAGTTGACATCATCATCAGATCTCTGTTATAACTCCTTGAGTTTTGCTGTTCTACTGAGCTGGTGATGCAAGAAGGAGAATAATCTCTTATCTGCCTGCATCAGTGAAAAAAAACTCATACTAACCCTGTTTTTGTAAACCAGCTTTTCAGATGTGAGCACCTTCCTATGCCTTGAACAGGAAGGGAAGGCACTAACAGGTTCTGAGAATTCCCCTGGCAGCTCCATTCTAAAGCTGCATATTCCAAGCAGCAATGCTAAAATCTCTATGGCAGAGCCATCCATACACTAAAGAAACAAAATATTTGTTAAATGAATTTTTTTGGAATATAGATATATTTTTTCTAGCCTGGTAAGGGGTAATAGAATAATACTAATTTCTATACTTACCCTTGTACTTCTACACTCCTTCTTAGTGGCCAACAGTGTTCAGAGCCACAGAACATCTACTGACAACAAGACAGGACAAGAGGTCTACCTTGATACCCACCTTCAGCACTCTACATTTCCTCCCATACTTTTCATCTATATTGCCATTTTCTGCCTCCAAACCTCAAACCCAGTCTAGTGTCCAGTCCTAGAGTTCTCATCCTCTTTCCAGACCCACACAATGCCTGTCCCTACCTCCACTTCTGCATGACACTAAAAAATGTTTCAGATACCCAAATATTGATTTTGAGAACTATCTTAAATGCTCTAAGAAACATCTGTAAGAGGTTGCCAGGTAAGGCACAGGACAATATGTGGGATACCAACGGTCCTTTACAAATGCAGCTGGAGACCAGGTGAAATATACATGGGTGTGCCTACTTAATGCTCTATGCAGGCATTTTAGAATTGCACTCCATATACTCTGTCATCATATAAATTGAATATCTCTGGATAGACTAATTTCTGTTAGCACTTTCCCACAACTGCTAGTTTAGTTGCACAGCTACTATTTTACATGCTCTTAGGTGAAGAAAATTTAGTACCACAGATCTGTCCCCTTGAAGTTTGTACATATCTATGCACATTGTATACACCTGCATACAGGATTGATTAAGGGAAACAGCCTATATGAGCCATACAAAGTAAAATTTAGCATAACTTAGCATAATCAAGGTTCAAGAGAAACTTTTCATTCTTTATGTGTAAGTTGACATCCATAACTCTACACCCATCACCAAAGCTGATCATTCATCTTAAAGAAATGTTACTGTTTGATTATGGTTCTTTCATGCTGGTTTTATTCATTTGCTATCAGCCTTTTTTAGTAATAGCTTTTATGGAAGTCAGCCCAGAGTTAAAGACTCAAATTCAGATGAGAATGCCGGTATGCCTCTGTGATTTGATTAGCTAAAAGGTTTTTTTTTTTCCATTTTTTTGCAAACAGTTGAAATTGTGCTTTCTGCTTGTAAAAGTGCTACTAATTTTTTAATGATATGAATAATGATCTTCCCAAGTTACAAAGCCAAGCCCCATACAGAGTGGTACAATTGTTGATTCTGTGTTTTCAGACATAAAAAAAGAAACTGCTTTGTTAGTTTGTTGATAAATCAGGGGTTTGTTTCTATCTCAGTCTATTGTTTGACATACACAATAGACAGAAAAGAAAGAGTTAAATATATGATGTTTTTATTTGCTTGCCATTAATGCTTACAGAACATTTATAACAAGTTCTTTGGGACTCCTTGTAATGATGGGGAAACAATGTGTTTTGGGATTTAATTTGTTGAATAGGAAATGTTTCCAGTTTGCTTTCCCAGCTATAATGACGTGGCTGAATTCAGGAGTGCCCTTGAAAATCTGCAATGTAGAATGGTATATACAGAACACATTTATTCTATACAGTGCCAAGGAAGCTACTAACAACAAATAAATACATGCTGTTTTTCTTAATGTAATAACTGGTACTGATTTTAATTTCATTTTCTCATTTTATTTCACCTCTGATATACCATTTGCTGTAACTCGCCGAGGTCTCAAGTCACCACAGAATTTAAGCACCTGCTGGGTTTTTAGCACGATGAATACAACTCTGCCTGTTTAGGCTGATGATGCTGTGAGGTGCTACTCAGTGTTATGCTTTGCATTTCCTATGCAGCCCTTGAATCTTCTTGATTCTTTAAATCAGCCTAACAATTCTGGTTTCTGAGAGCTCAGGTCCTATCTCATGGACAATTAGTGATCGGTGATAAAGAAAACCCAGTCGTTCCTCTTTACTTCTCTCACTCACTGCATTAATAAGCCAAACTAATGGCTTCAGTTCTTCTTGAACTGAAGAAAATCAAATATCATTTTCTATTTTTGCAGGGGGCTACTGTGTGCTTTAGCTCTCTGAACATCTAACCTACACAGTCCTTGTTAAGTACTAAGTATCAATGCCGAGTCAATTAATGAAATAGTTGTAAGTGCCTAAATAGATGATCAATATTAATGATCTGCTTACATTTTTAAATAGAAGACCACTTTTTCTACTTTATGAACCTTTGAATTGCAAAAAGTCAGACACATAGGTTCTTTAGCAAAAAAGAAAAAAAAAGTGACAAATGATCTTATCATTGATTCAAATTTAAGAAGTAGAGGAAAAACAGTGGCACAGTGTAACTCACTTATCCAAAATCTACATTCAGGTCTTTAGACATCTAAACTTGTTAGAAAAAATCCATCAATCAAAGGTCAGCCTGCCAGTTGGGAAAATAAAAAGCCATTATGAAGGAAACAATTTATTCAGAAGATTTAATGGTATCTTAAGCTCTGAAACATACAAAAATTAGTAACTCCAACAAATAAAAAAAGAAGTTTCATTTACAAATATTCACTTATCTGTGGCTTCCTTACCCTTGCCATCAACATTTCTATCCACAAGGAAAACAATACTGTAGTTTATCTAGAAGAAAACATGTAATACTTTAAATTCACCAAACAATTTCAAGATGTGGAAAACATTTTCTATGCTATCATCCAATCGATAGTGCTACTTCTGTTGAAGGCAGGCATTAGTTTAGAGAGAGAGATGTGGGGATATATCACAGGTGCTTGATTCTGTCACAAGAAGATTTCTGAATTCCCACTGACATTGTAATTTTCTTTCAGGAGCATTGAAAGTCCCATTGGGCACAGTAGGCTCCATGGGATACCTGTCACTCCTGTGCCGTAGTGCATTTCAAGTTTCAGATGTCTGTATTTTCCATATGAGTAGTTTTCCATATAGAAGAGAGGTTACTGTATGTGTTAGGCTACAGGCTGGCAACCCCCTAAGGTTCAGTCCAAGGGGGAAGAACTTGGCCTTGAGGCTATGCTCTGATGTTTATATCAAAGTGATGCTGACACATAATGAGAACAAAAGGCAAGAAATTTACCAACAAACAGCTGCTTTGCTTTGAAAGCAACTTGTTTAGAATCCTGATGTCTTTGTTCTGCTCTGTTCAGCAAGCTGGCAACTTGACATAGGGGGTGTTGCCTGGTACGTTTTGGTTTTAGTACTTGTACACAGAAGAGGACAGTAACTTCTCTTTGACTACACCTACATCTCTACTGATAGTTTCAGCCATATTGCAAGCATTCATTATCCTAGCAAGAATTTAATTCCAAAATGGTCTCTCCAAAATTCCTATTAGTCTGGTCTTTCAAATACCATTACTAAGTTCATCCAAATAACAAGAAAATAGAGATATAAACACAGCTTTTTTTTTTTTTTTTTTTTTTTTTTTACACTTATAATTTTACTTACCTTGTGGTTTAACCTCAGTCGGCAACTGAGTACCACACAGCCACTCGCTCACTCCTCCCCTCTTCCCCCACCCCGGTGGGATGGGGGAGAGAATTGGAAGAGTAGAAGCGAGAAGAACTCGTGGGTTGAGATAAAAACAGTTTAATAATTGAAATAAAATAATAATAGCAATAATAATAATGTCATAATAATAATAATAATAATAATACACAAAGCAAGTGATGCACAGTGCAATTGCTCACCACCCGCTGACCGATGCCCAGCCAGTCCCCGAGCAGCGGCCCCCCCAGCCAGCTTTCCCCAGTTTATGTACTGAGCATGACGTCACAGGGTATGGAATGTCCCTTTGGCCAGTATGGCTGTGCCCCCTCCCAGCTTCTTGTGCACCTTCAGCCTTCTCAGTCGGTAGAGCATGGGAAGCTGAAAAGTCCTTGGCTAGTGTAAGCACTACTTAGCAACAACTAAAACGTCAGTGTGTTATCAACATTATTCTCATCCGAAATCCAAAACACAGCACTGTACCAGCTCCTAGGAAGGAAATTAACTCTATCCCTGCCAAAACCAGGACATACCTCTCTCTCATCTTCAACTTTCCAGTAATTAGTCATGGACTTAAAAGCAAAATAAACACATACAATTCTTGTATGTAGAATATTTTGTGTAATAGCACAAAGTCAGCTGTTAGTGGCATTCCTCAGGGGCCTATACTGTGGCTAATATAATTAAACATTTTAATGTCCTGTACAATGGGACTGAATGCACCAAGCCATGCCAAGCTGTGGGGAACTGTTCTTCACTGAGATCTTGATAGTTTGGAAAATGGTCTGAAATAACCTCATAAAGTTCAACAAATCAAATGCAGTTTTCTGCTAGGGACAGGTGCAACAATACTGTATTTGGGTGCTAGTTGGGGGAAAAAAAAAAAACAAACAAAAAAACAGCTCTGCAGAAAAGGACCAGAATGTCCTGGTGGACAAGAAGTTGAACGTGTCTCAGTGGTGTGTATTGGCAGAAAAAGCAGCCAACTATGTAGTGTATTACCTGGAGTGCAGCCAGCACTGGAAGGAAGTGGTGACTCCCACCCACTCAAGCACTTGCAAGACTGCACCTGGACTACTGTGTCCAGTTTTTTGTACCCCAGTGCAAGAATGACATTGAGCAATACTGGAGCAAGTCCATTAGAGGCCAGATTGTCAGGGGATTGAAATACCTTTTTTATGAAGACAGAATGAGGGAACTTGATTTGTTCAAGCTTAAGAAGAGCAGACTAAAGGGAGATTTTGCCAAGGTATACAACTACCTAATAGATGATATGAAAAAAACAGAGATAGACTGTTCTGAGAAGTACCCAGTGCTAGGATAACTAGTAACTGACATAAACTGCAAGAAGGGAAATTCTGATTAGGTAGTAAGACTTTTCTTTTTTTTTTTTTTCATTATGTCAAAGGATTAATTTTCCTAGAGAGGTTGTGAAGTCTCACAATCCATATTACTGGAGACTCTCAAAACACAACTTGGCAAGGTTCTAAGATATCTGGTTTAGGCTGACCCTGCTTTCAGCAGGGTTTTGGACTAGATGGCCTTTAAAGGACCCTTCCAACCTGTTGCTCTGAGATTGTATGTCTCTTGCACTACAAGAGTGCCAAGGGGCACCTAATAAGGATGAGGTTCCCACCAAGAAAGATATTCTTTAAAATCACACAGACACGTGATTCCAAGAGTTTTACATTGAAAAAGGAAGTAATTATAAGTGTGTGGGCTAGTCTGAAAAGTAATCCAGAGCTGGACTGGTGGAAGAGGTTCTTTGTAAGTCCTATCAAATTAGTTAAGCTAAAGCATACATACTTTTATATATTCTCAGTTGGAACAAAAAATCTGAACAGGTGTCTGACTGTGGGGTTTTTTGGAGGGGAAGAAGGGAGGGAGGGAGGAAATGTTGGGAGTGAGACCAAAAGATCCCAGTGCCCACAGCAAAAAAATTCAGCTGCTTATGAATATGAAGAAATACAGTCAAAGATGTTGCATTAAGAACATACATAATTATTCAGTTCATTAGTTGAGCAAGAACAGAACTTAGCTGTCTGCCTTATTACTACCTCTCCTCTGATGAAGTCAGATGAAAAAAATGCTAAAATTAAGAGCCATTACTCTGACTATGTAAAAGTATTTGATATTTTCGGTTGAAATGAAGACACATTATAAAACATTTCCCAACTATGTTTTAACGCTATACAATAAACACAGTTTTAACTATATATTAAAGTTCAATGAATTAATAGGAAGAGTCCATAACAGGAATACAAATCTCTTTGTGTTTTAAAATGTTGACCTATTTATATATTTTAAAAGTATTTTTTCAGACAATAAATTCTTTAGGTCAGAATTAACAATTTAAATATGTATGTAAAAGCGTAACTATGAGTGTTGGAACGATTTTCCTTTCCTGTATGACAAGAAACCACGATAATTTTTTTTTTTCAAAAGATGGGCAGTACAGGCTTAAAATCAGCATTCCTGTGCCAGGGTAATCCCTACAGCTAGTAGAATTCACAACAGGGGCCTTTAAATTTCAAAGAACTGATCAAAGGTACTTCAAAGAAAAATTTCTGCCTAAACCTTGGACTGGAAAGTGCTTTCATGGATTCACAATAATGAGCTCTTTCTCCAGAAGCTGGTCATGACACTTGTCTTTAAATGAGGTTCTAATAATTGTTTCAATATGTAGAAAAGGTTCTCATGAGAGTTTGTCACTACCCAAAGCCTGAATGATTTTCTCTTACAAAATGGGGAAAGAATTTTCCATTACTAATTCTTTCTTTGCAAGTTTCTTGACTATGAACTATGACATAGCTTAGCTCACACCAAACTGATGGTGGGCAATGTTTACTCCTGAGTGCATCTCAGGGTTTAACACAACTCAGCGGTGTTAACTTACCAGGGACAGAAGCATTAAGATTTTTGAGACTTTACTAGAAGAAATTTAAGGCCACAAAGATTTAGAATATTTAGGCTTTAGGTTAAAAATGGAGTTAATAACCTTTGTTCTACTTGTAATTCTAGTCCTGAATATTCCTTCCAGTCACACTGTTTCAACAGAATACAATTCTCTTCATAGACATTTCCTTGGGATTATCACAAGAACTGTTATTAGTTAAGCACTGTCCCTGAATATCAATAGTCCCTCACTGCCAACCTCCACTGTATCAATTATCTGGATTTCATTCACATAGAGAACAAAACAGGTTAGGTGGCTATAGCATTAAAAATTCAACTCGGTGAAATTTCAAAGGTAATGCTGAATGAGAATGAAGGGAATGATTGATTTTGTGATCCAAATTCAGGGCCATGTGTAAGGGTTAGGCATGGATTTTCCCACATGCCAACACAAAAGCTAAAAGTTAAATAAGCTGCTTCTGGTTTACTCATGCCGTTCTCAGCTTAGTCCTGTGTTGGTATTCTGGGTGATTTATGTTTTGCCCAGTGAAAACTAAAGTCCAGTTTAATTTTTCCCTGGACTCAGGAGTTTTTGAGACATGATTTATCCTCTGGATTTCTCTTTAGGCAACACAGTGATACCTCTTAGTTCCAGGTACAGTTAACCATCCATCTAAAGCAATGACCACATGTTTGACAGTGTCTTCAGCTGTCAAGCTTTTGATCTTCTATAGGGTACCAAAACATTCTGAAAGACTGGCAAATTTGTGTATATATTTGGACTCATACTTAGTTACAATGATCCTATATATAGAATAATGTGTTACCTGAGTTCTTGAAAAAGTAACAGAGGGAAGAAAACAAAAAAAGGTATTAAACTGAAAAAAGTCTTTACCCTTTCATACTGCTACACACAAACTCTTCAGAATCATCTTTTCATTTTTACTAACAATGGATTTTTATTAACCTAAGGTTAGACTTCTCATGTAAAATAATTTCCCTCTTACACTTGTGCTGATGTACCACTTATACTTGTCCCTTTCCTTTGCTCAGATAGTTCTGTCTCATTCCTTATTTTCTCCCTGGTCTTGATGTGGGTCTAGCCTCTAAAGCTAATACCCAATCTGATCTAGCTTTATATTCTTAAATAACCAAATATAAATCTGAAATAATTCCCTGATAGATAGTATCACAAACCTGAATATGATTTACTAGATGGGCAATTGCTAATTTATGATGCTAAGAAGGACTTCTAGAACTGTGTTAGAATGAATGGTGAGTCTCATATTCTTTTCCTTCTCCCACATTGACAGCTCTGAAAAAATCCAATGCAGTAATGCATGCATGGTGAGTAGCTTTTGGGCCCCCTTTTGAGTCCTATTACGACTACAAATTAGGTCCATGATTTTGTTAATTTTCACACAGTATAAAACCATAGTTATGAAATTGAAACTGTCTTCTACTGTCAACAGGAATTGCTGTACTTCACCATTTTCATTCCATTCTTCCCTTCCCTAAAAACATAAGAACTGCTCTACTGGCTCACAATAAAGCTTCCTTTCACCTAGTTAATTCTTTCTTGATTGCAATCTGAAGGAGAAACTAAAGAAAAAGATATTAAGAAGCAAGGCAAATACAGAGTTATAGATCACAGACTTACTCAATGACTGATGTAATCACAAGTTTTTTGACTGATACACTCTTCCAGCTACAACAATGTTTAAAATACTTCTTGAAATTGAGATTATACCTAACCCCATTGTTAAATAGATAACAATGACTTATTTTCTCTGAATTTGCTTAGTCCTTTCAAAAATCTATTTACAGTTCTATTGTCTGCAACATTTGGCATTCATGAGCTCCACAGTGTAATTATACATCATACACAAGTTAACCAATTTTGTTTGCTCTAAATTTCTTGCTTGATAATTTCAGCCATCCATTTTTGTTGTTGCTTTCATTATGACAGATACATAATAATTTTGTATTCAGCTTCCACATTGTTTTTTCACAGAACTCTCATACCCCTCACTATCGGTCTCTTTTCCTGAGATTTCCGAACTAAATCTGTGCCCTGTTCCATGTCATCGTTCATCCTTTTTGCTCATCCACTCCATACCAAAGTATTTATTGACACTGAATTTCCTCTTCTGTTGTATCATTCAGCATTATGAAATATTCCTTCACTTCAGCAGCCAGATTTAAAATTAATGATCACGAATTAGTATGAAATTGTACGTTGTGCAAACTTTATCCTTCACTATTTGCCATTTTCTTCTATCTGCTATGAATATACTAATCATAAGCCTCAGCAGATATTCTGGTGGGGTTCCAGCATTGGTAAACTACACTGAAAATTAATCTCTTATCTTCTTGTTTGGTTTTATTTCTTTATTCTTTGCTTACCAAGGCACAGAAAGACCAGTTCTCTTAGCTCATGTACTGGCTTTGGCTGGGACAGAGTTAATTTTCTTCATAGAAGTGCTTATACAGAGTCAAGTATCAAGTGCTTTTCACACTGCCCCACCAGTGAGCAATATGGGGGTGCACAAGAAGTTGGAAGGGGACACAGCTGGGACAGCTGACCCCAACTGACCAAAAGGATATCCCATACCATATGGTGTCACGCTCAGCAATAAAAGCTATGGGGAATGAGGAGGAAGAGGGAGACATTCAGAGTTATGGCATTTGTCTTCCCAAGTAACAATTACGTGTGATGGAGCCCTGCTTTCCTGGAGATGGCTGAACACCTGCCTGCCGATGGGAAGTAGTGAATTAATTCCTTATTTTGCTTTGCTTGCACAAGCAGCTTTTGCTTTACCTATTAAACTGTTGTTATCTCAACTCACAAATTTTCACACTTTTACATTTCCAATTCTCTCCCTCATCCACTGGGGCTGAGCTGCTGGCTGGGGTTGAACCACGACAGCTCATTAGAATTTTATCTTTTTAGGAGCAATTGATGTGAGATCCTCCTGAAAGATTTTTGAAAGCACCTTTGTCCACAAGCTCACTGATTCTTTAAAGACTAATGAATCTGAGGCATGCACAAAAATGGCGTGTATACTTCTTCCATATATCAGGTTTATTCACATGCATATTATTTGTTTTCCCTGTTTGCACCAACACGACAGTGGTCTACAAAGTTCTTTTTAATAATGTGTCATAAAAGTCACCTTCCCTTTCTTTGGTATCAAGGATGATTTGAACCATAGGTTGGTTTAATCTACTAATTCAGAGATTGGAGATTCATATCAATTAAGAGATTCATATCTGAGATTCAGAGATTTGTAATTGAGTCTTTGATGATTTTATGAATATGATCCATAATGTATTCAGAGATTTTAGATCTGAGTTTCTTAAGAGTGCCTTTAGAACCCATTAAGTACCAGCTAGATTGAGTTGGGCAGCAGGATCCTAGCTTCACAAGGCTTTTTAAATTGTGGCATTCCTGTTTTGCATTATTCATGAACTTCGTTATATGTTTGAACTACCTTCTTGTCTAATAGTAATTCATGAATGATACCCTCAAACATTTTGTTATAAGCTGTAGTAATACCTAAAACACCTGCAAAAAAACCCTGTTTTGCTCTGACAGGAAAAATATCTGTCTTTTTTTGAATGAATATCTGTATTTTTTCTCCAGACAAAACGTAGAAAACCATAGAGATCATACAAGAATTCTTGCTTTTGCACTTTTGAAATCCCTTTTAGTGATTCATGCTTCACCTGTAGTTTATTAGATGCAATATACTGTGATTAAATCTATATGACTTCAAATATCAAGAAATAAATTCTCCACTGATGGAGTTATGCCACTACAACCTGGCCCCATCAGTACAGGCTCATTTCCATTTGTGACAGATGAAAGTCTTTGGAAGCATGGAAACTTCAAAGACCATAACACTGAGATGCACAGCATTATGGATGCACAGATTCAGGAAAAGGCTGTTTTATCAAAGCTGGGGGGTAATTAATGCAAATTTCTAGACTTTCAAGCAGGTAAATAAGCATGAAAGTCTCACCCATTTCTGCAAAATTGCATATATTGCTTTGTTTTGGTTCAAGAAGGTGATGAGGAAGTCTAAAAATATGGCCCTTGTCAGGAATAAGACACAGATACATTTTCTAGACTGTAGATTGTAAGTGCTATGTAAATATGATAAATGTTAATTAGGGTGAAGTTGGAGGGAAGACTGAAGCTTAAGAAATGGTTTTGAGAGAATGAAACATGGTGTCATGAATGTCTAATCAATAAGTAGAAAGCAAGAGACTTGAGACATTAATGTGATACCGGTCTGAAGTCAAAACTGTGACTCCTTTTATTACTTAGTCAAATGGTATCACAATGACTAAATGAAGATTAACAGAAAATGGGTTTATCTATTTTTTAAAATATTATTCTTATCATTTTGCCTAAGATAGTAAAACCACAAATTTTTTTCAGAAGAAAGAATTTCCAAAAGGAAATTCACTTTGAAACAAGATAATATTTTTTTGTGGCATATGTGGAAAAGAAGTATTGCACCCCTATGGTTATTGACAATTCCACATTTTGCCTCCTGGGAACAGTCACATTCCCCCAGAATTTCCAAATCAGTTTCAGGAAGGTGAAAATTTGTTTGTAGGTTTTTTTATGCTTGGTTTCACCTCACTTTTAATACAGCAACCAAAGGCAGAGAATCAGGATACAAACCTTACAGCCTCTGACAACCCTTCTTGGAAGATGCATGCCATTTCAACATTCATGTGAAGAGAGGGAGCCAAAGAACTATAATTTAAACAAAACTGAGTATATTCCAGAAAAAAAACCAAGCACATTTTGAAAGAAAATTTAACTCCAGTACGAACATTCAGCTTTGTGTCTAAAAAGTTTAAATGTCTTTTTAGTTGAAGTCACTGCTAAAAATACATCACTGTATTCATCAAAATGTTTCAGTCCTGACAGACATGGGCTAATAACTGAAAAATAAAAAACCTTCTGTTTCCTTAGTACACATCTAAGGACTGTAAAAGGATTCTTTTAATTTTTTTTTACACTGCTCATGAAAATAACTTTTTTTTCTTACCAATTCTATCATTGCATCAGTGGATAGATTGTGGGGGTGTTTGTCTTATCTTATATAACAGATGGGTAGCTATCTTATAGTCCAGATTATTTCTTGCGAAGCTTCATTTTATTCTTTTAATTTTATCTCCTTTTCTTTCCCATACTAATGAAGTTTTCAGTGTTCCTCTGTGAAAGATCTGCATTCACATAACAGGAATTACACAAATTTATGCCAAAGTTCCAAGAGAGATCCTGATTTTCACAAACAGGTTTCTATGGTGATATTTTTTACACATCTTTTCATAAGCTTTACACTACCCTTTATTATGTTAATCTCCCAAAATATATTTAAATAAAGGTCCATGATAGCTGTGTTTGGAGTTTGGCCAACGTCCATATTTTTTGTTTGCTTGTTCGTTTTTTTTTCTTCTCTAAAAACCATGTATTTCACAGCTTGGTTTTATTTGCTCAGTCTGATAATATATGATCCTCTTTAAATAAAGCTTTATGCATAGGTTTCCATCAGAGGCTTTTCTAATTTATTGGCCATCTTCTGCTGATTTGCATTTCTAGTAGCTAATAGCATTTTGCCAATTTATCTAATTTCACACAATAAACATTTCAGTTGTAAATAATTTAGCTTTGCAAAACAGTAACTAGAATTGTGTATACTTATATGCTTACTAGAAACTGATACATTTTTACCTGGTCTCTCTGTTTACAGGTGATTTATATATACAGCAATGGTATTTCTAAAACATATAATGATCTTTATACTTATTGAGCAAAATCTCAAAAACTTTTTTCCTATCATCAGAAGACAGATCTATTTCAAGTCCTCAAAGCCATGGATCTGCTCACACATCAGAAATCAAGAGTGACAAATCAGGAGTCATGAATCAAGATTAAGGGCCATAAGTCATGTGATCAGAATAAGACCGAACAGAAGGCATTAAGAAAATACTTAACTTCTGTTTGTCTACCATGTCTATAAATGATTATGGATTTTAGAAGTATCCTCTCACCAGCTGGTAGCTTCCTTATTTAAATTAAAGCTGTTGGAACTTTTCTGGAATGTGTAATTTTGTGGTACAGCAATAGGGGTTGAGAGGAGTTGAGGGTCTAGGCAGAGATCAAGGTGAGCTTCTGCTGTAGTCAATCATAGTTCTTTCAACATTGTTCCAGACCCTGCACACATACAACTGCTCAGTAACAATACCACCAACGCATTATAATCCCTGCCTCCTAAGCAAAGCATACTGAGATTCAGATTAATGGCAATTCCTTTACCCTCACTGTAAGGTTTCTAAATAAAAGGTTTTGTTAGACTCATTCCTCATGTAAGGGAAAACAGCATTCTTGATCTTCCAGTCTTCATTGTAGAGGAATTCTGTGAAAAGAGATGTTTCTGCATACATAGGATTGAATAATTTTTTAAGATGGTGTCATGATCATAGCATGGCTTCAAAATGTAGATAGACCTTCCGATATTCTCTTGGACTCCATGTCAACACTGACAAATAATATGGCTTTTGGGCAGGAAGCAGGAAGAACAGCAGTGTCCATGCTTTTCCCTGGAAGGTGCGATGTCCATTCTTTGGTCCCAGGTACAAATTTTTCAGGGTCACAATGTTCTGACACTGTCCTATCTGCCTATTAAATGAAAAATATCAGTCCACGATGTCAAAGGAAAAAAGTCTTAGGACTCTAACACTATGAAAAGTGTTGAGAAACGTTACCTGCTCAAGTTTCAGTTCAGTGGCAGTGACTATCACTTCATGTGTAGCTGGGATTCATCTTCCTGGCTTTAGCCCTCTGAAAAGTAGGCATTGACACTAAGAGAGTTGAGTAAAATCAAGAGACACTTGAAAGAAATAGGTGTTTCCAGAGAATGATTCACCTGACTGTAAAATACAGAGGGTGAATGGTATCCTGGAGATGTCTTTCTCTCTCACTCCTTTGATTATTAGATAATGACCTGAGACTACATGCTTAATTCTAGCCATTTACTAGGTGAGATTCATATGGTCACCTTCACAGGTTACATGCCCTTCATCACTCTACGCATTCGTTTTTATATTACATATTCCTTAGGGGGAGGAGAATATTATCTTCATATGACGTACATGAAACTCAAAAAACCCCTGTATTTAAAAATTTGCTGTACTGAATTCATCAAAGGTAGATTTCTTAAATCCCTGCTCAGCAGTCTGTATATGATAGTGTCCTTCATCTGGTCACAAATATATATTATGAACTATTTAGATATAGCAGATTTTTTCTTATATTTAACTGATCACTACTTTCTGCCACTTTTTTGACTATTAAAACTTCCAGATGCTTTCAAATTGTACCGTGATTCATACAGCTTTTTGGAAATTATTGCTTCCTTTATTCCATCTTCAGCAATCATTTTTATGTTATGCATTCCTTTTAATAAGCTGATTCATGCCAGGTGCTAGTTTTTCTCATCTTCTTTTAAGAAACCAAATGACAAAGGAAGTTAATGATGAAAAACTGCACCATTGGGAGGTCAAAGAGTTCGTTTTCTGACACAGACTCATTAGATGATGTGGCACACACCAAGGGTGGCATTGATTACCATAGCCTCTGTACTCTTAAAGGTTAATGATCAGGATAATTAGCTAACCTATTGGAACCAGATAACATTCAATTGAGATAAGTGACAGGTGACCGTAGTTATTAAAATAGACCAGAAACAGACTCTCTGAAATTGCCACTTACTTATTAAAAATTGCTTGTAAAAAAACTGCAGAAAGCATCAGCTGTCTCTTTTAGGAACATCTAGTTTAACAATTCCTATTCCCTTTATTTTATCAATACCCTATTGCCCCAAATATCTTGTCTGTAAAAAAGATTAGAGAGATAGAGGTTTAGGAACAGATGCTCTGGTGGAAATTTTAAAATGTCATATATTACAAACCATAACAGGGGGATTTAAAAGCAAGCCATGTGTTTATTTTGACAGCATTATTCTACAACCAGAGTGAGAGTTTACAGCAGCAGTCCCATGAGAAACCTGTTTTTATTAAAAATGTTTCATCATGTTCTATTTAAATGCATGGTGTTGCTGGCAAAAAGGTTGTTTCTTTTGCTTTAGGTTTAGGAATTGTAACCTGGAGACAAACAAAATTAAGTGTGAAAGATGTTTGGTGAATATTTTCCTACATCACAGGAACACGTGCATTCTTGACACTTAAGAGATTTGATCCAGAAAACTCATTGGCCCTATGTAATCAGACAGTATGTCTCAGCTCTGGAGGATCCCTGTAGCACGGTTTGTTTGTTTGGTTTTTTTGATGTTGCTCCTGTACTGTGTTAGCGTAGACAGCAAGAGAAGTAAGATCTGCATAAATCATGTCTTTTACCACTCTAGCTGATGTAACTGGAAAATTGGACAAGAAAGGCATAAAAACTGATCCTTACTTGTGAGACAGGGATATCCCAATAGATATTTCATAAAGTCTTATTATCATATTCCTAGAAGAAGCAGCATATGTAGGAACACAGATCTAGGAGGGATAACCGGGACAATTAAAGTCAGTCCCATCTATGAGATGGAACTTAAGAAGAGTCCACAAGATCACATATTCTTGTCCTGTTTCACATACGGAGAATTACAAAATGCTCTCTCCCCATAGTACTTGGGGTCTTTAGTACATGAAGGCCAAGAATCTAGGAAAAAACAAGTAATGCTAAAGGTTAGATCAGGAAGCAACAATAGTTTTGGCTTCCGAAACTTCAGGGAATTCAGGAGCTGAAGATGTCTCTGCTTCATCTTAACAAAAGGAAGAACAGATCCTATGAATATAAATAAGGCAAAATTTGTTCCCTGATATAAAATCAAATGACTCTCTAGCCCTGAGAAATATGAGAAAAAGACATCTAAGATTTTTTTCAGTATCAGTACAGTCACAGCACACTAATCAACATTTCCTTTCTAACTACAGCTGCTTCAGAAGAAGACCAAAAAAGCCCTGTGAGCCAAGAAAGGAAAACTCTTGGCCCAAGCAGATTCTTATTCACTGGCAATTGGATAATTAATTAAACACAAGCCAAAAGGATATCTACAGTTTCTTAGGGATTTCAAGAAGTAATTAGTATAGCTGTCTTTTTAGGATCACACTTTCACTTAGGTTAAGGTTTTACTGCTTTGTTTTCTTAGTATGAGGAATTTTTGGTATCATTTCTTAAAGACAAAGCTTATACTAGTAAATTAAGCAATGATAGGGAATGTTCCTGGTTACTGGAACATGATCATCTGAACTGTTAAACTGTTAGAGCTATTGTGACACAGTTGTGGCCAGTGCTCATTATCACTTTTCTGAAGCGTTTCTGTGCGTGTTTCTGCAGCTAACACAGGCCGAGGATGATTTCCAAAAGTCAGTTTGCATGTGACCACACTGTTTTGCGCATAAAAAGGTTCAATATTGCTATCACAGTCACTTCTGTATCAGCTGGCCTCAGTGCTATAGGACAGTTCAAGATGTGCTAAATTTGCTAATAAGGACTCTGACTTTAGTGAAATCCTTAGATCCTGGATTCAGCTGATCTCATATGAAAGATACATCCTTTTCATCAAGAACACTTTGCTTCTAGTTCTGGCATGTTTTATCTGGGGCATGGCAATGTTTCTGATGACCGCAATGAAGCAAGAGAAGCAAGAATGATCTGAGATTTCAATATCTAGCCGCTAAGGAAAGACTGAAAGAGCTGGCTTAATTCTTTCTGCTTAAGGAGAATTCTAAGCTATAAACTTGTAAATCTTTGTGGCAAAGAGAGAGGAAATGTGTTCTTCGGGGCCAATGAGGTTAGGACAAGAAGTAATGGGCATATATAACAGTGAGGGAGATTTAAACTAGATATTAGGAAAAACAAAGTAAGTGGAAGGATTTTAGTGGCACTAAAATAGATCACTTACTTAGATTGCTGAATGTTCATTCTTGGAACTTTTTAAGAAAAGCTGCAGAAAGCATTAAGAATTATTTAATTGATAAAATGTTAGACAGAGAAACAATGTAGAAGGCACTGAAGGTGCTTTCTAACCCAATTTCATTAGAATTTTCTGATCATGATAACTGCATATAACAAAAAAGCAACCATTAAATATTTGACATTGTCAGAGAATTTTATTTTGTTGAAAAAATACAATAAAGTTGAAAATCTTTTGTTATTATTTATTGACTGTAAGTATACTTTTGTTTCAGTATTAAGTCATGGCTGATGAGGGAGGTAAAGACAATAAAAAATAATTGTTTAAGTTAAATTTTATACCACATTTTTGCACGTATCCTAAATGTGAGCATTCATGATGATTTTTTCCAAGTACAATAGTAATGATAGGGGTTTTTTTCCCTTCTTCTGCATAACACTAAATTTAAATGTGTTCTGTCATCATTGTTCTAATTACTTTCAAATTAATTCCTTTTCCACATCTTAATATTCTAGGAAAAGGTCTTCTGATTCATTACTATACTTTCTTGCTCAGTTTCTTTGGTTATGCTGACTACTTCAGAAAGAGAAGCTAGAAATTCCACAATTTCTGGCTTCTAATTTCCCTAATTCCACATTCAGCTAAAGAGATTATTTTACCACATAATGTGTGTTGTAATAAAGGAGAAAGCAACCTTATTTTCCCCCCCTCTCTCTGCCTAGATTTTTATTTCACTGCACTAAATCTGGCATGGCTGTTTATAACAGCTGTTCCACTTTTCCTTTCTTCAAGTACTACAAGCTATAAAGCTTCATTCTAAGCTCTTAATGCAGTCAATCATTTACCTAGTAAAATAAAGAAGACTAATGAATCTTCCCCATATAAAGCTTCATTTAGCTGGGCTTGACAATGCAGCAGTATTGCTCAAAGATGTGTGAACAAGCAACTGGAATATCTGAAGCCAGATACATTTAAGTAGCTCACAGTAAGTCATATATAAGAAAAGGATTACAACAGTAGAGGGAAAAGCAAGAGGTTTTGCCTCAGGCTACCTCTGGGGCATTTGAAGTAATGTTGTAATTCTACCAGGACCAGTGTGGTGAAGCGTATATTGCAACATAAGCGGCTCATAAAGTAGTTGTAGAGATTAAATGTCTTCTAAATGCTTAATTTTAATTGGAATGTGATTAGCCTGAAGGCATAAAAGTATGTCTAATATATTCTTTCTTTTAACAGTTTAATAAATAGTTACAGAAAATACTTAATGAGAATTTCATAACAGTATTAAAAAACAGTTAACTTCCTTAGTTTTCTCTTGTAATAAAAAAGTTGCAGAAACAAAGTTTTAAGCTAGTATAGAAAATTGCTTTTAACTCACTATCTCACAATTGATTGAAGCCGAATACTGAAGATATTGATTCAATTGAATATTTTGGTATATATGCAGAACCTTTGCAAAACAAAACAGATGCAATTGCAAATATATATGTCCAAAAGAATATTCTCTTTTGAATGAAATGGCTGTATACAGTTTTTTAATAGGAGAACACTGTTCATCTGAATAGTGCCTTGAATAAATGCATTTTAATTATTTAGAAAGAAATCTTTCTTTTTTTTTTTTTTTTCCCTTTCTTGTTTTTCCCCCAAAGTGGTTCTCTGAATCTTTTCTCTGAGAGGAAAAAATAGGTAGAAAAGCACTTTTGGCTCCCCAGTAATGAATGAGCTACAGTGACCTTTGTGCCAGAGTAAATTGTACAGCTCTGTGCAGTCCTTTTTCTTGTTTCTTTCTGTGTTTTACATAAACTATGTAAATTATATGTCATTTTAAAACAAATTAATTAAGACTCAAGAAGTACCTTTATGAATTAAAAAATGGTCTTTTCTATGTCAAGCTTAATACCAATATAGACAACTCCTTTAGCAATTTGTCTGGCATGTATCTGTGAGACTCTTGATATGTATGAAGTCTATTTTTCAGACTTTTTGTCTGTGATTATATTAAACGTAAAGATTACAAATTCTGTGGAAGTAGGGGGACCCTCTGTGTTCCTTCCACACAATAGGGAACCAGACCTACTAGATCTCTAGGAAGCTCTGTCGAGTTGTGAGTGCCATCCAGATCTAATCCATTAATTCCTACGAGGTAATAAAAATTTTGCTTTTTTTGAAAAGGTGGTGTCTGTGCCTCCAAACAAAGTCTAACTGTTAGGCCAACTCCTGTCTTATCAACAGAAAGAAGGAAGAGAACAACATTTACTCCTGGTTCTTGTTTTCGAACAGTAATTATCACTATAAAACTATGCCCCACTTCTTTTAGGGAGGAAGGGGCTCAATATGTTAACTTTTATTAATGGTGGATGTCTTTGTGCATCTGAAATATCAACATAACCAAGACTAAGTTTCTGTGACAGCCTTCACCCCTAATTTTATTTATGCTGCTTTGTGTCAGACCTAAGTTGGTTTCCTAAAGGGTACTGCCTCATTCAGACAATCTGAAATGCAACTCAAGGGCACAAAAAGCTTTCTTCCAGAATGGTATTACTGATAAATTCCTTCCTGACTCTTTCAGCCTTGTCTTGGTTATTTGTTTGTTTGGGGTTTTTGGTGCATGTATACTTGACTTTACTTCTAGACCTCCCTAAATACACTGTCATATTTTAAGGAAAACATAAATTGTATATTTCCAGCATAGCTCCCCTGTAAGTTCACTCAACTTCCTTTCACACCTGTGCTATCATTAATTGCTAGTTTACTTCCCTGGCTATAAACATTTATAGTCTACAATTACTCTGTACACTAATTATCTTGAATAGCTGGTTTGGGACAAGGGAGGAAATCAATGGGAAAATACATATCCTTGTTTTCTAGCATTGGAAATACACAGTCTTCCTGTAACATTAAGACAGTATATTCATTCTGGTTTTCTGAAATTAATTTTCAGAGCCTTTTTTTCTTTTTTTTTTTTTAAGCTACTCCAGTCAGGTAAGTTGAGATATCCATGGAAAACATAATGTTTGCAATTTGCATAGCGTAAAACAGTGAAAGCTGTCTTGAAATCTGTAAAAATATTCTATGAGAATTCACAAACTAAAAACAATGCTATATGACACCATGTCGTGGGGACTATCTTGAAAATTTCTTTCTAAAACATCAGTATCTGGTTCTGCCTACCTGGCCTCCAACAATATTTTTTGTTTCATTACTCTGAGAATTTGTATTTTTTCATCTATTCATAGTTCACAATGCATTTGTTAATGTATCTCCTTAATAATGCAACTGACTTTTTCTGTGGTGGTTTTATTCAATTCATGTTCAGTGCTTTTTCCTGGATGACTTTGTCCACAACTCATTTGATCCCTTATTCTTCTATTATACCAGTAACACCTGAAATAGTTCTTCTTTGACATTTCCTTTTAGTTTTCATTTATGAACTGTGCCTTTTAGGCATTTCAGAATAGATCTGTGGGAACGTTCAGAAGAGGTTGGGGGTCAAATAAGGTTATCATTCCAAAATGAAATTTCCTGATACTCATTCCTCTTATTTTCTTTCTTTCTCTACATACCCATTAGGGTAGTGACCTCCTGTCCACCATGCAATCCTGGGCTTCATTTTGGACCAGCCATTTTATTTCTTTGTTATAATAGTTTATGTCACATAATTCTTTGTAAGTGAAACTTGTCCCCTTTGGGAGGACTTAATCAGCATTTTCTCCATGGGTGTAATGAAATATTATAAATCTTTCCGCAGACAGAGGGCATATAGTAAATTAGTGTGATACTGACCAAAAATTAGTTCATGCATGTTTGGAAAAACATAAGATCAGGTATTAATTATAGTCATTAAAACACAAATCTACAATTACTGGAAGCAGTAACAAATGTAAATCAGATGAAAACCTTCTGAAAAATAATCAAACATTTAATATTCTCTTTTTCTATTTCTGTAGCTTTAATCTCTCACAAGAATATTTCTCTCCATCCTTCAAACTTGGCTGAGTTTTTTCAGGACAAAGCATCTCTGTTTTGTTAGACTTCTTTATTATAGAGAAGGTTTTTAAATTGGTTCACATCATAAAAGAAATATGACTGGTAGTTCCACTTCACCAGAAATCAACACTGGCATAAAAGTTTACATTTTCCTTGGATAGCCAAACTGGTCACTAAGGAATTAAAAATATCTACATCTATAGCCTACTGAAGTCTTTCAGAGAAAACTAACAATCCATAACTCCATAGAGTTACTACCTACTTAGGTATAGTATCATATTACTATCAGTTGCAAAATACATAGAAATAAAGTGCTTCCTTTACTTTTTATCATCTTGAATTTGTTGGAGTATGAAAAATTGGAACATGTCAAAGTTTAATAGGGTTGAATCATATTAATTTTGCTTATTGTTACTTAACTGCAGACAAAGGACAAAGGAAATATCATCATTGTTTAAAGGAGAACCTCAAGAGCTGTTAGAATAAAATAACCACAAATTTTTTTTTTTTTTTTTTTTTGAGAATTAATATGTGTTAGTATGACTCTTTAGTTCCATTATTATTAAGGAGAAAATGGGATAAGAGACCTTTGAAAAAATCATCAGCTATTTTAAAAATACTAGTGTACTCCTGATACGTAATTCTGTATCATATGGGATGGGTCATCTAACTGAATAAAAAGGGTAAGTAATTCAGGTAAATAACCTACCCTTTTTTACTCAGCATAAAATTATGATGAAGGAAGTTCTATAAGTCTCAGAAATATTGTTACTTTTTTGAAAATACGTTCATGAAAGGCAGGTCCTGCTTGACCAACCTGATCTCCTTCTATGACCAGGTAACCCGCCTAGTGGAGGAGGGAAAGGCTGTGGATGTGGTCTACCTGGACTTCAGTAAGGCCTTTGACACTGTCTCCCACAGCATTCTCCTTGAGAAGCTGGTGGCTCACGGCTTAGACAGGTGTACCCTGCGCTGGGTCAAAAACTGTCTAGACGGCCAGGCCCAGAGAGTTGTGGTGAATGGAGTTCAATCCAGTTGGTGGCCGGTCACGAGCGGTGTTCCCCAGGGCTCAGTTTTGGGGCCGGTCTTGTTCAAGATCTTTATCGATGATCTGGATGAGGGGATCGAGTGCACCCTCAGTAAGTTTGCAGACGACACCAAGTTGGGCGGGAGTGTTGATCTGCTGGAGGGTAGGAAGGCTCTGCGGAGGGACCTGGACAGGCTGGATCGATGGGCCCAGGCCAACTATATGAGGTTCAACAAGGACAAGTGCCAGGTCCTGCCCTTCGGCCACAACAACCCCATGTAGCGCTACAGGCTTGGGGAAGAGTGGCTGGAAAGCTGCCCAGCAGAGAAGGACCTGGGGGTGTTGGTCGACAGCTGGCTGAACATGAGCCGGCAGTGTGCCCAGGTGGCCAAGAAGGCCAATGGCATCCTGGCCTGTATCAGAAATAGTGTGGCCAGCAGGAGTAGGGACATGATCGTGCCCCTGTACTTGGCACTGGTGAGGCCGCACCTCGAATACTGTGTTCAGTTTTGGGCCCCTCACTACAAGAAGGACGTTGAGGTGCTGGAGCGTGTCCAGAGAAGGGCAACGAGGCTGGTGAGGGGTCTGGAGAACAAGTCTTCTGAGAAGCGGCTGAGGGAACTGGGGTTGTTTAGCCTGCAGAAAAGGAGGCTGAGGGGAGACCTCATCGCTCTCTACAACTACCTGAAAGGAGGTTGTAGTGAGGTGGGTGTCGGTCTCTTCTCCAAAGTAACAAGTGATAGGACGAGAGGAAATGGCCTCAAGTTGCGGCAGGGGAGGTTTAGATTGGATGTAAGGAAAAATGTCTTTACTGAAAGAGTGGTGAAACATTGGAACAGACTGCCCAGGGAAGTGGTGGAGTCCCCGTCCCTGGAAGTATTTAAAAGACGTGTAGATGAGGCGCTTAGGGACATGGTTTAGTGGGCATGGTGGTGTTGGGTTGAAGGTTGGACTCGATGATCTTAGAGGTCTTTTCCAACCTCAATGATTCTATGATTCTATGATTCTATGCACCAGCCTCGGGGAAAATTGAACGATACAATGGACTGTTAAAGACTACACTGAGAGCAATGGGTGCTGGGATGTTCAAACATTGGGATACACATTTAGCAAAGGCCACCTGGTTAGTCAACACTAGAGGATCTGCCAATCGAGCAGGCCCTGCCCAGTCAAAACTTCTACGTACTGTAGGTGGCAATGAAGTCCCTGTAGTGCACATAAGAAATATGCTGGGGAAGACAGTCTGGGTTATTCCTGCCTCAGGCAAAGGCAAACCCATCCGTGGGATTGCTTTTGCTCAAGGACCTGGGTGCACTTGGTGGATAATGCGGGAGGATGGGGAAGTCCGATGTGTGCCTCAAAGGGATTTGATTTTAGGTGAGAATAGCCAATGATCTGAATTATGTGATATTAAGTACTACATAATATTATATGCTATACTAATGATATTACAATAAGAATCACCCAGACTAATGAAGAACAACTGTGATGAAACCAAGCAAAGCACAGTGATGATGGTACCAGAACTGACTTCAACATGAAACAATCCAACACCACATACCATCTCCATCTTTCCTGCCCTGGAAGATTATTGCGACAGATGGAGCCCGAAGTCATGGACTAAATGAACTCAACAAACGTTTTAGAGGGATGGGCCATAGACTAAGGGAATGATATCTGTGTGTGTGTATATATATATTAAAAAAAAAAAAAGCAAAACAAAAAACAAACCAACAGGAAAAGGGGTGGTGATTAATGGAGCTGTACTGGAAAATATGGGACTTGAGCATGACATAGATGGTATAGAATAAGGGGTAGATACTGTCCTGGTTTCGGCAGGGATAGAGTTAACTTCCTTCCTAGTAGCTGGTACAGTGCTGTGTTTTGGATTTAGGATGAGAATAATGTTGATAACACACCGATGTTTTAGTTGTTGCTTGGTAGTGCTTACACCAGTCAAGGACTTTTCAGCTTCCTGTGCTCTACTGACTGAGAAGGCTGGAGGTGCACAAGAAGCTGGGAGGGGGCACAGCCAAACTGGCCCAAGGGACATTCCATACCATGTGACGTCATGCTCAGTACATAAACTGGGGAAAGCTGGCCGGGGGGAGCCGCTGCTCGGGGACTGGCTGGGCATCAGTCGGCAGGTGGTGAGCAATTGCATTGTGCATTACTTGCTTTGTGTATTATTATTATTATTACATTATTATTATTATTATTAGTAGTATTTTATTTCAATTATTAAACTGTTTTTATCTCAACCCATGAGTTTTTCTCACTTCTACTCTTCCAATTCTCTCCCCCATCCCACTGGGTGCGGGGGAGGAGTGAGCGAGCGACTGTGTGGTACTCAGTTGCCAACTGAGCTTAAACCACGACAATCAGGTTGGATGGGGCTTTGAGGAACCTGATCTAGTGAAATATGTCCCTGCCCATGGCAGGGTGGTTGGACTAGATGATAGAATCATTAAATCATAGAATTGTTTGGGTTGGAAAGGTCATTTCCATCCCAAACCATTCTATGTTAGTACAAAATTTGATGCCAAATTTCCTAAATAAGGGCAATTGCTACAGCTCATTATACTTTTGTACTACCATAGAATTGTTTGGGTTGGAAAGGATCTTTAAAAATTATCTTTAAGGGTCCTTTCAAACCCAAGCCATTCTATGATGTGATGATTCTATGATTGAGGAATGATTAGGAAATCCCAGAAGAAATATATAAATGAGAATTTGAATATTGAGCTGCAACACACAAATATTGTTTTATTTAGGTCCACCTGTGATACAGAAACAAAGTTTTGAACCAAAATTGTAGCAATTGCTCTTGTTTAGGAAATTTAGTATCAAATTTTGTACTAACCAGAAGAATTCGTTACTTATAATAAGTTATTTGTACTAACCAGATTTAGTATCATCTAGAACTATGCCAAGTCTAATTGGTAGTTACTGATATTTCTTATGTTTTATTAAGATTTATGAAATTAATATATTTATATATCTCTCCCCAAAGGCTAGCAAAACCAAACAAAAATAGTATTGGGTTTCAGCAGCACCCTCGTCACATCTCTGTTTGAGCACTGAATAGGTAAAATTAATACCAGAGATTCATGTCTCTCAGTAATATTCTTATTGTGGTTGCCTTAGTTTATTTTCATTCTCTCTGATTTGTTGGGAAAATCTGCAATGCAGATTATGGATTTCAATATTTGTCAGAAAAATTGTATATTTATACATAATATACACATTATTGTTTAAATCTTTTTAAGTCCTTTACACTTCCTAAGAAATCCCAAATTTTGTGCTTATCAAATCACCAATGTGGTGCTTATCAAAACCAAAAGAAACACTGAATGTAAAGTCCATCTGTCTAACTGTGCATCAGAGAAACAAACCCAGAAAACTTGCATATATCCTGTATTACATACTGTTCTTGAAAGAGTGGACATGCCAATTATTGCTTTGAATAGATGGCACTTCTGCTGTTTTAAACTCATCAGATGTGGCAATGTTGGTAAAATTGTCACACAATATGTTTTAAATTTGAGACACAAAGACAAAAGTGAGAATGCTAGTTTTCTCAGTTAACAAAAATGCATCAAGGCTAAAGAAATAGATGATAATGTTGGCAATTTATTAAGAAACACAACCACTGATAATTCAAGGGCATGAAAGTCCATTCCAGTTTGTAAATAATATAAAAATGACACCTATTTTACCAAAAATGGAAAAAAAAAATCCATTTATTTAGATATATATCAGACAGCTTCCATTTATTATTAAACAGTGGTTTGGAACTATGATTCTATGATTTTCTCTGTTCTGTGTTCCAAAATGGCTGCAATTGATTATGCCTAAAATTTATAACATTGCTGGGTATATTTGGTGCATCAATAGGAAGAGAAAGTGAGTAATCGATCAATTTATTAAACTAAGACCAAAAATGTGAATATGCTGTGTTGTCAGTAGATAAAACAACATAGGATGTATGAATCTATAGCAGAAGGCATGGAGTTCTGTTGTTATTATATCACTGATGTTATTTCTTTTGCTGCTCTTTTACTCGCATCATTCCCCCTGGGTCCCAGAGCCTTCACGGTTCATTTTCTGTTGATTCTCAATACTACTGCTAGGAATCAGAAAGATGAAGAAACATTCAGAAGTGAGCAACAAGCAGTCAGAAGCAAGTAAATTCTTTATGATGTAAGTAACTTGAAAAGATTTATGGCAATGTGCTTTATATTATATTAGAATTCTTCACTTAGCTCTGCCCTGAGTTCCATTTCATATATTTTACAAGGCTTGCAGTTTATCTGTTCATATCAGTAGACCTTTTTATTTAATTTTCTCAGAAACTTTGACATTTAATAGTACTGAATAATGAGACCTTCCCACAATGGATATCCTGTGGTTATTTATGTTCTCCGTATACATACAGTTTTAGCTGTTAATGTATTCTTTGAAGCACCCTCAAAGTGCATGACAGGCATCCATAGTTATAGTTTTCTTCCCTTTTTTCAGATCTAAATCTCGAGGGTACTGCTCTTCTCATAAGAATGGACAAACCCCATGCTCAGCCAGATTTTCGGGAATGGTAATGCAATGCTAACACTTCTGAAATTTTCTTTAGTAATCTTAATCAATTTTAAATGTATAAAGGTCTTATGAAATTGCCTTTGACATAGTAAAGCCCTTTTCACTACCGATTTTCTCAAAGCGGTGTTCCACACAGCTAGTAAATAGTCAATGAGAACAAACATCTGTAGTGACCCAAACAACATCTGTAACAGCAAATCAATAACATCTTCAATTTAGTTTTATTTAGAACAGCAGGACATACACTTAACAGCAATAATTTAGAGCAGAAGCTTTACTGTAGCAAATGTTTGCAAATGTTGTATATACATATGCACAGGCACACATACATTTATATGGAGAGATATATGTATATATACAGATACCTACTTTTTATATAAATATATCATACAAATCAAAAGCCTTAGTCATCAAAATAATTGGCTAAAGTTTTAGTCAGTTAAAATGCATCTGGCAGTGCCAAAAAGAGAGTCAAGTATATCCAACTTAGCTAACATAGAGGCATTGACTTAGCCCAGTAAATGTTTTTAGACAATACCATATCATAATTTCATATAATCATAGGCTCATAGAATCATTAGGGTTGGAAAAGACCTCTAAGATCATCGAGTCCAACCTTCAACCCAACACCACCATGCCCACTAAACCATGTCCCTAAGCGCCTCATCTACACGTCTTTTAAATACTTCCAGGGATGGGGACTCAACCACTTCCCTGGGCAGCCTGTTCCAATGCTTGACAACCTTTTCGGGGAAGAAATTTTTCCTAATATCCAGTCTAAACCTCCCTGGTGCAACTTGAGGCCATTACCTCTTGTCCCATCACTAGTTACTTGGGAGAAGAGACCGACACCCACCTCGCTACAACCTCCTTTCAGGTACTTGTAGAGCGCGATGAGGTCTCCCCTCAGCCTCCTTTTCTCCAGGCTAAACAGTCCCAGTTCCCTCAGCCCCTCCTCATAAGACTTGTTCTCCAGACCCTTCACCAGCCTCGTTGCCCTTCTCTGGACACGCTCCAGCACCTCAATGTCCTTGTAGTGAGGGGCCCAAAACTGAACACAGTATTCGAGGTGCGGCCTCACCAGTGCCAAGTACAGGGGCACGATCACTTCCCTACTCCTGCTGGCCACACTATTCCTGATACAGGCCAGGATGCCATTGGCCTTCTTGGCTGCCTGGGCACACTGCCAGCTCATGTTCAGCTGGCTGTCGACCAACACCCCCAGGTCCTTCTCTGCTGGGCAGCTTTCCAGCCACTCTTCCCCAAGCCTGTAGCGCTACATGGGGTTGTTGTGGCCCAAGTGCAGGACCCGGCACTTGGCCTTCTTGAACCTCATACAGTTGGCCTGGGCCCATCGATCCAGCCTGTCCAGGTCCCTCTGCAGAGCCTTCCTACCCTCCAGCAGATCAACACTCCCGCCCAGCTTGGTGTCGTCTGCAAACTTACGGAGGGTGCACTCGATCCCCTCATCCAGGTCATTGACAAAGATCTTGAACAAGACCGGCCCCAACACTGAGCCCTGGGGAACACCGCTCGTGACCGGCCGCCAACTGGATTGAACTCCATTCACCACAACTCTCTGGGCCCGGCCGTCCAGCCAGTTTTTTACCCAGCGCAGGGTACACCTGTCTAAGCCGTGAGCCACCAGTTTCTCAAGGAGAATGCTGTGGGAGACAGTGTCAAAGGCCTTACTGAAGTCCAGGTAGACCACATCCACAGGCTTTCCCTCCTCCACTAGGCGGGTTACCTGGTCATAGAAGGAGATCAGGTTGGTCAAGCAGGACCTGCCTCTCATGAACCCGTACTGGCTAGGCCGGATCCCCTGGTTGTCCCACTCATGCCTTGTGAGCGCCCTCAAGATGAACCGCTCCATAATCTTCCCCGGCACCGAGGTCAGGCTGACAGGCCTGTAGTTCCCTGGATCCTCCTTCCGGCCCTTCTTGTAGATGGGCGTCACATTGGCAAGCCTCCAGTCGTCCGTGACCTCCCCTGTTAACCAGGACTGCTGATAAATGATGGAGAGTGGCTTGGCGAGCTCCTCTGCCAGCTCCCTCAGCACTCTTGGGTGGATCCCATCTGGCCCTATAGACTTGTGGGCATCCAGGTGGCGTAGCAGGTCGTTAACTGCTTCCTCTTGGATTATGGGGGGTTCATCCTGCTCGCCATCCCTGTCTTCCAGCTCAGGGGGCTGAATACCCTGAGGATAACTGGTCTGCCTGTTAAAGACTGAGGCAAAGAAGGCATTGAGTACCTCAGCCTTTTCCTCATCCTCGGTGACAATGTCCCCCCCTGCATCCAATAAAGGATGGAAATTCTCCTTGGCTCTCTTCTTGTCATTAATATATTTGTAAAAACATTTTTTGTTGTCTTTAACGACAGCGGCCAGATTGCGTTCTAGCTGGGCTTTTGCCTTTCTCATTTCCTCTCTGCACGACCTAACGAGATCCCTGTACTCTTCTTGAGTCGCCTGCCCCTTCTTCCACAAGTGGTAAACTCTCCTTTTTTTCCTGAGTCCCAGCAAGAGCTCCCCGTTCAGCCAGGCTGGTCGTCTTCCCCGCCCGTTCTTCTTACAGCACATGGGGACAGCCTGCTCCTGCGCCTTTAAGACTTCCTTCTTGAAGATCGTCCAGCCTTCCTGGACCCCTTTGCCCTTCAGGACTGTCTCCCAAGGGACTCTCTCAACCAGCGTCCTGAACAGGCCAAAGTCCGCCCTCCGGAAGTCCATGGTTGCGGTTTTGCTGGCCCCCCTCCTTACTTCACCAAGAATCGAGAATTCTACCATTTCATGGAGCCCAAGACGGCCTCCGACCACCACATCTCCCACCAGTCCTTCTCTGTTTGTAACCAGCAGGTGGAGCGAGGCACCTCCCCTGGTAGGCTCCCTTACCAGCTGTGTCAGGAAGTTGTCTTCCACACACTCCAGGAACCTCCTAGACTGTTTCCTCTCTGCCATGTTGTATTTCCAGCAGACGTCTGGGAAGTGGAAGTCCCCCATGAGAACAAGGGCTAGCGATTGTGAGACTTCTGCCAGCTGCTTGTAGAATGCTTCATCTGCCTCTTCATCTTGGTTGGGTGGTCTATAACAGACTCCCAGCAGGATATCTGCCTTGTTTGCTTTCGCCCTCATCCTTACCCATAAACACTTGACCATATCATCATCACAGTTGTTGAGCTCTAAACAATCAAAACACTGCCTAACATCCAGAGCCACCCGTATAATCAGCTCACCAAAGACCATTCAAAGTATCTGTAGTAATGAGAGGTCTGTGTTGCAGCATACTGGATTGGATTTTTTACAGCATAAATGGTATGTATGAATGCATAACTATAAAATAAGTGGGATAACATTAGAATAATGTTAAGCAAGAAAAGAGGTAAACCCAGCACAGTGTAATCCATGCTGCCTATTGAAAGAGATCTCTAGAAAAAGCTTTTCCCAGAAATTCACCTAGGGTTAATTTTAAAGGAATGAGTTGTCTTACTCCAGAAGACACAGGAAGTGCGCTAAAATATGTCTGATGTAGGTTATCATGGGATAAGAATGAAGGAATCTTGTGGAAGATAGGTTGTTTAAGAATACAGACAGATTCTGACTATCTCAGAAAAAACAACAAAAAAAAGACCTCTGGACTGCCCAAATTATTTCCACCAATATTTTGCAAGTGACTTATTCCCCTATGAGCATCTTCAAAGTTGGAAAGAATCTATGTGATGCAAAATGGGAGGAGCACGTTAGCCCACTTAGAGAAAGGAAGAAAATAAGAACAACAATAAGCAACTGTCAAAGTTAAGAGACAGGCTTTTTGTTATTCTTCTGCATGACAGCACTTTTCTTCTAGTCTTCTTGCCTCTTGAATTTAAGATTTCTCATGTTATCAAGAATTTTTGAGAAGTGCTACATTTAATGTAAAAACATCCCTTGTGTCCTCCTTCCAGGTATTTTGCAATAAGTCTATCATTTTCCCTAATTCAATTTTTAATGAATAACACCTGAACATACAATTTAAAGGTACTGAGTGATATTCTACACAGCAGAAATTATTCACAACTGTCCATAAGAAGTGGTAATTCTGGTAGACAAACACTTACAAAACTTGTTGACTGACTCAAAGCCAGTTTCTCCTCCCTGATAGAAATAATAGCACTCCGGTCAAGTATGCTGTGATTTCCACAGGAAATAGAGATTATACCGGGGACAAATCTTTCAAGCAGCAGCTGTTGGATGAAAGAATTATCTGTCAGCCCCCATTCCTAGTCATCAAAGACAAACACTATGATATTCTTGTGTGAAATTGAATGTTTTGCAGACTAATACTAAATCTGTGTAGTTAATTGACCTTTTTTTTTTTTTGAGAAGAGAGAGAAGTCAAGAAACTGTTTTAAATTATTTACTGTGGATTAAGTTTTCTATTCATATACCATTTAATGCTTTTCTCACTAAAATGTGTTTTCACAGAGGAAAGATGCTCTTTATCACATGTAAGGGTAATAGAATCTATGCTTATGCCAGATTAAAATTAATCGAGCTGAGAGGTTAGGTTTCTGAACTCATTTAATGGTGTTTATTTGGTACCTACTTCTCCAAAATCATCTAGTACTTTGTAAAGTTTCTCTTTGAGATTTTGAATTTAATTGTGTGTGTATTCAAAAAGTAATTATATGCAGCTACCTGATTAAATGTTCATTCATATAATGATTAAAAGTGTCTTATGATGACAGTTGTAGTATGTCAGGTTCAGAACTGAATGATTATCACCTGCTGATTGTAGAAATGAATGCCTATAATGGGAGTAATTTCATAGCAGCACTTATTATAAACTAATACTGATCATATATTACAGTGATTATTTTGTTGTGTCAGATACCTATTTGAACAGAAAGAATTATTTTCAGCCTTCTTTTACCTATTGACAGACATAGAATTAGACGGTAAAAAATCAGGGTATTTTATGCAGTTTGAGGTATTATGTCTCTGAAGGAGTATGGTCAAAGTAAACACTCTTAGGGACAACCCAGGAGCATTAAGGATCTTTAAAAGAGTGTTCTTTTTGTAAATTTTGAAAACAGAGAGGAAGGAAGTTGCATAAAATGGTATAGCTAGTTATATTATAATATTACTGTATTGCAAAAATGAAAACAGTTTCCAATATCAGCAAAAGTATATTAAGAATATTTAGCCTTTTATCATTTTGGATAAAAATTATTTGGTCCTTACCACAGATTTTCCCATTTCTTTAACACAGATTGAGAGCTTCTGTGTCTTTGGGTTTTTTGTAAGTGGGGGGAATAACTTAGTTTTGGTCCATTCCCACACTTATCTGTGAAAATTCAGGATTCTCAAGAATTTTTAACCTATTTGAATGCCATGATTTTTTGCTGAAAAGAAGGAAAGGTGTTAAAAAGAAGAAAAGGGTTCAGGAATGGGTTTGGAACCAATAAAATATACATTAAGACTTTCATTAATAATATCTGAATTAGTATCTAAAACCCTTCTAATATGAGCAGATAAAAATGTATTTCCATTGCTGTTTTTCATTCCTGAAGAACAAAAAGGTATTCAACTATCCCATAAATCATTGCATTGTTAGCAATCTCACATTGCAAGAACACAGAAAGCCTAATCGATAGCTGGTCAATAGAAAGTTGCCCTTTGCTGGAAGTCGTAGAACGATTCCCTTGTTGAAGGTTAGAACCTTTTAGTGCTGAAGCTACTTAATTATTAAGGATAATTGGAATTTGGCCTTGACTGAAATAGCATAAAATGGAAACTGAACTCAAATTGCTTGCGCTGCTTATTCTGATTTATTTTACTGCTTCTACAGAACCATGAGAATGGGATGGTTTTAAGACACATTGCAACTGAGCATCTTAAAATGCTACTTCTTGGGTCTTAATTCATTTATACCTTCTTAAACCAGAAATATTTCTATGGAAATCAATTGATTTGTACCAGATTTATGGAACTGACATAAAATCTGTCAAGAAGGAATATTTGGTTTGGTTCAGTTTGGTCTGGTTTTATGAGTGAATATATCTGCTGCTTTGGTAGATATTGTCACATGACTTTTCCCTGGTTTTTGGGAGTTGTTTTTGCATGGCCCTAGATAGCTAATTATATTAGCCTATGGAAGCTATTTTTCCACATTTCTCCAGCTGGTGATATACTCAGTTTGAGTGAAATAGGCATAATGTCAAGGAAGAGGAATGGAAAAGTCCTAGTAATTTCATCCACTGGGAATACTTCTTTTTCCCAAATTAAATGTGTAATTATCAAACCTTATCTATACTGTCATATGGTTTAACCTTTATTGAACTAATTAAGATAAAGCTTAAAATTACTTGCTGACTAACTTGATGAAAGAGCTGCAATTTTTTCCCTTTTAAAAAAGAAGCTGGGGAAATGTAGGCAACTCTGAGTTTAAAAGTTATTATCAATAGCACACACAAGGCAGACAGCTCTTATAAAAGGATCAGCTATTGAGGTGACCTGCATGGAGGAACTTGTATTTTCTGAAAAGAACTGGGACAAACATGTGTGTAACATAGGTACTATTGTACTACTGAAAAACAGAGGAAAAAAGGTGATTTTATGTATTTATTTTGATGTCCCAGTGTTTTTATACTATTTATCCTGTGAGATTTACAAAAATTTTAATTAAGACAATAATACAATGACATGTACTCACCTCTCACAGAAGCTGTGAAAGTCTAACGCACATCATTTTCCTTCTGAGCAAGTTTGCTCAGATTAGAACAAATTCCCCAATATGTAGCCATCTTTTCTAATACGTAATTGCAAATGTATTAAGTAATTGTCAGGGAGTGAACTCCCAAAAATACTTAATGAAAGCATGTGACAGAAAAGCTGATTCCTTTTGTCTAAAAAACATGCTGGCAGTAAGTCTGAACATACTGACTCTCATATAAAGGTAGGCTCTTCAAACACAAGCATCCACAGCTGCTGATCAAACTTCATTAACACAGCCTTTCTGGTTTATCCTGTAGTGATGATGACCATTCACAGACACTAAGTCAATATTTCGAAGACGATTAGAAGATAAAGCACTATGCTTTTACTGCTCAGACAGCATTCAGTTATGATCCATAATTGTAAGATTTTACTAGTTCAGAACAGTCAAAACCAAGTGCATCTGAAGTCATTATTTTGGAAAAACTAACATTTTCAGAATACTGCCAACAAGTAAGAAGAGGAAAGAATCACCTTTAAAGTGTTAATATTTCTTATCAATGTATTTCATGGCCCACAGTCTCCTAATTTCACACCAGAGAGGCAGCCAAATATCTATCTGGAGACCGCCTGCCTGTGTCTAAGCAAGGGGTAGGTCTGCTTCTGGGTGGAGTCCGGAGCCCCACAGTCACCCAGCCCAGGAGATCTATAGGAGCTCATTGCTTTCTGTATGCCTTCATTGCTCTCTAGTGAAAATCAGGGCATAAAGATATCATGGGCAGATCGTGCACATCCAGGCCAGTAAACGCTCCATATCCACAAAGCCATTGAATTTATTTAGAAAGTAACATACATTCCCCACATCCTGCTAGCAAGCTATGTTCCAGTGGTCTTCCTCTGTATAGATCA